>NW_027492155.1:0-614224 GCF_021521415.1 Bidens hawaiensis
GTTTTATCTTTATTTAGTACATGTAAGGACATAGTTGTAGATATTACGAAAAAAGATTTGGTGAATGGTTTACTTTTAAATTTGTCTAGGCACCGACCGTTTTACGGTAACCCTAGTTCGCCGGGCCTCCCAAACTTAAAATAGATATCCCGTACTGTTACCGTTATGTTAAATTTTTATTATAATTATTACTAGTAAAATATTAATATTATGATTAAGATATTGTTGTTACGAAAATATTGTTGTTAATAAAATAAAATACTATTATTGTATCTATTAAAATACTATTATTATTATTATTAAAATAATAATTTTAAAATACTATTTAAATATTAATTATTATATTATTATTATTAAAATAATAATATTAAAATACTATTATAATATTAATTATATTAATTATTATTATTTTTATTCTAAACATATAGTTTTTAGTATTAAAGCATTAATTTTTATATTATTATTATTACTAAAATATTATTATTATTAGGTACGTGATGTACGCCAGAGATTCAGATGCCAGGGTTAGGCGGCGACGCAAGACGTTCGGAGGTACGTTCGTATACTGTATTGTATAATATAATATAATAATATTATTTTATTATTATATTATATTATGTTATATTATATTATATCAAAACGGGTGCTGGTTATGTTAGTGAGTTTTTCTAGAAAAGCCCACAAGTGTTGTCTTATTATAGTATTTTTTCCTTTTTTTTATTTCTTTTCTTTTCTCTTGTTATTTTTAATGTTATTTATGATTATTATTAATATTAATATTATTTAATTATCAATAACATATTATTATTGGAAATTCGATAAAGGGCATTCAGTAGCCGGACTTATTTGGGAAAATTGACAGTGCGAAATGAACTTTTAAGTTATTGGCTGGTTTCGTTATGGGCATCTTCAATCAGTTACAGTGACTTACTTGGGAAAATTGGCATTTCCAAACGAACTTTCAATTTCTTGGCTGCTTTCATTATCGACATCTCAAATCTGGCTCTTCGATTTCTTCGAACTCCAACGGTCTTGACCGCTGGTCACCACTGACAACCATAGTTGTGTTCACTTGAACACATATCAGTCGTTACTAAGCTTAAGCTTAGGTTTGTTATTAGTTTTATTTTTAGTTGAGGGTATTCTAAGTTGTTCATGTTGCGTATATTAAAGAATTATCGGCTTATATATATACGCATATGTATATATATATATAGTAGATGTGCGGTATAAGAATTCATTGCGCCGACATAACCAGCACCAGATCGAGATACTAGTTTGATGAGTTTGAATCTCTCGGATCCGCGGTATCCGCTAACGGCAGCGAGAATGGGAGCCCCTACTTTGGAGAGATAGGTGGAAATTCGGTCATTGCTCTAACATAACGAGCACCAGATTGAGATATTAGTTCGCACTTAGCTGAACCGGTTGACACGTATGCAGACGTGGATTTAGGTTCGGTGTTGACCCGGATATTAACACGTTTGTTTACAGCAATCGTTGACACGTTTGCATAATACACAATGAAAGCACAAACTCAAACAACAATCCATACAATAGCAATTGTCTTCGCTATTTTTCTCTTCTTCTTGTTTGACTGGTCGCTGAAGAGAATTACTATTGTATGGATTGTTGTTTGAGTTTGTGCTTTCATTGTGTATTATGCAAACGTGTTAATATCAGCGCCAACACGGAGCCTAAATCCACGTCAGCATACGTGTCAACCGGTTCAGGTAAGTCCCGGCTAATATCTCAGTCTGGTGCTTGTTGAGCTGGAGCAATGACCGAATTTCCGCTTATATGTCCAAAGTATGGGCTCACGTTCTCACTGACGTTAATGGATACGGCGGATCCGAGAGATTCAAACTCATCAAACTAGCGTCTCGATCTGGTGCTGGTTATGTAGGCGCAATGAATTCTTATAACGCACATCTACTATATATGTATACGTATATATATACGCCGATAATTCTTTAATATACACAACATGACCAACTTAGAATACCCACAACTAAAAATAAAACTAATAACAAGCCTAAGCTTAAGCTTAGTGACGACTGATATGTGGTTGAGTGAACACAACTACGGTTTCCGGTGGTGGCCGAAGGTCAAGACCGTTGGAGATTGAAGATATCAAAGAGGCAGATTTGAGATGCCGATACCGAGAGCATCCAAGAAAGGGTTCGTTTGGCACTCTTAGTTTTTCCCAAGGTAATCACCGTAACTGATTCAAGATGTCCATAACGATAGCAGCCAATAAATGGAATGGTTGTTTTGCAATGTCAATTTTCCCATATAAGGCCTGCTACCGAACACGCTTTGCCGAATTGTGAATAATAATATATTATTCATAATTAAAATAATATTAATAATAATAATTATAAATAACAATAAATAACAAAAAAAAAAAAAAAAAGAAAAGAAAAAAAAACAAAAAACATAACAAGACAAGCTGGTGGGTTTTTTAGAAAAGCTTCCTTATACGCCGCGTATAGACTTATACGCGGCGTATTGGTTTGAAGAATACGTCGCGTATAAACCTATACGCGGCTTATTAGTTTGATTACTACCTGCCCTGCAAAAGCTAGGCTAGGTTGTCAACTCGTACCTTATAGACCGCATATAGATCTATACGCGGCGTATTGCTTTTGCTAAATTACTGGAGCCCGGCTCCCCTCTCTTCCCCTCCTTTCCTTTCTCTATTATAAATGCATGCGTTATCTCTCGACGTTCAACCAAAAAACAACACAACATTTGTACTATATATACCCAGAATGTCTTGGTTTAACCACTTATTTCCGGAGGAGGAGCCGGGTTACGCCGCTAACGATCAGCCTAGCACGTCGTGGTTACCCGACTTGAGCCAGGTTTCGTTATATATTTATTTAGTATGAATTTGGTAGTTTTTTTTACTAACACATGCAAAATTACGTTTTGTCAGGAGTATGTCGGGTATGATACCCATCCCCAACAACCTTTTTGTCAGCCCGAACAGTTTTATGGTAACACTGGCTCGCCGGGCTTGTCAAACTTGAACCAGGTTTCGTTACTATTATTATTTATTATTATCACTTGCACTGTTGTTTGAATTTCTAATTTATGTATTGTAGGAGTACTTCATGTCGGATTACGGTATTCAGCTGACGTATCCGTCACCTGTCGCCTGTTCGGATTATGGAGGTCAGGCTTCGTCATCGAACCAGCCACCGGTAGCAAATGATCCTTGAATCGAGTCTTCATCGCACCACGGGCGAAACGTTCATGCGGGGCCAAACCCAAATAACGAAGATGAGTACGATGACGACTACATACGCGAAGTGAAGGTTACGTATAAAACAGATGTTGTAAGTCACTGTGTGTTTTGTTTAAGTTAATATTATTTATTTGTATGTTATTTAATAAACGGCCTAATAAATAGCGTAAAACTGTTTCAGATTTTTGAGAGCCGCGAGGAGCTAGAGAAATGGGTAAAAATTAGAGGACGGGAGCATGGGTTTGTTGTTGTGGTCCAGCGGTCAAGGAAAAACGCTGTGGAACTTGCATGCAATTGTGCGGGCGAACCCAAAATAAAGGCGACGATGAGACGTACCGGCAGCATAAAAAAATGTTGTCCATTTAAGATTCTGGGCAGGTACGACTCGAGGGGTGCCTGTTGGAGGGTTCAAGTGGTAAACGAGACTCACAACCACGATCCCGTTGAATTCGAGGAGGGGTGTGCGTATTTTAGAAAAATGAACAGCGACCAGCTGGATATGGTTGAGAGTTTACACAGGACCGGCGTTAAGCAGCCCTCCGCGAAAAGTTTCCCGGTGTGCAACCTGTAATAAAAGATATATACAACCACAACGCTAATATAAGGAGGGATGAGCTACTAGGTGACACCCCTATGAAAGTAGTTTTAATGTGTACTTGTCGTGCTTGGAATATTTACTAAAGTTTTATTTCATCCAATGCAGGCGCTGGAAAACTTTCTCACAGGCAACGGTTTCACGTTCTATACCTAGGAGAGTGATACCAACGACAGGACGGAGGAAATTTTCTTCTGTCATAATAAGTCACATAAGATGTGGCGTGCGTTCCCCAAGGTGTTGATGATTGAAACGACGTACAACACCAACATGTACGATTGGCCATTGGTTCAGTTTATCGGTGTGAGTCGACATCAAAGTCGTTTTGTATCGCCACCGCATTTGTTATCAGGGAACGACAGAGGAACTTCACCTGGGCTCTAGAGAAACATAAACAAATGCTCGATAACTGCATGGAGCCACGCGTGATCCTGACTGACGCGGACCAGGCCCTCATGAACGCCTGCGACGCGGTCTTCCCTAATGCCACCAAAAATTTATGCAGGTGGCATATATCCGAGAATATAAGGAGAAAATTTAAGGGCCTATATAGGACGGATATGGGGACGGACTTTGCATACTGGTGGAAGGTCCTGTATCAGTCTCCGAAGATACAGGAGTACGACAACCGTCGCATCAACATGGAGCGTCATTTGACACAGGACGATAGAGCAGGCGAGTTCTTCGAATCGGATGACAGTTTTTAATAGCCTAAACATACGTCTTAATAACGTTTCCTTTTATCTTTCAGAGGTCTGGCAATACATTCTCACCAACTGGCTGGATCCATACAGACACAAGTTTGTAGCATGCTGGATCGACGAACGCCGAAACTACGGTGAAACTACGACGAACCGAGTTGAGAGCCAGCACGCAAATCTTAAAAGGTACCTTAGTGGAAGCAACAAGTCGCTCGACACAATTGCCAGGCACATCCTTAAAATGGTCGACTCGCAGATGAAAGAGATTGGTAAATCTTTTCACGACTCCCTTTCCAAGGTCATGGAAGGACATCGACAGCACGTTTGGTTGAAAAAGTTAATAAACAGGGTGTCGACTCACGCTCTGGGTCTACTTGTGAACGAGTATGAGTTGATACACAAGTTGCGTGACGGCAGGGCTTCATGCGACCACCATTTGTATTCGTCTTCGGGGCTGCCATGTGCTTGTCGGATTGAGGGATACATAGTTAACGACACATGTATCCCAATAAAGGATGTTGACCCGTTCTGGAGGAGGCTTAATTTTGATCTAGCCTATCCGTCGAACGAAGAGCCAGACTACGAAGCAGGTATGCGTGAAATCAACGATACGCTGTCGTCCATAGATGACCCTAATCAGAAGAAAAGTTTTTTTCGCGAAGCTCATATCTGCTATTCCAGGGAGATCTAAAAAGAAGTCACCCGAAAAAAGAGAGGATCCTCGGGGGCGTCCCAAAAAACCAGATCGCCCGAGACACAGCTCCTACACCCCCACTCTAGATCTCCCCAGACACAGCTCCTACACCCCCGCTCCAGATCTCCCTAGACACAGCACCTACACCTCATTCTCGCCACAGGTGCCCAGCAACGAAACCCCCACCCCATCTTCGCTGTCTCGTTCGTTGTCCCAGTCAGCGTCGCGGTTTAATATTCGTCGGGGACGACCTAAGACATCGAAACCTACGGGAGCTCACCTCGGGTTTCCTTTGATGGTTTCGCAAGCGCAAGTACCGGCGATAGAAATGTTTAGGAGCGTCATTCCTGGCTGAGCCCAGCCGTTCGTCGCAGACTTAAAAAACGTACGCCCATACGGTAACTGCGGTTTCCGATCAATCGTCGTGGGTTTGGGGATACATAAGAAACACTGGCTGGATATTAGGCGGGCAATGCAGAACGAGCTGGAAACGAACGAAGGGTGGTGGAGGGCGATGTTCAGCAAAGAGGATGAAAGATTGTACGGCTGGGTTCATTCCAACGTTTCGTACTCCAACACGGTCAAACCGGCGCCGCCGAGTCGTTGGTTCAGCGTCCCTGTCACGGGCACGTTGCTGCTCAGACATACGGGTGTGTGTTAGTTAACCTAGCTGGCAATCAGACCGAATCTTACTTCCAATTGAGAATCGGTCCTGACTTGATTCCGGATCCAGTGGTTATAGGCATCGCTAACTAGGGAGTTGATCACTGGATATATATCAAACTGGTAGGAGATTTCCCAATGCCTACGCCGAACCTTAATCGGGAAAGAAGTGCCGTACCGGCGGCCCTCGAATGGAAAACACTGTACGGACAACCTTTGGAGGAGTACGAACAGATACGCATGGGCTAGAGAAGGGAACCCTCTAACGTAGATCTAGACACCTTATAGAAGACAATGTATCAATGGATGAAAAGTCTATAATAATAATAATAAAAAAATAATAAATAATAAATAATAATAATTAAATAACAAATTAATATTAATAACTAAATAATATAAAATAAAAATAATAATAATTAGAATAATAAATAATGATAATTAAATAAAAAATAGCCAGAATACGCCGCGTATAAGCCTATACGCGGCGTATTTGTGCCCCTTATATCAGCTGCCGGCTGCCCAACTGCCACTTTATTTCAAATTTCAAACTCCCGCCCGAGCAACCGAGCATCCACGCACGAGTCTATATTGGACCGACATCGACCAGAATACGGCACGAGCCGAGGAGATTTGACCCGACACCGACACGACATGGAAGTAATTTTTTAATATTATGTTGATGATGATGATTATGTTAAGATGATGATGATGATGTATTGTTGATGATGTGATGATGATGATGTTGTTGTGTGGATGGATAAAACCGTCGGCCGGAGTCCGGCCGTAATATAGCCGGAGTCCGGCTTCGGTTTGCTAGGCCTATCAGCGGCGGCGTATAGCCCTATACGCCGCGTCTGATATATAATTTTTTTTAATTATTAGTATTGTTATTATTTATTTATTATTATTATTATTAATATTATTATTGTTGTTATTATTATTATTTTTGTTATTATTGTTATTGTTATAATTATTATTATTTGTTATTATTATTATTAATATTATAATTTTTTTTAATTATTAGTAGATTTTTATGTTCTAGTTGTCGTATGAACATCGAGGACTTCATGTAGATTTTTATGTTTTAGTTGTCGTATTTTTTTTATTTGTACAGATATTATAATGATTTTTGGTATATATATGTGTTAACTGTTTTTCATCAAATAATATTAAATATTATATATTATATAATATATAATTAATATATAATGATAATAATAATAATAATAACAAAATAACAAAGAAAAAAATAAAAAAAATACAAAATAAGACATTATAATGTTTTTCACTCAATTCATACGTCGCGTATAAACCTATACGCGACATATAGACCGATGTTTTAGCAAATGGGACGGTGTCCCTGCAAAATCAGTTTATGAAAAGAGCAGGTGATAGTGGAAAGGAATCTTTTCGCGACACATTAAACCTAGGTAAAGGAATAGGCGGTAGGTGAAGTTAATCTCAAACCATCCAAACTGACACGTGTCAGTCCTGTAAATGGATGCACCAACACGTCACATGCTTCAATACCGACGTCCTTTTCCGTACACGGCATCTTTTGTTTTGTCTTATTCTCTTCAGTAAATGTTAAATAACTTTCGCTTCCCGATACAAAAACTTTTCATTTAACAACGTGATTAAGATACATAAATAATAAAATAAACTTTTTGAAAAAATAATATGTAAACGCATGTATCCTTTTATCATGAAAATAAAATTAAACACAAAGAATGTAATATTAATCATTAAAAAATATTATTTATTAGGTATTTTACGTGGCCGTAATTCTATACGTATTATTTTTTATTTTACGAGTTAAATTTCTTTCTTCTATATTTTATGTTGAAGTCACAAATGACATTTTGGCTCATTTTTCCCGTTCATATTCTCATAATTGTGATTATAAATAAAATCTATGCTAAAAATAACTACCGATTAATTTTTAGAAATGTACGTTTATTTTGTGTGTTAACTAAAATTTAATAAAACACAAAAGGAAAATGTTTGATTGATTGTTAAGGGACGGACCCCGCCCACCATTTGGGGAAGATGGTGTTAATGGGCTAGTTCCCTTGCCCCTAACGCCTCGTTTAAGTCTTTAACTCACTTGATGTGGTGTCGAGGGATTGAGGTGGCACTTGTTTGATGCCTCATAAGTCATAGGTCAAATGAGCCCACAACTAGTTTAAGGTGATGTTTTGATGGGAGATTGAGATTAAACATTATTTGGTGAGGCAAATAGGTTTTTATACTCTTTTTTAAGTTTTTATATTCATTTAGTTATGTTTCTTTTACTAGTTCTTATCTTAAATTTCCTTATTTTATTATTTCCTTTTTTTTTTCCCTAAGTTTTATGATTTATATATTCTTTTTTCTTTTTGAAAACTAAGTGCGTTTATTTTTGGTAAAAAAAAACTTTATTAATCAAGAATTAAATTACAAATAAAAATAATAATTTATAAATACAAACATTTTGCTTTTTTAAAAGTACATAAATGTTAAAGTAATAATGATGTGCAAAGTTTTTGAACAACTTTCACTTTTAACCACAGCTAAGGATCCTCTATTTGCTGTCCAGTAGTAAAAGGCATGGGTTCTCAAATAGAGATTCAAATTTGATTTCAGTTTGTGACACTTTGTCTGGATATTAGCAGTGAACAATTTAAGTTAGGTCTTGCGAGGTTGTTAGTTTGAATCCGGAGCCCCCCGGGTTCGTTTCACTGTGTGTTACGTCAGAAAGTTCTGCTCTTGTGATGGCATAACGACTGGCAACTGGCAGCCGACGATATTGTTTTTCAGGGTTGAATGTTTAAGACAACATAGCCTGGTAAAAGTGTGGCAATAATACCCTTCAAATTGGAGAATACGTTGAAGATTGATATTATTAATATACGTTTCATTTTTTCTATTGGAACATTAATTTATGAATAAACACATTTATGAAAAGAATCTTTTACAATTTCTTCTTAAGAGATAAAATTAATATTCGTATCAACAACCACCTCTACTATAAAAACGCATTACTCCACCTCTGAAATACCCATCTATCTCAAAATCAAAGCCCGTGAGAGAAGAGAAGAGAATCTTGTATCGGATCTCATGGCCCTCCTTTCGGATCTCATCAACCTTGACCTCACTGATTCCACCCACAAAATCATCGCAGAATACATATGGTATCAATCAATCAATCTCTCTCCCTGTTTTCATTATTTTCTACCTTATTTCTTCAATCTATGACATGGGTGGCTTTCATTCCAATCCTTCAACAACCTTTGACGTTCTTGATCCTTTTTTTGGTCGTTTAAGGAGCGATGTTTTTGTTTGTGTATTAATAATCTAAAGTGGTTCATTTCGAAACAGGATCGGTGGATCGGGTATGGATCTTAGAAGCAAAGCAAGAGTAAGTGGACTTTGTTAATTCTCGTTTATTAGTTTTTTGCATAAGTAAGCTTGATTATTTTCTATTTTGTGACGTTTAGACTCTTTCTGGACCGGTTGATGACCCTAAGAAGCTACCGAAATGGAACTACGATGGATCTTCAACAGGGCAAGCACCTGGTGAAGACAGTGAAGTCATCTTATAGTAAGTAATTTTTATTTTTTTTCCTTTTATGAATGTTTTGACTTAAAATTGTGTTATTGATTTTTGTAACAGCCCTCAAGCTATATTTAAGGATCCGTTCAGAAGGGGCAACCATATTCTGGTACATTTTCAAATTATATATTTTTTGGGATTTTGTTTATTAATATCAACACACCACTAGAGGTGTATTTTTTTCAAAGCGGTTCGGGTCAGCGAAAGTCAAAGCCGGTGGAGCCAGTTCATGTTGGAATTTGTTTGGGAAAATCAAAGGATTGGGTTTGATCGGTATGAAACTGCGTTTTGACTGGTTCGGGCTTGGTTTGACCAGATTGGAACCGGTTTCAATATATAAGGTTACAACCCGATTGCAAACCGATGGTTCCCAACTATTCCTTACCGGTTCCAGAATTGGTCGTATAAGATTATACGATCCGTATGACATGTGAAAAAGATTTATACCGGACCTAACCTTTTAAAAAAAAAGACACAGTTTTGTGCAACTATCTATAGTAACACCCTCTTTAGGCTTTATATCTAGTATATGACAACTTTAATTTTTGGTATTTTAGGTGATGTGTGATGCCTACACTCCAGCAGGCGAACCGATCCCCACTAACAAGAGATGTGCTGCTGCTAAGATCTTCAGTAGCCCGGAAGTTGAGAAGGAGGTTCCATGGTATTGTTCTTTAATCCCCTTGTTTCGGTTAATCGGTTTCAAAAATTATGACTTGAAATTCAATATTTTAATATAGGTACGGAATTGAGCAAGAATACACCTTGCTGCAGAAAGATATCAACTGGCCATTAGGTTGGCCTCAAGGTGGTTTCCCTGGTCCACAGGTAATCAATCTTGCCACAAAAACCACGTGAACTGATTAATATCTCGTTACTTTAACTTAATTAGTATCCGTGATTAAATACAATTTAGGGTCCGTATTACTGCGGTATTGGTGCTGATAAGGCTTTTGGGCGTGATATTGTTGACTCTCACTACAAGGCTTGCCTATATGCTGGTATCAACATTAGTGGTATCAATGGCGAGGTTATGCCCGGACAGGTGCATTATTAAACATTTTTACCCGAACCCGTCTTTTGTTTTTCCAATTTTAAATCATATAAAATATTGAAATTACATTTTTTATGTTCTTGCATAGTGGGAGTTTCAAGTTGGACCTTCTGTCGGTATCTCTGCAGGCGATGAATTGTGGGTCGCTCGTTACATTCTTGAGGTATTTTGAATTAATGTTTTGATTTCGTTTTCATTGATTATTAATTGCAATCTTGAAATTTTAACATTGGATTTTGTTTTTTTTTCCCTTCAGAGGATTACTGAGATTGCTGGAGTAGTTGTTTCATTTGATCCCAAGCCAATTCCGGTTAGTTTTTATTAATTTTCCAGTGTTGATTATGCTTATGATGGAATGTGAGAATCGGGCATTAAAGATTTGGTTGTGAACAGGGTGACTGGAATGGGGCTGGTGCGCACACAAATTACAGGTACTTTGTGATAAATTAACTTTTTATAGATGTAATTAAATCATGCTTTTTTGTTTATGACTTTATTCTAATCTTAAAATTCGTAATCGCGATATTTTAGCACAAAATCCATGAGGGAAGAAGGTGGATTCGAGGTGATCAAGAAAGCTATCGAGAAGTTGGGTCTGAGGCACAAGGAACACATTGCTGCTTATGGTGAAGGAAACGAACGCCGTCTCACTGGTCGCCACGAAACAGCCGATATCAACACCTTTTTATGGGTACATAAACAATGTCACATAATTTAGTAAATCATTCTATACACATTTTATGTTGTGGAAATGTTTAACCTTTGTGTTTTGGTTGTTGATGTAGGGTGTTGCAAACCGTGGGGCATCTATTCGTGTCGGGAGGGACACTGAGAAAGAGGGGAAAGGGTATTTTGAGGACCGAAGGCCAGCGTCTAACATGGATCCTTATGTTGTGACATCGATGATTGCTGAGACCACCATCTTGTGGAACAAATCTTGATTTAATCAAGATTTGGATCAGAAATTATGAAGCCTGATTTGGAGGGAGATTAAAAAAAAAATTGGAATTTGGAACAGCCCTTCTATTTTGTACTTTGTTGAAAGTTAGGTGTATCCTGTTATGTTTCCATGTTTATTTTTATTTGATGTTTCATATGTTCTTGGGCAAAGCATTTTGGGTACAAAATGCAAATGTCAACTACTTGATTGGATTTGAGTTTTTCCCTATGGGGAATATTGTTGATATGTCTTGTCTATTTTGAATAACAATATGGAGGGTTGATTTCGGCTGTTTGTGTTTATGTTTATGTTTGTTGGCATGCTTTTGTTAGTTGAAAGCTTTAAATACTGTTGTTTTGACATGTTATATTATAACTTTTTTCTTAAAATAGGTTGGGTTGGCGCCGTGTATAAAATGATACTGATACTATTATAATATAATAATTAACAAGTTTAACTATCATAAATGCATGTATTCTCTCATTTATTTAGCTAAATCTCTAAATTGTAACTAGTTTTTGTTGAGTTTGATCCAATATTAATTAGCATCACCAATATACTTATGCAGAAGGTAACGCAAGTAGACTTGGGACCTAGCGTACCTATTCTACCCGGCGCATGGTTACAAACAAGGTTCAAATTCCTCAGAGAAACTGTCTGAACCGGAACCTTTCCGCCTCTACTGTATCGAAACTTGGACTAGACCTGGTAATCCGGATCATTTCGTTGAAAACCCGATCATACCCGGAGCTGGGTTTCTACCCGACCCTATTATTGACTTTGTTAACCAAACCCAAAACTGGTTCCCTACCCGAAACCTTTATTTTTTATTTATTAATATTATATTTGTGCACCTCTAAACACGAGAACAAGTGAATGATGTGTTCCCGAGTTTATTTATGAAAAGGAAGGGAAGGAAAATAAAATTTTCTCTTCTTATCTTTTCTTTTTACATCACCTCTTTCATTTTAATTTTCTTTCATTCATAATCTTTCCAATTTGGAAAGATACAATTTTTCTTATTTTACTCCTTATTTTATCTCCCCTTCCCTCCTTTTCTTTCCTTTAATGAAACTCGGGAACATCCTTTTTTATATTTTCCTTCTCTTTCCTTCCTTAAATGAAACTCGGAAACACAACAATCTTTTTCCATCTCTTATTTTCCTTTCTTTTCCTCCCTTAAATGAAACTCGGGATATTAGGGGTTATGTTATAATAGGAAGTATACTTTTTGTATGAAGAATAAAATGTAATCTTGTCCATTGATTTTGAATATGGAGGGTTGAGATTGGTTAGGAGGAAATCAAGTGTGAACACAAGGTAAAGGGCATAAAAGGAATAACACATTTGTTGACGTTCTCTCTCCACATGTAAGGCACATGCCAAATTCCCCTATCATTTTAAAATGTCCATAACTTTTTTTTACGATGTTTTTATTGAAAAACAAATTCACTATAATAACGAGTGGTTTTTTATCTTTTATATGAGTACCATATTGTAATATAAAAAAAAATTAGTGGCTTTTTTACAAATTGTGTTTTACAAAATTTTGTTATACAATAGTATTTTTCATTGTGTTATTTACACTGTGTCATACAATTGTGTTTTTTATTGTTTTTAATCATTGTGTTTTTTTTTTTCATAGTGTATTTTTCCATTGTGTTTTTTTCGGACTTTTCCGGCATGGTGGTGGCGGTGGGTGACGGTTGTGGTGGCGGTGGGCGGTGGACTGGTGGTGGTTGTAAGAGATGAGTGAAGATGTAATTTGGTTTTATGTAAGTAAGTTTTTGAAATTAATTTAAGTGGGTTTTAATATTATTAGGAAAATCAAACTTCTTTTTGAACCTAAATATTATTATTCGATTACCTCTTGTATTAATATTTTCACGACTATTTATGGGAAAAAAAAACACTTTTTTCTAAGCGGCTTGTTGGTAGGTACTATATTTTGATTATTATATGGTAAAAGATATCTTTTTCTATGTATATCTGTTTGACTGTTTCCAAGCTATAAGACAACCAAATTGACAACTAATATGTGATAATAAACTTTGCATATGCTTTCATGAAAGTTGAACTTCGTTTCGTCTTTTAGGCTATATTGGTTTGGAATGCAAACAAAGTCGCAATTATCTGGTCCTTATAAGCATCTATTTTGTTTGCTTGCGCTTGAGGAATCTTGTGGGTGATATGGTAAGAAGGCAAGTTGTGAGTTGTAGCGGTTTAGTATGATAGCGACCAAATGCTAAAGATACAACCTATATTTTTCTATTTTTTATTTTTTCTAATAATTTATGATTTGTTCGTTAAATACGCTATGGAAGTTATTCTTTTTGCTGTCAATGAGAACAAGGTCGGCCTAAATCCCCTCAACATAGTTCTATGTGATTTTTATGTCGATCATTATGGATTCTATTTTGGTGAAGAATTTAATTAATTAGGATGAAATTAGGAAATTATAACAATAACTATTCACTTGGTACAAAGCATGATGAGCATATGCTACAACTAACTTAAGCATTGGTTTAAATTGCTACATTATGACATTTAGAAACTTTAAAACTGCCAGCCTCCACTTCACTTAAACTTACTTTTTGAAATATTTTATTTTTTTCCTAACCACAATTGGTTTTTCATTTTTCTATTAGTTTTTGTTTATAACATTCAATACGGCATTTTATAAAATTTAGAATATACCGTTGCAGCATGCTTATTTTTAGCTATGTTTCGATGTTAGTATCCTTTAAAACAATGTTTCGTGTGATAATATACATGCTATCTAGGCACCTATGAAAGCATCGTTAAAGTTGAACACATATTCCACGTCAATTTCAATAGTTCAACGCCTTCGTCGTAATGCGGGAGAGGTGGGCTTACACAAAGGTTTTGATTTTATGCTATATAGTTTGGACGACATTGATTCTTTTCGCAGTTTAACAGGGCATAACGCATGCGGATTTAATAATAGTTGATGAATTATCAAGCTATAATAGAATCATCTATTCAGGGTCAATTCTCAAGTCGGTCTTTGATGTTAACTCCTTTGTTTCATGACTTGCGCATTAATTTAAGGCCTTTATGTAAAGTGGGCTGACATTGGCCCATTAGTTTAGGGCCGTTGAGTTGGGTTTGATTTTATAGTTTGGGTCTTTTTATTTGAATGAGTCTTGGTCGAGATTGATCTTTTAATCCGTTCAACTAAACAAGCTGAACCATTAATCTGTTTAAAGTTAGAGGGTCAAGTTATTCTATAAAGGGTAACAAAAATAAGATGGATTTATAGACACACAAAAAAATCTTTTAAAAAAATTATAAATAAAAAATCATAACTCAAAATTTAATAAAAAAATAAAAAAAGTAAAAACACAAAAATGTTTCCACCGTCTTCCACGTTGTTTAAAAAAACACAATGTTGAGTGAAAAAGACCATTGTGTCTTTTTATTTATCATTGTGTTTTGTGTTTATTTTCGTCATTGATTGTGTCTTTTTTCCTTAACATTGTGTCTTTTTTTCTTGATATTGTATTATATTAGTCAACATTGTGTTATATTTTACAATTTATTGCGTCTTTTGTTCATTATATATATATATATATATATATATATATATATATATATATATATATATTGGAATGAGAATGATGAGGGAAACATTTTTGTTTTTTTTAATTTTTTTAATTTTTATTTATATTTTAAGTTATGATTTTTTTTTAGTTTTTTGGAATTTTTTTGAGGGATTTTTTGTGTAGCCATAAATTCTTCTCACCATTCTCATTTTTGTCTCCCTTTGCATTTTAACTTCTCCCTAAAGTTAGAATAGGAAGTTGTATATTTTTTAATAATAACAACCTAACAACCCGTTTACAACTTGATTACAACCCATTTAGAACCCGTTAGCCCGTTTAGATTAATCGGTTACAATATTTTTAAGTGTGCCTAGGGGTGTGCAAAATTAGGGTCGGCCCGGAAAAACCCAAAGAACCGGACTGAAATAACCCGAACCCGGACCGACCCTAATTATACACAAATAGTTTCGGTCCTTGAAATCCATTCTAAATCGGTCTCGAGTCGGGTCGGGTCAGTCTTTGGCCCTTGAAAACATGCTAAATAACCGAAGACCGAGAGAAGTTAAAAAAATAAAACAGAACATCGTGGCTCATGACCTAATATACAACACCGATGCATACTGCCATTTTCAACCTAAAACTTATAACTAATTCAATTATAAATCAGCTACTTGCCTGCTTCACCTTCTATAAAATTGTTGCTACCGCAATTCTAAACAACGATTAACTAATTCAATTTTTGCTTGCCTGTTCAAAACTATTGCAAACATATCACAAATATCAAATATTCAGGAAACAACAATAACCATACACATGCTCATTGCGGCATTTCATCAAGCAGCTGGAGTGCAACAAAATCACACAATTAATTAACATTAGATCGATCAATTAAGCACCAAAATTAAGAAACCATACCGTAATAATCAAGTAAAAGGGAACACATATACTTCAAATTTTGGAATAAAATGATAATCTAATTGAACAAACTTTGCCGGTTGAACAATTGTAATCATCGGTTAATTGATTGAAAAATGTAGTTGAACTGTATTCAATGATATTTGCGTTGCTTTATACCATAA
This sequence comes from Bidens hawaiensis, assembly GCF_021521415.1. Classification (NCBI taxonomy): domain Eukaryota; kingdom Viridiplantae; phylum Streptophyta; class Magnoliopsida; order Asterales; family Asteraceae; genus Bidens; species Bidens hawaiensis. Next base: position 16,141 of record NW_027492155.1, read on the forward strand.
CCAATTCAATTTCCAGGTGTAATAATCGGTTTCGGTCCTATGCGAAAAGAACCGAGAGACCAACCATGTTTAAGACCGACCCTAATTCATCACCGTCGGTCATTCTTCGGTCTTATATATTCAGTCTAATTGGTCCTCGGGTCGGGTCGGTCTTCTCTCGAGGCTGGTCGGGTCGGGTTTTGTGCTATGAACACCCCTAAGTGTGCCCATTTTAGGGTTGAAGATTTTAACAACAATAAGTACATGGGTTGCTTAGGTTCGTGAGTAGTATCGACAAATCAAAACCCACCAACCAAACACGATTGTCACCCTACCCAGCATAAACGACCAGTAAAAAAGCAATGGATGACCTTGTCACAAAACCAGTAATATTGCCTTTTATTAACCTCAACTCGTTACAATAAAAGATTTCTGAAACAACTCAAATCAGAGAAGAACAAACTACAAGTAATATTCTGTACTATATCAACTGAGTAACTCAGAAAGTAGCAGATCAAAGAGAAGCCCTAATTTGGGTTGAGACTTAGAGAGAACGATAGCCAGAGAAGAACAACGGCTCTGTAAATTGAACCTTATCTTCTTTCTCTTGATAATATATTGTGTCTGCTTCCATGTGGGACTTGAAAGACCATGAGCCCAATAATTCTAAAAAGCCTTCAAGAGTCCAAGCTCCAAGCCCATGGTAAAAAACCCAAAACAAGAAAAAACAAAAGTGTTAGGCAAAAAAGATATAAACGTTTAAATGACTAGAATTGGCACAACAAAATCACTTCATATTTTTGACATCCCCCCTCAATTCTATCATTTAAACAAATCTAGCAAACCCAACATGGCACAAATTAACTCATGTTGAGATGGAAACAAACCTTTCGTGAAAACATCAGCAAGTTGCTCTTCAGAATCTGTCTTTATGATTTTAATCAGCCCAGAAGATATTTTCTCGCGAAGGTAGAACAAGTCAACCTCGAAGTGCTTAGTCCTATCGTGAAAGACAGGATTTGCACTAATAGCAATAGCAGCACTGTTATCACAGTGCAAAGGAACCGGCAACTCGACATCAACTTTCAGTTCTTTTAACAAGTTTATTAACCACACAATCTCAGATGTCACAGTACCCATGGAACGAAATTCTGCTTCTGCAGAAGAGCGAGACACAGTTGGTTATTTCTTACTTTTCCAACAGACCAAAGAATTTCCTAAAAATACACAAAACCCAGACACCGATCTTCTTGTGGAAAGACACTTTCCCTGCTCCGAGTTAGCATATGCAGTTAATCCAACACCTCCACCCTTACTTAACAACACTCCTTTACCAGGAGATTTTTTTAAATATCTCAGCAAACGAAAGGCCAACTGCAAATGTGCATGAGTTGGACTATGCATAAACTGACTAAGGAATTGAACAGAATATGATATATCAGGACGTGTGTGAGAAAGATAAATTAGCTTACCAATTAATTTCTGATAAACAGAAATATCATTTAGTAAGGTTTCATCCTTCTTACACACATTCGTTTCTACATGATTCCGATCAATTGGCGTATTTACCGGTTTAGAAGCAGTTAAACCAAACTCAGCTAAGAGTTCAACACAATATTTTCGTTGAGACAAACAAATCCCATTAGAGGACCTTAACACCTCAATTCCAAGAAAGTATTTAAGTAAACCTAAATCTTTAATTAGAAAAGACGTCTTTAACATAGACTTAATTTTGTTTATCTCAGTTTTACTATTACCCGTTATGACAATATCATCCACATATACTAAAAGAATGATTAAAATATCTTTATCAGACTTTATGAACAAAGAGTAATCACTTTTACTTTTTTCAAAACCATAACCGATTAACACACTAACAAGTTTTTGATTCCACATTCGTGGAGCTTGTTTTAAAACCATATAAAGACCGTTTTAGTTTGCAAACTTTATTCTCTTTTTTTTGAAAAATAACCTTCAGGGAGGTAACATATAAACGTCTTCACTTAGTTCTCCATACAAAAAAGCATTATTTATGTCAACTTGATACAAATTCCAATTTTTTTCAACAGCTAAGCTAATAACCGTTCTAACTGTTACCATTTTCACAACCGGTGAAAATGTTTCAATGAAATCAATACCCTCTTTTTGACTAAATCCTTTAGCAACTAATCTAGCTTTATAACGCTCTATTTCACCATTGGACTTATACTTAATCCTATAGACCCATTTACAACCAATGGGTTTTCTATTTTTAGCTAAATCAACCATTTCCCATGTATTATTTCTATTTAATGCGTTCATTTCTTCATTCATAGCATTTATCCAGTTTTCATCATTGCAAGCTTGTTTATAACAAGTTGGTTCAACACTCTTGTTTAGAACAGACACCAATCAAAAATTTTCAGAAGACAAATTTGAATAATTTAAGACCTTTTCTAGACCATATTTAACCTTACCCTCAATAACATACTCTTGCAACTTCTTTGGTAAACACGTATTTCTAGTAGATCTCCTTACCGATACTGGTTCATTGGTATCAAAAGAATTTGAGCCCTCAGGAGAGTATGCCTCATCAGATATTTTAACCTCGTGATCTACAACACTAGGATTATCCGCCGATTCTGGCAGCTACTGATTCACAGCCTCGCTGTCAGAAGGTGAACTATCACCATGATGTTGATCATTGGCTAAAACATGTTGTTCCCCCTTTTCATCATCGGGAATTTTTTCACTTGCACAATCATTGTTTTTTTTTTCAGAAAAATACATATTAAAAAAATTTTGATGATTTAAAGAAGTGTCAACATTAAGTTCCAAATCCTTAAGAATTTCAATATTTTTTAAAGGATAGATAGACTCATAGAATTTGACATCTCTAGAAATTACAACTTGTTTTTTGCTTAAATCCCAAACTTTATACCCTTTTTGAGTATTAGAATAATCAAGAAAAATACATTTAATTGACCCTTTTTCAAATTTATTTGTATTATTTAAAACTTTACTAAAACATAGACAACCAAAATTGCGCAAGTGTTTAAGAGAGGGTTTAAACTCAAACAAAGCTTCATAAGGAGACCTACCATTTAACACCGAAGAGGGGATCCTGTTAACCAAATAAGTTGTAGTCAACACACAATCAGACCAAAACTTCAAAGGAACATTACTTTCAAATAAAAGAGACCTAGCAACATTAAGAAGATGTTGATGTTTTCTCTCGGCAATACCATTTTGTTGAGGTGTGTGAGTACACGAGGTTTGATGTATAATACCTTGATGTTTGATGAAATTTTCCATTTGAGAATTAACAAATTCGGTCCCATTATAACTCCTAAACATTTTTATGTTAACTTCAAACTGATTTTTTAGCAACTTAAATTTTTTTTGAATATTATCAAAAACCTCACTTTTATTTTTCATTAAGTATACCCATACAGCCCTTGAAAAATCATCAACAGTTAAAAAGTATCTATATCCTTCTTTGCTTTGAACTCTATAAGAACCCAGACATCTAAATATATTAATTGACCAACCTTATTAGTTTTGTGATCACTAAAATGGAACGGATCACGACGCTGTTTAGCTAAGTGACAAACTTCACAAGGAAAAGACTCATCAATAGAACTAATACCTAGATCATACTTTAAGGCATTTAACACTTGATGTGCAGGATGTCCTAGCCTAGTGCGCCACATATTAACTTGATGAAAACTATTAAAACAAACTTTAAAGGTATTAAAGACTCACCACAAAGATATAAACCATCAACCTGACTACCAGTCAACAGGGTTCTCTTTGTGAATGAATCTTGAATATAGCAATTTGATTCATTAAATAAGACCAACATCTTGTTATCCTTAGTTAACTTATAAACAGACATGAGGTTCACATAATATTCTGGAACTACAAAACACATCAGTAAGAGTGACATCATTGTTTAGTTTAAAATTTTCTATTTTAGTTACCACATCATTAGATCCATTTGGATGCTTCACACTAATATTAAACTCAGTTACATCTATAGCATCAAAAATGTTTTTGTCACTCATAACCATGTGCTGATTAGCACCAGAATCAACCACCCAACTAGAACTTAGGTTAGGTGTGCTATTACTGTAAAAACAAAATATATTTTTTCTAAAATTTTGACTTGAAAAATTTGACAAAAAATTACCTCCAACATTGGAGCTTTGTTGTCCGTCATCAGTTTTTTCATTTAACAAATCTAACAATTTAGGCACTTGATCAGGAGTTAGGGTACTAATAGTAGAATTAGATGAAGAACCTATAGTGGGAAAAGAATTACTCGAAGAAAACTGTTTAGAAGCAGGTTTAGACCTATTTGACGGGGATAACCAACAATTTCAAAACATCTTTCAATCGTATGGCAAGTTTTACTACAATGAGTACACTTAAGATTTGGATTAGGACCTCTGTTAAACCTTTTCTTATGTCAAAACTTTGAGTGTTTTTAGATAAGAAACCAATATTTTGCGATTGACCTTTGGAAGAACCACTAGAGAACCTGTGTGACTCTTCCCTAGATACAATCGAAAAGGCTGTTTTGACAGCAGATAAAGGTTCACGAGTTAACAGATTGGTTCTAACAGTTTGATTAATTGACTAAAATCATTAAAACCTTTTGAAGCCTGAAAAGAACATGAGGGCAATTGTACCATGGCATCAAACTGTTTCCACATTGTGGTAAGCCTATGGTAATACTCAGACACGGTTGATCCATTCTGATTTAGAGAATTTATTTTTTGATACAAGTTAAAAATAACAGAACCATCAACCTTGTCATAAGTATCCCTCAAATCTTCCCATACCTCGAAAGCACTTTGAGAGTAAACTTGACCCACATAAAGTTCTTTAGAGATAGAATTTAAAATCCAAGTTAACACAACTGAGTTACACCTATCTCATTGATTAGCTAACACATCATTTTCAGTTGGTTTTATATACTTACCTGTAACAAATCATAATTTATTTTTAACCTGTAAAGCTAATTTCATAGCATTTGACCAAACAGAATAATTCTCAATACATGTTGGTGCATTTTGTGATCGTCGCTATGCAATTCAGACCAGCGGAGACGCCATAGGTGAAGTTTAGAACAACTTCGCCTTAGGCGAAGTTAGAACAACTTCGCCAACGGCGAAGTTAGGACAACTTCCCTTAGGCGAAGTTATCACAACTTCGCCATAGGCGAAGTTATGAACAACTTCGCCTACTGACGCCTACTGAAGTTTATATATATATATATGTGTGTGTCTTGTTTAGGTTAAGAATCCAGTAATTCAGAGAGTTGTGTGTTACAGTTTGAGTGTCGAGAGAGAACAAACAGAGAGAGAGTGTCGTTAGGGACGACCCGAGGTAGAGCTCACCTCGGGTCGGACGTGTTTCTGTTTATGTTATGGTATGTAACGTGTTTGTTTAATTATTATTATAAAGAATCTGCAGATTTGTTTATCCCGTTCTTGTATTTGTTCGTGTATTTGTTCGTGTACGTGTTTGTGTTCTTCATCTTGTACACCATTAACGAGTCTAGGAGGATTCCGCACTCCTAGACCTCGTGCGGATCTCGTATCGATCGGCGACGCCCCCGGGGGGACCTACAAGTGGTATCAGAGCATTAGGCTCTTATGCTATGGTTCGAGATCTGCGTTTTGGTGTTTCTGGCACGTTTCTGTGCGTTTCTGGCCGAAACAGCGCCGCAGGCGAAGTTATTGTTCATCAGGCGAAGTTGCCGTCACTGTTCGTAGGGTTTCAGCGAAGATATAAGGTCTGGCGAAGTTATGGACAGGCGAAGTTATAGCCAGGCGAAGTTGACTTTAGGCGAAGTTGACTTCTCGGCGAAGTTAAAAAAAAAAAAAAGTATTTGGAGTTTTCGTCTGTATGGCCAGGTGTACACGATTATTGTGAGACCGAAGACGTTCCGTCAACGAGTGAAACTTGTTATCTCTTGGTCTTACGTGTGAACAAATACGTGTCAACTCTGGATATGGAGTTGAGTTTGTGAATGGGATATTGATTGAAACTGGATATTGACACATATTTGGGTGTTTGTGGGCAATGAAATTGTTGTTGTTCGAGGTTGACCAACTGAAGAAAGTCAAATTGAACTGAAGGTTTTCGTCATTACTGGATTGCGGTCAGAGCATATTATTTATGTTATTTTCAAGACGTTCGAGAATTGGATCCTGAAACGTGATGCTCATTTATTAGAGTGAAAATTCTGGAACAAGTTGGATTTAATCGGGAATTAAAGTGTTTATGTTCTTGATCGTTATCCCTGGTGATTGAAGATGCTTCAGATTAATTAATGTTCATGTGTTAGATTCTGTCAATGTGGTTTTGTGATGAAATTGATCACTTGATGTTGAGTAGTTGAAGATTAAACCTTATCGTATGCCGACGAGTTGGTGAAGTTGTGGAGGACGCCCAACTTCACGTGTTGGTGAAGTCAGATGGACTCACGTGATTGGTTGAGATGATCTATTGGCACGAGGATGCATGTATTTCAAAGACCTCAATCATTATAGTCGGAGAAGCTTACACTGAAGGGGAGATCTGATATGGAAGACGTTGGGTGATTGATAGATTTGTGAAGCTACAGGACAGTTTCAGACACGGCTGGTTGATGAGCAAACAGAAGATCATCAGTTAAGAGGGAGTCAGTTGGTGCATGTTTTGTAACAGATGATCTTTCGTGTTTGTTAGAATTGAGAGCAACGGTCAAAGGGGAGACTGTTGGTGCATTTTGTGACCGTCGCTATGCAATTCAGACCAGCGGAGACGCCATAGGTGAAGTTAGAACAACTTCGCCTTAGGCGAAGTTAGAACAACTTCGCCAACGGCGAAGTTAGAACAACTTCACCTTAGGCGAAGTTATCACAACTTCGCCATAGGCGAAGTTATGAACAACTTCGCCTACTGACGCCTACTGAAGTTTATATATATATATGTGTGTCTTGTTTAGGTTAAGAATCCAGTAATTCAGAGAGTTGTGTGTTACAGTTTGAGTGTCGAGAGAGAACAAACACAGAGAGAGTGTCGTTAGGGACGACCCGAGGTAGAGCTCACCTCGGGTCGGACGTGTTTCTGTTTATGTTATGGTATGTAACGTGTTTGTTTAATTATTATTATAAAGAATCTGCAGATTTGTTTATCCCGTTCTTGTATTTGTTCGTGTATTTGTTCGTGTACGTGTTTGTGTTCTTCATCTTGTACACCATTAACGAGTCTAGGAGGATTCCGCACTCCTAGACCTCGTGCGGATCTCGTATCGATCGGCGACGCCCCCGGGGGGACCTACAATACCTTTCATTTTCATGCTAACAATAGACAAGTTACTCAAATCACTAGCATGCAAATATTGAGGATTACTAATATCAAGTTTACTAATAAGAACCTCATCATCAACACCACTACCATCCATTTTAACAGATTAGATAACAATTAGTAAGAATTAATACACAAGAAATAAATCCACAAACAAATGATGCACAAATATTCCTAGATGCCTAAGGCACACAAGACCAGGCTATTATCCTCTGGTATCAATCAAATTATGCCTAAATGCAAGAATACGTAAGAAGTAAAAAGCAAGGAGTAAAGGAACAATCTCACCAAAAAACACCGCACTAATTGAATAGCCGCAACCTTCACTTAGGGTTACGTGCCGCAAGCAAATAATGAGAGAAACCGTCTTCAAAACGTAAACCAGATCAAGAAAAAAAGCCAAGAACGCCGTTAGGGTTTCAAATCTGAGAACCCAAATACACCATAAACAGATCCAAGCGGAAGAGCGACGGATCAGAGTCTTAGAGCTCTGGTACCATGTCACAAAACCAGTAATATTGCCTTTTATTAACCTCAACTCATTACAATAAAAGATTTCTGAAACAGCTCAAATCAGAGAAGAACAAACTACAAGTAATATTTTGCACTATATCAACTGAGTATCTCAGAAAGTAGCAGATCAAAGAGAAGCCCTAATTTGGGTTGAGACTTAGAGAGAACGATAGCCAGAGAAGAACAACGGCTCTGTAAATTGAACCTTATCTTCTTTCTCTTGATAATATATTGTGTCTGCTTCCATGTGGGACTTGAAAGACCATGAGCCCCATAATTCTAAAAAGCCTTCAAGAGTCCAAGCTCCAAGCCTGTGACATTTGAGCCAAAACAAGGTACACCTCAGCATGTATTTACCGATTAAACAAATAAACGCCTTTTGCATAACAAAACGAATGATTAACCGAACGGGTCGGATTATGACCCAGATATCTCGGGGGGCCATCTATAAGTAATATAAAATCTATACAAACTAAAATATTAGATATATGGTCTTATTTGGATAGCAAACAAGTTAAACAAAAACATGCTCGTTTAACTACCCGCTATAGATTTAAAAGCAAAAGATAGTTACAAACCAAGCATTGTATCATCCGTTAAGCCGAAAAAGACTTACCAAACACTTATTTGAAATGTTTTAAGCAATCCATGAAAATATTTTTGATTTTTACAAACATATAGTATGTTTTTATAATTTTACACAATACTAGCCGAAAAACACTCGTTTTCGCGCTGTTTAACGCACCCGATAAGTTTTTCGCGCCAAAAACCGAACCCGAACTAAATTTGGACCTGGGCTTTCGCATTTGGACCATTAGAATCAGATTAATGGCCAAATTGGGCCCAAGGCAGCCCAACAAAACTCCCGGCCGCAATAGTTGAATGACACCCCTATTTATATATTTTTTTTCTAACTTAATTCACAAGTTTTCAATTACAAAAGATCTGGCCATTTTCAGCTGCTTGCTTGCTTCTTCAAGTGATTTAACAAAAACCCTAGGTAAGTAGCTTATTTAATCAATTCTTCATATGTTTAATTAAGTTTAATATTATATAAACATAGTTTGATTACTAAAAATCATTCCTAACCGTGTAAAAATCCTAAAAATGGTCCATAAACATGTTTTGATCATACACATGGTAAGGGACCTGTTTTGATAGTTTTTTTGGCCATAAACACGGATTAAAGGGTTGAAACGACGTTTTTACGGTTCAAAAGTTCGTTTTTGTGCACTAGCCGAAACCCTAACTTAAGGGCTGTTATTTTGATGAAATATTGCTTGGTTTGTGATATAGGACTTGTACCTAGCTTGCTTAGAAGCACAAGAACCTGAAAACTTGATTAAAAAGTCGGAAACGAGCCAAACCCGCTAAGGTAATGCCGAAACACTCGTTACGGGCTATTTAGGTTAAGGTTGTGATTTGCATATTTTTAGGACTTGAAATTTTGCAGGGAAATCAAGAACCATGTCAATGAGTCCCTGTTCAAATTTGGTAATTTTTCGACCATCCGAGAATATTTGGCAAATTTATTACCGAATTGGGATGTTTATTTGGGAAAAATAGCTAAAATATTTCAAAAATTATGAATTTTTTCTGGGAACTCATATTTGATGTATTTTGATCACATATGAATTTTGGGATCATTTGGAGAAGTTTAAAGGTATTTTGTTTATTTGCGTTCGTGTGAATTTTTATAGCCGAATTTGGCCGAAAAGAATATCGCACGAGCTTTTTACATTCTAGAATTGATACAGGTTAATTTGGGACATGATTTGAGCATTCAGGAATTTTTGTGGAATTTTTGGAAATTTTTTGGGGTAAACGGACCATTTTCAGGCGAAATATAGCTGATAAAATGAATTTTTATAAATTAATAAATCAGTAAATAAATTCCAGAAATATTTTTATTAAATTCTACATATTTTAATTGATAAGTGATTAAATTTTCATAATTTAATGATTAACGGTTAATTAATTATGCTAATCTAAATATTAAACAAATTCATTTTTTATAAAAACCGGCAAGCTCGCGACTAGTGAATCTGCGGGAATATCAAAACACCAAGAGTGATCAAAAATCATATTTTTGGACTAATTAAGTAAAAATGAACTTTTCTATGAGAAACCTGGACAATCCGGGTGGATTGTACGCGTTTCTTCTTAAAACAAACTGAATAAACGGAAACGGGCCCCGTGGCTAATCCGGGACCCCAGTATGTGATCCTTCTTTATAACTTAATCATTTTATTAACCAATACATTTACCCAAGCTTATTTTCCCATAACTGTTTTCTGAACGCCTAAACGAACAACTTGGCCCAGCTGGGAAAACGGGAATCTGAGCCAAGTTCAGTTCTAAGTATTAGACATTGAACAACATCACAACCTAAGCCTATTGTCACTTTCTGGGCGTTCCAGCTACACCCAGACTAGTTATACAGCCTAGCTTAGTATTAAGATTATAATAATATTAAAATATTAATATTATTATAATATTGATTATAGGAACTACTGATAGCGGACCGAACAAACCACGAGCTGATACAGTACCGAATATCTACTAAACCGTGAGTTTCATGACCCCACTTTTAAACTGTTTTACGAACTTTTGGGGTGAAAAGCATGTTTGATTACATATACATACCTGAAACATGTACTGATGTGAATTATCTAAGTGCTAACACACGAAAGTCTCCACGATCACAGTGATTAACTTCGAGCCTGTGGATTGTGAATAGTACTATTGGTTTGACAAACCCAAACGGAATCGGCCTGGTTTCCGTGTCACATAGCGCCGTTTGCACATGACCATATTTATACAAACAGGCTATGTAGTGTTAGACATAGCTACGGGGGCATGTTGTGGGCGGAAAGGGGCCACAGTGGTTGATTGAGCATGGGAAATGGAGGCACACAGCACGAACAGTCCAGACTTCACTGTAGCTTAGCATAATTACATCACATACATAATTTACATACATACTTATCTCATGATTACAAGTGCTGACTTGTGAATACTCATTACTGTTTTCTTGAAACTCGTGAAACTCACCAACTCTAGTAGTTGACCCGTTTTAAACTGCTTTTCAGGTGTACCTAAATCGGAATGATTGGGTGATCTGTCACTTGCCTGAAGTGTGTGGTTGATGCTATGTGAATAGAAGTAAAGGCGTTAGTAGTAAGAACGTTTAGTTAACGAACTAGTTTTGTTTATACCACCTAGACTGTAAAACAATGATAGAACGAAGAATGTAATATAATGTAAATTAGTTTGTAATGTTTCTTTATAAACAATGTGTTGATACCAGAGGTGTCTGTTACATTCCCGTTTTACGCTTCCGCATCGTGCCAGTCGGGGTGTGACAAAGCCTATGGTAAAAAACCCAAAACAAGAAAAAACAAAGTGTTAGGCAAAAAAGATATAAACATTTAAATGATTAGAATTGGCATAACAAAAGCACTTCATATTTTTTAAAGACCTATATCTCGCATAAACAAGTTTTTTCATGAAACAAATCAAAATAAGTTATAGGTTGGATAAACAACTTTTACCCTTTGAATATGCAAAAATTCAAATATATAGTATATAAGAAAGCTTACTGCATAATATTTTCTTCATGAAACTCATGACTTTTGATTATGATAATGACAATTACAAGACATATAAAGTAAATAAATCATATATATTTTATTTAAGGGAGATGCTGATAAAACTTACTGCACTATTTTCATAAAGCTTTCTAGCCTATCATCTTCAACTACATTAATCTTCCAATTATGAATATTACTTTCGAAATCCATCCACAAATATGAGGTCTCTTCATCACACATCACTTCTTCCAACTGCCACAATTTGCTCACTGACATTGGCAATTCTTGTAGTCCGGTACAACCGTTCATCTTAAGCACCCGCAGCCCACACAGTTCACTAATAACTTCAGGTAGCACACTTATACTCAAACAATCAGATATGTCCATCGAACTTAAATTACGCAAACTCCCAATCGATTCAGGCAATTCCCGTAGCTTTGTGCAGCTATGCAGATTCAAACTTTCAAGATTTGACAAATCCCCTAACTGTTTCGGAAGAGCATCAAGCTCGTTGCAGTTCGTGATGCTTAGCTTCTGCAGATGAACAAGACTACAAATTCCTGATGGCAACTCTTTCAGATCATAGCACATGTTGAATTCGAGACATGTGAGATGTGACTCAGTGGCAAAATTCATCAAGGCATTACTAATAATCTCACACATAATTAAAGAAAGTTTTTTTAGATTCTTTAACACAAAGACGGGCTGAAGAGAGGGAACCGAGACATGCTCGAGTCTGAGAGTTGTTAGGTTGGTGAAGAAACACTAATCGACCCCGGGCAGATTACGGATAATCTGGGGGTTAAATAGATGTTTCCCACGAGGGGTTAGGTCCGGCAAAGATGGTTCTTCTGATAACCTGCAAAACAGACACCGTGAGCTCGTCACTGAGAAGGGGGGGGTACCTCCTTGTGACCACCCTCCGGCGTGAGAATCAGACTAGATTGCTCTTGAATATAAGTGTATATTAAGAGATTGCTAGAGCAGATATCAGGTATAAGATATAAGATACAAGATAAGATGAGATGATCATACCATTTGGGGTATTTATAGCCGAAGGTAGGTTTCCAAGAAGGTGTAGCCGGCTGAATAGTATTCCTGTTCTACCAACTGTGGCCTACGCACGTGCCATGCTGGTAGTTGGTGGGTAGGCAGCGGCTGACAGTGACCAGGCCTACTGTGTACTATTCCTTTTCCACCAACTGCAGGCTATGCACGTGGTATGACAGGAGTTGGTGAGTAGGCAGCGGCTAATAGTGACATACAGTACAAGAGCATGCTGCTCGCCATACTGTTGTCAATGAGCTGTCGTATCTCTGGTCAGATCTTTTGCCCATACCTCGTCAGGTACAGTACAAAAGATCCTCCAGTATCGTACGGACTGGCTCATTTGGGCGGGAGTATTCCCCCTCCCGCCTTTGTGCGGGATTGTTCCCGGCTTTGCTCATTCCTTCAGGTGACTACTGAATTATTTTGAGAGCTAAGTGTCTTGTGCGTGTAGCCTTGCTGCGCGGGTGGCCTTCCCTGATGGCTTGTATCCGCAGCTGCGGGAACAGGCGGAGTACTTCGCCATTGGGAGGCATTTCCTGCGGGAACAGCTTGCGTACTGCGCGTAAGGACGTCACGTCTCTGAGCATGGTGGGTCCTGCGGATCCAGTTGGTTTCTGCGCAGACGTCTGTCTTCAAGGTGAGTCCTGCGGGTCCAACTGGGCTCTGCTGGGACCTACCTCTTCAGTTGGGCAAACACGCGATGGATGAAAGATTGTGTAACTTGTAAGGATAGTCATCATGGCATGTCAAACTTAAAACCTTAAGACGGTCCATTCGGTTAACATAGTCGGGTAACGAGTAATGGTCACTCTTTATATCCAATGCCAATTCTTCAAGATCCAAATTGCAGCCAACACTCACATTAGTGGTAAAAACTGAAAGCAGTTGATCCACGTTATCATCCGAATCATTAATCCCAACCGAATTCTTCAAACCGCCCGCCAATTCCATCTGGAAGAAGTTCAAAAGTTGGTTGTTTAACCGAATCAACTTAGCTGAATGAAGGCATTTTTGGTACTTATTCCGAAAAGTGGCATTGGAGCTTTTGCGAACAAGCCTTTTCGCTATCTTCAGATAAGAGATGAACCTTATGGTATCGTTTTGAGGACGATCCAGCACCTTAATCAACCTCTGGTATTCATAAACTACCGGCCCGATTCTTGTTAAGGTGTTTTCGAGGCGTTTGAGTTGGGTACTGGATCGGGTAGTTTGCATAGATTCCGCTGCAACCACCTTGAAGAATTTATCGAATTCAAGCAGTAAAGCAGTCTGAATTACTATCGCCATAGCTGAAGTTGAAGCTGTAATATGATTTTACGTAAAGTAATTTGAGATTGAAGAACTAAGAATAAACACGCGCGGGTATTGGTGACGAATACCGGTACCTGGATAACACGTATATATAATCTTGCAGGGCGTGTATAGAGGAGAATATATTATTCTTGCAAGCTTGTTGAAACTACCATGAAGAGTATAGGAAGTAAACTGGTATATGTTGTGGAACCTGTTGTTTTTTACGTTTTTTGTTCCTTGTTTTGGATTTGTCTATTTTAACTCGTCTATTTGACATTTTGACCACTCACGCGCTCCCTATGTGTGTTCTCATTTTTGACTAAAAAAAATTCGTGAAGGACCAAAGTTTATATAAGTGTGTGTATATATATATGGTCCCTGAATTATTCTAAAATATGCATATAATGTCATCATGTTTTGTGTATTTAACTACCAAAATATAATCTACTCGTGTGTTGGGTTAGTGGCGAAGCTTGGACAAAAACATCAAAGTGGCTGGACTCAATATGTGTAAAAAAATTCATAAACCGGGGTGGCCGGGCTAAAAATTTTCGAACGGAAACACATAAATTTACAGTACTGAGAAAAAGACGCGGGTGGCTAATACAAGCTTCGCATGGGGTTGGTTTTAAAAATCAAAACGCAGTACGTGACAATGTATTTTAAAAACATAACTTTGTATAAAAGGAGTAAGAAAATTTGAAAATAAGAAAACAAGGAAATAAAAAAGGAAAGGTAAAAAGATAAAAGAAAAGAAAAGGCCAAACCGGAGGGGTAGGGTTTGTGCATTTCGGTAATATCCTCAAGCTGTTTTTATTTAACAGCCACATGTGTCACACTAAATTAAAAAAGAAAAAAGAAACAAGGTAATGAAGAGATCCAGACTATTGGATTAGTTTAATCTTTCTATAATGTGTTTATTTTTGAAGCACCTGATGTCCTTAGAAGTTAGAAGAGGTATAAGGGACATGCAACCCATTTAAAAGTCAACCATCTTTCCTTCCAATCAAGCTATTTGAACGAGTCCTTCACAATCAATCATGGAAGGGAATATATATATCACACAGTCTTCATTGGCCAAGCCACCTATGCAATTGCAACCAAAGCTCAATAGACTTAGCATTCCAAGCACCTATTTAACATCAAAAGAATAGGTTTGGAGTTCTGAACAAGTCTTCATGATGCTTCCCAGGAACCAGGGATGCTCACTTCTAAAGGGGGTCGATCTGGGGGTTCTACAACTACTACGGATAGATTTGATGATATTGACCATAGTTAAAACTTAATTACTTAATGCGAACCATTTGGCCAATAGAGATAGATTTGCGGTTTTAATACTACCCATCCCAAGTCCACCCACGTGTAAGGGGCTAAAACTTTTCGCTAAGCTACCCAACTTATTTTAGATGAGGTGGCATTTCGTCCTAATATATATATATATATATGCTAAGTATAAAATGAAAACCCACTTGAATTATAAAAACTCTAGAAACCCATTCTCAACCATATGTTTTTAATTAATGTTTAAATCTTGTGGTCCACAATTAAAGTGATTAAAAAATGTAAATATAAATATAACTTTTTCTCTCTTTTGAAAACATATATAAAAATTAGTAAAAAAAATGTTAAAAAATAGCAAAACATTTTTTTATTGATGTTTTGATATTTTGTATTAAATGTTACAACATATAATACATGTAACAAAAAAAACCGATGTTACATAGGGTTTTCGTGGGTTTCATAACTTAAGTGAGTTTTCATTTTAACCTTACCATATATATATATATGGGATTGTTCAGACTATTGAGAAGTGAATTCTAACCCTTGATTAATATTGATCAACAGTCTATATTGGTAACTGTTTATAATGTCTTTTAATAAAGAAGGGCTATCTTGTAATTTTGTTATTGTGGTAAACATAGAAACTCCCAATTTGACGATGAGAATCCCTGTGTTCATTCATTCTCTTCTTCTCTAACGCCAAAACTCTCTAAAATAACAAATCGCAACACAATATTCACAAATTGGTTCCTGATTCAAGCAATCTTTGTTGAGGCCGCTAAAGATTAATCATCAATTTTATATAAAAGGGTGTTTCTTGCTTGAACCCTAATTGTGTTTGAAGTCGAAGGTGTAGTAGGCCACAATTGTGAAGGTTAGTGTTCTGTTGTTGATCGATTTATCTTATTTTGATTATTTAATTGAAAGTGCAACCCTAATTAGAAGTCTGGATACCCACACTATCCCTGCAACACTAGTCAGTTTCGTTTGGGTGTGCTCAAAATTGGGTATTTTTTGAGATTTTCAGATTTCAGTTTCATAATAGTTGAACAAGGTGATTTGACCTTTTGTGTTTGTTTAAGCAATCTCACACATCATCTCTATATACTATATGTGGTGTAGGGAAGTTGGTTGGTTGTGCAGGGTAATTTAGTTTGTTATGTAGGGGAACTTGGTATGCTATGCAAGTAATGAAACCATTGTATATATCGGAATGATTTCTTATTTGTTTTTATGATAGGGGTGAATATAGTCATTGTGTAGGTTTATATTTATTGTGTAGGATATCCGCGATTTATAAACATTTCATCTATATAATTTTTTTTGTTTGCTATTATTTAGTTGGTGGTAGCTTATGTTTTCGAGTGTATGACTTACTACTTAAAGATGTAGGACTTGGTATGTAACAGGATGCTTATGCAAACTTTAGTATGTTATATTCAACTGATATAATGCTAAATATATATAATTCCCTTGTATATTTTATATAATATTTTATTAGTTTTTGTTTGGTTTTTATTAGAATTTGTATATTACTAACATATTTGAATAATGTAGGTTCCGGAGATTTATCGTTGCTAAAAAGAGCGAAAAAAGAGCTAAAACAAGCCAAACCGGTGAACTGGAGCATCAGAATTGAACCGGACCGCATCAGGAAACGAATCGGACCAGTCAGCCCCCCTCATACGGAGCGTCGCGCGACGCTCTGGACACCCAGATTCTCAAATTTTCTTCGTTTTTTATCAGTTTTGGGCCAAGGAAACCTATATAAACACCCCTAAACTTAATCCTTAGCATACCTTGCGAACCAAAGCCGAATTTGGAGTTTCCTGGAGCTTAGGATTGCAATATTTTGTGGGTTTGAAGGCTAGGAATCAGCCGGTGAAGAGCTTATCGTCCAAGAACGAATACCACGGGTTTTATCGCCTTTAATCTTTCGTTTTTATTTATTTTCACCATGATTTCCTTTATTATCGTTCTGTTTGATCTTATAATGTTAGGCTAAACATTATAGACTGCCTAGGCTTATGATGAACCTTTGTTGATGTTTGATTTTGACTTGGGATTTATTTATCGTTATGGTTTTATGAACTAGTAAAGTGTTAATTATATTAAATTGAAGCATATGTGTGCTTAGGGTTGTTTGTTGAGTTTTATTATTCTGTATTTGCCTTTATTATTGTTTGTCATTATGATATGTTGCTATTAGGTCATCTACTTTGTGTTTTTTACTATTTTATGATTGATTTCGAATAAGATCATAGGAATAATATTATTTAATTAAATAAACCTAAGTGTGCTGCTAACCTAAATAGTTGTAAGGTGCTAGGTTATTGATAGGTCTTTGTTGATCAGGATTGCTAGATTTAGTTCTTCGTAAGGAGTCCGTCTAGGTTTGATTGGTTAACTTTTACTATCGAGTTAATTGAATATATTAGACTGCATTTGATTTCCGCGCTGTAAGGTAGGATTTCGTATAAAGGAACTAGTTTGTAATTAATTAGGTGACCGTAAGGAAACTTGATTTTTAATACTTGTGTGCGTTAAAACTTATTAGAAACCCATATGTGTCTCTTGAGAAGGGTTAGGTGTCCTTTTCGGGTTTTCTCTTAAGCGTCTATTTAACGATCCCAATTCCATAACTAAATATCCTCCCGGTTAATTGATAACTGAAACTTAGGGGATTCTAGCATAGGTGGTTGTTCATTATCATCAGAATTAAGTCCAAGTTCTAAGTTTAGTCGTCTTTAGTTTTCTTAATTAGTTTAAAATTAGTATATTAGTAAACCCCCTTAAAACAAATAACAATTAAATAAGTCGTGTCTGTAGTTGAGTCTAATTTGCTAGTAAACGTAATTAAATGAGTCTCGTGGGTTCGATATCCGTACTTACTTAGCTGTACTAGAGTCGACTGGTTCACTTGTCGGTTAGTAGTTTAGTTAAGTTTAAGAGTCTAGAATTTATTACTTAGTGTCTAGATTAGCGTAATTTTAGTTAATAATATTAAACTACTTCAAGCACATCAAGTTTTTGGCGCCGTTGCTGGGGACTCTTGGAGATTACGTTGTTAGCTCTGATTAGATTTATCTGTTACATACGTGCTACTTGTTTTGTATTTTGAGTCATAGGAGTCTAATTAATTTAGTTTAATTTTAAGTCTAGTTTATTTTATTTATTCTTAGTTTTTATTTTCATATTTGCATAGAGTCTATTGATTTGGTCTTGTGTGTTTTTCAGGTTTATGCTACATCTTCGTTCGCAATGACCACCTCCGTTAAAGTCAGAAGCCAGCTCATCATCACCGATCATCATAGATTCTCCACCGAAGTCATCACCACACAGTTCACCGCTGTCGAGTCCCAGAACCATTCCCGATATTCAATGGTCGACAACCGAACCGTTTACCAACAAACCTTTGAGGGTTTCACCGGAGATCACTCGCCCATCATCACCCCCGTAATCAATAACGCTAATTCCTGGCAGATTCCCTCTTACGTCATAACCAATCTCATCCAGAGTAATCTATTCTATGGCCGTGACGAGGAAGATGCACCAGCGCACATCAACCGTCTCACCCGTGTGCTCAGAACGTTCAATCTACAAGGTGCTAATGAAGATGCCATTTTCCTCCATTTGTTCCCGTTTTCACTTACAGGTCGTGCCTCCACTTAGCTCGATTCACAACCTGCTGGAGCATTGATTACTTGGGAGGCGTTGCGTACCGCTTTCTTGAAGAAATACTTTCTGCCTGCCAAAGTATCTCGTCTTCGTGATCAAATTCACTCTTTCCATATGGAGCCGGACGAGCTGTACTATCAAGCTTAGGATCGTTTTCAGAGTTTACTGGCCTGTTGTTCACAGCATGGTCTTACTCCGTGGGCCCTAGTTGAGAAGTTTTACAATGGGCTGATATATGAGACTCAGGTTCGCTTCGATACTGCTGCTGGAGGTAACTTAATGGATAAGAAAAGTGTAGTTGAGTGTAATGAATTGTTTAAAAGTTTTGCCTAGTCTGAGCCTACTAAAAATCCACGTTACGGGAATTCAAATCCCGTCACTAGTACACCCTCATCCGTCCGAGGTGTGCACCAGGTTAATCTGGATACTAGTGTGGCGACTGCCTTGGAGAGTCTAGCCAGTGAGATTAAAAAACTTAAGGCTGAGGTAGATAAGTGTGAGTTGTGTAGAGGGGGGCATGGGACTTTAGATTGTCCGTTGATGAGTCAGGAGCATGTAGAGTTCATAGGAGGGAAAAATAGGGTTCCTAATGCGTTTAATGGAAATAATAATTCGAATTAGAACAATTTTAAAAATAATAACTATAATTCTAATTGGTGTTCCTCCGGTGCACCCCCTGGTTTCCAATCAAATTCAAATCTTAACCGGGGGAAGGATCAGTCGTTTAGTGGGGATCAAAGTAGTCAAGGTGGGAATAATGGGCAGGATTTGAGTAGTGGTATGGGTAGGTTAGAAGAGATGATGAAGCAAATGCTAGTTAGAGATCAGGAAACTCAAAAAAAATTTGCCGATCATGATTTGCTATTAAGAAATCACCAGTCTGCACTCTTAGATCTTCAGAGAACCGTAGGTGATATAACCCGACATTTAGATGAGAGACCCCTAGGTCAGTTTTCAGGTTCCACTCAGCAAAATCCGGCAGCGCAGTTAAATGTCATTTCTACTCGTAGTGGTAGGGTTTTAGGTTCGGAGAGAGAGATTGAGGTAGGGGAGAGAGATGAGTTAGTTGATGAGGAGATAGTGATGGAGACTCCTGGGAGGGTGCAACCTAGGCTAGACCCTGCAAGTACCGCACCAACCAGTGAGCACATAGTTAGAGGGAGTGAAGAAAAGAAACCGAGAAATATTAGGCCATCACCACTTATATATCATGCTCGTATCCCGTACCCAGCCTGTGTTAAGAATCAGAATTTTACTAGAGAGTACGGGATCTTCGTAGATATGTTTAGGCAGCTTAGGATTAATCTTCCATTTATCGAGGCCCTCTAGCAAATCGAAATATGCCAAGTTTCTGAAAGATCTTCTTAAACGAAAGGAAAGTCTGGAGGAGCTTTCGACCGTTCCACTGAACGGAGAGTGTTCGGCAGTAGTTCTCAATAAGGTACTTGAAAAATTACCCGATCCCAGTGTTTTGCTGTTCCATGTTTGTTCAGTAGGGATACCACGTGCCAGGCGTTAGCGGACCTAGGAGCTAGCATAAATTTAATGCCATATTCGTTGTTTGAGAAGCTAGACCTAGGAGAACTTACACCCACCCGTATGTCATTGTCTTTAGCTGACCGTTCGGTGAAGTACCCTAGGGGGATAATAGAAAACTTGCTCGTGAAAGTCAATAATTTGGTTTTCCCCATAGATTTTGTGGTTTTAGATATGGAGGCCGATGAGAGAGTTCCTATTATTTTAGGTCGTCCATTTTTACGTACTGCTAGGGCACTTGTAGATGTTTTTGATGGTAAGATCACTCTTAGAGCCGGCGACGATAGTGTCACTTATATTGCTAAATCCATGAGACACCCGAGTGGTCAAGACGGTCTCATAGATCCATGTCATCCCGTTTATGTGATTGAGTCTTTTATTCCGGGCATGGATCCACGTCTTGAGCATCCCCGTTCCGTCAGAGTTTGTTTGGAGACGGAGAGAGAGGTCTCGAGTTCTCGAGAGTCGATGGAGTTTGATAGAGAGAGGGGTGGTGTTCTGCAAAAGTTTGTGGAGTTTGGGAAAGTTGGAGATAAGAGGAATAAGATTGAAGATGAATGGTCGTATCGTGATGCAGTTTCTTGGAGGACCATGGAGTTTGACCTAGGTGGAGGAAGCTCCACTTGGGCAGCCGAGTAGTTTACACAGTAGAGTGTCTGGAGTGAAATTGTCCTATCTTTATTTTTGAGTCATGTCGAGTTGCTAACGTAGATTTTTGTAGTTCTTCTTTGTTTTTGTTTTTAAAGATTTGCAGGTTTTGAGCTAGAAAATGACCCACATGGAAGTATAATGCAAAATTCAAGTGTGGGGATGGAGCAGCCGAACTGTATACTTTTTATTATTTGCTGCTATTTATTCATGTTTTTATATATTGGGGGATGGTCTGGTAAAATACTTAAGTGCTTAACATCTATCAAATTGATAAGATATTTTTAGATATTGTTTGTTGTTTTTGCCTCTTCCATTCGTGTGTGAAAGAAAGGGATGTTTGATTGATGCACACGTTTGGAGTTGATGGCTGCTTTGGAAGAAGACTTTGGTATCATATTGTCATGCGCATATTACCAGCTAAGTCTTTTCCATTATTTATCTTGCTTGTTTATTTTTATTTATTTTTGTTTTTCTTTTTAGGTTTTTGTATTTCGAGTTTATTTTTATTTTTCGCCCTTATTCTTGCATTAAGGACAATGCTAAATTTAAGTGTAGGGATAGGACATTTGAGTCATATTTAAATTTTAATTATTTAAAAAAAAAGTTTTAAAAAATGTCCCTTGATTTTGTCTCTTTTTGCATTTAAATGGGAAATTAGGATACTTATCGAGAATTGGTTTTTCAAACTAACTAATAATATGAGATAATATTAAAGAAGGCGTACTAAGCTTGGGATGTGTCGGTAGGCCCAACTAGTCTTGAAAGGTTTCCCATTGCATATTCTTAATAAACCTAAGTAATCTTAGATTTTGTGGGTTCTCATCCTAATGGGGACAATGAAGCTGAAATTTGATAAGGTATAGAGAGTATTACCATAAGCTGATTACCCTAAGGTAATGAGAATTGAATACACTTTAAAATTAGCACGCCACTCCATTTTATGAAAATAAATAAAGAGTTGTGGCGCCACGCAAATGTCCAATTTTATACGAACTTAGAAATTAGTTATATATTTAGGGTAAAAGATGCCTAAGTGCACAATAAAAAAAAGAAAAAAGAAAAAAAAGTTATAAATTATTCCAAAAGTTGGTCCGAAAAGCAAGAAAAAGTGAGAAAGTTTTGTAACGAAAAATGCCAAAGAAGCGTTTTCAAAATTAGAAAAAGAGGCCAAAGTGCACATACTAGACGAGACTGAGGATTTACGTGTTACCAAGGGGATGGCGACTCTGAGGATACACTATTGGGGCTCGAAAGTTTTTAGTCAATAAATATTTTCTTAGGGAATATATAGGACAAGGTCCAATAATATTTAGGGCATACTCGTACGACCTCACTTGACCTATCATCCATAATTCCATCTAAGTGCATTTTGTTCTTACCATTAAGGGATTGTTATCTTACGGTGATATGTTGAACCAGTTTTATTCAACTTGATTATTTTTAATTGTCTTTACTATGCTTGAGATGGGGTAGGTGGATCTTAACTCCGAAGGTGTGAGACCCATAGGTTTTTGATATCACATGAACTTAAATGCTTAACGTGCGTGGGGGCTTTATAGGCTGGTGGCTGGGTTTAAGTGGACAACAATATCGGAAATCGCGGTTTTTACGTTTATCTGAGCTTTAAGATAACCTAATATGTTTTTAAGATCGTATTTCTCCGATTCTGATCCCATGCAATGAGACTTTTTCAGGGACGAAAAAGAGATAAGTGTGGGGATATTTGATATAATGCTAAATATATATAATTCCCATGTATATTTTATATAATATTTTATTAGTTTTTGTTTGGTTTTTATTAGAATTTGTATATTACTAACATATTTGAATAATGTAGGTTCCGGAGGTTTATCGTGGCTAAAAAGAGCGAAAAAAGAGCTAAAACAAGCCAAATCGGTGAACCGGAGCATCAGAATTGAACCGAACCGCATCAGAATTGAACCGGACTGCATCAGGAAACGAACCAGACCAGTCAGCCCCCGTCATCAGGAAACGAACCAGACCGCTCTGGGCACCCAGATTCTCGAATTTTCTTCCTTTTTTATCAGTTTTGGGCCAAGAAAACCTATATAAACACCCCTAAACTTAATCCTTAGCATACCTTGCGAACCAAAGCCGAATTTGGAGTTTCATGGAGCTTAGGATTGCAATATTTTGTGGGTTTGAAGGCTAGGAATCAGCCGACGAAGAGCTTATCGTCCAAGAACGAAGACCACGGGTTTTATATCGCCTTTAATCTTCCGTTCTGATTTATTTTCGCCATGATTTCCTTTATTATCGTTCTGTTTGATCTTATAATGTTAGGCTAAACATTATAGACTGCCTAGACTTATGATGAACCTTTGTTGATGTTTGATTTTGACTTGGGATTTATTTATCGTTATGGTTTTATAAACTAGTAAAGGGTTAATTATATTAAATTGATGCATATGTGTGCTTAGGGTTGTTTGTTGAGTTTTATTATTCTGTATTTGCCTTTATTATTGTTTGTCATTATGATAGGTTGCTATTAGGTCATCTACTTTGTGTTTTTGACTATTTTACGATTGATTTCGAATAAGATCATAGGAATAATATTATTTAATTAAATAAACCTAAGTGTGTTGCTAACCTAAATAACTGTAATGTGCTAGGTTATTGATAGGTCTTTGTTGACCAGGATTGCTAGATTTAGTTCTTCGTAAGGAGTCCGTCTAGGTTTGATTGGTTAACTTTGTCTATCGAGTCAATTGAATATATTAGACTGCCTTTGATTTCCTCGCTGTAAGGTACGATTTGGTATAAAGGAACTAGTTTGTAATTAATTAGGTGACCGTAAGGAAACTTGATTTTTAATACTGGTGTGCGTTAAAACTTACTAGAAACCCATATGTGTCTCTTGAGAAGGGTCAGGGGTCATGTTCGGGTTTTCTCTTAAGCGTCTATTTAACGATCCCAGTTCCATAACTAAATATCCTCCTGGTTAATTGATAATTGAAACTTGGGGGATTCTAGCCTAGGTAGTTATTCATCATCATCTGAATTAAGTACAAGTTCTTAGTTTAGTCGTCTTTAGTTTTCTTAATTAGTTTATTAGTAAAACCCCCCTAAAACAAATAACAATTAAATAAGTCCTGTACAAGTTGAGTCTAATTAGCTAGTAAACGTAATTAAATGAGTCTCGTGGGTTTGATATCCAGACTTACTTAGCTGTACTAGAGTCGACCGGTTCACTTTCTGATAGTAGTTTAGTTAAGTTTAAGAGTCTAGAATTTAATACTTAGTGTCTAGATTAGCGTAATTTTAGTTAATAATATTAAACTAGCATATCATCAACTGTGTAGTCATTACTTTAAATTTTGGTTTTCCCTCACAAGGTTTTATGAATATATAACTGTGTAAGGGCTTAGTTTACTAAGAAGGTTATTTTTATGTTAGTGTGTGGCGGCATGCTATATTCCGTTGCTTGTGAGTATGCTATTGTTTAAGTTTGTAAGGTTAATGTGTAGGTTGTTAAGGTTACTGTGTAGGTTGTTAATAGTACAGTGTAGCATGTTATAATCTATTGTTTGTTATATTGCTGTGTAGGCTTATAAGTTATTATGTAGGTTTTTAATTTGTTTTGTTTGTTATTAAATCAAGGGAAAACAAATTTGGCTTTACAAAATATTACCGACAAAACAAGGGAGTATGCGATTAGAAACATGATTATACGCGTTGTGAAGGGCGAAAAAATGAAGAAGCAGCCTAAGAACATATGCTATGATTTTTTTTCCAATTAAGTTGGTTGACCATTATTATCTCATATTTTTTTATTGTAGTTCTCTGTAGTGTTGATCCCGAAAAGAAAAAAAGGCCTTAAGCAGATAAGTCAAAAAATAATAAGTATATAAAGACTTTCATGTGTAGGTTGTTTTATGTTAAATGCAGGCGAATGTTTTTACGTCGGTTGTTTCTAGTTATTACACTTTGTCAATCTTATAATCGTGTACGCGATGAAAGACATATTTATATTTAGTACCTGGTAGTTATAAAATTATAAGAAAAAAAGTCTTCACAAATGTATATAAAGGGATGTGAATTATTATTATTATTATTATTATTATTATTATTATTATTATCTTACGCTTCGTTAAAAACACACATTTAAAATGGATGTGCAATTTCAATGTGTTACTATTTTGAAAAGAAAAGGTTGGTATTGACATATGATTATATTAATCGATATAATTGTAACCATATTTAACTTTAAATTTAATGTATAAATAATTTAAAACCATTTGATTTTTTATTTAACTAATAATAAATTAATATTAAAACAAAAATAAAATAAAAGCATAATCTGACATAAATTACCACGCAAAAAGCCAAACTGGCGTTGATGATTTTTATTTTATTTTTGTACTTAGTTAACAAATAGATAAATTAAAAATAAAGAAAGCTGAAACTGCAAATTAAAAACATTAATAGTTACCATATATAAAAAGTATAACATTTACCATTATGCCCATGTATTTAATTAAACGGAAAAAGAGAAAGGAAAAATCTGATTGGTTGGAATTATTTCTCACGTTTCTCACACAAATATGACTTCTCATATGAACTTAATATATATATAGGGTTAGGTTAAATTAAAACTCACTTAAGTTGTGAAAACTCTTAAACTCATTCTCAACCACATGTTTTTAATTTAAGTTTAAATTTTGAGGTCCACAATTAAAGTTAATAAAAAAATATAAATTCAAATATAATTTTTTCTCTATCCTGAAAACATATTTAAAAGTAAGTAAAAAATGTAAAAAAAATAGCAAACAATTTTTTTTAATTTTTTGATGTCTTGTATTAAATGTGACAACATATATTATACGTGTAAAAAAAACACAATGTTACATAGGGTTTTCACGGTTTTTCACAACTCAAATGGTTTTCATTCTATACTTCTCATATATATATATATATATATATATATATATATATATATATATATATATATATGGGAGATTTCAGATAAGAACCACTTTGAGTTTTAAGAACTCGAAAGAACTCAATGTAAAAATTTTTTTAGAATTTTTTTTACACATGCGTAATATATGTAGGTTACATACACGTAAAAAAATTACATAATTTTTTACGCACCGAGTCAACTTTTTACACATGTGTAACGGACGTAAAAGTTAGTGTAATCAGTTACATCTTTATTCTCTCTCCTACTTTGACTTTTTTGTCAGATTTAATCTCAACCACATATTTCAATCCATTTAATTAAATGTGTGGCCTAGAATGGAGTTCTTAAGTTCTTAAAACTCAACATAGTTTTCAAAAGATCCCTCCCCTATATATATATATATATATATATATATATATATATATATATATATATACAGGGGTGATTTCTTTCAAGAATCACTTTAAGTTTTAAGAACTCGAAATAACTCAACGTAACAATTTTTTTTGAATTTTTTTTACATATATGTAATATACTCAGGTTACATGCACGCAGAAAAATTACAACATTTTTTACGCACCGAATCGACTTTTACATAGGTGTAACGGACATTTAAATTAGTGTAGTCACTCTATATCTTCATTCTCCCTCCTACTTAATTTTTTAATCAGATTTAATCTCAACCACATAATCTAACTTATTTAATTAAATGTGTGGTTAAAAATGAGGTTCTTAAAGTTCTTAAAACTTAACAAGATTCTCAAATTATCCTTCCATATATATATATATATATATATATATATGGCTAATTTATTTTGAGAACCACTTTGAGTTTTAAGAACTCGAAAGAACTCAACGTAACAACTTTTTTTTTTGAATTTTTTTTACATATATATAATATGTGTAGATTACAAGTATGTAGAAAAACTACAACATTTTTTATGCTTCGAATCGACTTTTTACATAGGTGTAATGGATATTTAATTATTGTAATCACTATACATCTTTATTTTCTCTCATACTTAATTTTTTAATCAGATTTAATATAAACCACATAATCTAACATATTTAATTACATGTGTGGTTAAAAATGAGGTTTTAAAAGTTCTTATAACTCAACAAGTTTCTCAAATTATCCTTCCTATATATATATATATATATCCTTCCTATGATACAGTACTGATTATCTACTAAACCGTGAGTTTCATGACCCCACTCTTTAAACAGTTTTACGAACTTTTGGGGTGAAAAGCATGTTTGATTACATATACATACCTGAAACATATATTGATGTGAATTATCTAAGTGCTAACACACGAAAGTCCCCACTAACAAAGTGATTAACTTCGAGCCGGTGGCTTGTGAATGGTACTATTGGTTTGACAAACCCAAACGGAGCCGGCATGTATTGCTGAGACTTTACCTCGTTTGCACATGACCATAATTATACAACACGCTATGTAGTGTTAGACATAGCTACTTGGGGCATGTTGTGGGCGGAAAGGGGCCACAGTGGTTGATTGAGAGTGGGAAATGGATGCACGCAGCACATACAGTCAAGGCTTCATTGTAGCTTAGCATAATTACATCATTTACATACATACATACTTATTTCATGATTACAAGTGTTAACTTGTGAATACTCATTACTGTTTTCTCGAAACTCGTGAAACTCACCAACTCTAGTAGTTGACCCGTTTTAAACTGCTTTTCAGGTGTACCTAAATCGGAATGATTTGGTGATCTGTTACTTACCCAAGGTGTGTGGTTGATGCTATGTGAATAGAAGCAAGGATACTAGTAGTAAGATCGTATAGTTAACGAACTAGTTTTGTTTGTATCACCTAGACTGTAAAACAATGATAGAACAAAGAAATGTAATATATTGTAAATTAGTTTGTAATGTTTCTTTATAAACAATGTGTTGATACCAGAGGTGTCTGTTACATTCCCGTTTTACGCTTCCGCGTTGTGCTAGTCGGGGTGTGACAAAACCTTTCTAAAATAACATGCTTTGACCAAAATAATCGTTACGCTTTGAGAATGACCCATTTTAACCCGAACTAAATCGATATATTATAAAATTGATTCGTTATAACCCGAATCAACTCGATACGATTTTAAAAAAGACCCGTTGAAACCCAAACGAAATTGACACCATTTTATACTGACTCATTGACCATAACTAAATAACTGACACCCTTTTAAAATGACCTATTTTGACCCAAGTTAAAGCAAATCGAAACATTTCTAAAATGACCCATTTTATAAATGAAAATTGAAATAACATATTTGAAAATTGAAATACGTTGAATTTAATTAATTTGAATGTAATTTAATATAATTTTGAATTATTTTATTAACAAGAAATTATGAGAACGCATATTATTTACGAAAATAGTTATTGCTTTAATAGTATAATTAGATAATTGCCTATCAATTTGATTAATAAAAATATATATGAATTTTTAAAATAAACAATCTGCATTGAAATTTGAAAGTTACCATGATTATGAATATAGCAAGATTATATACTATAATAATAAATATATATTTTAAGTCAAGAGAGTATGTTTAACATAAGTTAGACCTATTGACATGCTGTCTACATATAAAACAGCAAATGACATGTTATTAATATGTTATATACATTTGAAAGTTACCATGTTTATGAATACATCAACGTTATATCCATATACGCTAACAAAATTATTGTTAGTGTTATATTTGTTTAATTTTATGGAGTATAAATAAATAAAAGAAAATATGGAGTGCGACAAAATTAATGTTAACATGAATATATTATTATCTGAACTTCGGAAAATTAATAAAATATACGTTAGACCTGATTCACATGTTATTTGGAGTTGTATACGACGATGTTTCGACCTCGACTAAACATTAAACAACAATGGATATGG
Organism: Bidens hawaiensis; assembly: GCF_021521415.1. NCBI lineage: Eukaryota > Viridiplantae > Streptophyta > Magnoliopsida > Asterales > Asteraceae > Bidens > Bidens hawaiensis. The sequence continues at coordinate 44,901 of NW_027492155.1, forward strand.
TTTATGAGATGCCATCAGCCAATAGTTTGTCATAGTTGGTAAATCCAATATGGATGCTTCAAAGAATTATAATTGTGATATTAGTATAACTAAACAGATTTTAAAAATAGGGAGAAGATGATGCAAATTAATAAATCAAACAAAGTAATAATATCTAGAGAATAATCTAGTTATTGGTGGTCATGACAAGTGATATCACTACAAGTAAATACATTTTAAAATAGGGAGGAGAATATGCATATTGACAAACCAAAGAAAGTAATTTCTCAATATCTTTTTGAATTATTTAATTGGTTATAAATTATCTTAGGTCTTGTTATTTATGGAAAATATAAAAATTATTTAATAGAAAAGAGATAAGTTTTTTATTTTGACTCTTACCACTCAGTGAATGGTCGGTCACTTTGGTGATTTTCCAAAAAAATAAAAAACAAAAAATTCCATTTGATGGTGCTGGTGAACTTTTGCATCCTCAGTTGTAGTTGGAGACTATAAGGTAATAAGATATAGCCGCCTTTTCGTCCACTCCTCTGTTTCCGTACCTTTCTTTTGTGAACGTTTTCTCCTAGAAGAAGAAGTCTGCATTTTTAAGGTATGGTTTATTTCATCTTCATACTCATACCATTCTTTATCTGTTATAAATATCATTCAGTCTCCGGCGGTAAAAGCTCCACCAGTGCTTCGCGATAACTTGTATTCTATACACGATCAATTCCAAATTCCATATACTGATTCTCACGCCGGAGGGTGGTTACAAGAAGACCCCTCATCTCCTTCTCATAACGAGCGGTGTTCTGTTTTGTAGGTGTGGCTACTTAGATCTGCCGGATTATACTCTAACCCCCGTGGGAAAGACTAACCTTAACCTGAGGACTAAACTGATTAGGCTGAGGGTTAAACCAGTGTTTCTTCAGTGACCTTAATCTTGATCAACAGAATTAAATTGCTTAGGATTTTTACGAGGATTAATATGCTAAATCTTGCGTATGAATATCAAAGATTATGTTATTGACTGTTAGGAGATATTGTAATTATATTTTCTATAAGGAAAATTGGATTAATCCAAACTATCATCTATGTGCCCATAATAATCCATAATTATTTCATTTTTGTTGCCCATGGATTTTATAGTTTATACTCAATGTTATAATGAAGATAATCAAAATTTAAGTTAATAAAGTCATATGATCATCTTATTATAATAAAAATAATTACAGTAAACCTTAACTTATATATAATCGATCTAAACAGTAAATAATTACAGTAAAGATCTTATAAACATATATCAGTGATGTAACAAGTTTTCCTTACCTACTTGTTTTCTTATAAATGCAGACTAAATACATGGCTTCCGAGATGGTTATACACAACGGCGGATGCCACTGTGGACGTGTGAGGTGGCGGGTGCAATCACCGGCCAGTGTGACAGCCTGGCAGTGCAACTGCTCAGACTGTGCCATGAGAGGAAGCATTCACTTCATCGTACCTTCACAACAATTCGAGCTTTTAGAAGACTCCAAAGAGTTCCTAACCACCTACACTTTTGGAACACACACAGCAAAACACACATTTTGCAAGGTGTGTGGCATAACATCTTTTTACACACCGAAATCAAACCCGGATGGAATCGCAGTTACATACAAGTGCGTTGACCCTGGAACGTTGACCCATGTGGAGATTAAGCATTTTGATGGTTTGAATTGGGAGAAGTAACATAAATCAACTGGCATTTCTTCGTGTTCTAAGGAGTAAAACTTTTATATTGTTACATGTTATAACGTTCAACTGATTGGTAATTCACTGCTTTCTAATGAATATTGGATTTGGAAGATTTTAAGATTTATTTCTAAAGGGAAGATATAATCATTTGAAGCCAAGATTGTCAAATAATAGTATAATACCAAGGCCTGGCTATATGTTTAAGCTTTCAAAGGTTAGTGAAAAGCTTTAAGAAAGAGATAAGTGTGATAATATGTGATTTTGTCTATCACAATGATAACAATGACATCTAATATATATAGAGAGAGAGAGCATAAATAACATGAAACGGTGTATAAACAATTGGAATGTGCAATCTAACATAATTATATATGCTAAATATAAATATATCTTACATGTCTCCTCAACTTGAATGGTGGTATCCATCTCCAGCTTGGATTTGAGATAAACAAACTTGAGTGGAGGACAATGAGTATAGGAATGAGTACAGGGACTAAAATGTAATATTCTCATAGTTAAAAGACTGAAAGTGTAAAAAATGTAATAGTGTTAGCTGATTGTTGTTAGTCGGTGTTAATAACTGATTGTGAGTAATGAGAAGTTAGGCTTGATTTGATCGAAAACTTCTCTGTTTCTCTTTGATTTGTATCAAACAATCCTTTGGTGAGGATGTCCGCAAGCTGATGTGTGGTGGCAACATAACAAACATAAGAGACTAGGCATTATTTTAACTGTAATACAAAATGCGATTATCTAATCATAAAATTGCCACACTATATCCATCATAAAACATTTATACAGATTTTACTTTAAAATGATTTTGCACTAGACACCCGCCCAAATGTGTTTATGCATGTTTGTGGAATATGAAGAAAATTGGTTGGAATGTGTATGATCTTGCACATGTTAAAAACACTTGTCCATAAATTAGATTGTCATTGAGAAGTAGAACTGAGAAGCATCAAGAATAACAAATAAAAGTTTGTGTTATATTGTACAAGTTTAGTGAATTACATTGAACACAAAGCACATAATCAAATCATTCAACATTTAATTATGTACATACAAAGCCACTATTTCTTTTTAAACATATGGTTTTATTATAGCCAAAACACTTCATCTATTTGCTTAACTCCTTTTCAAGCTCATCAAATTCCCAGTCACCTATCTCTTCCTCCGTGTACTCCCGGTTAACTTTACCGAACTCAGACTCAAGCTTTGCCAGTTCAGCTTCCGGGTCCAGACCCAGACCCTGACCCTGATCACCTTTGGCAGTAGGTGACTTTACCTGCTGCTCACCGGTCCGGGTCTGGGTTTTTTTCTGGGTTTGAGGTTTGTCAGCAGGCGTGGTGCTTGTTTCAGCATCAGCTGATGCTGTCTCCACTTCTTCGGGATTCTCCATTTCAAGATTCGGCCTTTCGATTGAATCAAACTTTGCTCTCAACTTTTCAATATTTTCAAAAAGTTCTTTGATTTTTGCGTCTTCTTGTCTGTACAATAACAAAACACATAATTTGCAAGTTTTTCATAAGAAATTATAATATCCGTCCAATGAAACGATTCAACATACCTGGAAGTTTTCCCGTGTTGAGAATAGAACTGTTCTTTCATGTTGTCCACCACACTAAAGGTTGTAATGATCTGCAATAAAGAAATAAACATTGTATTTTGCATTATTTTTTTAATAATGTATCCGACATGGAACTTTAAACGAGTAACTGCTACCTTTGCTTCATAGTCCAGATATTCCTCCTCGAGGCTTCTTCTAGGATTTATCACTTTGGAAGCTTCTTTATCCACATTGGATGGTGTATCCGACCTGTATTGAGAAGATAAGCATTGTAATTCATATTGTTAAAACATTAAAAATGTAGTACTCTATAATGTATATATTACCCTCCACTTAAGCTCTTTAAGTTCTCCACATATTTCTCGATACGATCAACCGAAGGTTTCAATCCCTCCTGCACACAAGATAAATTATATAAAGATAATTAGTACCAAAAACAACGTACGGTTATGAAGTATTTTCAGAATATAAAGTACCTCATAAGCAGAAAGCAGTTTAACGACCAAGTTGACAAAATAACCCTCTTGTTTTTCCAATTCATCACTTAAGAAAGTTTGAAAGTTTAGATTAACCACGGTATTTCAAGAATTATTCATAATATATGAGTAGAAAATGGTTTCTAAAAACATACTTGACCTGCTTCTCCTTGGTCTCCGTATTAGCATGTTGAAGAACCCAAGTATCTTCCAAGAAATTGACCCAAGTATTCAACACATTCACTTCTTGCTTACACGAACCAATTGATTTCACTAGCTCATCTTCCTATAAATTAATAGAATAAGAAAAATGCAGTTATCATTATCTTGCAACTCAAAAATGTGTACCTTTGTTTTCAAGTGTGCAACAAGTTGATCATTAGCTTCATAAAACTGATCCCTTTCTTCCCTAACGTTCTGAAGCCGACCATTGGCAGCTGCCAGTGAGATGTTCACCTAAAACATAAGTTCACATTATTATCTTCTTGTCAAATCTTTTTTAAATGAAAAAGACAAAAAAAAACTGGAGACACAGACCCTTTTTAATTCAGCTTCAAGGTCATTTCTCTGTTTTTCAAGACCTGCAACCTCAGCAGCCAATTCCTATAACAGATAAACAGAACCGAGTTATTATTATAGTATTCAAATTTCAAATAAAGGTATATAGTAATAGTTTCATTATTACATTCTTTATATTAGATATGAAAATACCTTCTCTATTTCACTAACTTCACTTGCTTTAGAGACACGAAAGTTTAAAGCTTCCTCTTTCTGAACTCTGCCAAAAGTTACAAAATAAAAGGGAAAAAAAAGCATTATTTGGCATGCTAAATTTTACTCTGCATGCACACTTTGTCTAAAAACAAACATTTAGAAAAAATAATTTATGAAAAGAAATATATACTAAAATCATATGTATGAATACCTGTTATCAGATATACGCTTCTCGGCTTTTGTGGAGGAGCTAACAAGAGACTCAGATAACACTTTCAGCTTATCCACCTATTTAAACCCAAAGACAACACTTCAATCCGTCAATGTTTTTTTAACACAAATTATAAAGGAGAATATGAAACAAATAGTATATAAATGTAACAGAATTTTCAGAGTTTGACTAAGTGAAAGTGACTCAATGTGTGTTTAGAACTTTTAATAGCCCCTCAACATTTAGGCTTTAAGGTTCGATTACACATTTATATAAATAATGTTAAGCACATCTATATAACCAAATCTGTATTTACAGAAATATTAGTCAACAAGAGGTATGATGTTTTAAAGAAAAAAAAATTACCTTTTGAGCATGCATCTCAGGAGTTTCTCCACCATAAAGCTTCTTCTTTTTCAGTAAAAGTCCTTCTAGTTTAGAACAAATTCGAATATGGGCCAGAGCCTTCTTCAGAGCCTACTGGTAAAAAAATAACATTTAGATTACAGAGTACAGATCATCCTAGTATACCCTTATCATTTGCATTCGCTAAATACTAGAGAAGTTTCAAGTTATTAAAATTTGAAGACAGAATCACCTCTATCGTAGCAATGGTTGCTTCTTTAGAGGCTTTTTCATACCCGTCACCAATAATCTCCCCAGATGATTCCATTCCATCAAGCTTTTCCTTGAGCGTAGAGGCTTCAGCATCTATTCTGAAAGATATATGAATCACCACGTGTTATTATCATTTCAGAATACAATTATATCAAAAGTAGAAATTTTGAAATCAGCTTCATCAGTTCTACATGTTTTCAACACATTTTGACTTGTTTACCTTTTAAGCTCTGCATTGACTTTTAAACCAGTGATGGCACCTTGTGCAAACTGCAATAACTCCTCACGCTTCACCTGGAAAGAAAGAGAAAGGGGGGGGGGGGGGGGGGGCTTAAGACAGAGTAAAAGATGATAAAAGTATCAGATATTTCAGGAAAGTTTCATTTGTACCAAGACTTCATCTTGATAGCCTGAGAACGCTTTTGCCAAATCCTGTATGCTACTGACTATGGCATTATGAACTTCTTTTCCTCCAGTAAGGCAGCAACTGCAAAAACAAAAGAAGAATCTAGGTTAATTATTAAGTTATTTACATGACGTAAAGATATGTAGTCATACAAATTGTGTTAAAACATACTTACCCAAAAAATTCCAGAAGCAGAGAAACCTCCTCCTCGCTTGGCGGTTCAAGAATCTATTGAGGACAAGAAAAATTGAAATTTAGCTGAATACAAAGATGATGCATGTTAATATTATAAAATTCCTCAATAATCATGAGAAGCGTGTAATCTTAATCTTACACACAACAGATGCTGCAGTGTCTAATTGTGCATTTGAAGAAAATTTATGAGAATTACAACTGTTCTTACCATAGATATTGTAATGCCCTCCAAAGCTTGACTATAAAGAAAAACATCACGGAACTTCATTGGATCTCCAACCATATCAGCATCATAGTATAGAACCTGTCACGAGTTCAAAGTATAAGCACAAGAAATATGAAAGAGCTAGTATTTCAACAATATAAACTATATAATTAATTGGTGGGCCATCAATCATATGCTATGCAATAAAAACCGAAAAGTATCACTATGATGGAAGAACGAAATACGAAAAGAAGATGAATTTACTCACTAAAGATGGCTTCTTGGGATTATCATTTAGCTCTTCAGAAGGATGATGTGGTTCATGATTCTTGTCATCATCTTCAAGCAAACCCCCTGAAAGCTTCTCTGTTTCTTTGAGAGCAGCAAGCCATCTTCTCATCAAGAGTATCCTTTCCGGACCTCTGGCAGAAACAGACGCTTCTTCCAATCTTTTAACTGTCTGCTTAAAGCTTTTGAAACTCCTAGCCCCCTGTCATTCTTAGCTTCATCAAAATGAAAAAATAAAACAGCAAGTAGATAGACGAAACAAAATGTCAATACCCAATAGAATAACATGCAAAAATACTAAATCATTTACATATTTATAATAACTGATTCCAGTTTAATCACTTTCATAGGGCATATAACAAATTAAAAACAAATACAATGTTTCCTCTTGTTAGCAAAACTTAACTAACTTTAATCAAGAGTATTATGAGGTTGCATGATTAAATACATAAATAAAATTGCAATTAACACAATTAAAATCGAATCAAATTAAGTTAAATCTAACTTAATTCAGCAGTCAGATGATGAAACGAAGCCCTAAATCCAATTAAGCAAACAGACACTCCTAATTGGCATTTCTTAAATTAAAAACAATAATGATAATAATAATAATAATAATAATAATAATAATAATAATAATAAAAGGAACAGATGCAGAAGTTAACCAATAGAATAACATGCACAATAGTAAATCATTTACAGATTGATATTGTTAACTAGTTCCAGTTTAATCACTTTCTTAAACATCCAACAAAGTATTAGCAAACTTAACTAACTTTAACTAAGAGTATTATTATTTCTGTTGTAAGGTTGCATGATTAAATACACAAAATTAATTTGCAATTAACACAATTAGGCTGTTGGGAGTGGGTGACGTTTCACCGGCCAACTGCCTAGGTGGCAATCGGTGCAGCCGGCAAACACCATTTCCTTTACAAAAGCACCACTCAGCGGGGAAGATATGGTGGAAAATCCACCGCTCAAGCTGCCGCTCAAACTACAAATCTATAATATTAATTTTACTATTTAATTTAGCACCTTAGTTCATTTTTGGTAAATAACTTATTTTATTTAGTTTTTGTAAAATAACTAAATACACAGGTTTGTATAGCTTTTTTTTATGAACATACCGGTATAAATTTTAACGAAAACGGATTCGTTTTGAAAAAAAAAATTATTGTTTTTTTTATTTCGTTAATGACTTTGACAAACTTTTTGACAAGTGTGGCGAAATATTCACATTTTCTACTACCCGATAACGATGGGAACAAGAAATCTAATATTTTTTTAATTTTATGTTTATACTTTTTTAATCATTAACGAATGTTTTCAATTAAATTTAGCTGTAATTTTTTAGCATTAAACTATTAATGAATGCAATTTTATTCTAATTTAATTTTTAATTTTAGTTATATAAATGTTATTATTTTATTTGAAAAGGGTGGAAAGTGGTAAATTGGTGACCATTTCCATGGTGTTATGAAATATAGTGGTGTGAAGTTGAATGTGATGTGTCGCTGACGTGGCACCATAAAGTGGGGAGCAAAATGGCATGTACACCCTTTAGTCTTAAGAGTAAGAACAAATTAGGTTAAATTTAACATAATTCAGCAGTCAGATAATGAAGCCTTAATTCCAATCCAGTAAACTAGCAATCCTAATTAGCATATCTTAAAGTGCAAAATAATAATAATGTTGCATGATTTAATACAACTAATTAATTTGCAATTAACAAAATTAGAATAAAAACAAATTAGGTTAAATTAAATAAATTTGATCTTAATTCAGCAGCCAGATAATAAAGCCCTAAGTCCAATCCAGCAAACAAGCAATCCTATTTGGCATTTCTTAAATTGAAATTGAAAATAATAACAATAAAAGGAACAAATGCTAAAATAAGAAATGAAGAACCGGCATTAGCTCGTTTTATTATCATTTTAAGAAATGTCAAATAGGATTGTTTGTTTGCTGAAAGAACGGACTTGAAACTAAGTAACACAACCAGAATTGAAACAAATTAGGTTAATAGAATGAAGCCCTAATTCCAATCCAGTAAAGAAGCAATCCTAATTGACATTTCATAAATAGTAATAAAAATAAGATTTGATGTGGAAGTTAAGATTACAAGTCTGTCCTGGAAGATTTTAGCGCCTTCGGCAACGGCTTGGCCGGCATGTTGGACGACGGTATCGGCGTAGTTCTTGACGGTGCGAGTAAGGTTGTTCTTGTTGCCGACCTCAACGGCCTTGTTGACGGCAGATCTTAACCACGACATTCAGAAGCTCAGATCGGAAGGGAAGTGATGGTGGTTGTTTGGACGGTGGTTTTGTTTTGTTTTGTTTTGTTTTGTGTGTTGGTAGTGGTAGTGAATGACTAGGAGATGTGAAATTTTTGTCATAAATAAATGAGGATTTCTCGCCATGGGGGTTGCTTGGAAATAATAATAATAATAATAATAATAATAATAATCTATAATCTATCTATCTATCTATAATATATATATATATAATAAAACCCTAAAATCCTATGTGTCACGATGTGTTCGCTCACCTCTTTTATGAAAGTCACCAGATTTTTTGATTTTTAAATGAAGCTCTCTCATTGATTTAACCCAAATTCATGGGTATGGGTCTTACCAAAACAGATAGCTCTTAAACGGGTCATAACATCTTATTAAATTAAAAATTAATCTCATCAATTATTTGATATGAAAATCCAATAAAATAGGGATATACTTAAACATAATATCCAATTTAAAAAAAAAGATATTATTTATAATTAATAAATAATTTTATAGTAAAAAACATAAGCAGGTCATGGGTCACCAAATTCAAATAGCTTTTAAACGGGTTGTAACATATCATTTATTTATGAAACTCTTTCATCATCAAACCCTAAGTATATTATTAACTTTCTTACAATAAAGAAAATTAAAATCCAAAAAATAAATATTAAAAAACGAAAAATGTAAAACAATCATTCTCTCAAGCCATCAGATTGTGTTATTTGTAAATAAAGGCTTCTCACGCATTTGACTCGAATTCACGGGTAAAGGTCTTACCAAACCCAGATAGCTCTTAAACGGGTTATAGCATCTCATTATATTAAAAATTAATCTCATCAAATATTTGATATGAAAATCTTATAAAATAGGAATATACTAAAAATTAATATCCTATTTTATTTAAAAAAGATATTATTTATAATTAATAAACAATTTTATAATAAAGAAAATAAATGGGTAATGGGTATCATCAAACCCAGATAGCTTTTAAACCGGATTATACATATCAATTATTTGTGAAACTATTTCATCATCAAACCTCAAGTATATTAATTATTAACTTTCTTACAATAAATAAAATTAAAATCCAAATAACATATATAAAAATTGAAAACGAATAATGTAAAACAACCCTCGTAATACGGGGTTAAAATCTAGTAATATATATAAACGAAAATCCTGAAATCCTACGTATCGCTCCCCTTTTTATGGAAGCCACCAGATTTCTTGATTTTTAAATGGAGTCCTCTCACTGATTTAACCCAAATTCATGGTATGGGTCTTACCAAAACCAGATAACTTTTAAACGGGTTATAACATATCATTAAATTAAAAATTAATCTTACCAATTATTTGATACGACAATCCTACAAAATAGAGATACGCTAAAATTTAATATCCAATTTAAAAAGAAAAAATATTATTTATAATTAATAAACAATTTTATAGTAAAAAATATAAGTGGGGCATAGGTCACCAAATCTAAATAGCTTTTAAACGGGTTGTAACGTATCATTTATTTATGAAACTCTTTCATCATTAAACCCTAAGTATATTATTAATTTTTTTACAATAAAGAAAATTAAAATCCAAAAAATAAATATCAAAAAACGAAAAATGTAAAACAACCATTATCTGAATCCATCAGATTGCTTTATTTGTAAATGAAGGCTTCTCACACATTTGACCCGAATTCAAGGGTAAAGGTCTCACCAAACTCAAATAGCTCTTAAACTGGTTATAACATCTCATTATATTAAAAATTAATCTCATCAAATATTTGATATGAAAATCTTATAAAATAGGGATATATTAAAAATTAATATCATATTTTATTTATAAAAAATTATTATTAATTAAGAAAAAAATTTATAATAGAGAAAATAAACGGGTAATGAGTGTCATCTAACCCAGATAGCTTTTAATCCGGATTATAACATATCATTTATTTGTGAAACTATTTTATCATCAAATCTCAAGTATATTAATTATTAACTTTTTTACAATAACTAAAATCAGAATCCATATATATATAAATCCATATATATATATATATATATATATGTATTTATATATATATATATATTAAAAACGAATAATGTAAAACAATCCCCGTAATACGGGGGATAATATCTAGTAATATATATAAACGAAAACCCTATAATCCTATGTGTCGCGATGTGGTCGCTCCCCCCTTTTATGGAAGCCACCCGATTTCTTGATTTTTAAATGGAGGCCTCTCATTGATTTAACTCAAATTCATGGTATGGATCTTACCAAAACCAGATAACTCTTAAACGGGTTATAATATCTCATTAAATTAAAAATTAATCTTACAAATTATTTGATATGAAAATCCTACAAAATAGAAATATACTAAAATTTAATATCCAATTTAAAAAGAAAAAGATATTATTTATAATTAATAAATAATTTTATAGTAAAAAACATAAGTGGGTAATGGATCACCAAATCCAGATAGCTTTTAAACGGGTTATAGCATATCATTTATCTATGAAACCCTTTCATCTCAAACCCTAAGTATATTATTAATTTTCTTACAATAAAGAAAATTAAAAACCAAAAATAAATATTAAAAAACGAAAAATGTAAAACAACCATTCTCTCAAGCCATCAGATTAATTTATTTGTAAATAAAGGCTTCTCACGCATTTGACCCGAATTCACGGGTAAAGGTCTCACCAAACCCCGATAGCTCTTAAACGGGTTATAACATCTCATTATATTAAAAAATAATCTCATCAAATATTTGATATGAAAATCCTATAAAATAGGAATATACTAAAAATTAATATCCTATTTTACTTTAAAAATTTTTATAATAAAGAAAATAAACGAGTAATGGGTATTATAATAAATAAAATCACCAAACGCAGATAGCTTTTAAACCGGATTATAACATATCATTTATTTGTGAAACCATTTCATAATCAAACCTCAAGTATATTAATTATCAACTTTCTTACAATAAATAAAATTAAAATCCAAATATACATATATAAATATTAATAACGAATAATGTAAAACAACCCCCGTAATACGGGAGATAAAATCTAGTAATAATAATAATAATATTTTCTTATCTTATCTTACAATACTAATAAAAGAAAATGTTGAAGCTTATGTGTTAAGCCCACATTTCAGCTAATTCCTAATCTCTCATCTCATTCATTCTAGCTATTCATGGGTCATTGGTCAAAACCATTTTGTCAAATGGTTTATAACATAGTGTGAATTATATTCATTATTGAATCAAGTGTCATTTTCATACTTAATGTTTGACCAACCACACAACTTCAGTATATTTTTTAAAATTTTTGCAAATCAACACCTTGTGTTTCCAAAATCATGCTATTTTAGTATTTTTCGTTAACCCTGTTTGCTTTTCCCATGAAGTCAACATTAAATTAATTCACAAGTATTTTGAGAATCACAACTGAAATAACAGACCTTATTTATTTTTATCATTTGACAAAACCCGTATAATACACGGGTTTAAAAGCTAGTAATAATAATAAATTAACAAAAATAAAATCACATACCAAATCACAAATCGGGAAATAAATAATGAGAATCTAAAAAAGAATTTGTCTATGGAATGGTTTTACTTTTAAAACATTTATTAAGGGAGAAAGTGAATACGGTGCTGTCACACACCTAATCTTAAACGAAAAACCTTTCAAAACTAAATCGTTTTGATTAAAAATTACCAAAATTAATTTGGAATGCCCTTATCCCTTACTGTTTTGTCCCAATTAATTAAAGAAAATACAAAGTAATTAATAACTAAAATAAATTTTAATTACTACTTTTTTAATTGAAGCTAGAAACAATTAAGAAAACACACCTTAAAATGTTAGGTTGCAATCGAAACTTGAAGAACTAATTAAATTATAAAGTATGAATATTTTTGTGATTTAAGAATTTCAATTTTGCAATGGCGAGCACTCTTCGATCCTTTTTAACTTCATAATTCTTATTTACATGGATTTTCTGGTAAGCTCAACTTTACTAGAAGAGTCATGAAGAATCTCAAAAAAAAAATGTAAAAGATATATATATGGAAATTTCAAATTAATTTTGGTAACTTTTAATCAAAACAACATAGTTTTGAAAGGTTTTCTGTTTAAGGTTGGGTGTAAAAAAAATAACAACAGACCAAATAATAAATAAAAATTTTAAAATGGTTCGGGGCTTTTAGAATATGAAATTTAACAAATGTTACATTTTGACTCCTGGTCTACAGGTTTTAGAGTTCATAGGATTTTGTTTACTTTGTGCAGGAAACCTTATAGAGTAGAGCTATCTAATTTATTTTGTCACCATTTGCTATTTCAATTGTTATGCAGATTAGGTGTCATGTCCCCATTAGGCTTTATACTAATGTAAAAGCTATTGAAACCCAGTGTTACACATGTTAACAATTCCAACCGCAGTGCGACAGGTTTAAATACTAGTTATAATATAAATGATAACGATGACCATATTAATAAATATATAATATATATTTATTGTCACTTATAGGTGTTGTTAATTCATTGATATCATATATTTCATATGATAGGGTTCCCATCAAACAAAGAAGTATCTTCAACAAAACCATGTGGTGCTACCAACTTAGACTCTTAGAGCACCTACAACAAAGTGGTTTAGGTCGTTTTTTTGGCTTAGGTGGCATCGAAGTTTTAATTTTGTGTGTGTGGGGGGGGGGGGGACGTGTTCGAGCTCACGTGGAGGAGCGGGGGAGGAGATGCGGCTTATGTGAATAGAGAGGAAGGTGAGACATTTTTGCTTACGGATTACAAATTTTGTGTATCACAATTGTCTCCTAAATTAAGCATGTGTGACTTTTAATTTGAGGAATCAAAAGCAAATCATTTTTTTGGTAGCTAGTATTTGTTAGCTATAGACACAATGATGAGCAGAGCTAATTAGCCGGTATATTCCAGTACTCAGAGGTGGTAATATATGAATTTTATAGCTCAAACCAAACCAACTAAAAGTACTATTATTTTATATTAGGATTTATGATATTTTATTTGGTGAGAAATATTGGGTTTTTTATGTGTAAGAACTTAGTATTGATTTCTAATATTTTCGGCCCCTCCTATTAAAAGTTAAAGTTCCTCCACTGGATCATTTGATGATTTGACGTTCAACTTCTTGAATTATCATGATAGAATCCTTATATTCTGATTCTAGTTAGAAGGATCCAAATCAGACAACCGCCCAAAAACTTCTTTGCATCATATGACTAAATGCAACAAGTATCATTTGGGCATGGTGACAATACAGAGGTCACCTAAAGAAATATATAATTATGTCATTCCTTCAACTTATGCATCCGCCACATCAAAGTAAGGTTTGCATTTCATCGGACGCATCTCTAAGTTACCCACGTTTAAGGATGTAAAGGAACTGAACGTCTGACAACCCGTTTTTGAACCGTTCAGTTGGAAGTTCAGTTTATGTTCGTTCGTTTATTATATGGACGAACATGAACAAAGAGTTTCGTTGGTAAGCTTAACGAACGAAAACGAAAACATGTCGCGCTCGTTCAATTGTGTCCGTGAACGTTCTGTAACGTGTTCGTTTATGTTTGTCCGGTCACGTTCGTGTACACATATAGCTTATTAGAATTTTACTAGTGCTATTTTCATTTATTTATTTTTTACTATTACTATTTTGATTATGTTTATCATTACTCAATTAAGCTTTTTTTTTGGATATTATTTGATGTGCTTCTGGTTTTTTTCGTGATTTTGTATTGATTTGATGATTATTTGCTTTAAATTAATATATGTTTGTGGTTCTTATGTTCATTTGGTCCGTTAGTGTCGGTTACATTCGTTTGTGTCCATTTACAAAATTAACGACCGTTTACAGAATTAAAGAACGGAACAAACAAGCTTAATTCCTTTAAAAAACACGAACACGAATTTTCTTCCAGTGGGCTCGTTTACAAAGACGATTGACAACTGTACAGAGTCGAAAAAGAAAAGTTATAGTTGTCTGTCAGACAACCGTGCAACCATGCTAGGACTAATTAGATTAGCTAACGATCATCTACCGAGCCATTGTACAGAGTCGAAAAAGAAAAGTGATAGTTGTCTGTCAGACAACTGTGCAACCATGCTAGGACTAATTAGATTAGCTAACGATCATCTACCGAGCCATGGTCTAAACAATAAGGCTCTATTAATCATCATCAACCGGACATGAGTTTCTGTCTTCTTAGGAATCAAATCAAGAACATAGAAGCACAAGCTTATTGAACAGATCCTATTCAAGTAAGATCGTGCCTTTAAGTCTCCTTATTCATATTATAAACACAATTACGTTTGCACTTTCCAGAGATGTGGGAGGTGACAGACCCGTAGCTGCTTAACTTCACCTACCCTTTTGGGTTTAGTCATCATAATTTGCACTTGGCATCTTAAAAGAAAAAAGGATTTAATATATCATTGTACCAGCATAAAGTATTAATAAAACTCATTTGTTCCATCAGTTAATATAAACAATGCAGTCTCTCTAAATGCATATAGTGACGTTGAGATGATTTGATTTTTACAAAGATTTCACAATGTAACTTTTAGGCTGTTTATGTTTATTCGTTGGTATCTTAAGTAATTTATTTAGGGTATGTTTGTGTAGGGGTATGGTACTAAACCCGGCTTACGACCTTAATTTATTATGTCTGGCTTATTTTATTATATGAACTAATACAATATTATTGGGCTGAGGGGGTTTTGTGGAGGTAACCCTAACTGGGCTAGGCCCATTAGGGTACCATGATGGTGGCCATGAGGCTCCCTATATAAGGAGGTCTCCACCTCCTTATTAAGGGTTGTTGTTCTCAATAAGAGCCACCACCATAACCATTTTTGTGTCTGTAAACAAGAGATCCTCGAGATTTCTTAGCAGTCACCTCCACACCCCCAAAAACCATTGCAGATCTGAGCGGAGGAAAGCGAGATTTGGTTACATCATCCCGTAGAAGACGATCCGAACTATGCCTGGTACGTTTCGTGTTTCTTCATTGGCGCCATCCGTGGGACGGTAACGAACCACACCTCAATCTTCCCCGTTTCATGTCCAGATCTGTGTTTCTAGAGTGACGGAGGTTAGATCTGGTTCTAATTTCTTCAGATCTGATTCCGTTTGAGCAACAGTTACGTTCGATATTCTTGTTTGTCTCTCTAGATCTGCGTTCATACGCAATGGGTGCCGGATCCAGATCTGATTTTTCAGTGTTCAATGCTGGAATAAGTTCTAGATCTATAGTCACAAAGCAAAAATTGGGTGTAAAAAAGGAATACACAGGTACAACTCTTTTTGCAGTGGGTACCATCATATTTGCATATCTTTGACTCATGTGGAAAGGCATCTTCTAGGAGAATGACAGGCTGTGTACAGCCTCAAAATAATAGCCATCAATATTATCCCATTTTGGGGTTTCAAATAAATTATAAGGTGCGCATGCATGCGTGCAGCCGCGGATCAACACTCCATCGCCCGTGGAAGGCTTCGTCACCATGCATCCGCGCGCCGCGGCTGATGCACCACCATGCATGCGTGCAGCCGCGGATCAACACTCCACCACCTGTGGAAGATTTCGCCACGATGCATGCATGCGTCCCCGCGGATGAGCATTCCACCATCATGCATGCGCGGGCCGCGAATAATGCACTACCCCACCATGCATGCATGCAGCCGCGGATCAACATTCCACCACCTATGAAAGATTCCAACGCCATGCATGCGCACGCAACCCTTCGCCATGCATGCGCGCTCAACTCTCCGCCATGCATGCGCGCTCAACTCCCGACATGCATGTGCGCTCAACTTTCAGCCGATTTGCATGCGCGCCCGCGAATCACCACTCCGCCGCCATGCATATGCGACCTTGGATCACCATTCCGCCACCATACGTACGCACCACCGGGATCAAGACTGCCACCATGCATGCTCGCCAGCGGGTCACCATTCCGCCGCCATGCACGCGCGCCCGCGGATCCTCACTCCGCAGCCATGCATGCGCGCCCGCGGAAACCACCATGTGAGTTCGAAAGACGACTCTATGCTTTTGGTTTTATGTAGAAGACTCCAACGCCATGCATGTGCACGCAACCCTCTACCATGCTTGTGCGCAACTCGCCGCCATGCATGTTCGCTCAACTCTTCGCCATGCATGCGCCCTCAACTCTCCGCTATGCATGCGCGCTCAACTTTCAGCCGCTATGCATGCGCCCCCGCGGATCACCACTCCGCCGCCATGCATACGCGACCTTGGATCACCACTCCGCCTCCATGCATGCGCGCACCGCAGATCAACACTCCGACGCCATACAAGTGCGCTGCGGACAAACTCTCCCGGCCATGCATGCGCCGCATTTGAGGAACACCCCGACGCCATGCATGCGCAGTGCCGAGGGTCACTTACCGCGGGTCAACACCTGCGTGCCACCATGCATGCACGCCGGTGGGTCCTCTCTCCGCCGCCATGCATGCGCAGTGCCGAGGGTTAAGACTCTATTGCCATGCATGCACGCCACCAGAGATCAAGTCTCTGCTTCCATGCATGCGCACTGCCGAGGGTCACTTAACACGGGTCTCTTATGAACGTCGCGGATCTTTATGAACGCTAAGGGTCACTTACCCCGGGTCACATGTGTGTTCCTTAGAATAAATTCCAAACAGCTGGAGGTCAGCCACACACGCATATCGGTGCTCCTCCATCACCACCGGAGCAACTAAAGTTAACAGTCTCGGAAAAACTCCGCCACGGCGGAAATATCCATGCTCCGCCGTGATGCATGCGCGCCCGCGAGTCATCACTCCGTCGCCATGCATGCGCGCCCGCGGAAACCACCATGCGGGTCGGAAGACGACTCCATGCCTTCGGTTTTACACAGAAGACTCCGCCTCAATGCATGCGCGCCCGCGAGTAACCGCTCCGCCGCCATGCATGCGCACCGCGGATCAAAACCCCATGCGGGTTGGAAGACGACCCCATGCGGGTCAAAAATAGTACAATATGAGCTTGGAAGACAACACCATTCATGGGCGCCGTGCTCCGACATAACAAACTCTGACCAAGGCGGGTCACCTGCAAGTTCCGCAGGTAAGCACCCGACCACCGTTCATGTGCGCCGATGGGTTTCAACAATACGTCACCATGCATGCGAGCTAAGGATCATCGCGTCACCGTGCATGCATGCGTGTCCCGCTGATCAACTCTGCGCCGCCATGCGTGCGCTTCCGCAGATGAACAATCCGCCGCCATGCATGCGCGCCATGCACATGTTGCACTCCACCGACATGCTTGCGCGCCGCTGCTGATAGTGCACTACGCCTTCATACATCATGCGCGCAGCCGCGAGTCATCACTCCGCCGCCATGCATGCGCTCCCACGGAAACCAACATGTGGGTTGGAAGACGACTCCATGCCTTTGGTTTGGCGTAGAAGACTCCACCGCAATGCATGCGCGTCCGCAAAAACCCACCATGCGGGTCGGAAGACGACTCCATGCCTTTGGTTTTGTGTAGAAGACTCCGCCGCCTTGCATGAGCGCCCGCGGAAACCACCATGTGGGTCGTGCCTTTGGTTTTGTGTAGAAGACTCCGCCGCCTTGCATGAGCGCCCGCGGAAACCACCATGTGGGTCGTGCCTTTGGTTTTGTGTAGAAGACTCCGTCGCCTTGCGTGAGCGCCCGCGGAAACCACCATGTGGGTCGTGCCTTTGATTTTGCGCAGAAGACTTCGCCGCCATGCATGCGCGCCCGCGAGTCACCGCTCCGCCGCCATGCAAGGGCACTGTGGAGGATCAAGATTCTGCTACCATGCATGCGCGCCACCGGAGATCAAGTCTCCGCTTCCATGCATGCGCAGTGCCGAAGATCAAGACTTCGCCACCATGCATGTGCGCCCACGAGTCACCACTCCGCCGCCATGCATGCGCACTACCAAGGATCAAGATTCCGCTGCCATGCATACGCGCCATCAGAGATCAAGTCTCCGCTTCCATGCATGCACACCGTTAAGGATCACCCACCACCTCCGCCGAGGAGCCGCGCCTCTAACTTGTTAGATCCACGGAGTCCGCTTGTCTGCACCGCGCTTGATGAAAAGCAAATTTTTACAAAGTATAAAATGTCCAAGAAAGTTTACACACGTGCGAAGGAAAAACCCGTTTATAACCGCAATCCGGGTATCAACACCTGCGGGTTGGCAACGCCACCCACGGATCATAGCCGCGATCCGCGTATCAACACCTGCGGGTTGGCAATGCCATCAACACCTGCGGGAAGAGAAGTTAACCTCGGACTCCGGCAGGTTAAGTTATTGATGGCGTGTTAATCACTCATGGCGGGATCCTCTCGTTTCGCATGCAAGCTCTGATAGATCAACACAATATTCACCAACAATCACGGTAATCCAAAGCATCTGGTGGACCGCCTCGGGCTCCCGCGAGCTACGTGCAAAACTTCCGGCGAATGAATTCCACCACTATGGCTTCCGCAGACCACATGAAAGCTCAGAGTAAAACTAGGGCGGGTCGATTCCGCCTCCCGCAGGCATTATGCGTGCTCCATACTCCCTCTAGTAGACCAACTCCACCACCAGTCACATGTGAGTAGACGTGCTAAAAGCCGTCCGTGGCAAGTCATATACGCGGACTGCAAGACGTGACAGCCGCTCCCGCGAGTGACATAAGCGCTCAGATATTCCAGCCCCGGCACAGTGCCACCATGAAACACTAACGGCGTGTCATCTGGGCACTCACGAGGATCAACTAGCAATCATAAAGAGCCGCATGCACACTCCCACAAGTTAACTTCAGCCATCATGGATGTATCGCGGGTCATTTCTGGCTCCCGCGGATCACGAGAGTTCCATAGCGGGTTGATTCGCACCATTCCGCGTCCGTAAACAACTTTTTCGGGTTACTACCGGGGCTCGTCACGCTTCCGCATGGATGAAATTCACTCTACCACCATCATCAGGGACTGAAGAAGCGATCTGGATGTCTTTCGTATGATGAATGAATGTGTTTTCTTGATGTATGAGTATATAGGATTTGCATGAAATGGCACAAAAGTGCTTATATTAATGCAAAATATATGGCTACGCGCCAAACTTAAAGGTTGGGAATCCTAATAAACCCGCTCGGCTACGCGCCAAATATTAGGTTGGGCACACCTCATAATTCGCCTAAGGATGGAAGACATCCGAATATAAAGGTCGGGAGCCTAATAATATCCCACATGGCCACGCGCCAAACATAAAGGTCGGGAGCCTAATAATATCCCAAACGGCCACGCGCCAAACATAAAGGTCGGGAGCCTAATAATATCCCAAACGGCCACGCGCCAAACAGATTGAGTTGTGGGAGTTAGTGAAGTGTTTTGTTAACGGGTTAACTTACGACGACATAAAGTATTTGAAATTGTCATGTAATGGGATGTTTTTGAACCAATCAGAAGAGGATGATTGGGATTTCCTTGAGTTTATGTGTGAGGATTCCAAATCAGAAGCAGCAGCTGAACGAAGACGAAAAGTCGAGGTTACCCGAACAGTTAAATCAGCTTCGAGCGAGTCAGTTAGAATTGCAGAATTGGAACGCGAACTCGCGAGTTATCGGAAAGAGAAGAAGAAAGAGGTTGGTAAAGTCGGGGTTAAATTCCCGGTTTGTTTAGATTGTGGCGAGTTGGGGCATAAGGTTGAAGATTGCCCTGGGGTTGATGATGACGAGTATATCGATGAGGAGGAAGTCAGTTACGCATATGGGGAGTCCAAGGGCCAAGAGTTTAATTCGAATATTTATCACCCGGGCCTAAGGAATCACCCGAATTTCAAATACGGGAACGCGTCGAATCAGTCGAACCCGAACTTTAAGGGGTCTAGTCAGAACCGACAACAGAACAGCTACCGTCAGGGTGGTTTCGAATAGTCAGTATAACAGTCAGGGGTATAACAGAGATGGTTACCAGGGTAATAGTTTGTCGGGTAATTAAAATCAGAACCAACAGAAGGGTAGTTCAGGAAATTCAAACGAGTCAATTCATTCAAAACTCGATGCGTTGTTGAAGCTCGTGACTGATAATCAGAAGGAAACGCAGAGACAGTTCGAGTTGAGAGACAAGTCAGCATAAGCGATGTCAAAACAGATTGGTCAGCTCGCAGCAGACGTGGCAAGATTTCAGAAGAACGCGGGTCAGCTACCAAGCGATACCACACTAAACCTGCAACATGCCAGCTCAAGCTCGAAGAAGAGTAACAGTGTGCACATCAACGCAGTAAGTCCTTTACCTCATTTTGAAATTACCTGTGTTGAAGTTGAGTCACCACCGCAATTTGTTGAGGCGGTGGTGAATCATGTTAATGATGAGAATGAATGTGTTGGTCAGAAGGAAGTAATTTCTCAAAATGAATTGAAATCGAACTCTAATGAATCAACTTTTTGTGAAAATTGCATTTTTGAAAAGTGTTTAAATGCCAAATTAACCAATATGGATGATGAGGATGTGGAGGATAATACCACCTCAAGTAAACTGCAAGACTCGGGAGTGCCACTATTATCAATTCAAATAGAGATTTCAAAACTGATCGGGCACTTCTAAATCTTGGAGCATGTGTTAGTGTCATGCCCGGCAGTTTATATGATCGGTATGAGTTTGGCCCGTTAGAGAGTGTAAACACCACTGTGGTGTTGGCGAACCAAACTCATACACATCCCCGGGGCATGGTCACTAATGTAATGGTTCAAGTGGACGATTTTAGCTAGCCAGTTGACTTCCTGGTACTTGATTATGCTAAGGGTAATATTAAACAATCTGAAGTCATACTGGGCAGGCCGTTCCTTGCCACAGCACATGCGGTAATTGATTGTGCTGAGGGTTTTTTGGGCATTAAGTGTGGGAACCGTGTTAAGCGGTTATTATTGTTTGAAAATGCTACTAACCCTCTTGTTGACAAGTGTGTACCATCGTGCATAAGTCACACAACAGAGGGATGTTTGGTAACTGACAGGAACGAGCTGAAAGGTAGTAGTAAGAAGAAAGGTTGGAATGAGAGAGGCGTTAAAATGAAAAAATGGAGAGAAACCGACAATAAGGAAAGGAAAGAAATCGCTGAGTTCTATGGTGACCTCACTGGTTTATGAAACTACTTGAAGCATTCGAAACATTGTCGAGCTGTAGACACGCAATTCAGCGCTGACCGGCAGGCAACCCGGGGTTTGTAAGTGTGTTCCATTTTATTTTCTGTTTGTTGAGTAGTTGTGTGACTTTTGTCTCGAGTTCTGTGCAGCAAATCCCAAGTGTGGGGAGGCTTTTGGTGCAGTGTGCGTCTTGGAGGTTCGGTAAGCAATTGGTTAATTCCACGGCTTTCTAGGTAAGTATTGCAAATTCCGACTTCGGAAGCATGTTCAGGGTGTTGTCGGGATGTCGAAAAGTGTCTGGGTCGGAAAATGCCCGACCCCAATTCGGCAAAAACTTTCTGTTCACTGGGAACCATCGCGCTACGCGATGGCCCTAGACAGCTCACCATCGCGCTACGCGATGGTGGCTGGGACTTCCCAGACATCAGACGTCATCGCGTAGCGCGTTGACGCCATGACCAATCCCATCGCGCTACGCGATGGGGTCCAAACCCTAATTTGAATTAATTGGGTCGCGTAGCGCGACCTGTGCTTACCTGACCCATCGCGCTACGCGATGGGTCCTCGGATCTCTATAAAAAAACGAAAAAAAAAACAATATTTAAAATAAATACGTAATAATAATATAATAATAATTATATATAACAGCCATCCCACTTTGTCTGCTGTATTTGATATGTATATTTGTATTTTTGTTTGTGTTGCTTTGGAACTTTGTGGGTGTGTTCACTATAAATCCTCACGAGACCTCACTCGTCCACCCGGGCTACTGGGGGGTTTAAAGGGCTTGTTGCATACGCTAAATGCAACCGTGATTCCCACGAAAGTGAGTTAGGTCTTTTATTATTTTTAATTAATTAACAAATTTTTTTATGAAATTGATTAACTCGGCTCGGTAATGTTTTATAATCTAATAATAATTTTAATTCTCGAAAGACATAAGTCTAATACTTGTGAGTGGTTGCTTATACATGTCTCAAGATTTGTGCAGATTTGGTTAGACAGAATTGGTCAGTGGTGGAGGCATGTGTCACGAGTGTGTTTAGAGTTCTGAGCCGAGTTTAGCATTGCATTGTCTTTACTATTAGGTGATTTCAGTTTCATAAACTATTTTGTTAATTTTTATTTTAGTTTTTAGAATTGTAATTGTATAATTTGCTTAAGTTCATCACATTTGTTCCCCGAGTTTTTAAGTGGTAAAACTGTCAGTTTAACCCCATCCCCCAAATGATTATTAATTGTTTTATTATTATTTTAACATTGAGGACAATGTCAACCTCAAGTGTGGGGATGGGGGAAAATTGAAAATTTTTAGCCCGATAGTACCTCGAACAGTATTAAGAAACTTAAGTTGTTAACTGTCACTTATTGCTATTAATGCCAAATTAGAGGTTTTTGGTCATGGTTGGTTTTTCAGCTTCTCTATAGTCTTCCCGACAAATGTTTTTAAAATGAGAAGTTGAAAATGGAATCGTTTAGGCAGGGATAACGAGTCAAGGGGACGGGTATACATGTTTCATATCGGTAGCCCATATTTCCAGACATATTGTGAGATTAGCCCCTATACTTAATACACATATTATATAATAGATATAAAACATGTCTTGTCATTTATTGAGGGAAACCGGTATGTTTTACAGAATTAGAACTTGCTTGTCACATGCTTTTCGAGATCTTAATACTACCACCTGTATGGAGATTAGGACTTTAGAAAACCCATTCCGTACATATTTTCCTCACTAAATAAATTCCTTACCCGACATTATCCCCTAGGAGCCCGTTTGGACCATATTTTTTTTCGTTTGTTAAACTGAACATTACACACCATTTCAGCCTTGGCCTTTATTTTATTTCTACCCGTGTGATGAAATCCGGTTCGTTATCGAGTTGTATGTATATCGAGTTGTACGTAGTCGGATGAGTTGTAAAGTTGTCAAGTTTTGAGTTGTAATTATCAGTCATTTCAGTAGTATAAAAAAAATCGAAAAATCAGCAAAAAGACAAAAAGATGTTATCAGTTCAGTATTTCAGTTGTTATTAGCAGTTGAGTATGTAAATAGCAGTTGATTTGTATCTAGTTCGTTTATATTCGTGAGTCTGTATATTGGTTTGTTTAACTAGGTTTCATCCACCTGAGTCACTAAATATGCCTATCCGCACCCAAACCTAAGCCTCAGCAAAACCTTAGTCCGAGTCTTTATGCAACCGGTGGTTAATGGGTGGAGATAAGACTGACTTGCAAGCATATTAAGTTGTAACTCATACTAGGTATTTGAGGGCAGAGACATATACTGGCACATCTTTTGTCAGTCCAGATATTAAACCGAGAGGAGTGTTGATAGTGTGAGGGGTGTGAACATTTATGCTCTAACCGGAAACAAAGTACACTTGTCTAGCGATTCTATAGTTTTATGGTAGCATTAACTTTATTTGTGGATTGTCAATCTAGAATGTGACATCTGCCCCATCCGACCCGACCCAGGTACCCGTTTTCCGATCCGATTCTTTTTATGATTTAAAATTTAATTATTTTCTTTTAAAACTTGACATTTAAAATATATTTTCCTTCCCGCCTCTTTCTCTCTCTTCCTTTCCGCCGTCCCGTCCCTCTTCTTCTGTTTCTTTCCGCCTTCTTTTCTCCTGTCGCCGTCCCGCCCTAGTCTTGAACCCCTTTAACTCCTTGTCCTTTGTTTCTTCCCGCCTAAGGTTGTCTGCGCAGTTCCACGCGCCAGACTCCTTACAAGGAAGCCTGCGTGAAGACCGTCTGTTGCTGCGATACGCGAGGCGAACTGTCCCCGCAGCGCGCTAAGGATTATAGTTCTTCCCGCGACGCGCTTAGAATTGAAGTTCTTCCCGCGGCGCGCTTAGAATTGTAGTTCTTCCCACGGCGCGCTAAGGTTGGTTCTGTCTGCCTTCGCGCTCGCGCACTCTTGACCTTCTGTGTCTACCTTCGCGCTCGCGCGTTCGAGCCTTCTCGCGCTAAACCCCTTTGAGTCTTTTCTTCTGTTTAATCCAGCTGTTTACTTTTGTGATGTCTTATCTTCTGTGCTGTTGACCTGACCTGTCTTATGTCTGAAAAGCCACTTTCGGCGCAGCATGCGCACCAACCCCATTGGTTGACAGAAAAAGTGACTGACATTATCTTTTGAGATCTGCTTTTCCATGCTTTGACCAATACCTTTATCTGACCCTCCCATGCCTGTTTACTGTTCCCTGTCAGCTTTTCCCTTGTCCCCTGCAGCTGCCATATCTTTTGTTATCTTTTGCTTTTGGAATCTTTTACTTTTTGGAGATCTTTTCCCCTTTTCTAGGGATTGTGTTCCCTAGGGTTTCCCTATAAATAATAATGCTATTTTCTTAACACTACACACACAAACACTTATTATCTTTCTTTGCTCTCTGCCGTTGTTCCTCAGCCGCCTCCTCTCTTTGCCTCCGTTCTCTCCTGTTCTGCCCTGATTTCCGGTAATATATAATATATAATATATAATAATTTACTTATTAATTATGCTAACTTCTAATCAAGACTTAAAACAAATCATTAAAACGATAATCTTTAATTATAGGATAACTTTGCTTGTTAAGAGTTGGTTCTTGCTTTATCTTACACCGCACCGTTTATCAAGTGAGTAATCTCGTACCTAATCCCTTTTTATTTTTAATGTTTTGGGATGTTCATGTGTTCGTACAAACTTGAGTCTTAAACTTGTTTATGAACTTTAGTCGCGCAGTATCCCATGTGTTGAGGACGTTTACTTGGCTGTTTATTTGTATGTGTGTATCATTAACCGCTTTGTTCGGCCTATTCCGAAGTTTTCATGGATCCATTAGATGAACACGGGAGACCTATCGTTTACGGTTTTCTTTGTTTACACTTGCACAGATGTTTTCTTGTTTTTGTGCTCAATTGGGAGCACGGATTGAACTATGAGCTATGATCTATTTAGGCTTGATCACAATCTGTTTACACCCTTGTTAAACACCAGACATACACGTGTTGCGCGCAGTGATTATTGTTATCTATTATTATCTATTAAACTTGATTTCTCACCAACACGCAAGTGTTTGACGTTTATTTTAACACATGTTCAGGTTCGCAGTAGCTGCATTCGGAGCTTGAGGACACATAGGATGTTTGCTTTTATTTTGGACCTAGATTAAAATGTAACGAGACAAGTTTATGTTATTTGAATATTTTGAATTTTAAAATATTGATTTATGTTATCTTGTGTTTACGTTGCGCGTGCGTGAATGAATATATTTATTAAATATTGACACCCAATAGTGTCACGAGTAATGAAACAATATGTGGCGCCCCGATGTATCATCCGCCTTTGGTCGGGGTGTTACAGATTGGTATCAGAGCTCGTTGACTTTAGGATAGGTGGTTAGACGTAACGGCCTAGAATACCTAAGAGTCCCTTCTCGCGCATGAGAGAAATCTCATGTTTACGCGCTTATTGTTAATTACTCGTTATTTATAAATATGCTTGCGCAGACGCAGCGTATGGTTTTATGTTTTATTTCGCGATATTTCGATTTTTGCTGAATTTCGATTTTTATTGGTTTTACTTACATATTCGTTTGTTGGGATTGAAAATCCGAAAAGTCATGGTGATACATGAATAGTTGATTTTCAAATTCCATTTACGATTATGTTCTGAGGTTGGAGACTTGAAAAGTCATGGTGATACATGAATTGTCAACCTCCAATACTCATTTTCTTGTATATTTTATATTGAGGATTGAAAAGTCATGGTGATACATGAATTGTCAATCTTCAATACTCGTTTACCCGCGTATTTTAAATTGAGAATTCGGAAAGTCATGGTGATGCATGAATCGTCGATTTTCAATTCGGATTTATTACATGTATTAAGTCTGCATTTAAAAATTCATTTTATTTTTACTTCAACATTTGATAGTATCTAACTTCGCGAAACAAGTTTTGCAAGGATATATTTTGCGCTAAAACCAAGATGTTAACAAAAACTAAAACTTTTATAGAATGCCTCCGCTATCTCACCGCCATCAGAGGAGAGAAGCCTCGCGCAGACGTAGGCAGCAACGTTCCCGGGAAATGGCCGCCGCAATAGCCCAAGCTTTGAGCCAAAACAATACCAACACCTCCGGTTACAATATTAAATCCTTCAATGCGGGTAACCCTCCGAAATTCACAGGGCTTGAAGGAGCCACCGTGATGCTCCAATGGCTCGAGAAGATTGAAAACACTTTCCTCCACACCCAATGCCCTCCAGACCGACGAACCCTATATGCCTCCAGTGTCCTGGAAGCAAGGGCGCTTACATGGTGGAATGGAGTAGCTCATGCGCGTGGCGCAGAAGCTGCTCCCAGCATGCTCTGGGAGGAATTTAAGGATCTCTTGACGCGAGAATTCTACACTCCCAACGAAGTTAAGCGCCTGGAGGAAGAATTTTGGAACTTGAAGCAATACAGTGGCGAAGCGCGCGAGTACGCGACGCGCTTCCATGAACTAAGCCTGCTTGTCCCTCACCTTGTTACCCCTTCCCGCCGAGCCATCGAGAAATTCCTTGGGGGTCTCCCCATGGAAATTCAAGATTCTGTATGGGCCAGAAACCCAGTAACCCTCTCTGACGCCATCGAGTTGGCCGCTGTGCTCAGCGACAACCATGTCAGAGCAGGAACCCTGTTCCTGCGGGGAGCTGAGAAGACCAAATCTACCAAATCTGCCCCTGAACCAACAGAAACCAAACCTGAACCCTCACACCATAACAACCCCAAACGTAGGCGCAGACAAGTTTACGCGCTTACCAACCCGCCCATTGTCCAGCAACCCGCCTACCAACCTCCAGTATACGCTCCTAACCCACTGCCAACCTACCCAACACCTGTAGTCCATAACTATGCCTTAACCAATCCCGCACTCCCTGCCCCGCCAACTAAGAAACCCTACACAGGAAACCAACCCTTTTGCCCAACCTGTAGACTTCACCATCCAACCCAAGTCCCGTGTCGACAATGTAACCGATGTGGCCGCGTTGGCCACTCTGCTGAGTTCTGTAGAGTCCCTCCCGCTAACCCAATCGCGCAAACACCACCAGCCTACCTGCAGAACCCACAACCAACTTACCATACTCCACGACCCAGGTCGTGCTTTAACTGCGGTGATCCCAGTCATTTCCGGAACGCGTGCCCGAGGCTACAAGTGCAAATTACACAAGCAATACCGGTTAACCAAATTTCCAACCAAGCGACGCGCGGACGAGCTTTTAACATAACCGCGCACCAAGCGCAAGCGATTAATGACGTAGTTAATGGTGCATTTTTACTTAACGGACAATATGCATCTATACTTTTTGATACTGGCGCCGATAGAAGTTTTATCTCTCGCGCTTTTGAGCAGAAGCTTGCGCGACCGCGCATTAACTTAAGTGAAAACTTTTCAGCTGAATTGGCTAATGGTGAAACTATTTTAATAAACTCTGTGATCAAGGATTGCACGCTTAACCTTAACGAAAACGATTTTCTAATCGACCTCATCCCCATGCCTCTTGGAAGTTTTGATGTTATTATTGGCATGGACTGGCTCTCGAAGAATCGCGCCGAAGTTATTTGCGCCAAGAAGTTGATTCGCATTCCTCGAGAAAATGGTGATCTTCATATCTACGGCGAGAAACCGTCTAACGGTCTTAAGCTTATGTCCTGCGCTGAAGCCCAAAGGCTTATGCGGAAGAAATGTGTTGCATTCTTAGCCCATGTGGTTAAACCCGATGAAGGAAAGAAGAAACTTCGCGATATCCCTGCTGTGCGTGACTTCCCTGAAGTTTTTCCCGATGATCTCCCTGGTATCCCTCCCGCTCGTGAAGTCGAGTTTCGTGTTGATCTTGTCCCTGGTGCTTCCCCCGTAGCCAAATCTCCTTATCGTCTTGCACCCGCCGAAATGCAAGAATTGGCAAGCCAACTTCAAGAGTTGACCGCTAAAGGATTCATTCGCCCTAGCTCTTCGCCCTGGGGTGCTCCGGTGTTGTTCGTTAAAAAGAAAGATGGTACGTTTCGCATGTGTATTGATTACCGCGAGTTGAACAAACTCACCATTAAAAACCGGTATCCCTTACCGCGTATTGACGACCTCTTTGATCAACTCCAAGGTGCCTCTTGTTTCTCCAAGATCGATCTCCGTTCTGGTTATCACCAGTTGCGTATCCGCGAAGAGGATATTCCCAAAACTGCTTTTCGAACTCGTTATGGCCATTTTGAATTCTTGGTCATGTCCTTCGGTTTAACCAACGCACCCGCCGTTTTCATGGATCTAATGAACCGGGTGTGTAGACCTTTCTTGGACCGATTTGTGATCGTGTTTATCGATGATGTTCTGGTGTATTCTAAGACCAAGGCCGAGCATGAGCAACATCTTCGGTTGGTGTTGCAGAAGCTTCGAACTGAGCAACTCTATGCTAAGCTTTCCAAGTGTGAATTTTGGTCTGATGAAGTACAGTTTCTTGGTCATGTTGTAAACAAGATGGGTATTCATGTCGACCCATCCAAGATTGAAGCAATCAAGAACTGGATTACGCCATCTACTCCTACCGAAATCCGTTCCTTTTTGGGCTTAGCTGGTTACTACCGGCGATTTATTTCGAACTTCTCAAAGATCGCGTTGCCTTTAACAGCATTAACGCACAAAGGCAAACCGTATATTTGGGGCTCGAAGCAAGAAAAAGCCTTTCTGACGCTCAAGCGATTGTTGTGTGAAGCTCCTGTTCTTGCGCTACCTGAGGGTAATGATGATTTTGTCGTGTGCTGCGATGCCTCCAATCAAGGTCTCGGTTGTGTTCTTATGCAACGAGGCAAGGTTATCGCTTACGCGTCAAGGCAACTTAAGGTTCATGAAAAGAATTATACAACTCACGACCTCGAACTAGGCGCAGTTGTATTTGCCTTGAAGATCTGGAGACACTACCTTTATGGTACTAAGTGTATCCTTTACACTGACCATAAAAGCCTTCAGCATATCTTTGATCAAAAGGAACTTAACATGAGACAACGCCGATGGAACGAACTCATCAGCGATTACGATTGTGAGATCCGGTATCATCCTGGTAAGGCTAATGTGGTAGCCGATGCGCTCAGCCGTAAACCCTGCCAGCTTAACTGTATCTTGCCGCGCACGCAGCTTCACTTCGCGCCGATCCAAAGCAACCTTGAATCGCGCATTCGTGACGCGCAGCGCGCATCCATCAGCAATGGTAACCTTCGCGCCGAGTTAGCGTGTGGTGCGGAAGCGCATTTTGTCCCTAATCTGAGTGGAATTCTCTGCTATCTCAATCGCATCTGGATTCCCTTTGATGAGAATCTTCGCGCTGATATCCTGAGTGAAGCGCATAAATCTCGGTATTCTATTCATCCCGGCGCTGATAAGATGTACAAGGATTTGCGCATTACTTATTGGTGGCCCGGTATGAAAAAGGATATTGCTGTGTTCGTAGCTAAATGCCTGACTTGTTCTAAGGTAAAAGCTGAACATCAACGCCCATCTGGTTTGCTCGAACAACCAGAAATTCCTATGTGGAAATGGGAAAGTATAGCAATGGACTTTATCACCAAGTTACCTTTGACCGCAAGCAAACATGATAGCATTTGGGTAATAGTGGATCGATTGACTAAGTCTGCTCACTTTCTGCCCATTCGTGAAAACTACCGTGTTGAGCAACTCGCGCAGCTTTATGTCAAGAAAATTGTCTGCCGCCATGGTACTCCTTTGAGCATCATATCCGATCGCGATGGCCGTTTTATATCCCGCTTTTGGAAATCTCTCCAATCTGCGCTAGGAACTCGCTTGGACATGAGTACTGCATATCATCCTCAGACTGACGGACAGTCTGAGCGAACCATTCAAACCCTTGAGGATATGCTACGATCTAGTGTTCTTGATTTTGGAGGTAATTGGGATTCGCACCTGCCTTTGATCGAGTTCTCTTATAATAACAGCTATCATTCCAGCATTGGTATGGCCCCATTTGAAGCACTTTACGGTCGTAAGTGCCGCTCCCCGATTTGCTGGAGCGAAGTGGGTGAAGCTCAAATCACAGGACCCGAACTATTTCAAGAGACAACCGATAAAATCGCCAAGATCCGTGATCATCTGCTGACTGCCAGAAGCCGACAGAAGAGTTACGCAGATCGTAGGCGGAAGCTCTCGAATTTCAAGTTGGTGATCTTGTTCTCCTCAAAGTGTCGCCCTGGAAGGGTGTTGTCCGCTTTGGGAAGAAAGGTAAGCTTGCACCTCGTTATGTTGGTCCGTTCAAGATTTTCGCGCGCGTAGGAAAAGTTGCCTACAAACTTGACCTGCCGCCCGTGCTCAGTAATGTGCATCCAACGTTCCATGTATCCAATCTCAAGAAGTGTTTAGCCGACGAGAACCTTCACATACCACTTGATGAAGTTCAAATTGATGAATCCATGCATTTCGTTGAGAAGCCTGTTGAGATTTTGGATCGCGAGGTAAAGCAAACCAAGCGCAGTCGCACCCCTATCGTGAAAGTTCGTTGGCACTCCAAGCGCGGAGCCGAGTTTACATGGGAAAGGGAAGATCAAATGAAGATCAAGTACCCGCACCTGTTCTCTGCGCAACCTACTTCGAGATAAATTTCGGGACGAAATTTCTTAAAGTAGGGGAGACTGTGACAACTGCCCAATCCGACCCGACCCAGGTACCCGTTTTCCGATCCGATTCTTTTTATGATTTAAAATTTAATTATTTTCTTTTAAAACTTGACATTTAAAATATATTTTCCTTCCCGCCTCTTTCTCTCTCTTCCTTTCCGCCGTCCCATCTCTCTTCTTCTGTTTCTTTCCGCCTTCTTTTCTCCTGTCGCCGTCCCGCCCTAGTCTTGAACCCCTTTAACTCCTTGTCCTTTGTTTCTTCCCGCCTAAGGTTGTCTGCGCAGTTCCACGCGCCAGACTCCTTACAAGGAAGCCTGCGTGAAGACCGTCTGTTGCTGCGATACGCGAGGCGAACTGTCCCCGCAGCGCGCTAAGGATTATAGTTCTTCCCGCGACGCGCTTAGAATTGAAGTTCTTCCCGCGGCGCGCTTAGAATTGTAGTTCTTCCCGCGGCGCGCTAAGGTTGGTTCTGTCTGCCTTCGCGCTCGCGCACTCTTGACCTTCTGTGTCTACCTTCGCGCTCGCGCGTTCGAGCCTTCTCGCGCTAAACCCCTTTGAGTCTTTTCTTCTGTTTAATCCAGCTGTTTACTTTTGTGATGTCTTATCTTCTGTGCTGTTGACCTGACCTGTCTTATGTCTGAAAAGCCACTTTCGGCGCAGCATGCGCACCAACCCCATTGGTTGACAGAAAAAGTGACTGACATTATCTTTTGAGATCTGCTTTTCCATGCTTTGACCAATACCTTTATCTGACCCTCCCATGCCTGTTTACTGTTCCCTGTCAGCTTTTCCCTTGTCCCCTGCAGCTGCCATATCTTTTGTTATCTTTTGCTTTTGGAATCTTTTACTTTTTGGAGATCTTTTCCCCTTTTCTAGGGATTGTGTTCCCTAGGGTTTCCCTATAAATAATAATGCTATTTTCTTAACACTACACACACAAACACTTATTATCTTTCTTTGCTCTCTGCCGTTGTTCCTCAGCCGCCTCCTCTCTTTGCCTCCGTTCTCTCCTGTTCTGCCCTGATTTCCGGTAATATATAATATATAATATATAATAATTTACTTATTAATTATGCTAACTTCTAATCAAGACTTAAAACAAATCATTAAAACGATAATCTTTAATTATAGGATAACTTTGCTTGTTAAGAGTTGGTTCTTGCTTTATCTTACACCGCACCGTTTATCAAGTGAGTAATCTCGTACCTAATCCCTTTTTATTTTTAATGTTTTGGGATGTTCATGTGTTCGTACAAACTTGAGTCTTAAACTTGTTTATGAACTTTAGTCGCGCAGTATCCCATGTGTTGAGGACGTTTACTTGGCTGTTTATTTGTATGTGTGTATCATTAACCGCTTTGTTCGGCCTATTCCGAAGTTTTCATGGATCCATTAGATGAACACGGGAGACCTATCGTTTACGGTTTTCTTTGTTTACACCTGCACAGATGTTTTCTTGTTTTTGTGCTCAATTGGGAGCTCGGATTGAACTATGAGCTATGATCTATTTAGGCTTGATCACAATCTGTTTACACCCTTGTTAAACACCAGACATACACGTGTTGCGCGCAGTGATTATTGTTATCTATTATTATCTATTAAACTTGATTTCTCACCAACACGCAAGTGTTTGACGTTTATTTTAACACATGTTCAGGTTCGCAGTAGCTGCATTCGGAGCTTGAGGACACATAGGATGTTTGCTTTTATTTTGGACCTAGATTAAAATGTAATGAGACAAGTTTATGTTATTTGAATATTTTGAATTTTAAAATATTGATTTATGTTATCTTGTGTTTACGTTGCGCGTGCGTGAATGAATATATTTATTAAATATTGACACCCAATAGTGTCACGAGTAATGAAACAATATGTGGCGCCCCGATGTATAATCCGCCTTTGGTCGGGGTGTTACATAGAAAGTGTCAGTCTGGGAAACTGGGTATGACCTTAAACCTTACTAGTATTAATGGTGATAATTGATTGACCTATGATGGCGGTTAATGTTTACTTTAGAATTTTGCTTGAGGGCAAACAAAAGATAAGTGTGGGGATGTGATGTTCGGTTTATTTGTATAGATTTATGTATGTTAACTAGTCGTTTTAATCGTCTAGTTTAGGAACTTTGGTACTTCATACATGTTTATTATGTTTCAGGTCACAGGTACTTAACGCGCTTAATTTGGACCTGTACGAGCATGGAATGAAGACCCGGGATGTCCAGCACGAGAATCGAGACATCAATATGAAATTGCTGAGAAAAGAGACCCATCGCGTAGCGCGATGGGTGTTGAAGGTGGGGCATCGCGCTATGCGATGCCCTGTAACTGACTGCGTTGACTTTGGTCCATCGCGTAGCGCGATGGACCAGGAGAGGAGACAATCGCGCTACGCGATGGTCCCCATATTCGTGAAAGTTAGGCTTTTTTCATATATTACATCTTGACGACCCTAGACGGGATTCAACACCTTCCAGGCGATTTTCAGAGCAGAAGAGAGAGCCCCCATCACTTCCAATCATCTCTAAGCATCATACATGGCCTACCGGATCATAACCGAGGCCCGAGAGATGCTGATGCGCGACTAGTTCCTTCGAGTCATACCCGGGATGTAGAGAATTGTATCTTTCAGTTTTTCTCATGTATTAAGAACGAATTGATTGTAACTATCTTTGATGTTCATCTATGAGTATTGATGTCTAGTATTTTTGTGCACAACGTCAGTTTAAGTTTATTTCGATCGGAACTATTAGTGTGCCAGTTGCTATGATAATTGCTTGTACGATTGTTTTGACTTGTTAATTGCAAGAAAGCATACGTTTGCCCTTAGTTGAGTCACACTGGCAGAGACCGTTTGATAACCAGTGCCGTGTGTTAGCGAGCGTGGATGCCTAAGGTTTAACCGGTTAGTCAGTCTGTAGTTGACACAAGATAGTTTATCTGTTAAGTTGCATGAGTTTGCTGTTAGGTTACGTACTTGGATTTCCGGGTGTGATTTGCTTTGTTGATTGATTGAATCTTTGATTATTTTTTAGCTATTATAAAACCAAACTGTTTGCTAGTGTGATCATCACTTTAATTGAATTACTTCATAATGTTAGGAATCGTTTACACTTTACATTGACCACATACTCCTCGTGGTTCGACACCCTACTTATCCTAGCTTGCTTAGGTGATTATGACCTTGATTTAATTGTTTTTGACTAGATAGCGACAGTCTAGCATCATACGTGTATTATGTATGTGTGTAGGTACGTGTATCACGTAGAGTGTGTAGGGGTAAATAAATTACAAAGTGTAGTAATAAATATAGCGTAACTGTTTATGTACATAATGTATGGATCTTGTAGAGTGTGTAGGGGATAAATGAACTATGCATTGTAGGAATAAATATAACGGAAATGCTTATCTATATAATGTATGGATCATGTACTGTGTAGGGGATAAATAAACTATGCAGTGAATAAACAAAATGTAACTGTGTATGTACATGATATATGGATCATGTAGACTGTGTAGGGGATAAATAAAGCATGTAGTGTAGGAATAAATATAATGTAACTGTTTATGTATGGATTATGTAGAGTGTGTAGGGGATAAATAAACTATGTAGTGTAGGAATAAATATAATGTACCTCTTTATGTGCATAATGTGTGGATCATGTAGACCGTGTAGGGGAACAATAAACTATGGGTGTATAAATAAATATAATGTAATTGTTTATGTAAACTTAATATTGTTGCTTCTGTATGGTAAATATTATTGGGTGTAGTTAGTTATATCAATATATTATGTAGGTAGCAACAATGAAATTTATCATTGATGTAAATGATAGACACAATATTCAATAATAATAATAATAATGCCCATATGGTGCTCACTTTTACTTTTTTGAAATTGTTGTGTTTGAGGTCATTATTAAATCATGCCTTAATTAGTTATTGGGTTTATGGAATGCTATCGTTGATTGCTTGACTTTAGCTATCATCATTTTGGTGGGTCGGTCATCGGGATTTTCTCTAAGGATTTCTTCTACAAGAAGGTCATGGGTTCGAGCCTTGAAAGAGAATTTTTCCAGCACTTTGTTTGTTGTTAAAAAAAGTCAGGTTTGTTGAAATTATTTTTAAAATACATAACTTAGATATGTATGCTTTCAAGATTATTATTTAGTTCGTGCTTGTTTTGTTAACTTTTGTTTTGATTTTTAAATAGAATGCAAGACATTTGGCTTTTAAAGGTTTAAAAGAAAGTAGTGGCTTGCCTTTGATGAAAAAAGAAAAACGAAAGTGCTGACAATAAAGGGCAGTGACATTAATTTTTCACGTTACATCAAAATTATCTACTGTTTTAGTTTCTAGTCCCTGTTGTCCATTTTTTTGAGTGATTATAGCGGGGTTCATAAAATGCTCAAACCGAATGAACCAAAGCAAGTTGAATAGTTTGCTATCCATATAGTATGATTTTTGTTGTTATTTTGTTTAATCATTTTTATGTATACCTCTTTCTCATTTTTTAAATATGTTATGTATCTTTTTAAAATATCTTAAAATCGAATATCTCAATAATCAAATCATCATAAGTCGATGCAATATGAACAAGGGTTTGTGTAAATTTTGTCGCAAATATCTGAAAATTATAGAAATCCAATTTTCTCATTCAAATAAAATGCTTTTTGGGAGAAATATATGTTTCAAATTATTGGAATTTTGGTTGGTTGATAAAGTAAAAAAAATAAATTTATATATGATAATAGAATTTGAATGAAAAAATTGTTAAAAAATATAATACTCTAAATTTGTAAAAATATAATTCTTTTTATATTTTATTAAACATAAATAAAAAAACAAATACAAAGAATTAATATATTTTGTAACCCCCCTAAAATTATTAGTTATTAGTTACCAAAAATAATATTTGGAGAGATTACAACGGTACCCCTATACATAATTTAAATATAAAATAAAAAGAAAAAATTTGATTGGTTGTGGTCACTTCTCGCACTTCTCGTTGTAAAAAAACTTCTTAAATGATCCAATACCAATATATATATATATATATATATATATATATAAAACATAAATAAATATATATATATATATATATATAAAACATAAATAAATATTAAAGTTTGTTATTATTATTATTATTTTTTATATGTATATGAATTACATATATGTATAAATGTATATTTAAATTCTTTATGATGTCATCCGGGTCAAACACCGGTCCGCCTTTCCGGGTCGGTCCGACCTTTGACCCAATCCGACGTCCGGGCCGAGTCTGAAAACATTGACTTTTAGGCATGGCTGTAATAATTCCAATTAGGCTTCGATTAATCCTGATTATTTCCGATTAATCCTAGTACCTACCCCACTGACCGATAAGCGCCTAGCGATTACAACAATATTGCTTTTAGGCTACGTATTATATATAGGTGTGAGGCGTCATGTGAAAAAGGGCATTCTAAGACACGTAGGCGCTTTGTTGGCAAAATGGGTTTTCATCAGTGTGTTGAAACCAGGCCCAGCCCGGCCGGTCGGACCGGGACCCAGTCCCTATACCGGGCCAGGTCAACGTATTTTGGACGTTTCTAAAAACCCGGCCGGGTTTCACGGGTGGCGGTTGGCCCGGACCGGTTGACCCGGCGGGTGGACCGGTAAAACCCATTTTTTATAAAATCCAAAATGAAATGTGCATTCCAGGATTCAAACTTGGGTCATTTTAGAGATAGAAGCTTTAATAATTACCCCATAAGCCAACCAACCAAGCTTCATTGATGTCTCTATTGATCAAACATAAATCACATATATTTAAAAAACAATGTATAAAACATAAATAAACATTAAAGTTTGTTATTATTATTATTATTTTTGGTTATTATTATTTTTTATATGTATATGAATTATATATATATGTAAATAAATATTTAAATTATTTATGACGTCATCCGGGTCAAACACCGGTCAGCCCTCCCTGGTCAGTCCGACCTTTGACCCGGTAAGGAGTCCGGGTCGACGTCCAGGCCGGGTCTGAAGACATTGGTTTTCATATTTCACACTCTTTAGCGTGTGTTATGACATCTGTAATGAGGCATTTGCCCACATATATGGTACCCCAAAAGGCCAAAAGGTCAAAAACACCCCTACACAACTCCAAAGACGGGTGTTGCTGCTCCTAGCGTTATCCAAAGAACAATGCACCTACTCTTAAACCCCACTTTTCACCGATCATCAAAACATACACGTATTTTTAACCTTTTATTTACTTTACACAATAAATGTTTTTAATGTGGTGAAGTGAAACCGTTACGTTTTTATATGGACGTTTTTCACCTATGTGACAGTGACATGATGGGAGTTATTCATTGCTTTTTTTTTCTTTTTTTTTTTAAAAAACCATCAAAGATATGTGACAGTGTTTTAGTGTGCCCATACATGCCACAGGCAAGTTTGGCGACCCCATCCTTCCCCATAACACATACAAACAATTTTTTTTATTCCTTTGTATGCCATTTTTCTTTCCAAAATAATTTACGTAGTTAGTGATGCTACATAAATGTAATTTTGCGAGGTTATATATACGTAGAGGTTGGATCTAATACAAAGTTGATTTTTCGTATAGACTGTATGAATTGAATAAAAGTTTCATGCGGTGACGTTTTTGTAAATAAGACCATGGTATAATTACACTATAACTCAAGAAACAAGTAATGCAATTTAGTTATACTATATGCTTTACAATTAGTGGAATTTGATTATACTACAGAATTTACAAATAGAGTAATAAAATTTGAATTTAGTTAAGGTGTAATTACACTAAAAGAAAGTTAAAATCATGCAAAACGATTGGGACGAGACAGATGTACCATATAAAGGGGTAAATGCATCCAACGAAAAACGTAAAAATGCTGACGACAAAGGCACATAAGACTGTAACACTGTTGTATAGGATAGACGCACCGTATACTATATATTCAAAATAAAGAGAATAACATATTCAACTTCATGGTAATGTTTCTCTAAGTGTGATCGATCTAAGGATACAAACCTTTTCTTTTTCTATCAAAATAATATATTATGTATAAGTCATTTGCTTTTAAAATAAAAATGAAAATAAATAAAAGGTATAACACTTGTGGTTGTATCCTGTTGCCATTGTCAAGCATAACAAAATTCTATTTTGTTACAGTACTACATCGTCTTCACTATTGATTTGTCTTAATCCATTATAAAGATTTTTCTTACCCTTCTATAAATTTGGTCTTTTTATTTTTATTTATTTATCTTTTTCAAATGTCTGATATTTCTATATTTTTATTTGATTGGGTATTTGGGTGTCTATAAAAACATGTTAATGAATCTGCTTTATCACTTTTTTTATGCTCCAACTAGTTTCTCTTCTTTTGGCATCCATGACTCAGCAAAAGGGCCCATCAATTATCCTGATAGATTCGTAGTGTTGGATAAAAGGGGAAGTGATTCATAGCAAATTAGCAATATGTTTAAGTACCATTAAATTTGTGATATTTGTTTAGTAATTGGCAGTATGTTATGGATGCGGGGATGATGTGGATGGTGTGTGCATGGTGAGCTAGAACACTGCGTCGCCGCCCTCATCACTCACTTCGCATGGTGGGAGAGTGACCATAATCATAATTCATACCGTTCACCACCTATTTAGTTTGGGTGATCATGCGGCATTTGTTGAGTAATTGAATGGATTTATTATTTACTTATTTATATATTTGAATTAAATATATACTAAGAAAAATAGTGAAAGATGAGTGAACGTTATCTGTAGGTTGAGTGGTGGAGTGATTGACGGCACTTAGGTGGAGGTGAATGGGGAGTGGCAATTGACAAGTGATGAGTGTAACACATAGCCTAACAATCAATAGCTAATCGTGTTGGGACACATACAACCCAAGTAGGATATATGAAAAAAGTTTAAAGAAGATTAACTGAAAATACGGTCTGATTTATATGAGCCGACTACATATCTAAGACCTTGATA
Organism: Bidens hawaiensis; assembly: GCF_021521415.1. Lineage (NCBI taxonomy): Eukaryota > Viridiplantae > Streptophyta > Magnoliopsida > Asterales > Asteraceae > Bidens > Bidens hawaiensis. Next base: position 84,429 of record NW_027492155.1, read on the forward strand.
AGATTATACAACTTAACAAAAGAATCAAATCATTACATTATAGAGGTATGTTTAGCACGAGGTAAGATATAAATGAGTAAAATAGACTAGGAAATTAAATTATGAAGCCAACAGGAGTCTTTACTGTTAGGCGAATATTCTGCAAAGGAGAAAAAGAAGGATATCCAAGCGATCTTCTTAACAACTATTTGATGATCTTGAAATGCAAGGACGAGGGGATTTTCAATAATAGGAGATTTTGAGACACAAAAATAACACAGATGATCAAGGAGGAAGCATTGTTAAGGTTAAAGTTAAGATCTAAATTTTCATTTTTTAAACTAATTTTAAGGGGGGTGGTAAGTGATTGCTTGCTTTTTAGTAGGGGTGGCAAAACAAACCTAAATGGGTTGTTTTGGGTCAATTTCGATAACTTTTAGAATTGAAATGGATCAGGATGAATTAAAAAAAATTTGCAAGAAGGTCAAGATGAATTGAAAAAATGCTAGTGACTTTTGGTTATGGGTTAGAATGGGTTTGTTAATGGGTTAGAATGAACTAAATTAAACAAGCTCCCTTCCAAATTTATTTCAAACAAAACCGTCAAGAAACTGAATAGAAATCGAGAAATCGAAACCAAATAGATACCGAAACAAAAAAAAGAGCAAAACCGAACCGGAAAAAAACCCCAAAAAAACCGAACCTGAACCGAGACATAACCGAGATTTTTTTAAGGAACGAGGAAGATGGGAGAAACATTTTAGTTATTTTGTTTTTTGCATTTTCGATTTTTATTTTGAGTTATTATTTTTTATTAATTTTTTTGATTATTTTTTTGAGTGGTTTTTGAAACCCTTTATATTTTAACATTTACTTGGTTCAAGATGGGCTAACTTTACCCATCTTGATCTATACCCATCCTAAACCGAATAGAAACCGAGAAATCGAAACCGAAAAAACCATAAACATTGAAATAGAATAGATACTGAAATGAAAAAAAAAACAAAATTGAACCGAGAAAAACCGAACCTGAACCGAGACAAAACCGAGTTTTTTTTTCTTTTTCTTTTTTTTTATAACGAGTGAGGACGACGGGGAAAACATTTTAGTTATTTTACTTTTGTGTTTTTTATTTATATTTTGAGTTATTAATTTTTTTGAAGGGTTTTTGAAACTCTTTGTATTTTAACCTTTGCTTGGGTTAAGATGGATTAAATTTACACATCTTGATTAATATCTATCCTACCCCTCTATTTATAAAACTCATCCTGACCCAAACCCATTCTAACCCATCACCTAAATCCAACCTAACCCATTCATATTGTCACCTCTACTTTTAAGTGTATGCAATGGGGTGGTAGTTTATAACATGTATTTATTTGCTGTCTTTGTATTTGTTTGGGTATGTGGCTTTTCGGAGGGAAAAAAAAACCCCTCTTAAATTATACTTTTTATTGTCATATTCATCCGCTGGATTCAAACCCTCGCCTCTTGAAAATGTAAAGCTTTATCCAATAATACACTAGCAAAGTTAGTGCGCATACCATCAAACATGCAATAACTAACATAACTGTATCATGAGTAGGTACTAAGTTATATAATATACTAGAATACATAATAACATTAATAAATAGTTTCCAAATCATATCTCATTATCCGGTCTCTCATATCAATCTCCCATCAATAATAAAGACTTAAGTCATAGTTTTGAAACTTGAGGAAGGGGTAGGGAAGTTGAGATCAGAATATGACACTTTCCTTGAAGCACAGCAGGCTCTTGCCTTGTTCACCAAGCATCAAACTCTCTCACAAACTTTCTTTTCGTTTTTGTTTTAGAAGAAAACGGGTCAATTATAATTGTTAAAAAGGTGATTGGTTTTCAATAAATAAAATGACGATTTAACCCTCCCCTTTCTCTATATAAAGTCATGACTCCATTTCCATTTTCCAATCAACTAAGGTAGCGTTTGGTACGCAGGAATGACAATAGGAATGGAATGATTCATTACGTAAGAATGAAAAAGTGGTGTTTGGTTGCTCAATGGAATGGAATCATCAATTACACATGAAATCTCATTCCATCAAATCCATTCCTTTCCACACCCCTTCTTTTTTTTCATTCCAATCCTCCTTCACTCTACTTTCTCAACAACACCATCACCTAACAACCACCACCACCACTACCATCGGCACCACCACCACTTTTTCAACTAAGGTAGCGTTTGGTACGCAGGAATGACAATAGGAATGGAATGATTCATTACGTAAGAATGAAAAAGTGGTGTTTGGTTGCTCAATGGAATGGAATCATCAATTACACATGAAATCTCATTCCATCAAATCCATTCCTTTCCACCCCCCTTCTTTTTTTTCATTCCAATCCTCCTTCACTCTACTTTCTCAACAACACCATCACCTAACAACCACCACCACCACCACCATCGGCACCACCACCAACTCCGCCGACACCACCACCGTTGCCACCACCATCGCCACCGCCACCACCATTTTCGTCGTCGGAGCTACCACCGTCACCATTGTAGGGTCTCTCTTTTTTGGGTTTAAAACGTATTCACTTTTTTGAGATAGAAGTGTTTTTATTATTTCTATTTCATTTCTACAATTTTTTTAGATTCCAAACAATAAAAATTAATAAATGATTTCATTCCTATGGGTTAACCAAACAAGGAAAATGATGGTAATGATCCATTTCATTCCCTTATCAATTCCATTCATTCTTCCATTCCATTCCCCCTTCATTCCATTACCTCCAACCAGTGACAACATTTATCTCATTCCACTATCAGTTTGATACCGATTATGAGTACCAATCAATTCAAAACCCAAGGAGTAGAAATCGAGAGTTTAAATATGAAAAATACAGGAAGTTATTCAGTTTCTCTTCTTAGTTGTTTCCTAGACGCCATGTCAATTCTCTTCTCCCCGCTCAATCATGATGCCAATGATGATCGTCATCTCATTGTGCTAGAAGACATGCCTATTGGTAAAAAGATCATGATCTCCTCTAATATCATGGCTCAAAAGCAATTCCGACAACTTCATCAAATAAAAGGACCATGAATCCCATGATCCATGATGCCTTGCGCTAAAAGTTTATGAAGTAATATGTGTTTCCAAGGTGCAAAGTCGAGTCACGTCTATCTATTATCGAATGAAGAAATTGATGACTATAAAGTGTTGGAGCTATAATATTATCTTATGAGTTAAATGGATCTTTTGAAGCATCCAATAGACAGATAAAAGTTTTGTATTTTAATTACGGTTTTTTTTTATTTATTTTAGAGAAATTTTCTATCTGCGTCTATGTGGTTATAACGAGGACGCATAATGTGCCCCTAAAAGTCAAAATGATACACTTGAGTCCCCGTAGTTTAGGGATGGCAGTGAAACCCGAACCCGATGGGAAAACCCGAAACCCGACATAATTGAGACGGGTAACGCCCGACCCATTAGGGTTTGGGATTAGTTTTGAAATTTTTCGCAGGTTTTGGACGGGTTTGGAATTTCTAAAATACCCGATTACCCGCCCCAATTACTCGATAAGATTTACCCGTTTACCCGATTATATACCCGACATAATTTTTTTATATATGTATTTTATATTTATATTTATATATAAATATAAATATGTATGCTATATTGTAATTACCAAACTTATTTCAATTAATAAAAAAGTAGACTTTTGAGTTTTCATTCCAGATTCTCTAAATATATGTCTATCAGAATCACGCCTATCACATATACAATTATACATATGATGTTAATCTAATTATCTCAATACCGCTCGGACCTTTTGTGTTTCTAAACCTAAACGCTGGCCTCCTCTTTCATAGTTTGATTTTACTATCTTCTCTCTTTTGCTTGACAAAACCCGATGGGCTTTGGCCGGGTATACCCAACATGTTTTTTGTCAAAACCCGATTGGAAAACCCGAAACCCGACGGGTTTGGGACGTGCTATAATAATTGGGTATGGGTTTGGGAATACCTAAACCCATCCCTACCGTAGTTTCAAAACATGTAAATACTAGTTCTCTTAACCATTCAAACTTAAAATTACCTCTTATAATTATTAAGAGGCTATGAACCATTAAGATGTAACCTTTTAATGACCATTAAAGGACTACCAAACAGCCCTTAAGGGCAGTTGGTCTTCATATGTGGTATGACTCATAATAGTAATTAAGAAACTAGATAGAACAAAACATTAATACAAGCAGGCCCATAAAAAAACACAACATAAGGAAGAAGTACACAAAGATTTCTAGGCTTGCAATAAGTTCATCTACTTTTCAAACTGCAGCAGTACACAGTTCCAGAACTTCTGAACCGACCACGAGTCGGCATACAAGTCTACCTGCCATCTGGAAGATAACATGCATCCAGTGGGCAATGATTTCTTTCAAGATCGATATAGGGTCCCATCTGAGACCTGTGAAAAATTGGTTTTATAGACCGTAAATAAACAATAAGACATGTGGTATATCATACATACCACCGCCACTGAACACAAACAACACCAAAAAAAAACCGAATTCAATTATAAACAAACTTGTAGAAACTAGATACGTACCTCTCAAATTGTCATGGTAATCTTTTATATCCACAATTTATATAATACATTTCTAGTTCTAACTATTGAAGAAAACTATTGCATATTATTTTAGCTTTAATGTCGTTTGATTTGGTTGATATGGTGTTACATATATTTAGAAATCAATCATGATCTTGTCTTTATGGTGATCCAAAATCATCTTGCTAGTATTAGTGTATTGCAAGTCGCCTCATGTCATATCCACCTTAAACCAAATGAACCATAACAAAAAAGAAGGCCCATCAAACAATACTAATTCCTCCTCCCATCCCATGAATCAACCTGAGGACCCGTTGTAATATATCACAATTACCAAGAGACCTAACGGGCATCCGGAACTCTCACGCACCTGCTTGATTTGTGAGAAGATAACTGTTATTTATATTTTTTTTAACTCGGCTCTTTAATAGATAAGTAACCTAATACCGTCCTTTTCATTATCCGTAGCTTTCCATCCTCAAATTTACGAAGAAAAAATCAATCCATTTTCACAACTAGTAAATAAAGAACGGACCTTGAATATTCCCACGTGGATCTTTGTAAAACCAATTAGATTATGGTTCAAAAACTTAATTGTTGCTAATCCAAGATAATCGAGCCACGGAAAACTAAACTCAGTAAACTATTTTTGTTGTGGGGACTTTCTCTATCGAAGACGTAGTAGGAGAATCATCAACTTTTACCTCCATATCACCATTTCTCTCATTTTTAATCTAAAACCTGTGACTACATTTTTTTTATTATACCCTCATCCTTCGTGTTTAACATAAAGCAAGTTTGTCTTATTATATTTCTTTTCTCACTCAATAACAATAACATTTGAACACATGTCCTATGAAATATGAATCCACCTCTTCATCTTTTATGTACTCGCTAGTTTGAGGCATGTGTATTATACGGGTAATTGATAAAAATTTTAAATTTAATCATTAAGTGAAATACAGTCAATAAAATGATCATATATTGTTAAAATAATTACAATTTACATTAAAATTACATAAATTACATAATACACAAATATGTTACAAATAAGTAAAATCTTCCTTGTACACTACATTTGTGATTGTATTAGTCGGTATACATTGTTTATCAAAAATCAAAATCTTTAGTCCATGTATGCTTGTAACTCTTGATAAGGTAACATATAAGTCTGCTTATAACTCTTGATAATGTATCCATGAAACCAACAAAAAAATGTATTCATGCGCATAAAATATCATACATTTTAATCAATTAATATGATGTCATTAGAGATCATCTGTTATAAAAAACACATGATACAATTGCAATTGCCCGAATAATCAAGCAACATATAAAACCGAAATACTATCACAAAATAATTTGTTTCATTTCATATGAAATGTAATTGCAATTGCCCGAATAATCAAGCAACATATAAAACCGAAAACAATTTGTAGTTTACTATACAAATTCAAATTCTTTGACGATGATACAGCTTTCTTTTCTTTATTTGCAAATTGCCCGTGACTTTAAAAGTTTATTCTAATAGACCTGCAACTTTAATTTTTATATTTCCTTATTTTCATATTTCAACATTAATGTTAATGAATGAATTGATTAGGATTTACATTTAATAAATATTTAATTCATGTATTGAAATGGCTTAAAAGATAAGGATCGTATATTAAAATTGGTAGAAAAATATATGAGTAGGACTATGAGATTAACAAGTGATAAAAGTTGTAGTCTTTTATTAGAGTAGATAGATTTTCACTTGACATAAATTATGGTACTCTTCCTTAAAACTACTACCCACCAACTCTTCATTTTTTTCAAGATTGTCATCATGTTTAGATGATTTGCAAACATATTGATTTTCCAAAGAGCTTTCACTAACATTATTTAGACTCCTCAAACTTTATAATATCTGGGTTCCATCCATAGAATTCACACACTCAAACCTCATAAGTTGCCTTACTGATAACTACGCTCACCGTCTCTGAGATGAATGTACATGCTGTTTAATTTGTTATCAATTACTTGTTATCTTTATAATATTGTTAGTTATTTATATAGACTTTTTCTTTTACACAAAAGGATCAAATTACAATAGAGAAATAGGTACGCAGACAACAATCTACGCCGCCACTTTTGAATGGCAAACCATATATAGACTAAAACAGAAAGTAAGCGACGCAGTGAGTTAGAGACCGCACTTTTGATATGGATATATGTGTGTATAACACACACATATACATATATATATATATATTATTTATTTGTTGAATGGAAACAAGATTTTAGTATGGTCGGGTGGTCATTTGACTCATTTTGATGATGGAGTTAGATCGTTGTCCGTCGGATGCGCTAGTTATGTGTAAATGTACTAATATATAACAAGACTAGGGGTGCAAACGAGCCGAGCTGCTCGCGAGTTACTCGAGATCGGCTCTTTAAAAAGCTCGATCGAGCCGAGCTTAATTATCGAGCTCGAGCCCGAGCTCGAGCCTTAAAAATAAGCTCGTTTAATAAACGAGCCCGAGCCCGAGCTTCACTTATCATGCTCGAGCCGGCTTACGAGCCTAAACGAGCCTCCATTTATATAACTTTTTAAATATATATACAATAATTATTAATTAATATATGTTATGTTACGACAAACTAAATAAAAATAACTAAATAATATATATTATTTTATACATAAAATTATAATAGAAAAAATATATAAAAATAATTATAATTATATAAAAAATAATTGATAAATAGTAAACGAGCCGAGCTCGAGCTTTGAAAACAGAGCTCGAGCTCGAGCTCTGTATAAATTAAACGAGCCGAGCTCGAGCCTAGTCGAGCTCGGGCTCGGCTCGGCTCGTTTGCACCCCTAAACAAGACTAGATTTTATCCCCCGTATTACGGGGGTTGTTTTACATTATTCGTTTTTAATATTTATATATGTATATTTGGATTTTAATTTTATTTATTGTAAGAAAGTTAATAATTAATATACTTGATTTTGATGATTAAATGATTTCACAAATAAATGATATGTTATATTCCGGTTTAAAAGTTATTTGGGTTTGGTGATACCCATTCCCCGTTTATTTTCTTTATTATAAAATTGTTTCTTAATTATAAATAATATCTTTTTTTAAATAAAATAAGATATTAATTTTCTGTATATCCCTATTTTATAGAATTTTCATATCAAATATTTGATGAGATTAATTTTTAATATAATGAGATGTCATAACCCGTTTAAGAGCTATATGAGTTTGGTGAGACCTTTACCCGTGAATTTGGGTCAAATGCGTGAGAAGCCTTCCTTTACAAATAAAACAATCTGATGGCGTTGTTTTACATTTTTCGTTTTTTAATATTTATTTTTTGAATTTTAATTTTCTTTATTGTAAGAAAGTTAATAATATACTTAGGGTTTTATGATGAAAGGGTTTCATAAATAAATGATATGTTATAACCCGTTTAAAAGCTATCTGGATTTGGTGACCTATGACCCGCTTATGTTTTTTACTATAAATTAATTTTTTAATTATCAATAATATCTTTTTCTTTTTATAGATATTAAATTTTAGTATATCCCTATTTTATAGGATTTTCATATCAAATAATTGGTAAGATTAATTTTTAATTTAATGAGATGTTATAACCCGTTTAAGAGCCATCTGGTTTTGGTACGACCCATACAAATGAATTTGAGTTAAATCAATGAGAGACCTCCATTTAAAATCAAGCAATCTGGTGGTTTCCATAAAAAAGGGGAGCGACCATATCAAGACACGTAGGATTTTAGGGGTTTCATTTATATATGTTATAGATTAACGCACTACTGAAGTTACTACGAATACCATCAAACATGTTATAATATAACTATATAATTTAGTAGCATACATATATAATAACATTAATAGTTTCCAAACCGTATCATAGTATTAGCTCTTCAGGGCCGGCCTGGAGGAGGCTGACCGACTAGGTCCGCTCTCCCTTCGAGCCATATTTGTAAAATAAAAAAATAATATATATGTTATACGTATAAATTTATTTTCAAATGTTAGTTATGTAAACAAAGGTTTTGTTTTCAAATCCCAAGGAGTGATATTTACTTTTTGGAATATTAAGGGTCCCTTTTCTCTACTCGACTCAGACCTCGAAATCTAAGGTTCGTGTCTTACCCATCAGTCTCCCAACAATAAAGAGGTTATAGTTTTGAAACTTGAGGAAGGGGTAGGAAAGTCGAGATGGCAATACGACACTTTCCTTGAAGCTCAACAACCTAATAATCCAACTTGCCTTGTTTACCAAGCATCAATATTCTCTCACAAACTCTCTGTTTGCTTTTGAAGAAAACGTGTCGTGTCAATTATAATTAATAAAGGTTATTGGTTTTCAATATAGAAAATGACGATTTAACCCTCTCCCTTTCTCTATATAAAGTGACAACTCCATTTCCATTTTCCAATCAAGCAACTAGCAAGTGCCAAGATTTATCATTTTCTCTCATTCCCTTTACTTTGATACTCAGTTAGTACCAATCAATTCAAAACCAAAGGAGTAGAAATCAAGTGTTTAAATATGAAAAATACACAAAGTTATTCAATTTCTCTTCTTAGTTGTTTCCTCGACGCCTTGTCAGTTCTCTTATCCCCACTAAACCATGATGTCGACGATGATCATCATCTCATCGTCCTAGAAGACACACCTATTGGTAAAAAGAAAACAGTCTTGGCTAATATTATGGCTCAAAAGCAATTCCAACAACTTCATCAAATAAAAGGACCATGAGTCCCATGATCCATGATGTCTTACGCTAAAAGTTTATGAAGTAATATTGTGTTTCTAAGGTGCAAAGTCGAGTCACGTCTTTCTATTATCAAATGAAGAGAATTGATGACTATAAAGTGTTGGAGCTATAATTATATAATATATTGTTCCCTTTAAGTGAAACTGTAATTTTGGATGATCCTGACCCTATGAAGTCTTGAAGTTTTCATCAGAGCCGTTCAAAGCATTAGAAGCGGCAGTTCAACACTCTCTCTCATATTATAGGGCAGTTTGCTACGAGCAGTTGTTTCCTTCACACGTCCTCCTCCTCATTCGCTGAAAACCGGTGAGAGGAGAACACCTATATCATTGTAGTAGAATATTTTCCAATTAGTTCCTTTAACCATTATTCTTTCTCTTTTCGTAATTTGAATCCCATTGAAAGTTTTTTTTATTGGTATTATGTTAGCTTATTTATCAGGTACACAATGTTTGTGCTTTAATTTGTTTCATGTCTTCTAGGTTTCTTCATATTTATGTTTTAAAGTTTGCTGTTGCAGTAAAATCGATTGGCCAAATTTATTACCTTACTTGTGGTGTTTGATTTTATCACAGGCTGGATTCATGCATTCATATTTAACATTTACTTGGTTCAAATAGGAAAAGAGCATGCCGAAACCAATCAAGACGAAACAAGATTGGCAGGAGAACTATAAATACAAGAGATTTGAGAACTAGGAAGTTCAAGAAGCCTATAAAAGTGATGATGCAACCATGTCTTTTATGGTATTTGAACACGCCATATGTCAAAGGTAACAAAGCAACATCTTGCTTAATTTTTTTGTATTCTAATGCCTTTTATAATTTAACCGAACCATCGGTTAATTGTTTGGTTCGGTTATGACTATTGGTGTTCAGTGAGTTTATCGTTATTTTATTTTGTTGCACTTTTTACCTGATTTTTGTGAATTGTGTACATGAGATTGTAAGTCGGTTTATTTTCTTTCACCGTATTCTTCCGATTTTGAAAAAAGTGAAGTGGATCGTAGCAAATATAGCATTTGTTGTCTATATGAGGCTATGTTATATATTTGTTTTTGGTCAACTGCAGGAATACCAGTGTGGTTAGGCCAATGAAAGATTTGTTAATGCCATAAGGAGATATGTCACCAGTGAAAGAGAGAGCTGGTAAAAACTTCTCTACATTGAAATCATTAGTTCTTAGAGATATGAAGATAAGCATGATATGGAAATTAGTGCGCATCAAAAAGTTGTTTCTCTAGAAATTTACTTCTTGGTGCAGGTAGATTCTTTGTTTTCCTAAAAGAATTATATTCATCAAATTTTCTTTTTTCTCAATTTGTTGTGTGTATATGCAGAAGGGTGTGTTTTTAAAAGGAAAACTAACTGTACATTTGAGACAAGTACAACAATTGCATCTATAATAAAAGACCTTCATGGTGCTCCACCTGGTAACTTTATTGTGGAGCTTGTAGAAGCCGTTGGATGTTTGAAAGTATGTAAAGATAATGGCATCATTTTGGTGTAGGGTTGTTGCTGAAGTAAAGTGAGTTGCTGTAACAATTTGGTATTATAGAAGTGATAATAAATCATAGAAAAAACAAATTTAAAATTGGCATGTTCACATGTTATAATATTACACTACTTTCATCTTTGTGTGCCATTTTGTAAATCATTTATGATAACAAGTTTAATTATCATTTATATACAACGGGTCAAAACATTGGGTCGTGTTCAACTGACCTTCAAATTACCTCATTTGTTTATTTCTTTGAGATTTTAAAAATAATAACATACTTTGATTATGATTGGAAAGACAATATCTTTATCCTGACAGTTGTCTTGTAGGACAAGCAAGCACTTATCACATTTGAAATTAGTTGAATATATCTTCACAATTTACATCATCAAAAATGATGAATATATAAAGATACTATTACACCGTGTACTTCACCTTTGTTATGAAGTAGGAACATGTGCTTGCTGGGGTGCATTGGATTATGGCTCAAATGGAGGAAATTTCAAGAATTGTTAAAAATATTTGTTTGAATTTTCTAAATTTCGCTTTAAAAAAATGTGGTTCTTTACTTTTCTAAGATATAATATTATCATGTTTTTACATATTTTGAATCTTTTTCTAGCAAATAATGTTTTTTAGAATGCAGAAAAAATAATTATGTTTATAACATTAAAGCACCCGTCCATTAAAACTAATTTATTTATGAGTTGTTAAATGGATAATTTGAAGCATCAAGCGTTATAGACAGATAAAAGTTTTGATTGTTTGTTTTTTTTATTTTATTTTACTTTTGAAGTAGACTGGTTGAGTTATAAGTCAGAGTATGAGTATTACTTAATAGATTTTTATGATCAAGAAGTTTTTAATATATAATAAAGAGTCTAAAAATATAAAATCATACAAGAGTGTCATTCCCACTTTGGTTGATGATAAGATGGTTAAAGTGTGAAATAGAAGGTTCGTGATTCAAACCCCGTAGTGTGCAAATATTTAGGTTAAAAAAATCATACAAGACTACAAGACTACAACTGAGGTATAAGTCTACAAGACTACAACTGAGAGTTATTTGGCCCATTAAGAGGCTATCAAAGTATCATCAAATCTAACAGCACCCGTCGCCCAACAATCCAGCATGATTTTAGAAATTAAATTTTCAACAAATTCTGGTAACAAGTTGTTAGTTGTGTCATCTGGGGCATAATTGACACTCAAATTCCTACATGCTACACAAGTATATAGCGCATGAAAACTATAACATAAGTTACATAACTAAGCAAGCTCTTAAACCCTTTGTCCTTACACCATCATCTCCGTCCGCTCCACGTACTGTTTCACTAGTCGATACTAGTTGTCATAAAAAATACATAGCGGGTGAACCCATTTTGATAGATTTATATTTATAAAGCGACTCATTTGAAACTGCGTCCCTTTTAGTTAGAAACAATTTTATACCCCAATTGTACTGATACTTCAAAAACGAACCCGATTTTAGCCCAAACTTATTTCACACAATTGTTTTGACATGTTACCCGATCCAACCCGCCCATTTTATCATGTTAAATGTAATTTCTATCTAAAATTTTTATGATCTGTTCCAAATGTGGGAATAGATTAATGCTGTTCGTCTCTCCTTCAATATCTAATACACGATAAACATTGAAGATGATAACTCTTTTACTGGACTTCAAAAGGTTCTCTAGTTTCATATATTGGAAGCGGATTTCTTGCTATTATTGGTAGATGCATATGAATTACTCACGTGTGAATCGAATAACATGTGATGTGTATTGAAAGATCAATCTTCTTCCTTTCATTCCTTTCATTGGTAGTTTTAGCGGCTTAGCTTTAAGAAATCACTAATTCCCCATTTACAACTTAGGGCACTTGGTCATCATATGCGGTATGACTCAATGACTCATAATAGTCAAAACATTCATAATTCGGTTTTTAACATTGAGAAATGGTGTTTCTTAGCTTTTCACGCTTATAACATATTTAGAGATGACCATATTTTGTTACAGGTCGCAAAATTCCAGTCGATCAGACAGACATATTTTGGAAGAAGTTCGACTTCATACCGCCAAAGATTATGCCACAACAAATTATGCTACAACCTACGCAAGTGAAAAAGAATATGGTCGATAAGCTCAGAAAGATGTTTAACCCAAGAAATATCGACAAAAAAGCACCCGTGGTTCAACAAAATATTCACGGTAGTCCAACATTGAAGAAGCAACAACAAAGGAGAGATGCTACTGCGAGAAACAACTCACACGAAGCGCCGGTTGTAGCGTCTGAACAAAGAAAGTACGACCCTCCTCGGCACAGCTCGTGTATACCATTACAAGACTCTCAAAGACCGAGTTCCATCATAAAGCCCGTAATGCGACGCAGTCGCTTAATAGTTTCCAGATAGGAGAGCCACATGATAACCCCGAGTTTCCCTTAATCCAGGGGAATGCATCAACAGCTTCCATCGACCATTTTTAGGATCAAATTCCAAAATTCTTTCACCCATACATATCACGTATAAAGGATGTCAAGCCAGATGGTCATTGTGGGTTTCGCTCGGTAGCTATGGCATTAGATATGGTACAAAACCAACATCTTTCTATTCAGCAACAACTTATACTAGAGTTGGTGGAGTGTAACATCCCGAGAAATTCCATATTTATTTTGGACCAAGGATGTAAATTTTGAAAGTTAAGTGACTAAAAATATTCTCAAGACAAGTAATGAGAAAAAAATGAGACAAGAACAATAAGGCATCTCATATTAAGGAAAATCCATCCCACATAGAAACAAGAAAGAAAGTGGAAGCTCTTTATAAGGAAGAGAGTTTCCATAGTAATGTTCTTATGTGACTAACCATTCTCACTAGTCCTAGCGGAGGGTGCGAAGCACCCGACGCGTATGGACTCGGACTCGGGCGATTGGCGTAATGTGGTGTTTTGATGGCACACATTGCACTTCGCACGCTCGCATCGTCGCGAGCCGCATACGGCCCGCTTTAGTATTTTTGGATAGTACAAGGACTGAAGATGAAAATATGAAATTTCTTCCTTCGCGAGACGGGAAGGATCAGGCTTTAAGTCTTCGCGCTACGCGAAAGACAAAATACATTAAACTGATATAGTACGGCTTCGCGCTAAGCGGAGTATTCATTCACACGACGCGAAGTAACAGATCTGCATGCATGACACGTGGCGACACGCCTGATGACTCAGCAATGTGTAGTCGGTTCGTGCGGTGCAAAGGAACCTTCGCGCAATGCGAAGAAATCTGAAATCAGTTATAAATAGAAAGGTTCATGACACATTCCAACTCACACCGAAACCACTTCACTTTCACACGTTTTGCCTCAGGAAGCGTGCCGACCTCATGGAACGTGCCATGATTCGAAGCTCTGACGGTTTAAGCTCTAGAAAGCGATAGAGAGTAGAAGTGCTGCTCAATCAATCTTAGGCGTCTAGACTCTGAATACCCATTTGAGGTAGGGGTTCCGCTTAAGTATTATTTTACTATTATAATGGCTTAGACCATAGTCGAGGGTATCGCCCGAACCTTGATTACATTTAAGCATAATATACATTTTCATAAGTAAAGGTTAGAGTCAAAGTATTGTTTCTTTATAATTAAGAAACGTAAGAAATATGATTAAGAAATGTATGCAAAGATTATAGTTAAATTAATGTTTAAAAAGAAACCCAATATAGATGTTTCTTCCTGAAGAAGAAACATAGTATATAATTGATGAACAAACAAAGGGACTAAAGGTTCAAATGTTTTATAGAAAGAAATGATTTGTCAAGGTTAAAGCTATATGAAATAGACTATAGGTCTGAAGCTAGATCGTTAATCTAGATATTTATACAAAATTTATTCTCGTACTATAGGTTCGAGATAGCAAGAATGCATAAATCAGTAAGATACATTGATCAAGAACAAAGGTAAATATGTCCAACCTTTTTATGAATGTGTTTTACGACGTGAATACATCTAAACTTTGATAGCGTGAATACGCTCAACCTTTTCATAGTATGAATATGTTTCCCGACGTGAATACGTCTAAACTTCTTATAGCATGAATATGCTTAATATGTTTAAAGTTTCTTTATGACGTGAATACGTCTATGTACTGTTTTAAAGATATTTACTCTTTTAAAGTATGGAGGGTTATCCATATGTAAAGAGTTATAAAAGATTTTAAATGAGGGTTGGTACGAATCCTCTATGTTTATGAAATGTTTACTCTGTTAGATTATGGACGGTTATCCATATGTAAAGAGTTATGAAAGTATTTACATGAGGGTTAGTTCAAATCTTCTAAAACGTTTTGATACAAGGTAGTACTAAACACTCAGACTAATATACATATATGTCTGGATCCTTACATATATGATTTGTAGTGGGCACACTACAAACATACTGACCATGAGGCAAGTGACTGTCTTTAGGGCGAGTGAAGTCCGATTATGTGGTCTATGTGTATTTTTTGTTCCAATGAGATGGGATAAGACCCACTGAGTCATTGAACGCTATTGGTGTTGTGGCATAACGAATGTGATTTTGTATTAATGAATGCGATTATGTTATGATGAATTATGAAACCTTTAATTGAGTTAGCGTTATTCACCAGCATATAGCTGACGTATTTTTCCTCACATTTCAGGGAAACAGTAAATGTTAGAATAGACAAGCAAGACAGATTAGAAGATTGGTGATATATTCATTAGACGTTATCTGATGGCTCAGATATTTTATTCAAAATAATATAAAGAACGATACTTTCAATTGACAGGTATTTGAAATATTTAATGGGTATTGAATCCTAAGTTTTCAATATTTAATTCAAAATACTTCCGCTAAAAGAACTTAACTCTGATATATTTGCAAAACAGGTACCATCTATTGGTCATACGTCTAGGCCCTAAGCTGGGGTTTGACATGGAGCACCAACAAATTTGGATGCAAATTTTTAGCTGGAAAAAATGGGACAATATGAGGAAGTGTTTAGCATGATACAGTTTGAAGGAATGGGTGCAGAACCCCATAAGAATTGGATGGAGATGTCTCATACGGGATTGCTCATTGGCAAAAAATTTGGTTTGATTGTTCATTGGTTAAGCACAGATGGCAGTGAGACTATGTTCCCCCTGTTACATGGTCCTAACGAAGTCCATATACTTCATTGTGTGGGGTCGCTTGTATATGTCAATGACAGCCATTTCATTTATATAAAATTAAACGAGGAGTATCTGAAACAGAAGCGATGCCTCTGTAGGTTGGTACGATGAATACAAGGACCGAATAAAGTTATTTAGGCGGCAGATAAGGAATCCGTTTTTAGACCTCAATGTCGAGTATGTTGGGTAAATTAATATATGTTAATGGATCCATATAAGGCTGATATGTAGCACCCTCATCTTTCTAATAAAAACTAATATTAAAAAAAACTATATATGGTTCATATTGGCCAATATGATGCATATCAAGTCTCCATATAGGGATCACATGCATCATATTGGCTCTTCCATATCGTTAAAATAAAATAGATATTTAAAAAGAAAATTAAAATAAAAAGCTGGATGGATCATATTGGGCAATATGATGCATATCAGTTATCCATAGAAGGATCATACGCATCATATTGTCTCTCCCCTTCAAATAAATTGATATTTGAAAAATATAATAAATTGTATTAGTACACCCCGCCAAAAATTTCAGATGAGATGGGGTATACACCTCAAATGTTGTCTATCGTGAAGTATTACGTGATGAATGAACCACATGTGTTATAAAATGTACGTATGCTATAAATTTTGTGCTTTAATGTTTTATATTTCTGAATATATTTTGAATACATTTTGAGTTTATTATTATTATACTGTATTCATTGCTAATAGAAATTAAATTCAAAGGTAAAACATGGTCTTCTTTAGAAATCTACTATGGACGAAACAAAAAAGAACTTAGAAGAAATGTAAGGTATAATTTAACATCTATACTAAATATATAACGTTTTTGATTTTGGTAAAACATGTATAAGAGACTAAATATTGTTTTTTTTGCAGTGCCTAAACCTGCTTCCAGCGGATATGGTAGTTAAGGAAGAGAATACAGTAAAAACTCATCATCCAGTCACTAAAGCAGTCAAACAAGAAGACCTCGATACCGATTCGAATGAAGAATGGTGGTCAAAATACGCAGATGAGGTCATTGAGATGTGTAAGGCAAATGACTAAAAGTTATCTTATCACAATGCAAGTGGTTAGGACATGAATGCTAATTTTTAAATGGTATGTATAAGACTTATGTTTTCTTATTCCTGTGTTGGTTTATTAAAACTGAATGGTGTTTATGACTTACATTGTCTTATTTATATTTCTGACCTTTCTTTACTTAATTGAGTTATGTAATACTTATGGCATAGATAGACTACACCGATGCGAAAAATTTGAAAACTAACAAAACTCATACATAATATATCACGAGAGCATTGATAAACTAACACAAAACAAGTATTACATTGTAAATCAGTGTCGCCGTCGCATCGCGCGGGCATCTAGTAGTATAGATCATATGCATAACTACAAGAAAATGAAGCTTTTGCAACACCAGTAAAAAGTTGCACTAGGTCTTTAAAAAGTTGCATTAGGCCTAGTTCAAATTTTTATCAAGGGCTGCGTTAGATGAAGTTGCATTAGACCTAATGCAACTTTTTTGTTAGTTAATGCAACCTTTTTTGAAAAAGTTGCATTTACTATTTAATTGCAACCCTTTTATAATGTAACCTTTTTGACATGCTAATGCAACTTTTTTACATTTAAATGTAACTTTTTTAACACACAAATTCAACTTTTTCTACACTTAAATGCAACTTTCTCTACAATCAATTGCAACCATTTTTAAAAGATGTAGCAATTTTCATAATAAATGCAATAATATTTTTACAATTTCAGGTATAACAATGCAGCCTTGTTTACACTTAAATGCAAATTTGTAGCATATACGCAACTTCAAAATAACAATGTATTCAACGAAAAGTTGTCAATTACAGCTATAAAAAGCAATTAACACCTTCTATTCATGCTAGAAACTCTTGGTCTTGGATATGTAGTTCTTCCATAAGCTTATGTCTCACAGTATCAATTTTTTCTCGTTGGTTGTCAATATCCTCACACATAGCTTCTAACTTAGTAGTTTTCTCTTCATGGTCCCCTTCAATCTATTGCATTCCAATCTTTTTTTCTCAGAAAAAAAACATGCTATGCACAAATGACGATTTAGATGCTTGATGCTTTCTCAAGTTCTAACCGGTTCCAACAAGCAAAAATGATGTCCACAAAAGACTGCCAAAACAAGAAAAACTCTACTAAGGCAATGGACTACATTTTAAAATAGTAAAGTAAATAATGGAATAAATTTTAAGTTAACTAACCAGCTGCCATAAGTTTCGAATGACACAGTCAATAACTCCATATTTAACACTTTTCTTTCCCATATCAACCATCTTATGAACAATCAGTTTATCTTTCAAAATGGCTTGCAGCTCCCTTCTAATATACACAAGAATAATAATAACATGACTACTTACACTACAAAAAATGGGTAATGGTGTAGCAATCACGCATCAATGCGTGGTTACCTAATTCAATGCATGAGTACCTGATTTCAAAAATCAGTGTAGTCCATCTTGTCCATCCTTTGCAGCTAACCTTAAAAAGAAGTCAACATTAGAGCTTTAGGTGTTAGTTTGCTACCTTTAGAACTTGAAAACATATATATTAATATTACTAGTGTGTCTTAATAATGAACTTCAAAGTCAAGAATGAACTTGTAATGTAGGGTTGTGGACTGAATAATTATTACCCATGAACATTTAACTTCCGTAGTTGTGTTGCCTTCTAATTTTTAAAATTTCAAAGAGAACGCTTACATAACATATATTCCAATGATAAAGAAAAAGAAAAAATATATTACAAGATACAAGAGGTTATATGCATCAATATAGCTACTGTAATATAAACTGTGACTTGGCAACAAAAGATATGCAAAAAAAATATAAATTATAAAAAAAATGGTAGATAACTAATACCTCATTGCAATAGTCATTGTCATTCAATTCTTTCTTCAGATTGTCCTTTGATAAAAACAAGCTCTTTAGCCACATCTCATTTTTTGTGTCCTCAAAATAAATAATCCCAGCTGTAAGTTGTCTTGTTTAAAAGCTCATACTATGATTTTCATGTTTAATTTACTTGCAAATAATTAAAAAACAATATTATAGTTTATAGAAAAAACAAACCTATACCTGGTATAGCGAGTGGGATGGATTGGGGAGGGTAACGGATCCAAAAGGTTCGAGTCACAAAATCCTGTTTCAAAAAATTTCCATTTAGATTTAGGTCAAAACAGCTTGTTAATAATTAACACTAGTAATAGTCTAGTCTCATTTGACTTAAGATTTAAGTATTTGTCTTTTTATCTAATAATCTAGGAGCCATGTTTGTTTAATAACATAAAACTAAATCAAAATACAAAAATGCCCAATTGTCACAACCGTCATGTTTCAATTATAACAAAACTACTCACCTCTTTAGTTCCCATCGCCGATCTTTGAATGACGGAAGTATATAATCGCCACCTAGCAACAACTCCTGTTGTTGCTGCAATCACTGAATACAGCTTCAAATTTGAGATCTTCTCATCATCATTGCCCACAACAATGTTGTTATTCTTTACCATTTTCTCCTCAAAAACATAATCTATTCATATGATTATAATTTCTTGCATAAAAGATCAAAGTTGGGTTCCATTTCATCAAACCTCCTCACTTATTTCTTCAATAAGACCTCCAGAATATTCTTTACATCTCTAACACATCTGTTTCAATGCAAAAAATATTATGCAGATCACTGCTTTATGGTTTAGTGATCCATAAGAATCCGGCTTTAGATATTCACAAACTTTTACTAACAACGTCATCATGAAATAAGTTAGCCCATATGAACATTCATTAAAATATTTCAATTTGACCATACATACTTAAAGTTCCACCCAAACCCTGTGCAAATCATAACCATCAATTTATAAGTTTAAACATAGGGCTAGTATTGAAACCTTAAATGAGGAGGAAGAGAGAAAATACGTAACCAAGATTGAGGTGAGAAATGAAGCCATGATGAGATGAACCGGTCGGCCACTCGGATTGAATTCATCGGTGGAGCACTGATGTTTCATCAGCCACTTGCCCTTTCTGTTCTCGTCACAACAATGATTGGAAGACGATTTAGGGTTTCATCCAACGCAAACCGTGAAATTCTATTTCTTTGGTAGTGAAGAAACGTGGATCTACTCACTGGTAGCAGATCTACTTTCCTCGGGTGTGATTATACTATTTCACCGATGGTTCTTCTGGATCAGTGTTCTTCCACCTACAAAATGAACAGCGCCGTTACTTACCCCTCAGAAAGGGACAGAGGGGTCCTCTTTGGGGTAACCCTCCGGCGTGAGAATCAGTATATTTGTGGAGAAGATAATAATGTGTGTCAGAGAATCTCAAGAGTATTGCTTAATTGCTCAATACCCTTTGGTTGTGAGACTGTGTGATTGTATGTAACTGACTGTGAATGAATGTGATTCAATATGATTGAATGTGTTATCACTGCTTGTAACTGTCAATGATTGAGTATGAATGTGTCATCAAAGTGGAGTTGATGCTGTATTTATAGTGCTAAGGTTACCACCGGTTGGGCTCAACCTCGTTGGCTTCCTCCAATCGCACTGCGCCACGTGTCCTCTGGGACACCTGGCGCTTTCTCGTTGGTTGTAATCACGTGGTAACACATGTGTCATGCTGAGTTGTCGACCTTTCATTTGGCAGCTATCAACATCAGCATATTCTTTCTCCTTAAAAAGATGCCTTCTGGAAGGTTGTCTGACGTGCACAATCAAGGTTGCCCTAATCCTGATTTGGATAAGGACGAGGTTGATTATGCGCACGTGTGATATGCGCCCATCCTGAGGATGCGCGAGGTCTTCTCTTTATTCTCACTCGCAGATATTTCATGCGCAGATGTGATATGCACGAGCATGTGATATGCGCCACGCGCTGATGCGCTGCGCGCATATGTGATGCGCGAGCATATGTGTGCCTGGGCAGATGCGATATACACGGGCATGTGATATGCGCCGCGCGCTGATGCGCCGCGCGCATATGTGATGCGCGAGCATATATGTGCCTGGGCATATGATGCCTGAGCATGTTTTGTATGCGCCATGCGCATAGGTTTTGGCTTTGTGCCTTCATAATGTCTTTATCTTGTGGGTTGACCCGCCTTGCTCGGTGTTGAGGCGGGTACATACCTCTTCAAGCCCCCCCAGTCTAATGTGTGTCTTATTTCGCGCGAGCGCGGTAAGATGGATATTAGACTTACTGATTTGGTCTTTAAAGGGGTTTTGTCGTTTTATTGGTTGTTTCCATCGTTGCGCGAAGTTCTATCCATTTGGTTGAAAACGAAGGGTTGAAAACGAAGGGTCGAACACGTGGTTAGTTGGTGGTGACGTGCGCCGTAAACATGTCAGACGTTTCGTGTGCTCGAGGTGCTACAGTTGCCTTTCACGTCCCCTCACACAGCTGTCTTGAACACGTGTCGCGCTCGCATTGGTTAGCACCTGCGAGTGGGGGCGCGTCTCTGCTCCGTGGCAGGTCCGTTACGTTTTTATGTCCCCTCAACAGTGTTAGGGACACGTGCCGCGCCCTCGTTGGCTTACACCTGCGAGTGGGGGCGCGTGAAATCCCATCAGTTACCACTTTTCTCTCTCCTGGGCCTATAAAAGCAGGCCCTTAGGAAATTTTTATCTTTATCTTCATTGTTTCAAATTTTCTATTTTCTGCCTTTCATATTCTGAATTGAGTATATTCATCTTTTCGATTTTTCGATTATCTGCTGGTGCAGTTGTATGTCTGATAGTTCAGACTCGTCTAGCCCCTCAATCACCTCTGTTGCCTCTCGAAGACGCCGTGTGAAGTCTGTGGTGATGTCGACATTGAAGCAAAAGGGGAAAGGGAAGAGGGTTGTTGAGACCACATCGGAGGAAGTAGGGAGGACCAAGGCCACCAAAAGGTGGAATGAAATCCTCTGCAAATTGAAGCAGGCCGATCTCGACAACCTCATCGCCTCTCAGGGCTTTCCCACCCTGTTTGGCTGCATGTTGCCTAGGTTCGGGCAAACGGCGGCGGACCCGCCTGCCGGCTATATATCCCTATATAGCCACTTTTTCACCCACTTTTTCACCCACTGCAACCTTCGTCTCCCGATGACAAGGTTTGTGGGTGCACTGCTGAAGTTCTATGGGATTCATATATCCCAAGTCCATCCGTTTGGACTCGTGCGCGTGACTCACTTTGAGTTCATGTGCAAATCCCAGCGCGAGGAACCCACTCCTCGGCGCTTTCAATATTTTTACAAGCCCAAGATCCAGGACAATTGGATCTCTTTCATTCCTCGCAGTCAGAAGGTGAAGTGCTCCACTGTTTCATTCAAGAGCCTTCATGACTGGTCTGAGAGGTTCTTTTACATAAGGGCTGGTGTGATCCCCATCCGTATGACCATGCGCTCTATCTCTTCTGCGCCTGCGGATGAGGGTGTCCTCAAGAACCCAACTGGCGCCTGGGTTAAGAAACTGACCGCCGAACCATCCCCCGCGAAGAAAATTTGCGAGGAGGCGCTGGTGGGGGTCGGCATGAGTAAGCTTTGGGCCGACAGCGCGCTTGAGCCCGTTATCCAAGTCGACGGGTTGTGTAAGTTTATTTCATTGCTTTATTTATTTTTTCTGCGCGAACATAATTCTTTTGCTGATATCACTTGACTTGTTTTTGCGCAGTCACCAAGGATTATGTCCTTGCCGCTTATGATGAACAAGTGGAGGGTGGCTCCGTCGCGCTTGGCGCTGGGGAAGTTGGTTTCCCAGATCGCTTCGATGACATGTTCATCCCAGTGGATCTGGAATTTGACTTTGACAGTGACGCGCCTGGTAAGCCTTCACACTTATGCTCATTCCTTTAGAATACCCAAGTTTATTAACAGTTCTGTTGGTTGTTTTTGCAGATGCGCTTGAAAACTACGAGCTGGAGCTCGCGGAAGAGGAGGAGGAGGAAGAGGAGGCGCCCCTACTAAAGCGCAAAGCTAAGGGGAAATCTGGCGCAGGGGTCAGTAAGAAACAGAAGAAAGATGACACCCCTGTCGCTCATCCCCATGCTCAAACGAAGGGACCTAAGGAAACCCAGGTGTTTACCACAAAGGATTCTTTAGCTTCCCTGCCTGTGAGAGTGGGCAGACCTCCTGTCCACTTGAGGTATGGTGGCGTCGCCTCCTCCTTTCGCGCGGCTGAAGAGAGAAGCAGTGCCGCGCCTGCAACAGGTATACTTTATTTATCTTCATCTGGCTGAATTGTTATTAAACCTTTCCTCCTTTGAATGTTTGCAGAACCGGCGACGGTAGCAGATGAGCCACAGGCGCCACAAGGTGCTGAGGCTGCGCCGGGGGCTGCTTCGGAGTCCCCTGTTCTACCCTCTGAAAAGGGTAGAATGAATTTTATGGCGATGTTCGCCGCTGCGAACAGAATTGCGCCAAGGTATGTTTTGCACACTTGTCTTGTTTATTTTTCTTTTGGATTCAGTCATAAACCATTTTTCCTTGTTGATTTGTTCATAGGAGTTGTAGCTGGCGTACAAGTTGCTGGCGACACTCCTGGCGCCGTTGGCGGCGCCGCTGGTTCTGGTCCTGCTCCTGCTAGTGCTGATTCTCCCCTTATTGGGGTTACAAAGGAGCAGGAAGCCGTATTGCGCGCTGAACTGGCGGCGTCGAGACCTCCCTCGCCTCCTCCTACGCGCAGCCCTCTCTGCGAGGCTGGTTTGGAGCCCCCCAGGTCGCAGGAGAAGAGGCCTATTCAAGAAGATGAGGAGGATGAGGGGGCTCAAGCTGAGGACTCCTTGGGAGACCGCGCCAGCCCTGTGATGCCACAAGCCTTCGCAGCGCATACTTCTGGTGGGGCTGGCGCTGACTTTTCTGCTTCATCCCCGCAGGTATGTTTTAATTTGTTGCTCCGCTGCGCGTACCTCCATATAAGTATGTTTATGACTTAGAACATTTCTTGTGTTTTGTAGGAAGGTGACCACGTTTATCGCCCGAGATGGAATATTAATGAAGACAGTTCCTTCCAATCCATGGGCGTATGCGAGGACTTCTGGGCTCATGCCGTGCCTCCTACTGAAAGGAGGTATCAGGAGGAGCGCACTCGCGCTGACTTGCTCAACGATCACATTTTCGCTGGGTCAGCTTTCTTTGCTGCCTCCCAAGAGCTTCATCGCGATTATATTAAAGTACGCGATGCTCTTGTGGCAGCCCAGCAAGAGGCTAAGGTGGCCGCCTGGAACCTTTCTGATGCTCGCGCACGAGCTGAGAAACTCCAGGCGGAGCTCAGCGAAAACCGAGCAAGTGCCAACACCGCCTATATTAAGCGCGGGCATGAGCTCCAAGCTGCGCGGGAGAAGCAGCAGTTGGCGGAGGCCGAAGTTGCCAAGTACGCGCGTAGAGTGCGTGTCTTGGAACAGCAGGCTGAGGCGCGTGACCAAGCTATCGTCCAGAGTATCACTGAAAAATCATCACTGGAGAGCGAGGTTGCGCGCCTGAAGAGGGAGTTGGCGGCCGCGCAGGCCGATAGAGATGAGGCCTTGGCGACGGCGGCGTCCAGCCAGGAAGCACTTGGTGCTGCGCAGGCGGAGAAAGAAAAAATCTTGGCGGCAGCAGCGTCTGATAAGGAGGAGCTACAAAAGACTAAGGAAACTGCTGAGTTATTAAACTCCCAGGTTCCTGTCCTCGAGACGTCTGTTGCTGGCCTCGCGCAGGATCGCCAATGGCTGGTGTCACAGGGCATAACTCGCTGCGCTTTGGCGATGAAATATTCCGCCGAGTTTCAGGCCCTTGTGATGGACTGCAATGCCGCCGAGCGCTTGGTGGGCCGAGCTGAAGGGTTTACGGATGGGTATGACTATGGCATGTTGAAGAAGAACCCATCCGAGTACCCTTACAAGAGCGACGCGGCCTGCGCGGACATGGCCTCGGTGGGGGAAAAGTACATGAATACTCCCATCCCCATCCTTATGCAGGTACCTTGACCTTAATGAGTTTTACTTGACTAATTTTTCCAAGTGTTTTGTACTCAATACTTTTCTAATGATTTTGCAGATAGCTGCGCTTGCTGACCAGCCCGACCTCGGCGCGCTAAAGAAGTTGCTCGATGAATGCGAGAGGGCTGGTGGCGATGATGGTGGCGCGGGGGATGTTGCCCCTGCCAGCGGCTCTGGCGCTGCGAATAAATCTGCTCCTGCCACCGTCGTGATAGAAGACTCCAATGAGGAGGAAGAACTTGACTATGGTCAGTTCGGAGATGAGGAGCAGGCCGCGTCAGATGCTGCGGGAGATGATGAAGGTGATGAAGTGGCTGACGTCGACGTGGAGACTTGAGAAGCCCTTCATCAAATTTTACACATTTAATTTTTTATACTTGTAATTTGTAACTCATCATACTTGTAAATTTCAACCCAATGGAATGAAACTTGTTTTCTCTTTTTCACATCTTGCGCATTTCCATTCATCTCTTCATGTTTGCTTGTATAGATATAAGATATGCTTGCACGTTAAAATAAGAACAAGGTTGTAAGGAAATTATTCACTTAACCTCTGTTCTATTTTGTTTGTGGTTTCGCAGTATCTTGTTTATGCTGACATGCGCGCTAACTTTTCATTATTTCTTTTTTGCGCGTCGTTGTCGCGCGGTATTTATATGGAAGTATGAGTTTAGCCATTACATGTCAGCGTGTGTTACTCAGATATCCACTATGATCCCGAGCGCGACCTCGACCTGAGACCTTAACATGATATGGCATGTACTTTGCCTTAGTTGTGTTTAAGGATTTTTATGATCAGGCTGCGCGGGATGTAAGATGGATGTTTGTGAGTGTTTTGAGCTAAGGCTCCTTGTTTTGGGCTAAGGCCCTAACGTTTTTAGAGTTAAGACTCATTAACGTGTTTGAGCTAAGGCTCGTAAGTTTGGGCTAAGGCCCTGGCGTTTTAGAGTTAAGACTCGTTAACGCGTTTGAGCTAAGGCTCGCGCATGTATGTTTTACTTCGCTTTATTTTGCTTTGAAGTCAATATAGTGTTGTCATATTGTTCCAAATTAATAAAGGAAGTGTGAAACATGTATGCAAAGGTAATAGAACAAATATTGAAAGATAGCGCGAATCATCATTCATGATGGCTTAAAAGCCTTGATTACATATTTGAACATTTACATGAAGCATTTTCTAAGCTG
Organism: Bidens hawaiensis; assembly: GCF_021521415.1. Lineage (NCBI taxonomy): Eukaryota > Viridiplantae > Streptophyta > Magnoliopsida > Asterales > Asteraceae > Bidens > Bidens hawaiensis. The sequence continues at coordinate 110,678 of NW_027492155.1, forward strand.
TGCTGCGTTCCACGCGCGCGGTATCTTTTTGCCATTCAAATCTTTTAAAGTGTACGCGCCTTTCCCCAAATCTTCTGAAATTTGATAAGGTCCCTCCCAATTGGGGGACATTTTTCCTGGGGGTATCGCGCGGCTAGCTTCATTGTTTCGAAGGACAAAATCATTTTTCTTGAAGTGGCATTCTTTAACGCGCTGATTATAATATTTTTCCAGCTTTTTCTTGTATTTGGCTTCATTGATGATAGCCGCTTCTCTACGCCCTTCAAGCAAGTTGAGGTCCAATCTTCTTTCGCGCTCGTTATCAGTCTTGCTCATCATGAGTACCCTATGGGATGGGCATCCAATTTCTGCTGGGATCATAGCCTCAGTCCCATAGGTTAGGCTGAACGGGGATTCGCCATTGCTAGTTTTGCTTAATGTCCTGTGCGCCCACAGGACATTAGGTAACTCTTCGACCCAAGAATGGGATTCTCCCTCCAATCTTTTCTTCAGCCCATTTAACAAACTTTGATTCGCGCGCTCCACTTGGCCATTCCCTTGAGGGTGGTAGACCGAAGTGAAGATTTGGTTGATGTGCAGTTCTTTGAGCCAGCTGGATATCTTCCTGTCAGTGAATTGTTTGCCATTGTCGCTCACAATTTCCATAGGAAGGCCAAAACGGCAAATGATGTGGCTCCAGATAAATTGCTTCATCGCCTCAGCTGTGATTTTTGCTAGTGGCTTGGCCTCAACCCATTTTGTGAAATAGTCTATCGCCACTACCAAAAATTTCACTCGCCCTTGCGCTTGCGGCAGGGGCCCCACAATATCAATGGCCCATTTGTGGAAAGGCCATGCGGAGGTCACTGGAATCAAGTTGTTCTTTGGACGCATGGTGTTTGGCGCGTAGCTCTGACATGCCTTGCATTTTTGTATTTCTTTTAGCGCATCCAAGTACATGCCTGGCCAATAGTAGCCTGAGCTCATTGCCTTGGCAACCACCATGCGCGGACCAGCGTGTATTCCACAGATTCCTTCATGAATCTCCCTAATCACATAGCTTGCTTCTTCAGCATCCAGGCATTTCATGAGCGGTCCAAGATAAGAGCGCCGATATAATGTACCATCAAGTAATTCATAGTTCTGCGCCTTGTGTCTTATCTTTCTCGCCTGTGCGCGATCATCCGGTAAGGTCCCCTCCTTCAGGAATTCCATTATTGGAGTTATCCAGGATGAAGGGGTTGTATGAATTACAAGGACCGATTGCGTTTGCCCTGACGGGTTGCTCATCACTTCCACCCTGACATCTTTGCCAAAGTGATCAAAATTAGTTGATGCCATCTTACTCAACGCGTCAACGGACTTGTTTTCGCTGCGCGAGATGTGTATGATTCTGAAGAAGTCAAACTGCTCAACGAACTTTTTTGCCTGCTCTAGATATAGAGGCATTGTGTTCTCCTTGGCGTCATATAGGCCGTTGACCTGAGCAGCTACCAAGTAAGAATCAACATGGGCCTCTAGCCTTTTAACTCCAAACTTGCGCGCAATGCGCAGACCAGCCAGCAGGGCTTCATACTCAGCCTCATTGTTGGTACTCTTGAAGTCCAACCTAATAGCATAAGTATATTCATGATTATCAGGGTCCACCAGTTTGAGGCCTGCGCCGGACCCTTCGCTGTTGGAGGCTCCATCAGTGAATAGCCTCCAAACATCTTCTTCATCATTTGCTCGCGGAGGGTCTACCTCGCGCTGAGCTTCTTCAATCTTTCCCTCTGGGATTTCCGTGATGAAATCCGCCAAAACTTGACCCTTTATCGCTGGACGGGGCTTATAAGTGATCGTGTGTTCACCTAATTCCAGCGCCCACTTTGTCAGCCTTCCGGATAGCGCAGGGCGTCGCAAGACTTGCTGGATGTTGTAACCTGTCAGAACTTCAATCGGATGACCATTGAAGTATCTGTGAAGCTTGCGCGACGCGTGTGTTAGTGACAAAACTAACTTTTCCATGATGGAATAGCGCGTCTCAGGGTCTGTCAGTACCCGACTCACATAGTATATTGGCGTTTGGATCCCCTTGCGATCCACCAATAATACTGCGCCGATGGCGCGGTCTCCAGCTGACAAGTACAATGTAAGGGTTTCGCCAGGAAGTGGAGCTGTGAGCGCGGGCAGCTTTATGAGACATTCTTTTATCTCACTGAAAGCTTGCTCAGCTTCAGGCGTCCACTTGAATTGGCTCTTCTTCAAGCAATTCCTCAAAGTGTTAACGAATGGAGTAGATTTGCTGGCGTGGTTCGCTAGGAACCTGTTGATTGACACCAATCTACCATTCAGCTTCTGAACCTCTTTCATGGTGGATGGTGAAGGCATGTCAAGGATGGCTTCCACCTTTTCAGGGTTCACCTTGAAACCATCCTTAGTGACCATTACACCAAGAAATTTCCCCTCTTCCGCGCCGAAAGTACATTTGCTCGGGTTGAGCTTCATGTTAACTTCCGTTAGGCGCTGAAGAGTTTCCTCGATGTCTTTGAGCATTTGTCTCGCCTCCCTGCTCTTGATCACCAAATCATCAACGTAGACTTCTAGATTTCTTCCGATTTGTTCACTGAAAACCGAATCCATAAGTCTCTGATAGGTTGCGCCCGCATTCTTTAAACCAAAGGGCATTTTTGTGTAACAAAAAACACCCTTGTCGGTTCTGAAGGCAGTCTTGTCTTCATCCTGTGGTGCCATTTGAATCTGGTGATAGCCTTTGTAGGCATCCAGGAAACATTTGAGCTTGAATGGTGCCACGGAGTCCACCTTTGCGTCGATGTTTGGGAGGGGGGTAACAGTCTTTCGGACATGCTTTGTTGAGGTCCTTGAAGTCAATACACATTCTCCATGACCCGTTGCTTTTCTTTACCATCACAGGATTGGCTACCCACGTCTGGTATCGGATCGGGCGGATGATGTTTGCGCGCAACAGGTCCTCCACTTGCTCATTCATGGCCTTCGCCTTTTCATCCCCCATGATTCTCTTTTTTCTGAGCAATTGGCTCCACCGACTTGAACGTGTTAAGAGAATGTTGCGCCAAGTCTCGCGGGACCCCCGTCATATCGGAGTGTTGCCACGCGAAAACCGACGTGTATTTTGTGAGCAACTTTTTCATTCTCAATCTCGTTTCGTCTGAAATGGTAGCGCCAATTGTGACCGTTTGCTCTGGGAATTTTGGGTTTAAAATCCACTTCTCTGGCGCATTGTCAGCCATTGGAAGTTTCATTCTCCCTTCCCGCGGCGTGCTTGTCACTGCGCACAAATGATCGCGGTAAACAAATGTTACGCCTGTTGGTGTAGGGAACCCCAATGCGCCGTGCGCTGGCGACGGTACAGCATTAAATTGGGCAATCGTTCCCCTACCCAGGATCATATTGTGGCATGACGTGGTGGGCAAGACCAAGAAGTTGACAACTTCGGCTCGCTTGTGCTCATCATCCCCCATATGATTTCATTTGAGACACCACAGATTGGTGCGTTCACAATTTCGAGCCGCGCTTGGTCTGCCGGGTCTAACTTTCTGAAACATTGCTCATACATAATGTCAGATTCGCTTCCAGTGTCCACCAGGACCTTTGACACTTCGTAATGAGCGATGTGTGTGGTGATGACGAGAGGACTGCTTATTGAAGGGCCTCCCCTGATTCTTGGGAAGATGACTTGCTGCTCGCGCCAATCTCCGTGGATTTGCGCGCTTCTCTTTTTTGACGTCTGCCCTTGTCGTCCCCCCTCAGCCACACAGATTCTTTTGTATTTCTTACTGGCAGAGGCTCCTTCCGGTTGCTCATCTTCTATTCTTAGGTTTTTCACCAAGTGAGCCAGCCTGCCAGATTTTACATCCTTCTCGATCGCATCCTTTAAATGATGGCATGCGTCGGTGTTGTGGCCCGGGGACCTGTGAAATTCACAATATTTGCCACCGTTTTGCGGTCCCCTGTAGTGTAGCTGCTTGGGGGGCTTGAATTGGACATTCTCAGTACTTAACACCTGTGAAGGTGTTTTAGTGAGGGGTGTCCATATTCTTGGCAGAGGTCTGCTAGGATCTCTGCCGCCCTCCCTCTTGTCACCCTCCCCGCGATTACGAACTTCTTTTTGGGGCTGGGGTGAGGTTGGTTGCGCTTGTTTTTCCGCGGAAGAAAAACTTGTTGGCTGCAACCTGGACCATACAGAGTTCTGTTTGGCCCTCTTCTCTTTGCTGCGCGGTGATTCTGCCTGATGCGCTCTTTCTCTTGCCCTATCTTGGGCAATCTGTTTCTCATTTCTCGCGAAAACTCGCGATGCCTCCATTAACTTGGCCCACGTGGTGGGCATACCATCTTTGCTTACGAGAGCCCGGCGGAGTTGATCACTGCGCGCGCCTTGTATAAAGGCCACGCGCAGGAGCTGCTCAGTTATACCCCCGATTGCCAGGGATTCCTGATTGAAACGAGTGATGTAATCTTCAATCGTTTCATCATTCCTGCGTATGCAGTGCATGATGTCATCAGGATCGCGCGTGTGCCTGCGCTGCTGTACGAAGTGGGCTTGGAACTTTTCTAATAGTTCCTCGAACCCATCAATTTGCCCTGTCGGCAAGCTCTCGAACCATACCCGCGCTGCGCCCGTGAGGCAGCGAGCAAACATATGACACCATGTTGGCATCGTCCAGCTCTCTAGGTTTCCCGTGTTATAGAAACCTTGCAAAAAGTCATCTGGATCTGTTGTGCCATCATATTTGCCCAGACCACTTGGCATCTTTGTCTTGTGCTGGATGGGAGCCTGCGCGATGCGCGCAGTAAACTTTGAGTGTTTTACCAGGATGGCTGGTCTGTAGGGCGTGGTTACGTCCACTTGCCCTCTGACCGGTGGGCTGTACGGCATGTGCAGATCCAGATCTGCTCTGGCTCCAGGCGCCATGTTCACAGGCGCGCGGAGCTGTGAGCCTCCTGCATAAGTATCCCGTGTCTTCCTCATGCTATGCACTTCTTCATCACTGAACTCAGTGTGTGCAGTGTGAACAGAATGTCCTTCTTCCGGCTGCGCGCGGCCTCTTTGTAGTCTGCTTATCAAAAGCTTGCCTTTGTGTTTGGTCGGCTAGCTTCTTCTGCTTGACCATTTCGTTGTACTTTTCAATCAGACGCCGCTGCTCGTTTATGAGCCATTCATTCGGATCATTTGCTTCATCTTCTGGACCCATTGGTCCTTTCAGCTTCGCGCCGGCCATATTTTGTAACGTGAGATCGTCTGGAGGAGTTTCAGTCTGTCCGTGAGGGGTTGTGACGAAGGGACGGTTGCTGGTGGTACGCGTAGAATCACGCGGTACCCTCAGAACCTGCTGTCCGTCGTTAACACCCTCACGTTCAATATCCTCCAGAGCTTGATCAACGTTACGAACGCCAGAAACCATGGTGATTGATTTTTTTTTTATAGATCTGATGAGATCTGATTGCCGTTTGTAACAGTGGATGGCGCCAATGAAGAAACGTGGATCTACTCACTGGTAGCAGATCTACTTTCCTCGGGTGTGATTATACTATTTCACCGATGGTTCTTCTGGATCAGTGTTCTTCCACCTACAAAATGAACAGCGCCGTTACTTACCCCTCAGAAAGGGACAGAGGGGTCCTCTTTGGGGTAACCCTCCGGCGTGAGAATCAATATATTTGTGGAGAAGATAATAATGTGTGTCAGAGAATCTCAAGAGTATTGCTTAATTGCTCAATACCCTTTGGTTGTGAGACTGTGTGATTGTATGTAACTGACTGTGAATGAATGTGATTCAATATGATTGAATGTGTTATCACTGCTTGTAACTGTCAATGATTGAGTATGAATGTGTCATCAAAGTGGAGTTGATGCTGTATTTATAGTGCTAAGGTTACCACCGGTTGGGCTCAACCTCGTTGGCTTCCTCCAATCGCACTGCGCCACGTGTCCTCTGGGACACCTGGCGCTTTCTCGTTGGTTGTAATCACGTGGTAACACATGTGTCATGCTGAGTTGTCGACCTTTCATTTGGCAGCTATCAACATCAGCATATTCTTTCTCCTTAAAAAGATGCCTTCTGGAAGGTTGTCTGACGTGCACAATCAAGGTTGCCCTAATCCTGATTTGGATAAGGACGAGGTTGATTATGCGCACGTGTGATATGCGCCCATCCTGAGGATGCGCGAGGTCTTCTCTTTATTCTCACGCGCAGATATTTCATGCGCAGATGTGATATGCACGAGCATGTGATATGCGCCGCGCGCTGATGCGCTGCGCGCATATGTGATGCGCGAGCATATGTGTGCCTGGGCAGATGCGATATACACGGGCATGTGATATGCGCCGCGCGCTGATGCGCCGCGCGCATATGTGATGCGCGAGCATATGTGTGCCTGGGCATATGATGCCTGAGCATGTTTTGTATGCGCCATGCGCATAGGTTTTGGCTTTGTGCCTTCATAATGTCTTTATCTTGTGGGTTGACCCGCCTTGCTCGGTGTTGAGGCGGGTACATACCTCTTCAGGTAGTCTGAAGGGAAAATTGAGGATAGCAAAAATTTTAGGAACATGTTAGGACTAAGGCGGGAGAAAATGAAATTATAGGAGGGAACTATTAAATTTTGGGTATTTTAATTTTCAATTTATAACATAATAAAACATTGCTTTTATAATCTTTACTAAAATTTAAAGCTGTTTATTAAATTGCTAAATCATTTACTAACAAATACTTAGTTATAAATTTAAGACGGTGGAATTTTTACTCTATATAAAATTTACTATACTTTTTGTCGGTTATAGTGAATTGCGCAACCTTCTAAACTAAAAATTGTATTTAAATTTTATATTTGTTACAAATGTTACAAATTTCAATAAATTATGCAACCTTTCAGGAAGAAAAGTTACAATTTTTAGTAAAATTTGTAACTTTTAAACAAAAAGGTTGCAACTTTAATAAAATTTTGCAACTTTTTATAACAAAGTGTTGCATTAGATATTGTAATGCAACCTTTATGTTGAGCGAAGTTGCATTAGAATCAAATGCAACACAAATAAAAAATGTTGCATCTTAAAAGTTGCAATAGCCTTGTTTTCTAGTAGTGATATATATAAGGATCACCCTCTTCATATTGCATGTTCCCCATCGTTCAAATAAAAATAAAAAAATAAAAATAATAATCATAAAATTATATAGGTCATAATGGGCAATATGTGGCATATTAGGTGTCTACATAAGTGATATATGCATCATATTGCATCTTTCCTATAGGTACATATGGTCCATAGGTGTCATATGGTCTATATCGACCATATGGTACATACTGACGAAACCACCAGACCGAAACTGACAATGGTTAGTTTTTTTGTCTGTTTGGTAGACCAATATGCCTCATATAAATCAATATGCACCATATCAGGTGTCAAAATAGATAAATTGGGTGTCCCAATAGACGGAGTCTTGCTAAAACATTTAATAAATATCTGAAATTTGAGTTGTTTCATCAATATATATTCTATATTCTAACCGTTAGACCGTTCAACTCCTGAAGGACTTGGTCAGCAAGTTTGAGGATCAAAATACTAGACTCTGTCCACTTTTTGGCTATACGTTCTTTATTTAATTACAATCTACGGTTTCTTAACAACTAACTAATAATGTTATGTTTAACATGCAAAATAAAATCTTAAAGAATTTGGCAAAGTGGCATAGTGATCACTATGTGCAAGCGGAGTGGGGCATCAAATTTGAGAATTTTGGGCGGCGGCAACCCCCCACGATATGCGGGGCGACGGGGGCAACATGGATTTATCGCCTGTGTGTATTGTGTGTATGTTAAAAATAATAATAAAAGGGGGCTACAAGCTATAACACCACTACAACCCTTAAAATGAAAATCGCATATCGGTTGACGTGACGTCACGTGTCAAAAATCGCACCCATTTTGTAGCTCTCCACTACACATATCTCAATACAAGAGAAACTCACATTTGGTCAACACATAATAAAGGGTTATGTTTGAGTTTCTTCAAGCGTTATAGATATTTTACGTATGTGGATTGTATTGGAACGAAAATACATAAGTTTGCAAGACAATATAGATGGAATATTTTTAATAAGCTTGCATAATTGTCAATTATGATGGTGAAAAGTAATTTTGACAAGTATTCGATTTCTGACTTTGACTTAGGGAGGACGGGCACCCTTACCTTAGCTACTCCTGTCTGGAACCTGAAATCGAGCGGGTACACCGCCGCCGCCATTACAAGTGCCTATTGAAAGATTGTGTTCCGGGTTGTGATACCCTTTGAAAGATGGAAATTAAAGCCATTGATATAATTATATAAAAAAAACAATATTATACCGCACTTTAACCATTTTATTCAAAATCTCATCTTTTCTATCTACAAATTTAGTTTAACAAAAATGGCACATAGAAGGCTAAATATCATTATGGGTCTGTTTGATATGTAGCAAGACCATATGTTATGGTTCATTCTTATTTTCCATCATTTGTCACGTATGCGTCACATCAATGCCAACCCATTTTTTCCTTCATCATTCAACCACACACTCAATCCATGTTATATCTCATTCTCCGCAATTATATTGTTTAATAAGAAAAAAAATGAAAAAGAAAAGGAAAAAAAACAAAAAAAATTGATTGGAGGATGGACCAACGGAGAGAATGACCATGGTCTGGACCAAAGGGATGAGAATGACCAAGGTTGTGTGCACCTCATCATGCGTGGTCGTTTGTGGGCGGCTCGGCGTTCCTCAATAACCCTTGCGTGACGAGCAGACCACACAAGACCCTTGAAAGGTGTTGAAGGATGTATACCACATAGCTTAATGAAAAAGAGGGAACGTGATGGACAAGGGAATTGAATGCATCATTGCCGTTCTTTTGTATTGTTTGATTGACATATAGGAATAGAATAACTCATTAACTTGTATTGTTTGGTAGGCAAGAAAAAAAATGAACGAATGAAATACAAATAAATAAAATACCCCTACCTCAAAATAAATAGATATAACAAAATAAAAAAATGGTAATGGACGGCCGTGGTGGCAATAGTGGTGGTGGTGGTAAAAGCTTTGTTGACAATGGTGGTGGAGAAGGCACTGGAGGGTGCAAGGACGACGGTGGGGGTTGGGTGCGATGGTGACGGTGGAGCTTGGTGACGGGGACGGAATGTGGATCAGATCTGGGTGGGTATTTAAGGTATAGGAAGTTGATTAGAGTAAGAAGGTAAACAGGGAGGAAGATGAGTGGAAAAAGCGTAGCGGAGGAGGGGAAAAGGGAAAGAAGTTGAAGAAAATGTGTTTACCAGATGGATTCAATTTACATTTCAAAAATCGGGGCAGGGGCTTATACGTTATACGTTTGAATTTAACTACCTTAAGGATTACTCTTATCCAGTATAATTATGAAAACTCTACAATGCCCCTCATTTTAACGATCAATAACGGAAAAACTAATGGAGAGACTCAAAGGATCCCGCTTGAAAGGTAAATAGATTTTAACATTCAGGGAGTAATCGCGCATCCGCTCATTAAGCACAATGATTCAAATCAGAAATTTTCATTTATGTTTTAATGAATTTAGTATTTTATTTTAATCCTTTTATTAACTTTTAATGAATGTATTTATTTTATGTTTTAATGAATTTGTTTGTTAAAAGAAGAAAAATAAAATGATTTTAGGTACTTGAAAAAAGTGACGTCACCAATCAGGGTACTTTAAGGTAAAAACATGATGACAGCACAGGATTGGTAAGGTTTTAGAGCACTTTAGTGCATTATGAAGAAGCGTCTCTACTTCCCTTAGTCTATGTGTCTTTGATCCCGTTTAGTTGGAGGGAAACTTGAACCACGACTTTTCTCAAAGAGTATTTTAAGTAAACTAGAATCGAGACTTTGGTTAAAAGAGACATTTGATTGAGTTATTACGTAAGCGGATTTTTTTTGATATGACTAGCCTATAATTTGCGAGTCTTTCTTGGGTTGCAAATTTTCCATTTGATGGATATTTAAGTGATCACTCCAGACTTAAATTCTATTTGGGGTTACATAGAGTAGGGCAGTGTTAACTATGTTCATTGATTTATTTGCTTAGAATGGCCACTTAATATCCCAAATTCAACTCTTCAACAAAGAGGACCCTTGCTTTTAGCGGAATGAACTTTCCTGATATCTTTTGTCTTCTTTGTGCTTATGAGGAGAACGCCGACCACTTGGTGGTGTGCTGCCCCTTCTTGGTAGCTTTATGGGAAGAGGTTTGTGTAGGTGGGTTAAAATTCCAAGTCAGGAAAACATTGCGAATGTCAAAAATATTGTGCTCTTTTGAAAAGATTGGAGTTCTAATAAGACGAGAAAAAAATTGTTGATAACTATTTGTTTCGCCTATTTGTGGAGCCTATGGTGTACAAGAAACGAGATGATTTTCAATGGCAAAGCTGCTTTGTTTTATAAAGTTCTGGGTGATATTAAAGAACTAGCTTTCCGATGACTCTCGATCAGTCCAAGATGTCTTTAAGGGAGTGACGGGTGTAGCCTGATTTTAGTTTAGATGGCGTTATGCAATTGGTGTCTTGCTTTTATGTTTTTGCTTTGTTAGTTCCGGTTTTCAGCTTCTTGTTGGCACGCTTTGTACTCTTTTTTTGTTGTAAGTAATAAAAGCATTTGTCGTTCAAAATAAATAAATAAAAATAAACTCTTCCAAATACAAAAATAATAAAATTTAAATATTAATGGGAAAAATAAATACTTAATTTATTTAAAGCATACCGAACACCAGTATAATGGGGTCGGCACAACTTATATATAAATTTTGTATTAAACGTCTGCACGATCAATTCACTTTTCCAATTTCATGGACCCGTATCACTTTGTCTTGCTTTAAGTTTAGCCTAAGTAATGATTTTAAGTTTTAACGTAGAACTTTTTTTTATTAATTACATTTAAAATAATACACGTTTATGTCATGTGTGGAATTCACTACTCATATATATGCGATGCAGCGATGTTTACATATACATAATAGATTCTAGAAAAAGAAACACTATTGTTAGTCAAAACATAAATACTTTTATGTAAAAATATTTAAAAAAATGTAAATATTTATTATGTATGTCATATCATATGTAACCTATATAAAAACCTCATAAGATGATAACATAAAACACTCTTTATTAGTAAACACAAACAAAAAATATTGCAATATTTTAAACAGTATATATAATTGTTTATTATTATTATTATTAATAAAAAAAGAGTACAAAACGTGCCAACAATAAGCTTATATCGATGACCTTGGTTAGAGCAGAAGAGGACTCATGCCAGATGTGGGAAGCAATGGCGACAAAGATTGCCCAAGTAGTGAAGGACACTCTCGGGGTTACGACTGGAAACACGGGGAGGCACAAGGAGACGTGGTGGTGGAATGAGGTCGTTCAAGAAAAGATACGGGACAAACAAGGAAGTTTTAGGGAGCTTATGAGGTGCACGAATGAGGAAGAGCAACTGAGATTGAAGGAGTCATACAAAAAGGCTAAAAGGAAGGCGAAGAAGGCAGTGTCGGAGGCAAAGAACACTGCTTATAAACGGATGTATGAACATTTAGAAACATAAGAGGGGGAACATGATATGTTCAGGATTGCCAAAGTAAGGGAGTGTAGAAGGAAAGACCTAGGAGCTGTGAAGTTTATAAAGAGTGAGGATGGGCAGGTACTAGTTAAAGAGAAGGACATCAGATTAAGATGGAAAACCTATTTTCAGAACCTTTTCAACAGCGAGAGGGCCTACCAAGAAGAAAACGACAACACACACTTACGACGACAACAGAATAATTGCTTCTGCCGACGTATTACGCAGGATGAGGTGAGGAACGCACTAAGGAGGATGGGAAGAGCTAAGGCAGTTGGCCCAGACAACATACCTATCGAGGTGTGGAAGTGCCTAGGGGAGAAAGGATTTTTGTGGTTAATTACTCTATTAAATAGTATCTTCAAGTCCGGTAAGATGCCAGATCAATGGAGGAGCAGCGTCGTAGTACCTATTTATAAGAACAAAGGAGACGCCCAATGTTGTGGGAATTACAGAGGCATCAAGCTACTAAGTCATACTATGAAGCTATGAGAAAGAGTTATAGGGACTAGAATTAGACGGGAAACCCAGGTTACAGTGAACCAATCTGGTTTCATGCCGGGGCGGTCCACTACAGAGGCAATACACCTCCTAAGACGACTCATGGAACAGTATGGGAGAAGAAGCGTTATCTACATATAGTGTTCATTGACCTAGAAAATGCGTACGACAATGTGCCACTTAGACTGCTTTGGGATATGTATTTGAGGGCAGAGGGGTCCCATGGAAATATATAGAGATGATTAGGGATGTGTATGCCAACACTACAATAAGGGTGCGTGCGCCCTTGGGGGATACTGACTTATTCCCGATGGAGGTAGGCTTTCATCAGGGCTCAGCACTGAGCCCGTTCCTTTTCGCAATAATCTTAGAGGAGGTGTCAAAGTCAATTCAGAAGATAGTCCCTTGGTGCATGATGTTCGCAGACGATATTGTCTTAGTGGCTGAGACAAAACAAGATCTGAATATGAGGTTGGAGGAGTGGCGAGCAGCTTTAGAAAATAAATGTTTAAGGATTAGTCGCTCAAAGACCGAGTATCTCCATTGTAACTTTGGCGGGATAAACGATGATGAGGAGATCCATATCACCATCGAAGATCAAGTGGTTCCGCGGGTAACGAAGTTCAAATATCTAGGATCGTTTGTCAAGGGTGACGGGGAAATAGATAGTGACGTGGCCCACTGTGTCCAAGTTGGATGGAGTAAACGGAGAGGGCAACTACAGGAGTTTTGTGCGACAAGAGATTCCCAAACAGGCTAAAGAGTAAATTTTATAGGGTCGCGGTTAGACCGGCAATGTTATATGGAACAGACTGCTGGGCCATCAAGAAGTCATATGCGCGTAAGCTAGAGGTAGCAGAAATGAGAATGCTGAGATGGATGTGTGGGCACACATGATTGGACCGAATAAGAAATGATGTTTTTCGAGAGAGATTAGGGGTTGCTAACATTTCAGATAAGATAAGAAGAGAAGGGAGATTGAGATGGTTTGGACATGTGAAGAGAAGAGAGACGACGGCTCCAGTTCGATCTGTAGAAACTATTAGTATAAAGGGGAGGAGGGATAGAGGACATCCCAAATTAACTTGGGCCGAGAGGATTAAGCATGATTTGCACCTCTCAGAGGACATGGTTGAGGATAGAAATTCTTGAAGACGTAGGATTAAGGCTAAGGACTTCTAGGAGAAACGTAGAGCATTTTTTTTATATTTTTTTTATAGTTCTATCATAGGGGGCGTTTCCTTACCTTATCTCGAATGTAAAATGATATATTACTATAATACCCTATCTTCAAATTAGTATTTATAACACATATTTAGTGCTCATTACTAATATCATTATTATTATTGATATATTTACATGTTTAGTACAACGATTATTACGATAACGCATATTTAGTGTCCATTACTAATATCATTATTATTACTATAACACATATTTAGTACTGATCTACTCATTATAATATCACTATTATTGATCTATTCATTACTAATATCACTATTATTACACTAACACATATTATTGATCCTATGCATATGGTTTTCGAGCCGCGAATCTCTCTGGAAGCAACCTCTCTATCATTTGGGACGGAGGTACGGTTTGCCTACATCCCACCCTCCCCAGACCTTGCTAACAGCTTTGCTATTGGTGGGATTTATACTGGGTATGGTTATTGTTGTTTTACTTTTTTTTTCATAAACGACCATTTTGGATCACTTTCAACCACCCATTCGATCATCCCCATTCGAAATTCTAAAGAAGAAATAAAAACTAACAAAATTTTGGTATATGCAATTTTCAGTTTCTACGTTATATATTGCTTTTTCTTAGTTAAACAACTAACATAAATAATTACAATCTACCATAAATCAATAAGATTTTCTAAGATACTTAAAGTGACCAGAATCAAAACATTCCAACTTATTCTTGTATTGATTCATCAACTTCAACAACTCAGTAGCCTTTACCTTTGTCTCTTCACCACAGTTGACCTGCAGCATGAGCAACAGCTTCTGAAAAGCACCAACATGAAGGGCTTCCACCAATGCACCTCCATCACTATTCTTGTTAAGCTTCCATAACATTGAGATACAGAAATCAGTAGCTAAAGAAGACACTCTCAGTATCTTTTTGACTATCAGTGGCACAGCCAATGCATGTTTTTGCACTCTCTCCCTTCCTTCTCTTGAATCCAATACGCGATCCAAAACACCTAACACTGTCTCGCTTAAACCCTTATCGGCTTCCACAAGATCTTCTAAACTCAATTCAACAACACCCAACTCCAAGAATTTTGATGAGAGCTTTTTGTGGCCAATTTGTGTTGAAAGTATGTGATATATGACTGAAAAGGAAGATTTTTTAACCGAAAGGCTATCGGGTGTGTTTATAAGGTTGATCAACACTTCCGCAAGGCCATCGATGTCGATTAGGGCTTTTACATGGGCTTGATCTGTGGAAACAAGCTCTTTTAGAGTTAGGGCACAACTCTTCTTGAGTAACAAATCATCTATTGATAATAACCATGTCATGCAACGTAAAGATTGCGTCGATCCAAGCTTAGATCGTCCTTCAACCCCTAAAGGAAACATCCATGTTAACAATAACAAAATCTCCTTTAGAAGATCTTTATGTTTTTCAAAAGAAAGACCTGAAAAGGCCTCGAATGTAGCTGCTAACACGAACCCGAGCCCATTATCTTTAATGAGGCTCTTGTTTTGTTCACTTTCTTTAGCCCAAACATTTATCTTCTCCACCAAATCAAGACAACTTTTCCCATCTCCTTTCGAAGCAGAATCCATCATTTTTGAACAAATCTCCATGATATCGTAAGAAGTTATCGGTGTTCGGGGAGTGGGTATCCTTTCAACACCGTGGGCCTGATTCTCCACACACCAATGTTGGATCATTTTCCGGAGCATGTGGTTTGGAATTTGATCAAAATTTGTGAGGACTTGATTTGTGACCGGGCACGTTTCATTTCCATCACGTATCCACCTCTCGATGCTTTCTCGATCATACGTGATACCCGTTGACAAAGTAACCGGGTCTTTCATCAGATCAAGAGATATCGGGCACCGAAAATGCGTCGGAATGGTGAGTTCTATTTGGGAATTTTGCTTTGAAAGGGGTTTCTTGCCAGCCAAACGGCTAGCTCTTGGTCTTTTCCAAAAAAATGCCATTTTTATGCACTTTTTATATGCGAAAATAATATTAGATGATTTGGGTATGAGTATTTGTGAGAGTTTAATGGGTTTTAAAAATCTTGATGTTTAAAAGTGTTTATATATTGGTATTAATTTGGGTCAAAGGTAGAGGGGAATGAAATGTTCAAGTTAAAGGTCACGGTGGAAGGTTTGGGATTTGAACATTGACCGTTGAAAGTGAGGGTCAAAAATTGGGATAATGCCATAATGCAAACGTTTTGTAATATTAATTTATTAGTTCCAGTAGTTATTGACTTGTAGTAAGCTAATCGGCGGCGGTAAAAGATGGACCAATAAAGATAGGTACACGTGGTCAAAGGTCAATCTAGTTGTTCGGGATCACCCGCTGTCAATTTTCCATATATGGGATCCGACCCGACTACTATTTTCCAATCATTCGTGTGCAACTTATACCAAATATGCTAAACCTTTTCCATATTAATATTTAAGAAAAAAATAATACACCGAAGGATACATAATTAACTTTTGGGAGGGGAAATAAAGTGTTATCCCACTACTCGTATATAACTTTATACCAGAAATCTTTTTCTAATAGGGAAAAAAGAACGAAATGTTCTATTTAACCAACACTTCAGTTCTACAAATATCTAAAATATCATTCAAAAAATGGTTAGACTGACCGTTTAAATCTCTCATCCGATAGTTTACGAAACCAACAAGATCGTGGTGCTTTTCCTCAAAACAACAAGACTTACCAACCTACTAATCTATTTCGTCGGCCGACTGATCTATTATGTCTGCCGACTGATCTATTCTATATGCCAAGTGATCTATTCGACCGGGTATCTCAAAAAATGATTAATTTTCTCAGTTAACTATCGTTATATATTCACGGGGTAGGTCAAAAGTTTTATAATGTAATAGCACAAAAAAATTCTTTTTTTACAAGGGACGGCCTACCCCCATATCATGAGGGTAGGGAAATAGATTACCTGCATTTACGTTTTGCCTAGTGGAGTTCAAAGTCGGATATTCGGTATTTCGGATGGAGGATTTCACCATCCGGAATCGTATCCGAAATTTCGGATTCGGGTATCCGAATGAAAAAAAAAATTATAAAGAAAATTTAAATAAATACTTTTAAAAATATTTCGGGTATCCGAAATATCCAAAAAAACTATCCTAAGTATCCGAAAATTATCCTAAAGTTATCTTAAATATCCGAAAATTATCCAAAATATCCGAAATATTCAAAATCTATAAATAATATTTATTATTTAATAATTAAAAAAATATTTTGAATAGCTCGGATATCCGAACTATCCGAAAATTTTCAAAAACATTATCCGAATCCGAAAATTCGGATATTCGAAATTTTGGATATCCAAATTTTTAGATAATCGAATTCGTATTTTCAGATATTTTGGATACGAATTCGTGTTTTTTTGAACACCCCTAGTTTTGCCTTACTAAGACGAGTTACAACAAAAAATGACTTAAATGGGATGAGTATTCATAGAACGTGGGGAGTTTGAAGATATCGGATGCCGATTCAATCACTTAGTATTCGTGGTGTAGCGCAGCGAGTGGTCGGGTCAGTCCATGGAAGATCATTAACATTTCGTTCTTTTGGACCTCCTATTTTATTCTGACCCGTGTTTTCGTGTATTTTTATATGTAATCTAGTTGTCATTTTTGTAAATCTCTTGTAATGAGTTGTGTTTTGTTATCACTAGTTTCTCAGTGTGAAGGTTTTTAATATAACTTTTGTCTTTCAGAATTTTTTTTAAAGAGAAAATTACAATTTTTGTACTTTTGAATTAGCGAAATAATGGAATTGGTCCTTTTCAAAAATGAGTTTCCCTTTCTATCCTTTATTTGCTTATTTTCCTCAGTTTTAGTCCTTTACACTAATGAACGTTAAGTTTTCAGTTAACTCACCTCATATGCATTGCACATGAAGGCATTTTAGTCTTTTTACCTCTAGAGAGCTATTTGTGTAATTCCTACTCACTTGCAATTACCAATTAATTAAATGGTATTAAAATACCTTAAAGAGGCAGAATTCACCCAGTACTCAGTACCCACCATGGTTATCTTTTCACCCACCCCACTCCACTGCACCGCATCGTCATCCCTCATCACTACTGTGCACCACTCTTGCCGACGACCACCACCGGTGTAAAAGACCACCACCATCACCATATAGAAGAAACTATGTTGGCACCTCCAATGACGAACTTTTCTTAAACGAAAACATTCTTCAACAACCTCACCTGCAATCCATTTTGTCAAACATGGTGGAGGCTGGTGATAGGTGTGCGGTTGGTTAAGAAAAGCAGTAGAGATGGGGAAGAAAGAGAAAGATCTATGTAGATCTGGAAATGAGGTTTCTTTACGCAATGGTTTTTGTTTCATTCTTGCTCGGTGGTTGTTTATATGCATGTATAGATGGGATTGAATTTGAAGAGGGGGAGAGGGAAGTGCCTGAAAAACGAAGATGTTGAGCCCAAATCTCGTGAAGACGATGATGATGAAAATGATGGTATGAACTTTGTTTAATTTTGGATGTCTTGTTTCAATTTGAATAAAGGTGATGATATTGATTTTGTATGACGATCGTTAGGGTTTCTTTCTCCTTTCTATGCTTTCCTCAAATCTCATGTGAGAACGTACTCATCACCAGGAGCTAGTCGCAATTGTGATACATCATGATATACGAGACGCACTAGAAAGATAATTGAGCCGAAAGATTGTCTAATTGATAATAACTGAATGATTACAAGATCTCATACATACATATATACATACATACATGCGTACGTATGTGCGTACATGCATACGTACGTACGTAGTACGTACATACGTACATGCATGCATGCATACATACATACATATATACATGCATACATGCGTACGTATGTGCGTACATGCATACGTACGTACGTAGTTCGTACATACGTACATGCATGCATGCATGTATACATACATACATACATACAGTTAAGCTCAATCCGCCTCGATGTGCACCTCGAGGCGGCCTATCATTCTAAAAAGATTTCGACATGGTAACGGTACTCGTTGAAGGAAATGACCAAAACTCTAAGCCCATTTGCTTGGAACAGCCTATTTATAGGTCCATACCCCATTTACTGATGCTTCCAGCAAATGGGATGATATCCCAAGCAAATGGCTTCCCATACGCCACATCCTAGGCGTAAGGGCTCTCTAGTAAGAGAATGAGTCTCCATACGCCAAACCCTAGGCGCATGGGCTCCCAACTAGGTGAAATGGCATCTAACTAAGCGAATGGACTCCATACACTTAACATACTAAGCGTATGGACCATTTTACAATCATATGGTAATGACTAAACTACCCAGAACCTATTCGATAAGCTTCGAACAACAAATACTCCACTAGCAAATGGTATCAGAGCTTCATCATATATTCATAAATCTCGGATCTAGTTCTTTAATAATAGTGAATTAGTTCAATTAGGGTTAGTGTGTTTAAATGTGTGTTTTCCTAAAGCAATTGAATGGAGGTTTGGACAACAATTCAATAATGAACGATTAGATTCATTAACTAAATCATAAACTACAACGTATTTATACTTGCAAGTCCATTCGCTAACAAGCCTAGCGAATGGACCTTCATTCGCTACATCATTCGTTAACATACTAGCGAATGACCTTCTACACAACAAAACTCATACGCTGAATAATCTTGCGTATGGGCCTATTCACTAAAATCACATTCGCCAAACATGCTCAGCAAATGGGCAACCCATAATTACATAACAAGTCCCTAAAATATTACAAGAAGACCAATAACAAAAAAACAAAGACCGAGACGACAAAACATGCATCAACAAACTCCCCCTCGTCTCTTGCTTTGTCTTTATTTATTTAGAATACGCTTGGTCTTCCGTTCAGCTCCATAGTAGATCCCGAAGGCAAAACACGTTCTGACAACCCTCTGATACTGCATTGCGAGCTCTTTTTCTTTGCTATATGCCCACCTTATCTGATTTTTGAATAAAACATGAATGTCAGCTTTAGAAAGGTTCACGAGCCACAGCTGATGAAAAAATCTTATGAAATTCACATTATCTCCTGCCCCAGCACAATAACAGGCTCACCAGTCTTATAATCATAATACCACCTGTTAAAGTCCTTATGAAGGTTTTGTGGCATCGGTTTCTAAGGTATATTTTTCATAGTCCGAGACAGCTTCACTTTGAAAACAAGCTTTCTCCAACTTGTTCTTAGATCAATTTCATCAAATCTTTGTCTTTTAGGAACCAACGGCTGGAAAACTTAAACTCGTGATTGACTTCTTATACGAAGTGGCTATGAAACCACCTTAGCAGCTCAACATTCTCACGATTAATAAACGGACGGCTAGCTAATGTACGAACATCCCATCTAGGCATGGAGAAAAGATTAGTAAAATTTTCAAAATACTGCATACCATTCACCCACTTTAAATACATACTTTCAACTTGGGCATGCACATCCAAAAAAAATAATATCACCCTTTACTGTCTTCACACTAATAAATCTCTTCTTCTGATTCTCAGATAGCTTAGCTTTGGCTTGGAGATAGTATTGTTGCTGACCATGTCTAACAGTTTCTAGCCATTTGTTAAGCTTTTTGGCATTGTGGTTAAACATATCAAAAGATCCTCTTGTATCGGGCATAACATACTCTTTCTCCTTTTCTTTCTCTTTCTCAAGTACTTCCTCGGCCTTATCAAAATGCTCAGTAGTGAAAAATGGAATCCCCACATCAGTGTTGTTCTTTGTATAAAGATCAGGGTATTCCTTGCTCGTTACTTCTTCAACTTCCACATCATCATAATAAGTGTTATCAGATGGAACATTCTGATCAACACCCACACCAATTTCATCTTCCATTTTAACATCCTCCCTCCTCTCCAACTCATCTACATCCTTCGTGTTCATATCAAACATCATGGAGATTTTTTCCTTTGATAAACAGTGTACAACAAATTCACCCTCTTCTACTTCACCCGTGTTCACCTGACTTTGAATCACCCCTGTCTCATCAACATATATGATTGTCTTCACCTTAAGCATGCTGATAGGTTGTGCTTCAGTTGAACTTCTAAACTCTATAACCTCTTTCCCACTGACTCCCCCTAAGCAGATGAATGATTAGATGTTGAGGCACCTGGTTGCTTATCAACTGACTTACTTCTGGATCATCGTCATGTTCTTTTCTTTCCAACGTCTTTAATTCATTTTCTTTGCATTGAAGCTGCAAGATCAAATTCCATTGCTTCTTAATTTTCTCCCTTTGAAAAGCTATCAAAGCTCTCTACTCAACATTTTCTCGATGTAAGATCTGCATTCCTTTAATAACTTTGACTTGATCTGCTCGCACTTCATCTTGATGTATACAATTAACACTGACTTGATTAGCTTGTGAATGCAGCAGATTGAGCAAATAGAACATTTGCTATTGAACAGGCATATTTGCAAAGCTTGTAGGAAAAGGTAGCAAAGCTCATTGGGGTCTGTTGAAGTTCAATACAAGAGTGAGAATACCAACGGTTCCAACTGACACCGTGGTTAATGGTGTAGATACTTAATCATTCGGAGGAATCAGGTGGATAGATTCCGTAGACTCGGTTGAGGAATCGAAGAAAATCGTGGATATATAGAAGTAGTAGTAACAAGAGTCACAACCAGAGTATCTTGAGCTATTGAACGACGGTGTCGGCAATTACCACCCCCGAACTCCTCCTGTTTAGATTCTTCTTTATTACTTGGATCTTCCACAATATGAGACTTACCTTTAGCCTTTTTCTAGCATCATCATCATTATTTTCATCATCATCACTACCATCACCCGCATTACCACCTTCTTTTTCAGAATCTAGGTCATCATGAATCCAGTGATCATTTGGTGACAGTTGATACCTTAGATTAATCAAATGACCAATCAATCTCTTATGCGGCGGCTTGTTCTCATCAGTTCTGCCCCTATATACCAGAATCCTCTTCATCATCTCTTCATTCATTGGCCTGATAAAGATCACATCATTCAGATTGAGCGTGTCTTTCGGCAAGTTCGATAACATTCATAAGAAACTTCTTCATATGAAACTTCTCCCACTTTCTTGTACAATTCTCCTTCATATGATAAAAAATCATCTCTGAAAAGTTGAATGGCTTGTTCAAGATCAAAGCCACCATTGTCGATTGTACATATTACGACATTTTCAAACCCGGCTCGTCTCCCACTGATTCGATGAATTAAGACGTGCATGAGATACTTGTATGACTAACACAGATTGGCTTTGTTGTACTGTGATTCGTTCAAGTTCCCATAATATTTCAACCGTTTGAACAAACCCTAAATTAACTCCTTTTCAAAGCAGCATACATCATTGTCATTGTCTTTAAACAATAATGTGTCTCAGATAATTTGAGGAGTAATAACAACTTCTTGATTCTGGACCATTGCAGCAATATGATTTTGAGCAAACACATAAAGAGCAATCTCCCAAAATGGACGGATATTACTTTAATAAGCTGAAAGATTTGTGGAGATAGCTCTGTAAATTCTTGACCTTCGAAGAAAATGGACAGCCCCATCAAATCTGGCATGATCAACAAAGTTATGACCAAGAAATGTAACTATGTTGTGATCGGGGTTTGCTACCCAACAAGCAGCAACAGCCTCTTATTCTTCCTGCTCAGGTTCGGGTTCGGGTGCAGGCCCTTGTACTTGTTGCTGTTGTATAATTTAGGCCTGATGAACCTTCTACTGTTATGGTTGACCCTCAAGCATATTAACATGTTCTTAATTAGCCATAACTGCAAAAACGAGAAGATTAGGTAGCGTTTAGTATGCAGCAATGACATGGGGAATTGAATAATTCATTACATGAGATTAAAAAATGTGATGTTTGGTTGCTCAATAGAATGGAATCATCCATTACACATGGAATTCCATTCCATCAAAGCCATTCCTTCCCACCCCCTTCTTCTTTTTCATTCCATTCCCCCTTCACCCTACTTTCTTAACAACACCACCATTTAACAACAACCACCACCATCACCAACACTACCATTGCCACCACCACCACCTTACCACTAGCGCTACCACTGTCGTTGTCGCCGCCGCCACCACCTTACAACCAGCATTACCACCTCCATCGTTGTCGCCACCATCGTTGCGGTAACCATCGCAACCATTGTCATCGTCTCCGCTTGGTCATCACCGCCACCAGCATTGTCGCTGCCTGACCACCACCACCTTACCGCCTCCACCGTTTCCACCACCCTACCATCGGCATCACTACCAATTCTACCACCGCTTGACCATCGCCACCCCCACCAGCTTCGCCACTTCTACCATCACTCCTGCCGCCTGACCGCCACCTCCACCATCGCCATCGCCATAGCCACCACCATTTTTGTCACCGGAGCTACCACCACCGTCGCCAATGTAGTTTTTTTTATTTTGGTAAAAAAAATTAATTTGAGATAGGAGTGTTTTTATTATTTCTATTTCATTCCTATAATTTGTTTGGTTACCAAACAACATAAAAATAATTCATTTCATTCCAATAGGTTAACCAAACAAGACAAATGAATGTAATGATCTATTTCATTCTCTTGTCCATTCCATTCATTCTACCATTTCATTCCCCTTTCATTCCATTACCTCCAACCAAACATACCCTTATTCTTGATAATTAAAGTAAAAAGGACCAAAATACCCTTCATTCACCAACAAATAATATTAGCAAATGAGCAATGTTCATTCGCTTCATCTTTCTGCTTTCTGAAAATCTGTGTGAATTTTCTCCAAAGAGATTAATTTCTTTCCAAAACAGTCACGGATAAAGTGATATCAGATTTCTATGTTTTCTTAGTATTGCGTGGGGACAATAGAATTATCAATATAAATAGGAGCAGTAAGAATTTTCAAAATGTAATCCCGCAAGTGTTGTTGGATCCATAAAACTTGTGAACAGCAACTCGAGGCTGTCGCGTTTTCGGCTTCAGTGGTTGAAGTAGAGACCATTATATGCTTCTTACACTACCAGGAAACATATATGTTTCCCAAAAATTGGCAACCCTCCGTTGTTGACTTAAAGTTAACATTACAACTTTATAGTCAGAATCTATTAAAATTGTAAGATCAAAATTATCATCCTTGGGATACCATAACCCGATATTAGGATTACCCTTCAGATAATGAATGATTCACTTTACAGCTGCAAGATGAGTCACTAGGGGACTCGACTGATACCTGGCATACAAATAAACAGCAAACATTATATCAGGACAAGAAGCAGTAAGACACATCACCACCGAGGAGGACAGTTTCAGACCGGGCTCGTTCGGCCAATGATGGCGTGAGATCCAGCATTGCTCCACTCGGCAGTTGTCGAGAAGTTCATTAACGAAGTGACATACGCAACGCAGAGTATGCTTGACATGGCTGCGGGAGGCAACCTGCTGACGACGAAGGATACCGATGAGTGCATAGCCCTGTTCAATGGGTTAGCCATGAGTGGATACCAACGACCACCCGCTAGGAGTACCAAGAGCGTCGACTCTATATCACGTGGCATACATCCGGTCGACATGAACACCGCACTTACGGCACAGATTGAGGCGTTAACGAAGATGGTGAAGGACCTGCATGTGAAGAGTCAGCTTTGCGAGATTTGTAGAGGGGGCATGATACGAATCAGAGCCTTGTAGGTTTTCAGGAATAGGATGTTGGCTTCATAAGCAATCCAAATCGAAACCAAAATTCCTATAATTCGGGATGGAGAAGCTATTAAAACTCAAACTGGAGGAACGAAAATCAATCCAGCTTCCAGCAACGTCAAAGCCTATTCCAGGATTCATTCGAGGGCCCGAGCAGTGGAGAGAAGAAGCCCACCTTAGAGGAGATTATGGCACAGCAGACGTAGATGCTATCCCAGCTCATGACATGAGAAGATTCCCGTCATAAGGAAACCCAAGAGAAATTCCGTGAGCACGAAACCTTTATGAAAAATCAGGGAGCATCGATTTAGAATCTAGAGCGGCAGATGGGAGAGATAGCTATTCATTTAAATGAGAGGCCACCGGGTACACTTCTGAGCAACACCGAGCAAAATCCGAACGGATTCGCGAAAGTTGTGATCACTAGGAGTGGTGCAGGGGCACGTGACGAGCCCGTGATTCAGGAGGTGACTACGAAAGGAGTCGTTAAGCAGCCTACGGTCGATGGAGAGGAGCAGGTAGACGAGGAGATTCGGATGGAGTTTCCGCTGGCCAAGGTGCACCAAAGGCGCAGCCCAGCAAGTATAGCACAGGCCGAGAAACAATCCAAACCACCACTAAGAGTTTATAAGCCTAAATTGCCATATCCTGGGAGACTTCAGATGGACAGAGACGAGGAGCATAACTCTAAATTCTTAGAACATCTTAAGCAGCTTCATCTAAACGTTCCGTTCCTTGAGGCACTGACTCAAATGCCTAAATACGCCAAGTTCCTCAAGAATATTCTTACGAATAAGTTGAAGTTAGCCGAAGTCTCTTCCGTTCCTGTTAGTGCTGGAAGCTCTGCCGTTTTGCAGAGAAAGTTGCCTGAAAAGATGGCCGATTCTGGGAGTTTCACGATTCCTTGCATCTTAGGTAATGATACGGTTAGTAATGCGTTGGCCGACCTTGGGGCCAGTATTAATCTGATGTCGTGTTCTGTTTTGAGTAGACTAGGTCTGGGTGAGCCAAGGCCTACTAGGATGAGCATTCATCATCTTTTCAAGATTAGAGAGAATGATCAAAGGAACTCCTGAACACTGAAAAGTCGTCCATGAAAACCTTCATTGATTCCTCGATCATGTCATGAAAGATAGCCACCATGCATATCTAAAATGTGGCTGGAGCATTGCAAAGACCGAAGGGCATACGTTTATAGGCAAACGTGCCGTAAGGACAAGTGAATGTGGTTTTCTCCTGGCCATATGGAGCTATCGGGATCTAAAAATACCAGGAGAAACCATCAAGGAAGCAGTAGTACTGCTGACCTGCCAATCGCTACTACATCTGGTCAATGAATGGAAGAGGAAAGTGATCTTTCCTGGTGGCAACATTCAGTCTGCGATAGTCGATGCAGACTCTCCAACCAGTCACAGTTCAAGTGGGAACCACTTGAACTGGACTAACCCAGGGGCTATTAGAAATGGGGAAGATGATCCCTTCATCAAGTAGTTTAATAATCTCTTTCTTTACCACCTCTTGCATCTTTGATTTAGCCTTCTTTGTGGCTGAACGACGGTTTTGAAATCATCCTCCATAAGGATTTTATGAGTGCAGAATGAGGGGTTTATACCGTTGATGTCGATAATCTTCCAAGCGATGACCTTCTTACATGCCCTGAGCACCTTCAACAACTTCATTTTATCGCCCTCCGTCAGTGCAGAAGCAATAATCACTGGCAATTTCCTCTCTCCATCCATAAACGCGTACTCCAAATGGGTGGGTAGATCTTTAAGCTCTAAGGAAGAAGGAGGACTCACGACGCAAGGTCGGTCCTTCGGATCAACTCGCACGATCTCGGTAGATAAATCAGAATTAAGGGAGGACGACTTGGCGTCAGCATCAGATGGCTATTCGGTCATGGCGACCATCTTAACCTCTGGAATCTCCTTATTAGAATCTGTGTGTCTAAGGCGAAGCCTCCACAGACATCACTGAAAAACTCCCTCACATGAGTCATTATCGTATCAATGAAGTATAGGGATTCATCAGCCGATTTGGGATGCTTGTATGGCTGTCGAACGTCAAACGTGGCGTTCTCATCCCCGACTCGAAGAATGAGTTTCCCATCGCGAACGTCGATCAAAGCCAGCGCGGTGGCTAGAAAAGGTCTGCCTAGAGTGAGTGGAACACTATCATCCTCGTTCATATCAAGAATAAAGAAATCCACCGGGAAGATGAACTTACCAATGTGAACGAGCATGTTCTCAACAATCCCACGCGGATATTTCACGGATCGATCTGCGAGCTGGATGCTCATCCTAGTGGGCCTTGGCTTGCCCAGACCTAGTCTACTCAAAACAGAATACGGCATTAGCTTAATACTGGCCCCAAGGTCGGCCAACGCATGACTAACCGTAAGATCGCATAAGATATAAGGAATCGTGAAACTCCCAGGTTCGGCCATCTTTTCATGCAACTTGCTCTGCAAAACGGCAGAGCATCCAGCACTAACAGGAACGGAAGAGACTTTGGCAACTTTTACTTATTCGTAAGAATATCCTTGAGGAAATTGGCATATTTAGGCATTTGAGTCAGTGCCTCAAGGAACGGAATGTTTAGATGAAGCTGCTTTAGAAATTCTAAGAATTTAGAGTTCTGATCCTCGTCTCTGTCCATCTGAAGTCTCCCAGGATATGGCAATTTAGGCTTATAACCTCTTAGTGGTGGTTTGGATTGCTTCTCGGCCTGTGCTATACTTGCTGGGTTACGCCTCTGGTGCACCTTGGCCGGCGGAGACTCCATCCGAATCTCCTCGTCTACCTGCTCATCTCCATCGACCGCAGGCTGCTCGACGACTCCTTTTGTAGTCACCTTCTAAATCACGGGCTCGTCACGTGCCCCTGCACCACTCCTAGTGATCGCAGCTTTCGCGAATTCGTTCGGGTTTTGCTCGGTATTGCTCGGAAGTGTACCTTGCGGCCTCTCATTTAAACGACTAGCTATCTCTCCCATCTGCCGTTCTAGATTCTGAATCGATGCTCCATGATTTTTCATGAAGGTATAGTGCTCATGGAATTTCTCTTGGGTTTCCTTATGACGGGAATCTTCTCGTGTCATGAGCTGGGATAGCATTTGCGTCTGCTGTGCCATAATCTCCTCTAAGGTGGGCTTCTTCTCTCCACTGCTCGGCCCCTCGACGGTATCCTGGAATAGGCTTTGACGTTGCTGGAAGCCAGATTGATTTCTGTTCCTCCAGTTTGAGTTTTGATTGCTTCTCCATCCCGAATTATTGGAATTTTGGTTTCGGTTTGGATAGCTTATGAAGCCAACAACCTCTTCCTGAAAACCTACGGGGCTCTGATTCGTATAATCCCCCCTATACAAATCTAGCAAAGCTGACTCTTCACATGCAGGTCCTTCACCATCTTCGTTAACGCCTCAACCTGTGCCGTAAGTGCACTGTTCGTGTCGATCGGATGTATGCCATGTGATATAGAGTCGACGCTTTTGGTACTCCTAGCGGGTGGTCGATGGTATCCACTCATGGCTAACCCATTGAAAGGACTATGCACTCATCGGTATCCTTCGTCGTCAGCAGGTTGCCTTCCACAGCCATGTCAAGCATACTCTACGTTGCGTATGTCACTCCGTTAATGAACTTCTCGACAACTACCCAGTCCTGTAGGCCATGGTTCGGACATACTGCTAGAAGATTTTTGAATCGCTCCCATGCCTCATTGAACGTCTCGGTGTCCTCCATTTGGAAAGAATGAATTTGATTACGCAAACGAGCGGCTTTAGCCGGAGGATCGTATTTTTCAAGAAATTGGGCTTGCATGGCGGCCCAAGTAGCTATGGACCCCTGTGGGAGGGATTCAAGCCACATACTAGCCTTATCAATGAGTGAGAATGGAAAGACACGAAGCTTGATAGCATCTTCAGAAATGCCGGTGAAATTGAATGTGTCGCAAATACGAGCAATGCGAGTGAAATGAGAATTCGGGTTTTCGTGAATCAACCGTGAAATTGTGCAAAATGTGAAATATTGTTCAGAATATTAGATGAAATCTGCCAATTCGTGTTTACCTCGATGGCTGGTGGAGCGATGCTGGATCTCACGCCATCATTGGCCGGACGGGCCCGGTCTGCAACTGTCCTCCTTACCGGTGGTACTGCATCGCCCATCTCTTTTGCTGCTGGTGGTGCCTTAGATTGCCTATGAAACTCACGTTTGGGTTCGAAAAGAGGTTTTAACTCGGATGGTCCCTGCAAACATGTGTGTGTCATGCACTAGTGAGATAAGCAGGTGTAAGCTCAAGTAAAGGCAAATAATTTTTTTTTCAAGTAGAGCGTAGAGCCTCTAACTAAATGAAAATAAGTAAAATTAAACTAATTTAGCAAAACTAATCTAAACTAGAAAACAAAAATAAACAGGCAAGTTCCCAACTCGGGTCGTTTTCTAATCGCCTCAAACCGTGTCCCCGGCAACGGCGTCAAAAACTTGATGTGCGAAAATATATATAAATAATAAAACGCGATTCGCAACTAAGCTTTAAAACCAAACAATCTAACCTAGTTCACACAATCAGCAAGTGTACCGGTCGCGTGTAGCAAAGAGATAAGGAAGTCCGGATATCGAACTCAAGGGCACGTGAGGTGGCTCGGATACTAAACCTTAACTAAGTACCGCCTAATAAAAATATTTAATTAATTATTATTTTTTTTATTTTGTTTTAATTAATTTAAACTAATTTAACTAATTTACTTAACTTAACGAAACTAACAGAAAAACTTAACGGCACTAACGAGGTTTTAACGAATATGTATAAACGACTACCTAGGCAACAATCCTGTTGATAGTTCAACGGCTGATGGAATTAACTAATCACACGACACCGGGATCTAAAAATAAATCAACTAAGGCTCACTAAAGTTTGTTAGATCACCTCTCGGTCTCACCAACTAACCCTTACGAATCTAAGAAGATTGAATTAACCTACCGGGATATAGATTACTAAGATACCCTAATGATGCATCTCCTCTCGGATTCAACGACACAAAACCCGCTAAAAATTGGTACTAGCAACTCCAGGGACAAAATGGGTAACAATATTTAATTTGATCTATGACACCTATTCGCACGCAAATCTAAACCGAACAAGACCAAAACTCGCTCTCGCGCAATTCTTACCTAGCTGAATAAAGAAACGAGACAAACCGACTCCCTATTACCTCTCGGTCACAAGAAAGGTGAACTTATTGAATTTTAATAATTAATTGCACAAAAGATTCCTATGACAGTACTAACCAAAACGAGATAAAAAACACCAAGTCTATGACCTAAACGTAGAACCCTAACCGAACGACACACAATCAATCAAAGTTATACGCAGATTCAAAAGCAATAATTATATAAAAACAATATTTTAACACATCCAAGATCAAATTATATAAAGCTTTTCAATAAGAATATATCGTGTAACTAGTCAAAACCAAATAAGCCGTCAAACAAAGACAATATTCATCTCAACCTAGGTAGTTTAAATATTTAGCTACTCATGATAATAGACAAAAACAAATTAATTTTGGTAGCAAAACTCTTGTTCACAATATTCATGGATAAAAACTAAAAATAAAGATGAAAACCAAACCAAGTAATCAATCCGTCACTCCAAGAATAATGACAGCCTTCCTTTCTTTTTTCGTTGCTTTCGATGAACTGTGGCTCTTTAAAATTAATTAGTTGCCGCCTTCAAAATTGCTTTAATCGTCCAAAGCTTTATGGTTCGTCCCTCTTCTCAACTGCCGACACCTACCTCCACCACTTCTTTTGTAGGGTTTATTCTTTTTATAACATGGCATGCCTCTTATTTTTTTTAGATTGCTCCCAAGCAATTCCTTTTTATTCGTGATCCTCTCGGAACCGGTTTACGTTGTAGGCTTTTAAAGACTTTTATCTTCTAGGTCATATAATATTCTTTTCTTCCACGTAGATATGCATTTGACATGTAAAAAGCAAATCAACATTATTATAATCATAATTATAACTAATTAAACAATACGATTTTTAAAGTATACTTTTCAAAGTATTAATATATAAATTCAACTCGAACATTAAGTGGGGTCTCAAGAATAGTAAAAATACTTAATTTAACTCATTGTCTTTAGAAACCATTAAACTCACATGTGAACCAAATATTAATAATATTCAATAAAAACTTGGCTCAAAAGTACTTAAAGGTAGAGAATAATTATATAATAATGCGTATATTTTAGACTACATCAGCTTCCCATACGTCACATCCTAGGCGTATGGGCTCTCTAGTAAGCGAATGAGCCTCCATACGCCAAACCCTAGGCATATAGGGTCCCAACTAGGCGAAAAGGCGTCTAACTAAGCGAATGGACTCCATACACTTAACATACTAAGCGTATGAGCCATGTTACAATCATATGGCAATGACTAAACTACCCATGGCCTATTCGATTAGCTGCGGATAACAAATACTGCACTAACATTTCATAAATTACAATTAAAGTTTTTATCTTTTTAACTTCCAATTAACTAATCCGGCATATTTTGCTTTAGGTCTTGTAATAGTGGCTTTGTAAATGTGATGTATCGACATATAGTATCATGATTCATTAGACTTATTGGTATTACAAGAACACATATTGTTTGCTTCTTTTTTTTAAATATATATATCTTCTAGTATGCTTATGCATATGATTATTTATCAGAAGAAAAGAAGAAAGATAAATTTAAAAAGGTTTGTTTTATAGTGGATGTTATGGGTTTATAGGTGTGATTTTTAATATTTCAAATATTTAAGTTAATTACAAAATAACCTTTTAAGAGGTAAAATGACTAAAATACCCTCATGTGCAGTGTATATGAGGTGAGTTAACTGAAAAACTTATTGTCCGTTAGTGTAAAGGACTAAAATCAAGGAAAATAAGAAAATAAAGGATAAAGAGTGAAATATTTTTCAAAAAGGACTCATTATATAATTTCGCTAATTCAAAATGACAAAAATTGTAATTTTGTCTTTTAATAAGTCCAATGTTTCCCTATAGTTGATTATGGTGTACCGTGTAGAAACTGAATTTTAATATGTTGTTTACTTTTTTTCTTCAAAATCTCATTTATATGGAAGTAAAAGTAGGTTAGTTTTTAATTTGTTTGTATATATGTGTAATTAGTTATATACTTTTAGGTAATGAGATACTAAATGAAATAAGCCATTATAAGGAAATGAAAAAAAAAGGTGTTTAGTTGATCGATGAAATGGAATCACCAATTATCATGTCCTTTTTGTTCCCCTAAATCACCTCAAATTTATTCCTTCCGTCACCCTTGTTTTTCATTACATTCCCCTTTCATACTATATCACCTCCAACACCTCGCACCACGACCACCACCCATTGCTCTCTCACCACCACCACCACCACCCACCGTCGCCGCCCGCTACAGCCACAACCCATCGTCGTCGCCACCACTAGCCATCCACCATCATCAAACCGCCACCACCACCTACAAGTGCCGCCCAACACCGCCATCACCACCACCAATCATCACTCCTGACCATCATCACCACTGCTTGCTTCCCACCGTTATTGCCCATTGCCGCGACCACCACCATCGCTCATTACTACCACCTATCTACCCATCACCACCAACCATCACTCCCGCTCCTTCCCATAGCCACCTCCACCATTACTGCTCGCATCCCACAACCACCACCAGCCGCCGCTCACCATCATTTTTAATTTATTCTGGCTTTTTCTAGCCTACCAAACAACACAAAGTAATAATTTATTACATTCCCATATGGTAACCAAACATCTCAATGGAATGGTAATGATTCATTCCATTACCTTGCCTATTCTATTCCATCGCCCATCCATTCCATCACTTATTCTATTATCCCATACCAAACATAGCCTTACTTTTAAAATTTTTGCGGTGTCGCCACAGTGTTTGAAATTCTTTTGAAGTGTTTTATAACTAGTTTGATTATGAGAATACTGATCATTTTAATTGAAAACATAATCCCTTCGAAGTTGTTACTAAACTATGTTATAATATTATATCAGCAAATAAACAGACCAATAAAGAGGTGTTTGGGACTCCTTAGGTTTACCTCCTTATAACTTATAAATTATTGAAAAGATAAAAAGTTGTTTGGGATTTTTTAATGTGTGAGTGAAAAAGTTTCATAAATTACAAGATTGTAACTTATGACTTTTTCATAAGTCATAAGGAGATAAAAATAAGGAATCCCAAACACCCCTTAAGTTGAATCATACCTACTTAAAAAGTTTGAAAAGTTGTAAAAGCATCCACAATTTATGTTGGAGTGGCCGCGTCTGGAATAAACGTGGGGCCAGGTGGAGGAGTGAGAGAAATAAAATGGAAGAAAGAAGAGGTGAGAAGTCCGGACAATGAGAGAGGCGCCCAAATGGGTGTTGAGGGGGTGGGGTGGGGGTGAGGGTGGGGAGGAGGAGTAACAGACTAATGAGGCAAGAGCGAGAGGAATAGGCGAGGGAGGAGAGAGGCGTCTAATGTTGTCCGATATTGTGGTTTCTCTAAGTTGACATGCGACGCTAGTGTTACCACATAGTAAGTAAAGCTCTAGCGACACTGAAGTAAAACAAATAGAAAGAATGTGTAGAAGAGGAGATATTAATATCCTGTTGGACATGGTACTCTTAAAACAAATTTTGCGTATGCCTACAATGATACAAGTTACAATAAAAAAACAAGTATTTTATGTTTGACTAACGAGTACAGATGTCATTTTTATCCGCAACCCGAAACCCGACCCGAAAAACTATTAACCCGAACCTAAAAGCGCCCATATTCATGAAACCTGAACCTGGACCGTACAAATTTGAGTCGACTACCGAGTACTTGTTAATGGGTTTTAGCTAAACCCAACATATTAAATGTAATTATATCGCCGATTCATATTCTACTTCGTTCTATGTTATGTCACTGATTCTAATAGCGTCAGAACATTCTGCTTCGATTCCAACTTTCTATCCCTATCGAATCGATTACTATGCAATCTACTTTAATTCTACCGATTACTCAAAAGATATGACTATTTGTTCAATCAATCTATCAATTGAATACGTTTTGTAACATTTTGTGTAACACCCCAACCCGGAACAGGTCGACGTGTCACTATTACAGATATCATAACAAAATTCGAATAAGCCTAAGTCAAATTATATTTACTCAAATAACCGAAAATGAATAGCCTTTAAACAGCTTGAACTTCATTATTATATCTCATCACTAATTTCCCCGAGTCCCGTATTACCTGAAAATAAAATAAGAAAAACAAAACAAGAAAATACGGTTGAGCCAAAAATTTCCCAGTAATGGAAAGAACAATAGTATAGGTAAGGACAAATGTAAGAAAATAAATATACAGACTTCAATTCAAACTCGAAACCAACCTTTTCACCGAAACAAATACTTAATAAAATTCAGAGGTATGATCTGACACTTGCCAGAACATAATCAAACACATGCGGAAACATATCATAACACATACACACATCAAACCACGTGACTACACAAATCAATAATTCAAAGTCACGCGAAACGGAAGCACCCACGAGCCTAACAGAACATACTGGTACACAGCTAGCTAGTCCATGCACCAAGGAGACGGTGTGGGTGGCGTGCACACATTGTTCCATCTCAAACAGAAGTCAGGAGTCAGGAGTCAGGAGTCGGAGCTAAGATCGATCTATACGCCTCAAAGTGGCCAAGGTACTACATGAGTACTTTCAGAGACGCCGTGAACTTTGATTACGCACTGTCACGATAAGTGCCATGTCGTTGACGCCCCAACGACAAGTCAGAAATTGCTCGGGTAACAGAGTACAAAAACTAAAATCATATAACTAAACATATTCAAACCGGAACTTGCAATAAGGAGTGCAAAGTAAATAATCTATTGCATGCTACAAAAATATATTATATAATATGACTGAACTCAAAATATAATCGACGCGTAACGAAAATCTGTACTACAAAGTAACGGAATAGAGTCAATACTATAAGTAAACGAAAACTGAAAACCGTAACGAAGTAACGGAATATAATTCATACTATGAGTGACAGAAACCAGAATCCGTACTACGAAGTAACGGAATATAATTAATACTATGAGTGAAGGAAACCAGAAACCGTACCTTAATTTAACAAAGTAAAAGTAATCAACTAGAATAGTTTTCAAGTCGTGTTAACACCTACATTAAAAGTTGAAAGCAAGCAACTAAGTACCGGAGGTTCACAACTAAACACAAGATTACAATTTATACGTATTCTAAGTTGTTCATTCGTTGGGTTATGAGAATTCCGGCATCTAGTTTGAAAAACCAACTTTTATAATATAACTCTTCGTTCTTTCCCAACCTCTTTATATATATATATATATATATATATATATATATATATATATATAGACACATATGGATTTGTTAAATCAATAAATCAATAAAAGGGTTCAAATTTGGTAAAACAACAAACTCATATTTGTCTTGTTGCAAAAAGAATTATAAGTATAGTATTTTTATAATAGTCATTAACTATT
Source organism: Bidens hawaiensis (assembly GCF_021521415.1). NCBI lineage: Eukaryota > Viridiplantae > Streptophyta > Magnoliopsida > Asterales > Asteraceae > Bidens > Bidens hawaiensis. The sequence continues at coordinate 145,330 of NW_027492155.1, forward strand.
TGTTAAAAAATTATATTTGCATGTACAACACTTACGAACTGATGTTGATCAAACGGAAACACAACTCAAGAGTCTGGCCATTTATTTTTATATTTTCATCAAAGATTACAGACTTTCTAATTGCCGGAAACGAATCAGAACCCAAGCGCCATATTAAACCATACCGGCTAAACGACAAACGATTAACAAAGACGACCATTACCTTCGTAACCGAACAACACCGAATGTATCGAGGAGTGAGGGTGGGCGCCGCGCGTGTCGATAGCCGTCTCCACTAGGACAGAAAGGTCGATGGCGGTGCCGGTAACTTATGTGACGGTGAAGGCTAGCTCCGAAAACAAGCGATAGCGGCGGCGGTGTATTCCCGGAAGTTTGCAGAACGATGGTGGTCTCCCGACAAGGCGCAACAGATCCGGTGAAGGGTCGAGAGCAGCGTAGGTGGATGATTTGGCAAAACGGAACCGAAGAAGAAAAGCTATTGATGAAGCTGAATTGGTTGCAGATTTTTCAAGAATAATCTGAGGTTTATAGAGTATATATGGACGAAAGGAAATCGTGATTGACAACCTACGAATACGGTGTGTAGATGTACTTGAAGGTGGTGATAAGGTAAGTTCAAATTTTAAAGAATCATATCTTGAAATTATAGGATTAGGTGTGCTTATTATCTATCTATTTATTTAAATTGTTTATTTATATGAGTTTGCAACGATATACTACAATAATAATATTCAAATTCTACTTAATGGTATCTTTACTCCAAATCATAAGTGATAATATATATATGTATATGTATATATATATATATGTATATATATATATATATCGTTAACATGTTAACCCACGTATATATATTATCTTATCTCTAATACCATTTGATTACATATCAAATTTGAGTTCCCAACGAAATTCTAAGTTCAATACAATTTCCATTAAACCATAATCATTTAAATAATCATCTTATTTTATTATCATAAAATTTAGCTATTATAATTATTATCTGAAAAATTCGGATATTACATTTTGGTTTTCCGTTTTCTTGTACTTGTAATCATTACCTGACCCGATTCCGTATTCGGGTAATTGATCAATGAATTTCCGCATTTTAGTATATTTCATGTTATTTATTTATTTTAATCAATAATTAACTATCAATTATATGCAAAATTAACCCACAAACTTACTCCTAACCTACTTTGCATCCACAACCAAAGTTCAAGGACTAAAATGCAAATATTATTATAATATTTCTTCTTCACCCTCTCTACCCGTCACCGCCAATACCCCCCCCCCCTACATTTCTTGAGCCACAATTAACAAGCATAATCAAAAATTGATCTCATCAAATCATTTACTAACCAAAATACGCCTCCACCGACGATTTAAACAAGGAAAACGAATCAAATTGATATCAAATTCAATTAAAACAAATCGTGACTAACCTAGGCGCTAAACTACTATATAAACACAATCATAATGCAATTAAATTACACCACACAATCCCCACAACATCACGACACAAAGCCCTAACCTAATTGCTCTATACGAAGCTGTTAAGACGTGATTTGAGTCCGAGTCCAGGCCGTGAACCCTAGCCGTCTTTTTCCCCTATTTCGTCATCAATTCTGGTAATTGAACTATGCTTAAGAATCGTCTCTGTCTTCTAATCAATAACCCTAACTTGATCTAATCAAACAATAAACAAATAAGCGAATTCAAGGTCTAGAGTTTGTAGTTGAATTTGGATACTGGGTTATGTTCATTTATATTTTGCAGGCCTTGTAATCTTCATAAGTTAACACACCAGCGCAATGGCTGGTGTGTGAAAGATAAGACACAGGACCGGTCTAGGCGCGGGTTCGAACCCCCTGGACCCGGTTTTTATATTTATTTTTGTTTTGCTTAAATCCTTGTTTTATTTTTTATTATAATCATAATAGATAAACATTATTTTAACGATACCGAACCTCGAAAGTGTTTTTTGGCCACGGCTTTATACACACATACACATATACATATAAAACTATAAAACAAATATTATTTTAATTATTTATTTATTCATATCTATTTATTTATCTATTTATGGTACTAACCCGATCTAGTTATATATACGGATTTGTTTTTAAATTAATATATAATGTTATCAATGTTTAATGTCGGTTATGTATTATTAAAAGTCATTTACTTGAAAATATGAACATGATTTATCACTTATATTAGTTACCAAATAATAATATTTACACTATTAGTTATAATAATAATAATATTATTATTATTATTAATAATACTAATTTTAATAACAATAAATAATGCATCTAAACCCCTAAAAGACTCCCAAATGTCTCAAACCGAGTAAATCGCAATAATGACTAATAATATCTCATCCTATCTCAAATCGCTATTTATTCTTAATCTCATTATTAATACTATCGTTAACAATTAAGGCATCTTTGTTGACGTATCTTGAAGACTTGAACGTGTTCTTTTTCTTTTATTATTATCTCATCCTCATTTAATCCACATATAAGGTAAGTAATTCACATCCTCCTTTTCACCGTTTTATATTTTGGGGGCGTTATGCGTTAAATCATTTTCACTACAATTGCACTATTTGCGTTGTATGATATTGCTCAATTAGTTATACGTGTAAATGTGACTATGTGTTTATTTTATGTATTGGTGGTTGGTATCTCATCCTCATCCTCATTAGTATGATCATACGCCGTCGGAGTAGCTCGTTATCCATTGGATTCGAGTGAAAAGACAACTTTTATATTATTGTTATGCTAGTTGTAGTATTTCATATTATCGCAAGGAATTGTCATTTTTATATTATATGTATTCAAAAACCGTGATTACTTGCTCAACTTTATGTTGACAAACTATGTATTTTCCCGCATGGCGCAGGTAGCTACATTGGATGAAGAATCAAGGGATTAAAGAGTAGTTGGACCTTAGGATGCATGATTAATTAAAGACTGTTTATTTCTTTATATTTAATTGTCATGTTTATTTATATGAGACAATGTTTGTGCTTTTGCGTATTTGAATAATATGAATTTAATAATTTAGATATTGACACGTGGATTTATTTTAGTGTCTTTTGAGCTATGATACAATTATGTCGCGCCCCGGCATATTCCACCGTAGGTTGGGGTGTGACACGTTTCTGCTTGTTTTTTTTTCTTTTTATTATTATTATTGATATTGGAGTTTTTAATTTCAATTGTTTAAGGATTGTGTATTTTAGATTATGTGATTTGTTATTTGCTTATATAAGTTAAAATTTGAATATGACATTTTTGCTAGAGTTTTAGCATATATATTTTTTAAGTTTTCTAGGTCATATACTTCAAATTCAATTGACCTGTATTCATAAAACCCGAACCCGGAAAACTCGGGAGAGGTTAGGGTTGGGTATGAGTGCTAGAAATAAATTTCCCAAACCGGATGAACCCAAAACCCATAAGAACAATCCGAAGAACATCCCTAGTAACGAGTATGTGTTTGCTTATTGTAAAACACTTGTATTTTTTAATGCTATTAATATTAAATTTCTAAGTTTGGTAGCTGAAACAACATGGAACTATTCATTGTATAACTAAGGTGCTAAACTGTATTATGTGTCTTTAATAAAATTTAACTGATTTAAAGTCTTAGTTTCACTCGTGGCATTAATTTTCTTTAATTAACATCTTAGTTAAATGGGTTTCTATCTTAACTTGCTGATCTTGAAAGAAAATGAGTATCGACAAACTTGTTGCTAAAAATTTCATAGAGCCGCGGGTGGCTTCTAATCCATCCTTTGGACCAGGTTGAATAGAAGCCTCTGACTAACAAACTTTCAAAAATATCAAAGCATCTCTCATGCAATGTGCAAAGGGTGTAATCCAACAATCCAAGACGTAATCCTGGACGTGAAGAATAAATTGTTTTTCCGGCATCTCGTAGAAAAATAGTATAAAAAAAGGTCTTTATTATTTCTTTTTATATCATAATTACTAAAAAGAATTTGGTTCTTTTTAAAAACTTGATGTTGATAAATGCACGAGTTTAGAAATTCATTTCGGACAATTGAACCTTCTCGAACTGCTTTTCTTTAAGAACCAAAAAGCCATATTTCGACCCCCGGACGTTTTCGGGATGCCACTAACAACCAATGAATGACAAGTGCTTTTCCTTGTGTAGATTCTATTCAATGGGAACTTGATGAGTCGATCCATCTACACGTCTTGCTTTTACAGCTATATCCGGAGTTACTCTATGTATTGCTTGACGTAAAATCGATAGTGGATTTGTTTCGGTCTCTTGTTGAATCTTTTTCATGGCTCGATAGATAATTTGATAAGCCAATGATTTTTTTTCCTTGGATAATTTTTCAATTCAATTCTGATAAGGATCGAGTGACATTGTTTCTTCGACCCGAACCAAAGAATCCGGCCCTTAGATATGATGCAAAAGGGATCTTGTTCTATCTTTGATCAGAGATTTCTCTATGATAAAGACGAATCGGAGTTTGAAGAAGGGGGAGGAGAAGGAGCCCTCGACCGGCAATAGATAGAGGAGGATTTATTTAATCACATAGTTAGGGCTCCTAGAATATGGTGCCCTTGGGGCTTTATATTTGATTGTATCAAAAGGCCCAATGAATTGGAATTGTCCAAGTCATTTCGGGGAAAGCTTTATGAAGAAGATGATGAGCTACAAAAGAATGATTCGGAGTTCTTGCAGAGTGGAACCATGAAGTACCAGACATGAGATAGATTTTCCAAAGAACAAGGCATTTTTTGAATAAGCCAATAATTTGGGACCCTGCAGATCCACTCTTTTTCCTATTCAAAGCTCAGCCCTTTGTCTCTGTGTTTTCATATCGAGAATTATTTTGTCACACCCCGCTAAAACGGAAATGCGGGTACATGACGTCATGTATACCGTAAGCATATGATTATTACCAACATAAATGTATTAGGATACCAATAGTTTTAAAAGTGTTTACAAACCACAATTTGTTTCTAAGCAAAAGTAGTTAAACATCAAAATGGTATCCTAATTGTACAATGAGGTCCCGTCTTCATGATTCCTTACGTGCGTTGTTAATTCCCTGAAAAAAATACGTTTTAAAATGTTAACACAAAGGTTGGTGAGTTCACAGGTTTTGAGTTTTGATATGAAATCACGTTATTCATAAATCATTTAATCCGTTCGCAAACAAGTATACGATAATCTGTTGAAACAAATACGATGATCCTCCGTAGGCTAGCTAAATCTACGAATTAATATGACGAACCCTGAGCCTATAACCAAATCACGACTTATATCCTTTTGCCCTGTTCAAATCTCACAGATGGAATATACACACCCTGTTTCGATGCAATATCAGAGGTTAGAGCGACTAACCTAAAATAGGGGGAAATGTCAACGTCAATAGTACCATTCGTATATTCCTGTGGCTAACTCCGTTAGCTAATGGTTATAGTATGCAAGCAAGGGACTTATAGCACTACATAGTTCAACTCATGTCCGCATAAGGATTGGTGCTTTGTTTCTAATTATCGTATGTAAAAGCAGTTGTGTATGTTTTCCACCCTGGATTTACAAAACAATAAAACGGTAAAACAGTAAAAGGGGTTAGTGAAACTCACCTCATGAGTTCAGTGTTTGGTTCTCTAGCAATTTCAATTTAGACCCGAGGTTCGCTGCCTTCACACGTCCTAAACGCGTAAGGTCAGTTAGATTCCATTATCGACTCGCAAGTCGGTTTATACTAGTCGCTTTCACCCAACTGGTAGTTTCGTTAGCTCGTTTGTGCCAGTTGCTTTCACCAACCAGACGTTTCGTTTATTACATTTGTGTCGGTTGCTTTCACCAACCAGACGTTTCGTTTATTATATTGTGTCGGTTGCTTTCACCAACCGAACGTTTCGTTTGATTTCTGGATGACCCGTTGGTGACAAGGTTTTGTATTATTTTTGAAAGTAAATATTTATATACTTATATAAATATTAAGAATATAATTCTTCTTGGTGTTGTTTTTATTTAGACATAACTGATTCGTTTAATCGATTAATATATATTTCTAAGCATTGTTTATTTAAAGTCACGACAAATATTCTAGTAAAGTATACTGTAACTATATTTTCGTTCATAACTATCCAAACCACTTTTGCATACCGTAACTCGTAAAAATTGTTATTTTTACGTCTAATACATAAATTTTGCCAAAGTACATGCTTTTGTAAAAGCTTATCGTATTGGCACAAAATGTTCTTATTATCATAATATTTATTGTATGTTGTTTTTAAACATAAAAAATTATAGTTTACATAAAAGTCATATGATAGACTTTATAAAGTTACATGAATGTGTTCATAACATAAAAGTTTATAAAAACTTATTTTTGTTTACTCAGAGTTATAAAATATGTTTGGACTTTAAAAATACCTTTATCTTTGTAACATAGCTTGCACGTATACCTTTAATCATATTTCCTAAATTACAAACTTTTAAGGACTACATTTTTATATCCAAATTAATATGTAATATCAACATATCTATTTTTCACCAAAATTCACCATATTTCTATATTTATGTTTTTATATAAGGAAATCCGCCTTTTCTAATAAATCTCATGTCCGGATATCGTAAGCATTCTTAACCCCAAGTTCTAGTTTTAAAAAGTTATACTCTTTCCAAGTTTTATGTCTAGACATATTAGCCATGTCTAAACCAATTAGTTCCAACTATAAAACCCGCTTTAGTAACCATGTTTATTTATATAAACTTTCTTAGCATATTATTAGCACACTTACATTCTCTTGTTGTGTAAGCTTGTATTGCTCATTTTAAGCCCTTTTTAGTGGTTCTCTCGTATGCTTAACTCTCTTTAAGTATGATATATGGCTATTGCTTAGATCGAGTTTCCTTTATAATAAGTGTGTAGGCTGTTAATTTAGGTGAAAGCTTAGCATAAACTTATTTATCAACATAAGCTAGACTTAGAAAATTTTAGTTTACTTAGTTTAGGATTAAAATCTAGGGAGAGAGATTAGGGAGTCTTGAGTTCGTTTCTTCAGGCGAAACTCGTTCAACTGCTCAAAAGGATCTCCTACACCGTCTGGATTCTTGAAACACAAGATAAAATATATTAGTAGAATGTTTGTGTATTTGTATAGGAACCGTAGAGAGAGAGACAGAGAGAGTGTGTATATGTATGTATATTACCTTAAGAGAAAGAAGAGTATAGAGAGAGGAAAGGTGGTAGATGATGATGATGATGGTTCTGGGGTGGCGGCACGGTGTAACGTAAACGGAGCGAGAGAGAGTTGAAGATGGCTTGTGGCTGGAAGCACCAAGGGATAGGGAGGTGGGTGATGATACTTCAGAGGTGGTGGGGCTGTTTAGGTGGTGTGCTGGTGGTCACGGATGTGGCTTCTGGTATGTTGCGATGGCGTTACGATGGCCGCGAGGAAAGACAGAGAATGTTGGGGGCTGTGGAGATGGAACCAAGGGGTGTGGATGTAGGAGGAAGGTGTGGTTTGCTGGTGGTGTTGGTTGCCATCGGTGGTCGATCGCAAGGAGAGAACGAGAGTGTGTGTGGGCTGTTTGTTAGCTAAGTGGGGCTTGTGAATGCCGAAAATGTGGAATGAGGGTGAGAGTGTGTGCTTTGTTTATAAATCTAACTTTTATACATAAGAAATCGAATATGGCTTTTGAAAATTAAATATCTTGCATGATTGCAAGATGGTTTTGGCTTGAGTGTGCATTTATACAAAATACATGGTGAATGATTGGTGTGTACGTTAAATAAGGATGGTTTGGTCGTGAACTAAGGAGATGGGTGGGGTATAGTTGGTAACTTAGGTGAAGCATGATAGGATATGATTATTTAATTTGATTTTGAATGCATTAGATGTATATTTTTATTTAATGCAAGCTTGTAACTGGAACCAAATGTTGTGTATGAGCTTTTCGATTACCATTATATATTGTGTATCATCTAGTTGTTAGTTAAGTAAATCTAATTACTTAGATCACCTAATCTTCATAGTTGTAGTCACATGCTTAGTTTATTAGCTAATTATAAGTTCATATAAATTAGTTTAGGTGAGGATAGGTGTTCAGTTACGCAAGGATAGAAGAAAAACTGAGCTTTCGCATACTTAACGTATAACATTACGTTCTCATATGTGTATACATATGTTGTTCATTTTACATAATTAATTATTTACGGGACATACATTGATTTGAGCATGAATAGGATTTTCGAACGAAATATTATTTCAATATCGTAAACGAATATGTAAGTATAAACATATGTATTGCTATCGAGCTTAATATTAAAATTTTATCTCAACGTTCGTATGCTTCTCTGTCTGTAATATTTCACGAAATAGGTTCGTTAAAATAATAATAAATACTCGAAGCATCATTTCGTATTCAACATTTTATAAAAAAAATTATTATAAAATATAATCGTATAAGATAGACTTCAAACATTAGAGGTCATTTATATAAGTTCGAGTCGTTTTTCTTTCTTTCTTTTTTTTTTTAAGTTATCACCAACGCCCGTATTTGTCAGATAAATCCAAAAATTTGAGTAATTTCTATATAAAAAAATTACTTAGATGCAGTGTATCGTGCACGTGGGCTTATGCTTTACTAATTGGGATTAAACTTAACAAAATTTAATCAAGTGGAAATTAACGTAAAGAAATTAAAATTAAGCATTGTATAAAAATTGGCCTGTTTAGCGGAGTGTCACATATTTGCAGATGAAGAGATATCAAAGAGGCTTCTTACTCTCTAAAAAAATCCTCCTCTGAATCTGTCTGATTTAGAAGGGAAGAACTTGTATCAGTATCTCAATTTCAATTCAAACATGGGTTTATTCACCCACACAACATGGATGTATGCTGATGGTCGAGTATATTTCCCGCATTGTAACATATTTAAATGCTTATTTTTGTTGACTTTATAGTGTGAACTGTGGTATTTCACATGTGCTTTTGTATTTCACGTTGTTGAATGCTAATGATGTTTATTGAGGCTATACAAGCTTGGATTGACATTTCGGATGAGTAAAAGTGACCAGCACGCGTTTAAAGGCATAACAGAGTCAAAAGGGAAAAATCCTATGTCAAGGAGCCCCGTCATGCTATGCGATGGGTGTTGAGGCATGCTCCTTCGCACCACGCGAAGGAGCCAAAGAACCAAGCATGACTCTTTTGTCCTTACCGCTACGCGAATAAGGATAGGAGTTCACATCTTCACGCTACTCGAAGGTGATAAAAAACGGGAAAGTTGAACCTAATTATTATAAAACTAACTCTCAACCTTCATTCGACCTATCCTTCATTCTAGAGACCATTAACGACCTAGAAGGCGATTTTGCATCATCTCAGAGCTCTCGGTTTGTTAATCATTCCATGCTTTCATCCATCCAACAACTAATCGAGCTCATCATCATGCAAAGCCTCCATTCGACCTATCCTTCATTCAAGAGACCATTAACGGCCTAGGAGGTGATTTTGCATCATCTCAGAGCCCCTGGTTCGTTAATCATTCATGCTTTCATCCATCCAACCCCTAATCGAGCTAATCATCATGCAGAGCCTCCATTCGACCTATCCTTCATTCTAAAGACAATTGGCAGGCCAAGGAGGCAATTTTGCATCATTTCAGAGCTCCCGATTCGTTAATCATGCTTTCATCCATTCAACACCTAATCAAGTTGATCATCATGCAGAGGCAAGGCTAAACCATTTGTAGGGTTTTTGTATGAAACCGAATGTATATGTGTTTTCTATCTATCATTGGATTAAAGTGTGATAATTGATTTTATGATTAATCTATCTTTATGTTTTTTTTATTGTTTAAACATTTGTTTGTCTGGGAACAGGGTTTATCATCAATCGATTGGTTGTGTTAATCAACATTTAAGATTAAGTTCTTATAGTCATTGAACTGTTATATTTGATCATTGATTTGCCTAAAATCTTATATTAACAAACTTGTAATTAGGTAGACCATGTTCTGTTGTGCTAATTAATCGAATTAGATGATGTGTATCAACACGACCAAACTAATGTGTCTACTAATTGCTTATCAATCTTAGCTGGCGATTCATGTCTATGTGTTTATCCAATTGATAGGATTCATAGCTGTTTAGCTTATTGGAAAAATCGAACCTGAAGTGTGTCACCATTTTCTTGAATTGTGTACAACTAAAAGTAACCGTGTTTGCATTAAAATCTTTTAAACTACTTGACAATTGACATTGTCTATCCGCCTAGTTAATTAATTAATAAGTTATGAGTTTAACTTGCTCTTTAATTTGATTCTCTGAGAAGACGATTTTATTTACCCATACTAGTTATAGGTATTTAAACATTAAAATACTTGTTTTTTTATTAAAACACGACATCTATATCATGTGAAAGTCAGGTTGCGTGACAACCTTAAGGTCCTCACTTGTTTCTTTTTCTATGCAGACAATCTGTAAGGAAGATTTACCCTTGTAAACCAACCCAAGGTTTCTCACTCCTCTCGGTAGACAAATTCCCACTTATTTTCCTTCCATTTTTCAGAGTTTCATAATTTCAAACATAGAAGTTCGAGCATTATTGATACCTTATTCCCCATTATGGACACAATTTGGTTTCTTGAGAAGCCGTCACAAAATACGGCACAAGTAAAGTATAATCAATTACAATAATCACAATTACATAATCATTATTTGTGTTCAACATTAGTAAATTGCATTTTCCACTTCATGTCTCACTTCTTGTGTCTATATATGAAAAATATACACTACAAGTTACAAGTACAATGTTCTTATACACTAGTTTTAATTTATGATCGATCTTATATATGATATTGACTATTAGTAAACCTTTGTATGTATTATGATGTCGCTAGAAGATTACCTTTAATTTTAAGTTACGTGATTCGTCCAGGAAAAAAGCATTTATCATATACTTAGTATGTTTTTTTTCCCTATAAAAATAGGATGGTTGGCCATGGCTTACGATAAAGGTGGTTGAGTTAAGAGCATCATCAGTGACGCTCGATGGTGGGGCCTGATGATGATTCTTCAATGCATGCCCCCCACTTTTTGCCTTAGGTAGACCACAATCAAATTTGTATAGTAGTGAGCTAGTGGTAAAAGGTTGATTTCGCTAGTTACCTCGACAAAAAATCTTTTTTATTAATGTTAAGGATGCGAATAAATTCATGCATATGATTATTACTTTATTTGTTAATTCAAAGTAGAATCAAATTGAAAGAATATATTGGCACCATGCATGAATATTGGTTAATTGAATCGCCAAGATTATTGCTCGATATGTATATGAGCCTCTTCAAACACGGCTTATTACTATTGATTCAATGATTCCCGTAGGACGAGTTCAGCGAGAACTAATTATTGGGGATAGGCAAACCGGTAAAACTACAGTAACAACATATACAATTCTAAATCAACAAAGCCAAAATATAGTATGCATTTATATGTGTAGCTATTGCTCAAAAAGCGTCTTCTGTGGCTCAGGTAATTACTACTTTTCCATGATGGACTCGATGAAATATACTATTGTGGTAGTCGAACGACGAATTACCCTGCTACAAGATAAATGTTTTAATAATCTATTAAAGTAGAATCAAATATATTACATGACTAGAAAGTAATTTATTCACTTCATTGCTTAATTGCTTTCATTTGAATATATCCTTAAGGACCTTAACACAAAAATATAAAAAAGTATAATTTCGTTTTTGTACGTACTATTTTCTAGAATAATGAGTATAGTCAAAGTTATATGTATGCCCATTGTTTGGTTGGTTGTTTTTTTTGCGTTTTGGCTTTTGTTTGGTTCAATTCTTTTTGTATGATCATGTGGTACACATATGGTCTCGATCAATTAGTCCTACATTTGTGTTAATTTTATTTATTTGTTAACTCGCCATCTTCAGTTGGTATATCATTCTGGACATAACTAGAGGTGCATGGGTTCATTGACACGCCCATCTTTCTTCTTGTTTGATTTTAAAATAGTTGCAGGTAAATCGAATATAATGTGACACGTCAACTAAAATTTCTAAGTGTATCGATATAATGTGACTAAGCGTAACATGTCTAATAATCTTGGTTTTAATCAATGATGCTTCCATTTTTCTATTATTATTTTTTTCTTAGAGAATATCATGAAAATAAGCGTTTTGATCCAACATTTTGCATAAATAGATAGGGACTTGTAGTGTTTATAGAATTTGCATATCGAAAACCAATCAAAAAAAAATTACATAAGCTGATAAAGCATGATCGGCTAAAAAGGCTTAAATGTATCCTCCACAAGAGGCTTTGAAAACTACAATCGGTCCAACTAATAAATGAATAACAACATAACTCGTATAAAACGCTCACAAAGTTCTAGTTGGGTCAGAAAAGCTTCAGCTAAAATCAAGGCTTCTATAGTTCTATGTACGTTTGAAATTAATAAATGGATACGCAAAAAAGTCAATAAGCTTTTATAAATTATAAACGTCTTAAATTACAAATTAACTGAAGTTAGCAGCCGATTTTGAAAATAATAAATTAGTGAAAGCAACCACTTGATTGGACCATCTTGATTATTTTTCTTCATTTAGAACGGCTTATAGGACCATATTGATATAATCACGATTATGACTCGATTAGTTCTTAAACGGATGTACAAAATGGGCCTACAATGACTCAAGATCTTCCTAACAAAATCTATTTCTCAGTTGATAAAAGCGCCTCGCTATGCAACGCGCCATTTTCCATTCTAATCCACGACATGAGTGAAAAAGGCTCGTCGGTAATTCCCAAGATTCTAGCACCTTGAGCCGAGGTTCCACAGCGACGTACCGTACCCAGTATGTCTTGCATAACACAGGCACATCTTCTCGTATGGGCAGCAACAATCGAGCCCATGGTTGTAACCCACCAATATCGCCTAATAGATCACAACAATCAATTATACTTCAGTTCAGTTTGGTATTTGAACAACTAGAAAATCATTTTAGCCACATGAATCAATATCTCAAATGAATGTAAATTTTACTTACACCAAAGGCCTAATTTCTTTGAGTAGCTTCATCATTCCCATTTCGGCATCTTGGGGCGCCATGCCTTCCTCAAACATAGAACCCACACACCTTGTCAGTCCTGCTTCAACTTGCTTGGCCACCTTCTGGTAGACTTTACTTGGTATATGCCAAAATACTCCCGGAAATATCACATAAAGTTAAAGAAATACGAACCACACAATCTATAAAGTGAGATTAAATAATAACTCATTTATATGTAAATTGGTTACAACGGTCACATATACTACTCACCTTGAATCAGGATTCAGTTCTTGAGATTTGTTACAAAACCATTCAGACTGGATAGCTGAGATAATTCCTGGGTATGATCCACCACCCTAATCCAAAAAGTACGTGAACATTACAGGCGATTTGTGATCACTTTTCGCGGACACAATGGTAAGAACATAATTAGATACACTTGGTCAAATATTTCGAGGACCAAAGCGCGTGCACGACAATGAATTACGCTGATCTCATTGTTCAATAACTCCAAACGTGTTGGACTGTTGTCCCTTTAAACCCACATTTGTCTCCCCCCTGAAAACAAAACAAAAGAAACAAAAGCATCAAAACAAATATTTCATTTTGCAACTCACCAAAAGGGCAGAGTATTTGGGGTATCCTAGATGATGAAAACAACTCGATAGGACACTCGAACCATGCATCGTCATGGTTACGTACCAAACAAGCCCATGGTATGTTCCTGGTTCATGTTTGGGATATTTCTTGGTCCCAATAGAAGCTAGCATTATGAACTAGGAAATTGTTTGCTGTAACCACATCTCTGAGAGTCCAAGAGATACCACAAAATCTGTTACATGTATGTAAATGGTCAACTTTAGACTTTAGACACCAGGGCTGTCTCCGAGAAACATTAAAATTTTTTGGGCCGAAGGTGGGAGAAATTTGAGCCTTTAGTAAAAAAAGACATTATTGCCTATGATTTTGGTTGTGCAAACAATTTATTCTACAGAAATAGGTTTTAAATAAGTTGAGTAATTAAGTTTAAACATGAAGAATACATATTAAAAAAAAAAGTATATAGGAAATTAAAAAAAAATTCAAAGGGTTGACCACTCTGCTCTCCTTTAAAGCTGGCCTTGTTAGACACTGAGTACCACTATAAAAAAACATGTATGCAGCCTGGCCTTTCAACATCTAGAATTACGGTGGACATGACTTTGATGAAGCTCCAATCATGTTGCGGACCCCAAAATGAAGATCAGCAAATAGTGCCACCTTGAATGACGGATCCTTGCTTCCACTGGAAAATCATAGATAACCTAAAGTTACATCACATCATCTGACCGTGTTTCGGTTGATAAGAAAAATTATGGTGATCGTACACCAGGCGGTAATCGGGGGCGATCTGTTTGGAAATTTGGCCATAGATTATTCAAAGAAGTAGTGATATCATTCACACATGTGGTTAACAATTAAGAAATTTAAGTAGATAATGATTTTAATGATTGCAGGAAAAATTGTACTGTAAGGCCATCTCCAATAGTAGATCTGTGGCCATTCTTTATGCTTACTTTGCATTCTTGAGCCCATATGGAGGGTTAGATTCTTTGAGCTACAAATTCTTTCACAAGAATCTAAAAAAACAAAAAAGCGTATACTTTGCAGAAAATGGCATGTGGGTCGGGAAAAAACTGTATTATATGTATACGTATCCTTTAGTAATAATATTACAAAATATAAAAATACTTTATAAATTATAAAAGTAAATATTATAAAAGAAAATAATTAATTATTTTAGATTTTAAATTAAATAGTTAGTTATTTTAGTATCATTTATTACGTTTTAAAAACATCGAACATACCCTTTGTACTCTAAACCTACTAAATTCCTACAAATAATTTATTACTTTTAGTAATTAAGTTTTAAAATTTATTTTAATTTTTTAACGTTTAAGTAGGTTGAATGCTTAAATGCTTAAGTTATGCAACGTTTAGGTATTGTAATGTTTAAATTATGTAACATTTCGGTATTGTAACTTTTAGTTTATCTAATGTAATGTTTGGAGTTCAAGTTTCAATATTTAAAATTTCATCTCTAGCGAAAAATTTATATATATTTTAATTTTTATCCCCAACACTAAATATTAAAATTTTAATTTTTTCCTCCAACGGAAAAAAAATTATCTAACTTTTAGATTTTTATTTTTAAAACTTTTCCTTAAAAAATGAATAAGATATAAATATCATTCTATATAATTTATAAAAATAAAATATTGGTAGTTAAAATAAATGTAAAAGGTGGCGATGATGTGGAAATATTTTTGTGTGTTTTTAGGTTTCCTTATTGGAGAGGTTTTTAGAGACATTGAAGAATGAGTATTTTTCTGATGTGGCAGCTGACATGGCATGTTTTTTGGAGATTCTTTGGGCGTGTTTATTTCACGTAATGGAATGGAATTGGAATTTGGATAGGATTTTGAATTGAAAGGAATTTGATTAGGAATCTGAACATTTCAATATGAATTAGAATTTGAAAGAATTAAAATCCATTTTTATTTTTGAGTTCCTTAGACCACCATCAATGCAAAATATGTAAATGCATGCAACATCATCTATTATACAATTTCTCTTTCCTTTCACACATTCTCTTTCATCACTTTCTCTCTCATTCTCCCTCACATCTCAAATACATGCACTTAGGCTGATGGGTGTGGATGCTGGATTACCGCTGAATTGATGACTTGGCAGGCGGTGCCGGCGGCAATCACCGCCCCGGCGTTGTCGGGGTCACCCAGTGGCAAGATCTTTGTGGAAAATTCACCACTTAAAACCCCGCTCCACTTCAACAATTTTCAAAACATACCTTTTTTTCAATATTTATGAGGCTATGGTGTGGTGGTGGAGGACCGGTGCTGAAGAACTGATAGGGGTGGTGGGTGAGTTTGGCGAAGAAGAAGACGTGGGTGGGTTTTGGACTTTTGTGGGATGTTAATATGTTTAATGGTATATATTAATATTAATATATGTTTATGTTTTTAGTATTATGTTTTTTTAATTTATATAATGTTTTCTTATTTAATATTTTAAATTTATTATAATATTTTTAATCTATATTTTTAATGTTATTAAAGATTATGTTTTTTATTTAATATTTTATATGCAATATTATGTTACGTTTTTTTAATATTTTAAATGTATAAAATTATTATTTTATTTGAAAAAGAATGAAAGTGGTAAATTGATGACTATTTCCTTAGCATTGTAAAAGAGAGTGAAGTGGAAGGGGTGTGATGTGTCGTTAACGTGGCACTGTAAAGTGGGAAGTAGATAGGCATTCACACCTTATAGTCTTAGTCAATGATTTTTCAACACTCTCTCTCTTGTCTCTCTCCTCCAACTCACCATCCATATCACAAGTGCAAGCTAAATGCATTGCATTGGGTTTGGTCTTATTGATGATGGTCTAACGTCGCTAGAAGAAAGATCACTATTTTTGAAGTTGTGTGATGGGTCTAAGAAGAAGTGCCTTTTGGTGGTCACTGGACCACTGGCTAGAATAAAGGTGGTTTGAGTTAGAGCTTCATCAGTGACGCTACCTTACTCGCTGGTGTATCTTCAGTTCATGGCCCCCACTCTTTGCAATAGTGCAGATGTAACAAATTTTGTAGTTAATTTGCCTACCACGACCAAAAAGACCTTTGAAAAATTAGGCATTGTTTTTGCTGTAATTTTGTTTCCAGAATCAAACAAGTATATTAAACTTTTATGGAGTACATTATACACTATTAAGATATAATAGGAAGTGTTTTATGTATGAAGAATAAGAAGTAATCATAGCCATTAGATTTTATAATAAATAGTTAAGATTAAATAGGTGAAATTTAAAAGCACAAACGATGTTAGACGCATAATTGTCCATAGTATTTTTTTTTCTTTGTGTTCTACAAATTTGATTATATCAGATTGTGATTTAGCAGTGCTTTTACCAAATTGTGTTTTACTACCACAACCACCACCACGACCTACCATCTTGCATAACAATTATCGTGAAAACTTCAATTGTGTTTTACAATTTTCGAATTTCTTAACAAAAAACCAATAACTAAACGCTGATCCACTCCTAAACAAACTCAAACACCTAATAACTAGGATTATTTAACCCAAAGAATCAGTATAACAAGCCTATGTATATCCTTTCAAAAGATAAACTTAGACAATAAAAAAAAACAAATAAAATAGTTAAATAAACTAATTAAACAAAAGACATTAATGCCCTTCACTTAGTCGACCAAACAAAGCCATCAGACTTCGTACACGCCAATTTCAAATAATTATGTCCACTTCATAGTTTTTCACATGTGAACCTAAACGATTGAGTCTAAACACTCAAAATTACAGTTATGGCACTGCATCCGGCCTTAAACAGGAGGTGAAAATGGGGCGAGAGTGACCTGATCGGTTTCAAGTCCTAAACCTTGCCCTAACTTCCATTAAACATTAGACATTATGGATATATTAAATCATCTATTTCCTTCAACTGTATATTTACAAGAGACAAAATGTTACCTGGAAACAAATATTTACTTGCAAATAGCATAAAAACTATGGGCACATCTACTCTTCATGTTTCCTAACAAAAAAGAAAACTATAACTAAATGGATAAAACGACCTCACTATGCAACGTCCCATTTTCCATTCTAATCCAAGACTTGAGTGAAAATGGCTCATCTGTAATTTCCAAGATTCTAGCACCTCGAGCCCAGGTTCCGTAGCCACCGTACCCAGTATGCCTAGCATAACACAACCACATCTTCTCGTATGGGCAGCACCAATCAAGCCCATGGTTGTGACCCACAAATATCGCCTACCAGCATAAAAATCAATTATATTTGAACCATTTTATCCACATAAACCAATATTGCAAATGAATGTAAATCTTACTTTCACTGAAAACCTTTCCTTAAGAAGCTTCATAATTCCCATTTCTGCTTCTTGGGGCGCGACTGGTTCCTTGAACATTGAACCCACACACCATGTCTGTCTGACTGCAACTTTCTTGGCCACCTTCTTGTAAGCTTTACTCGGTATATGCCAAAATACTATCTCCGGAATGCTGTTATACAATATTGCAATGCCACCTAAAGTTAATGTAGTATGAACCAAATAATCTATAAACTGACATTAAGTCAATAATTACTTACTCTAGCTAGGTGAAAAATGGGGCAAAAAGAAAATGATACAGAGTGGTAGCAAGAATAAAGAAACACAAACAATAATTCTCAAAATAAAGTCCATGCATTATTTAATGTCTTTCAACATTAAATGAGTCCTTTTATAGGGATTTTCTTATTTGGATCAACTCCTCATTAGAAAATTAACGGGAAGTTGTACGGGTTAAACCAGGTTGGGTTGACGTTAATAAGATTATATTTTCGATTACAAGGTCATAGGTTGAAGTAACATTGAACAATTTGTCATTGGTTGGAATTGCTTAGACCTATTTGCCCCATTCTATCTTAACAAGTTTTTTAATAGCAATCCAAAATGATCTAAACTGAACCATTAAATTGTATTATATTTATGCATACCCAAATGACTGATAAACAATTTTCTTTTACCCAAATCAACCCATTTCTAAATAAACAGGTCATAATTGTAACTTCTAGTTACATGTAATACTCACCTTGAATCAGGGTTCACCTCTTGAGATTTGTTGCGGAACCATTGAGCCTGGATAGTGGATATAACCTCAGGGTATGATCCACCACCGGAATCCAAGAAGTACATGAGCATTACAGGCGATTTGTAATCGCTCTTCGGGGATACAATAGTAAGAACATAATTAGATACACTTGGCCATAGATTTTGAGGACCAAATCCTGTGTACGACAACGTGTTATGCCTTATCTCATTGCGCATCAGCTTCAAGCGCGATGTCCCTTCAAAGCTACACTTGTGTTCCCCTAAAACAAATCCTCTTGATTCAAATATAATTCTTCCCGAACCATCAAAACAAATATCTTATTTGCCACTCACCAGAAGCATTTACATAGGGGCAGAGCAATTGAGGTATCCCGGAAGATGAAAACCAGTCGATAGGCCACTCAAATGGCGCATCGTCATGGTTACCAAATACGCTAGCCCATGGTATGTTCCTGGCTCGTGTTGGAGATATTGCTTGATCCCAATACAAGCTTGCATTATGAACTGGTAGATTGTTTGCGGTAACCACATCTCCAAGATATACCACGAAATCTGTCACAAATTTGAGATTTTGCCAACTTAAATATTATCTATATCTATGCTATATATAAAGCACGAGTGGGGGACCTCTTAAATTTTAAGAGGTATCAAACTTGTTGCTTTAAGTACAAATCACATCTCCAAGATATACTACGAAAGCTTGTCTTTTAACAATTTTGTCTTTTAGCAAAATCATGTACTTGTAATTTATTCAAAAATCACATTTTTTAAATTTATAAAATAGTTACATATATACCCCTTATTTTAAACTAACTACCCTCACAACGCTTATAACTTTTTCAGATGTTAATATGTTTTAAAAAAACATTATAGCATAAAAACAAGTATTTTATTCTCTTTAATTTGAGCATAGTATTGATATACTTTTTTCATATTAAAAACTTAATGTGTTACATGATTACCATTAAGGACGGGTTGGGCGGGTTCGGCCGTTTGGGTCATGGGTCTTTTAAGATAAGGTTGGAATGGGCCGATACAAAAAAAGGTTAATTTGGTTTGGCCGGGACGGGTTCGGATCAAAAGGGTCAAGTCATAACGAATTTCGTGTTAGAACAGTGTTAGGCAGAACAGGGTCAAGACGCGTTCAAGGTTGCGAATCAAGACGTGTTGAATGCAGCGTTATGTGTGCATCAACACCTGTTTGCGCGCGTACAGTCGTTGTGTGACGTGCTTACTAACACCGGTTAAGCTTCCAATGTTGCATTACGAGCATACTGTCACCAGGTTGCGTGTGCGTACTGTTGTGAAGTCACGCACTTACTGGAATGGTAACACAGGTTACGCGTTCGATGTCATGTTTGCGTACATACTCTTCTGCATTGCGCAGGCATCCAGCTATATGTAACAAAACATATCTAAAACTATATAATAAAAAAAATTAAAATGCATCCAATGTTTACAGTCTAGTTTCATATGGTTGATTCCGATATAAAACGCGAATCAAACTGTTCGCTACGGTTTGAAATTTTGAAACCGACCAACCGAACGAAAGTAAAAAAACCCAGTCATGAACCAAACTGATGACTGGTTTAAACAGTTTCAAGGTTTTAAATCGAACCATGAACACTCATAATTGTTACGTGATTAAGGGTCCGCGTTCAAACATCCTTTGCATCGCGCGGACACACATCTAATATTATAAAAATGATAAAGATGGTTCATGAATATAATACATAGATATTTATGAATTTTTAAGATGTGAAAGTAAATAATAGATGTTGAATGATCGTTCGGTTTGCACGTCTGTTTGAAAGTTTCAGACCGCAAACCGAACAGTAAAAAACATCAAACCGCCAAAAGTAAACCTAAACCAATCCGCATTTTAAACCGGCTAAACCAACCGACTTGTTTCAGTTTAGACGGTAACCTGGCTTTTCAACGTCGAGAACGGTAGACATGACTTTGACCGAGTTCAAATCTTGTTGCGGGCCCCAATCAGTCCATGCATTCTCTCCAAAATGAAGATCGGCAAATAGAGCCACCTTGAACGATGAACCCTTGCTGCCACCAGCAAAACGTAGACAACCATCGCTCATCGGCTTTTGCCGTAAAGTGACCTTATCATCTGGCCGGACTATGACAAACTTTTGCCAGATAATAAGAAAGAGAACAGTGGTTGTACACCAGCCGGTTGGTAATTTGGCCATTGATTGTTGAAAAAAGTTATATGATTAACGGGTGTGGTTAACAAGGAATCATGTGTTCAGATAAGATGATTTGAATTTTGGAGGATATGCCCATTGCTTATAGGAATATCCAACAAAAAACAGTTTGTATCACTTGTTTAGATTTCACTGTCTTTGTCCTTCCCAACACTGTATCCTGATCCTTTCTTTGTTTTATTCTTGTTACTTTAAAAAATAAAAAAAATAATTAAAAAAAATTACTTTACTTCATTACCAAAATAGCTTGATTGTTTCCCCTTTTTGTTTTAAATAGCTGCTCAGATCCGATTCAGAGAATCTTTTATAATTTTGAGGCTCGGTACAACTATAAAAAAAGGCTCTTTAAAATCATGTTTTAAATTATGTGATAAATAATTTGATAAATTTAACAACTTTGTTGTATTTTCAAAATCCAAAGCAGACCCAAACGAAAAACAATAAAAATAAAAAAGTTACTATAAAATAACCAGAAATTGAACTTATGACATTTGATTAGGGGTGCAAATGAGCCGAGCTACTCATGAGCTACTCGAGATCGGCTCGTTAAAAAGCTCGATCGAGCCGAGCTCAAGCCTAAAAATAAGCTCGAATAATAAACGAGCCCGAGCTCGAGCCGGCTCGCGAGCCTAAACAAGCCTGCCATTTATATACTTTTTGAATATATATATTTAATAATTATTAATTAATATATATAATGTTATGAAAAAATAAATAAAAATAACTAATATTTATTATTTTATACATAAAGTTATAATAGAAAAAAATATATAAAAATAATTATAATTATATAAAAAATAGTTGATATACAGTAAACGAGCCGAGCCCGAGCCAAGCTCGAGCTTGAAAATCTACTCACGAGCCGAGCTCGAGCTTTGAAAATAGAGCTCGAAACGAGCCGAGCTCGAGCCTAGTCGAGCTCGGGCCTAGCTCGGCTCGTTTGCACCCCTACCTTTGATTACATAAACTACCACACTTTCCGTTACACAAATGGGTCATTTTGTAATTTGTATACCTATGTTTAAAACCAAAATTATATATATATATATATATATATATATATATATAGGATTGGGATCATATGAGAACTCTTTTGAATTTGAGAACTTTGAGAACCATTTGTAGCCACTCATTTTTCTTAACTTAAAATTAAATAAAAAGGGTAAAAAAGGAACTTTACATCGTAAGATAAAACGATCATATAACCCAAAACCCTGCTTTCTAACCCCTGCCGCCAAGCTTCTGATTTCATCGACGATTGTTGTACGCCGCCACCACCGCCACCGTTAAGGTTGCTGCTGCTGCTGATTTGGTTCTCCATATCGGTTTTCTTCCAGCGACAATAATGGGAGTCGTATCTCAAATGCATCTAGGGTTCGTATTTTGTCAATATCCTTTCAATTTCTATAAGGTAATCTTCCAAACTTATTTGATTTTAGGCGATTTAAGTTATAGATTATAAACTTCAATTGTGAATGATTCAATTTTTATGATCGGCGGTTCAATTATGATTATTTCAGTTTAAGGTCATGGAAGTTTCAGTTACGGGATCGATTTCTGGATCTACATCTTACTCCATTGATGAAGTAAACAGTGTTAGAGGTAATTTCAATTGTGTAACGGGTACGACCCGGAACTGGGTTGTATGCTTTCTCAAATCTGGAACTGGAAACGAACAAATATGGTTTTTCATGCTAAAACCATGTTACAAATGGGTCGGTTCGGTTATTTAAACTGGTTATGCGGGAACTGGGAACGGGTGACGGGTTTCACGGTTTTTGCTAGCATGTTCATCCCTTATTTTTAAAGTTCATGCCTGATCCGTGATGATTTGATATGGTTTTTAATCGTGCTTGTAGCATACCTCATGATTAGTGATGTAAACATAAAACGTTTATCATCATCCGTCCTTATAATCATAATATGTACAATTGTTTAGGCTTCAACAGATTAGGCAGAGAAGTGAGACGAGAAGAATGAAACATTCAATTAACTGCATATTAAGTTCCAACATTGTAGAGCAACCCTAGCACGATAATAGGAAGCAAGTCCATGATTTTATTTAAATTGCTATTTATATTCGGAACCGGTATTCAGGCTTTTTATTTTTTGAATGTTGTTTAATAGTTTTGCACATATATGTTGTTTAATTGCTGGTTAAAAATAGGTTTATTTTGTTTCTTAATTGCTGGGTTAATAGTTCTGTACATATATGTATATTAAAAATAGGTTTTAAAATAGTTTTACGTTGTTTCTGGTTAATAGTTCTGTACATATATGTATATTAAAAATTGGTTAAAAATAGTTTTATTTTGTTTCTTAATTGCTAGTTAATAGTTCTGTACATCATATGTATATTAGAAATAGGTTAAAATAGGTGTATGACCTTAACTTTATTGTGTTTTCATGTTAATTTGATCGTGAAGAATCCGTAGCAACTAGTGTGTATGAATTACCGAATGGGCAGAGGTCTTGGATTCCATTTGTTCCTCCTGAATTCAAACCTTATGTTGGGGCTAAGTTTCGTACATTGGATGAAGTTGTTGTTATGTATGAGGAGTATGCTGAGAAGGCCGGTTTTTGTACTCGTTTGGGTACCACTAAGAAGCGTAATGATATAATTACAACTAGGTACGTCTTGTGTTCGAAAGCAAATAAACCTAAAGATCAAGATGTTGATTCTGTTGGAATGTGTTCAACCTCTAGTTCACATTGTGTAAACTTCAAAGTAACTGATTGCAAAGCATTTATAAAAATTAGACTTGTAAGAGGTTCATCGGATTATGAAATATATGGTTTTGTGGAGGAACACAATCATGGACCTCTTTCTTCCGAGCATATAACTAAGAGAAAAAGGAAATTAGACTTTGCAACAAAAGAGTTTATTTCCAATTGTCGTTTGGCTTGTGTTGGGCCAACCAAAGCGTTCAAGCTTCATGTGGTATTAAAGGGTAGCCATCATAATCTGCAAGGTACATTAACGGATTACAATAATTTTAGTAGAGACATACGAGAATTGATTGCAGATGGAGATGCTCAGATGGTGGTTGATAAATTCAATGAACGTGCCAAAAATAAAAAATTTCACTTTTAAATCCTGAGTTGTTGGAATTGAGCTTACATCTTTATTTTGGGTTGATAATATTTCAAAAATCAACTATGAGGCGTTTGGTGATGTTATGGCCTTTGATGCGACATACCACACCAATATGTAAGTTATCTATTTTTTGTATTTAATTTAATCAAATATTTTTGTGATTAGTGACAAAATTGTGTTTTTTCTCCTTTTTGTAGGTATGATATGATCTTTGTTCCGTTTACTAGTATTAATCATCACAAAAAGTGCGTAGTCTTTGGT
The DNA here is from genome assembly GCF_021521415.1 of Bidens hawaiensis. NCBI lineage: Eukaryota > Viridiplantae > Streptophyta > Magnoliopsida > Asterales > Asteraceae > Bidens > Bidens hawaiensis. The sequence continues at coordinate 169,688 of NW_027492155.1, forward strand.
GCCGGTTTGTTACATAATGAATCTGTTGAATCATACACTTGGCTTCTTTAAATGTTTCTCGACACACATGGCAAGCAACCAGCTTTTGTTTTAACTGATCAAGACCCTTCATTGAAGCAAGCTGTTCATAGTGTATTGGATAAATCGATTCACCGATTGTGCATGTGGCATGTTATTACAAAACTACTACTTAAGGTATTTTTTACTTATGATATACATATGTGTATAGTTCATATTTTTTTGTTTGTACATATATGTATAGTTACTTATTATAAAATATGAAACACAAATCATGATATACATATATGTACAAACAGTTTGCTTTTTATTTTTAGAAATTGTATAATCTGTCACATATGTGTATAGTTACTTATTATAATACATTTCATGATATACATATATGTACAAACAATTTGGTTTTTATTTTTAAAAATTGTTTAATCATTGTGTTACCATTTTTCAGATTGATGGAAATCTTTTGAACAATTCAAATCTTCGCCGATCGATTCACAAACTTGTTTGGAATGTTTATATCGACGTGGATACATTTGAACGTCGATGGAATCGATTGATGAATGAGTATGGTTTGCAAGACCATGTATGGCTATCTGAAATGTATGCCATCAGGGATAAGTGGGTTCCTAGTTATTTTAGAGAGATTCCGATGTGTTGTTTAATGAAGACAACATCTAGGTGTGAGAGTGCCAATCATCTCTTTAAAACAAATTCTAGTCCACACAATACCTTAGTTCAATTTATGTTATGTTTCAAGACAACTATGGATGGCCAACGAAACGAGCAAGGCGAACTTCAAGATAAAACAGAAACAACCAACCCTAAATTCAAAACATTGTTTCCTATTGAACGGCATGCAAATGAGATCTACACCAGAACTGTTTTTTTTTTTGAAGTCCAAAAATAGATGGAAAAATCTTTGCGTTTATGCTACATAGTGTCTCGAGATGAGTCAGATGTTATATATAGTTATCTTGTTGCTCACCAAGATCACTCAAAAAAAATTATCAAGGAGTACATGGTTTAAAATTTTCAAATAATATACATATATCAATATTTATATTTTATATGCTTACTTCTTATTAATTTTGCAATTTCAGGTTACTTTTGATACGTCAAACTTTACTGTTACGTGTGAGTTTATGGGATTTACACGCATTGGGTATCTTTGTCGTCACGTCTTTTGCATTTATAGACATCAAGGAATCGATAAGATTCCTATGAAATATGTTAGTTTGTGGTGGTGTAGAGATGCTCTTCCAAGTGGTGTTATTGTATGGAAAACAGGTATGTTAATAGTTAATCATGTTTAAAAATACATGTATTACATATCATGTTTAACAACCTAATATGTATTAGTTTCTGTTACATATATGTATAGGCAGAATTAGTAATTCATTTATTCTCATATGAGATAATAATACTCTATTTTTTATCATTCTATAGGTACTGTGCCTATCAAACCCAAAGTTCGATAATTAGGCGCCGAATTAGTGACAATATTCAGATGTGCATTGATAGGCTGAGATGCAACACTAGATTTTTTGAAGAACTTGATTCACAAATTAAAGTAATAAAGGATAAAATTTTTGAGGAATTCCCACTTAAGCCTACATACAACAAAGAAGTTGTGATTGAAGAATTGTTATCCCATAAAAAACCCATAGAAATCTTAATTACAGCACCAAAAGGAATACGGAACAAAATTTCTTGAAAAACTAAGCGACCAATTGGTCCAAGTGAGAAGGCTAAGAAAAAGAGCAAGAAAAAGGGCAAGAAGAAGAGTAGGAGAAAATGTAACTTTTGTAACAAAAGAGTAAGGCTTCATGACAAAAGGAATTGTCCTCTAAAATTAGGTATACCCGATGAAGAAACAGGAGATACATCTACAGAAGAGGACACAGACGAGGATACTGATGAAATATCTAAAGAAGGAACAGATGGTGAATCAAATGGGGAAGAAACAGATAAAAATATTTGAATACTAGGTGGGTAACTTTTATTTGAGATATGTTTTTTTTTTAATTTCTTTTTGTTAGATATTTTTTACATTGATGATCGACTTAGACAGGAAATTGTTATGGTCGTGCAATTATTTATGCTCAACTTAATATGATTTGGTTATGCAATTGTTATGATTGACTTAGAATGGCAAGAAAATGAAGTCCTTTTTTTTTACGTTTCTGTGTTGTTTTTTATCACCAGCATGTACATATATTATACCCAGGTTATACATATACACATGTGTATATTATACAAAATACATATACGCATGTGTATATTGTTTTTCATATATTTATATATTATTCAGATATTGCATATGCGTGTATTATACAGATCCGGTCATAAATGGATAGAGTGACCTATTTTGGCATCTTACATTTGATATACTATCTTAGAAACTTATATTAAATGGATAGAGTAACCTATTTTAGCATCTAAGAAAGCTGCAGTTATCTTCACCAAGAGTTCATGTTGCATGTGCCATAGTATTAAAGCACTATTCTATGAATTTAATAAATTATACATATATACATTACGCCACGCTTTATATTTACATATAAACAGTCTAAAACCACCTCCAATAAAATGAAAAATTATGTAAAATACCAGAAAAAAATCAACAACAAGCAAGTTAGTGAAGATTATGGGCACAAACATTAGTAACATATAAAACCAATTCAGATTCTAAATTTCATAATCAAACAGTGGGTGAGATATACTCCAAAACAACCTGTCAAACCCCCCCAATTGTGAAGTACAGAGGCCTAATACGATGAACTAACCAACCGTCTACAACAAACTTTAACCCAATTGCGTCAATGAAGGCAACAAACACACATATGGCAGTCAACTAATGTACAAATTGCAGCAACACGACTACAAATCATTACCTAATTAGCCCAGTTAACAACTTACCTTTTAATGAAGAGACCTAATTGAAAGAACATGATCAAACCTAATATTCAAGTCAATACATATATGTACATTACGCCACGCTTTATTTTGAGTTAACGCAACAATCAATAGCAGTTATATAAAAGAGAAAATAAAACAACATATGGTTCCATAAACTTCAAACATCAAATTCAAGTCAACAGGTCAAAACATGCAATTCTAAGTTGATTCCACAACAAAAAAACATCAAACAAGTATGCATTACACCACATAAAACTTCAAACAAAATTAAAAGAGGAACATCTATTTCTTTTTTTGGCCCGCCAACTCAGTTGCTTCCTTTATAATTTTGCTCCGTAGTATATTAGATTCAGATAAGATAATTGCTACTGCATATTTCTTTCGAAGTGTAGCAATTTTTGCTTTAATCTTCTTTGGATCAACTGGCAACCCACAATCCCATTTATTATTTGTTTTCCCCATCCATGTCTCCATATGCCTCATGGCGAATACTTCACAATCGACAACATTTCCAGATGTAGCCCAATCAATATCTACTCTTTCTGGTACTAACTTTTCAATATCTTTCAATCTTGGATGATCAACTTCTTTCAAATATTCAACAAATATTTCTTTCTGTGAAAATATAAAAATTGAAGTTAATATGTGTATAACAGTATTATACATATATGTATAATAATATTATACATATATGTATATATATACAATCTCAGCCCAATACATTTTTAAAAAGGCTGCCTTAGGATGCATGTGTAATTAACCGTGTAATTAACCCACAGCCCGTAGGTCCCACGCAAGCTCAGCCTCATACAATTCTTATACTTACCCCACAACATGCTTTTTCTTTCAACAGATGTGTATAAGTACTATACATATATGTATAAAAATATTATACATACCCAGGTTTATATTACTGTACGCATGTGTTTAACAATATTATACATATATGTATAATAATATTATACACATTCAAGATTATATGTATAGTAATATTTTTTTGTAAATGTAAAAACGTACCACTTTCATTACAGCCGACTTTTTATAAAAATCTTTATCATCATGCAGTGTCACAACAGTTTCCTCAGGATTCATATTGTCAATCACGTTGATAGCCAAATCTTTGAAGTCGAAGCACACTAAATAATAATGATTTTTCTCCAAAATTGGAAACACTATTAGACTGTAATATGTTAATGGCATCTTCTCTTCTTTTCCTTCTAGTACCAGAAGTAAATTGCTTTTGAAAGTTTGTAATTGCAATGGTTGATCAAACACCGTGTTGGACAAAACATTTTCAGGCTATCATCCAGAAAAACAAAACAATTAAACACCATTTAATTTTTAGAAATCACTAACTAATCAAAAAGAATAAAAATCATAAATTTTTTTGCTTACAAATAAGGATGTATAGCAAAACAGTCTATACGGTGAACTGTTGCTCCTTTTTATTTCTTCATAATTTAACATGGCTGCCCAGTGTCAATAACTTGCGACCCAATTGGCGTGCTTGGTGTGAATTCAGCTAAAGCAAAATGCAGGCATTCTAAACCATAGTTATTTTCATATGCAGAGTTCCTGCAATTTTCATGTAACACCTAATGACTATACAAAATTTTTTGAATGCATTAAAACATTATAATAAAAGAAATTTGCACATATATGTAACACAATGATTATACAATTTCTAAATAAAAAAGCAAACTGTTTGTACATATATGTATATCATGAAATGTGTTCAATATTTTATAATAAGTAACTATACATATAGTATCAACAAAAATACTAACAGATTATACAATTTCTAAATAAAAAAGCAAACTGTTTTGTACTAATATGTATATTATGAAATGTGTTCAATATTTTATAATAAATAACTATACATATATGTATATCCTGAAATGTGTTCAATGATTATATAATAAGTACATGCAGATCACTCTATATCTTTTTGAACAATGTACATAAATTTTTAATCAGTTTTGTAACACATATCCCATAGTTCTTTTCACTTCCTCTTGTTCTTTCTTTTTCATATCAGCTTTTTCTTGTGCTGCCTTTTCCTTTTTGGTTAATGGCCTACACAATTAAAGTCACCAAATAACATTATATGACATATTATATTACATATACGTATAATAATAATAAACATATATTTTTAAATCCAAATTTGAGCTTGTGAAAACATACTTTCCATCTTTCACAATATGACTTTTGTCTTTCTTTTTCCGTCCAGGGTTCCTGTATGTATTAACAATTTATATTAGTTTTACAAAAAGTTTGTGATATTCATGTGGTATATAACATATTATAAAGACAAAAATTTTTATCCCTTATCAACTGAACCCTCCAATAAGTAGTCCCAAATAATCTTTTCTTCTTTTGTTAAGCCCTTCGTTAAATCCACTGCTCTTTCCAGCCATGGATATCTATCGTATCGAGATAATTTTGCCTCTCTTTTTAACCTTTGAACATCACCTCCCAAAAATTCTTTTTGTACGCTATCGTCTCCAATGTTTGAAAGTTTTGGAGCTGCACTACTTGATTCTTGCGAAATCAGCTTGAAACTTGGCATTTCATCAGTGTTATCTACTTGCCTAGATTCCATTTTTTTAACCTCATTATTCACGAATTCCACAGCATCAGCAACTTGAACAGTTGCTTCCATCCATGACGGGTTTTGTGTTTGATAAATGTTAATGGCATCCGTTTTATCAGTTTTCACATTTCCCTCATCATTAATGGCATCCGTTTTATCAGCTTACATATTTCCCTCATCATCATCATCATCAAAACCAACACAGCTTTATTAGGATAAACTCTTTTGAACTTCCTAATTTCCTCCTCCAGCTTTCCCTTTTCTTGCAAACTAACGTTACACAAGTCATCCAACTTGGCAACATGATTCTGTGTAACACCCGTCAACTCCGGTTTGAAGAACTAAAGCTTGTAGAGTATGTATAACTCTCGGGACTTAACCGACGTTTCTTGAAAGCCTTCACGTCATCCCGGTACATTAAAGAACCTAACTTTTCCTCCCATTTTGCCTTTCACTTGAATCTAGAGGGGCTAGAGTGTAATATCTTAAGTTATAACATGTTCTAACCCTAGCCTCCTTGTGAGGCTGCGATCGGCAGAAGAAACCAAGGAGGAGACCCACGATTTTCCTTTTTGCAGCCAATTATAAGGCATGAAAACTTCAATTCAAGGTCGGTTTTATGATTCCCCATGTCTTTTACACCTTAATTGATCATATTAACGCGCTTATTGGTCGTTAAGGTTGAGTTTTGATGATAAAAGTTTGCTGACAGATTCGTATACGTTTATTGTAGGGTCTGTAACGCGATGATAATCCATTTTTTTGATCGATTCTTGATTCCAAGATGTTCTACTTCGAGTCTAGTTTCCAGAAAGGTATAATACGTAATTTTTGGACGAGATTTGAATGATTTTTATGAATTTATAAAATCGAGTGTCAAAACTGATGCGGGATGACGGATTCTGGTCTGTCTTCCCGACGTCATAACCTTTTTACGACAGGTCAAAATTGGTTGGTTCTACTTCTGGAAGTTAGTATTTTGAGTTAGGAACCAAACCCAATTAGAATCGTTTAATTTGGTTTGGTAATGAATTTTATAAAAATAAAACCATTTTGTTGCGTACTGAAATAGCTGCACGTACCTTGCTGTGTTGGAGGAATTTTTATAATTTTTGTGTCCAATAGAAAAATATAATAAAAATATTTTTATAAACCTAAGACATTTATTAAAGTCTGGTAAAAATTTAATAATTTATTTCAAAGGTTATCCTATGTAATTAAATGCATCTTCGCATGCTAAAATCTACACGTTTTACTCGTTATTGATCGATAAGTTCGTTTTAGACTTAACCGGTGGATGTTCAATTGTGTTCTTGTCGGGGCTGTTTGAAGTGAGTTTTTGCACCACAATCTTCCTAGGTATGTCCCGTATATCATACTCAAAGATCATGTTCTTAGGTGTTCGTTAAGTTGATCAACTAGTTGTAGTTTGATTGTTATGTTCGGTTGTCTAGAATTGTTGAGTTTGATGCGTTAATCGGTTGGATGACCAACCGAATCAGTTTGCATGGCCCTAGGGGAGTCCAAGGGCTGTGGGAAAATTATTTTTTGATGCTCGGGGCTGTTGTGGTTAGTGCTTCGTCAATCAAGTCGGCGGTGCGCGAAATTTCGTTTAAATGTTAAAGTAAGAATTGTAAAAAGGAACCGTCAACCCTATCAACTCGGGTGACATAATCTTGATGAATGAAAAGATTTAAAATGGATTTTGGTCCATTCGGGGCTGATTCGTTTAACAAATGGGTTTAAGGTTTATTACACGCGCATTCGACCCGATTTGACTATCCTTGGGCCTTGGGCCAAGTGGTTGGGCTTTGGGCCAAGTTGTTGGGCTTGTACGGCCCATTAGGCTAGAGTGTTCCTACAGTCTAGTTTAGTAACGCGTTATGTATAATTTACAGGCCCTTGCTTGTGATTGTGCCCTTAGGAACTTCCTAGCTCGTTGCAAGTATTCGATCGATCTCAGGTGAGTTCATGATGCCCTTTTTACTCATTTTACTTTTGGGTTAGCATGCGCACCTAAATGTTTTCTTACTTGATAAAATGATTTTAAAATAATTTTATATAGGCTTGCTAGTATATGGTAAGCCTTGGGATGTTAAATATATATATGTGTATATACATTATTTCTTGGCCTCTATTTGGCGATGTTGTAGTCGTTTCGACTACTGATGTTATGTATGCCTACTTCGTGTTTGCATGCACTGATGTTACGTGTTTGGGTTGTACGTTTGCTCGACCCTGATGTTATACGTGGATGTTATATATATATACTGTTATGTATATAGGGATGTTATTAAATGGATGTTTACTTATACACTTGTATATGTATGTATGAGGATGTTTAAGTTCGATCATGATGATTAGATGGATGTACCCTTTTACTTTTAAAAACCTTTGGTATGACTATCATGATTTTTACTACTGATATCTTTTACTTAAAACTTGAACTCACTCAGCTCAAGCTGACTTTGTGTGCATGTTAGTGTAAGTTTCAGGATTTGAAAGAGGATGCCTTATTGCTTGGACGTGCACGGAGCTACTGGGACGGTGAAGGACATACTGGAAAGAAGAATTGTTTATGAATATTTTATTTCAAGGAAACTTATAAGAGTTATACTTACTTTGGTTCTTGGGCAAAATTCCCGAGTTTCGGGAACTTATTACATTTTTCATGTTTTCCGCAAAATTTATACTCTTATACGTTTGTTTTAATGGAAGAAATAGTTTTTAAGTTTATTAAATTTTACGAGTGTTTGGATGATTACCAACTGTGGGGTTCCCGGGGTTCGGGGCCTTACATAATGGTGAACAAAAATGATAACATGTTTTTATTAGTAAATAATAGAACATTTTTTAAGAATCTATATTCTTTATTAATAATTATTACCTCCAAACTTTCATTATTAACTTCAACCTCTTCATCACTTTCAATATCATAGCCATTCTCATCAACATATAACTCCCTTACTTCTCCCTTTCCAAATCCACCATTTAAACCTTCTTGTATCTACCTATCTTCTTGTCTCTTTCCTGTCCAATATGCAATTGGTGCCAATGTCCTCTCGTTATCTAGACCTTTGCATGTAACACTGTCTAGATATAAAAGCTACAAGTACAACCAGTTACTGTTATTATACATATATGTACATAAACAAACTATTTATATACAAACTAAAATTACCACAATTCATCACTACACATGAACAATTACCAAATAGGTGATCACTATTCACATATGTAACAGACATTTGCATGCAACACTGTCTAGATACAAAAAGCTACAATTTACTGTTATTATACATATATGTACAACAATTACTAAACACTTGATCACTACAAATAGTTTATTACTAATGTAAGTCCCGTGGAGGATCCTTTAATATGATATCAACTGATCTTAATGTTGGTGGGGAAATCCAACACAAGATGATACAAGAGTAAGTATAAAGAACACACAATATTGCTTCAAAACACACGTTATGATTAACGTCAGGTGCTTAAGCACAATGTTTACAATACTCGTCTAATGTATCTATGATACTAGACGGCCAAAATCACACATACGGCAACAACCCCTAAACCCTATACAAGATATCTATAAATAGGGTAGCCAACATACCAGCCCAACAAAAGCCCAAAGCCCACCGAGAACCATAAGGTTCTCGACTTACATAATACTCCTAACCTAAGCCCAAACATACAAGCATAAACCATAAAATATAGCCCAACATTCTCCCACTTGGTTTATTGCTTGATCAAAACTGCTTCTGCTGTAGACGATCAGCAAACATCTATATCTTTATTTAGGCCTTTCGGTGTATATACAGTGGCTTCTAAATAAACACTTGGAGGTTCAGTGTCTTATTTAGGGCCTTTATTTAAAACCTGGCTAGTAATCCAGCACAGGTCATGCTACTATCCGTATGAAATAGATAAACATGATGTTCGTCATCACGAATATCAGCAAATATTAGGCTTGATTGACCCAGAAAAGTCAAACACGATGTATCTTTGGTAGAATCAACAAATCCTCGATCATGGTTTGACCGAGAATTCTTCACAGCATCTTTGAGCCAAAGATCTCTTTGATTGATCAGAAGAATCTGGTCAGTCCACACTAAAAACTTGAGAACACTATTCATTGTCATCTCCATATTACCAATCACCATTGAAGACCAAACCTGTAACTGTAACATGATAACTAACACAACTTTCAGTAACTTCATGAAGAGAAAAAAAACGAACAAGCTTACCGAATTCATGAACCAATTGTATCTAATATTCCAACTAATCATCACAGTAAATATTTCATCCATACTAATTATATAAGCACTCAAGTAATAGTTATTGTACCTTGCAAAGATGTCGCTTGAAAATTTTGAGGGAACAAGAAAAGACCTGATGGCGGTGAGTAGATGAGAGAGAACTTGATGGATATGATGTGGGAAGACTTTAGAAATTATTAGAAGACACATAAACCAGGAGTAATAAATCAAAGGTAATGAGTGCCTTTTAAACTCCCAAGACGCCTCCATTTGAGCAGTAAACACATATGAGCCGAGAACAGATAGACCGAGAACTTGTGTATAACCGAGAACATGTGTAGGACCGAGAACATGTATAACCGAGAACAGTTAATTTTTAGACACAAAATATATCTCAGTGCATTTTGAAAAATAACCCAATTCATGTGAAAACGGTTTCTTAAAACATTTGTTTCGACACATGTAAACATAAGGTAAAAAAAACAAAATTAAAAATAAGAAGATTAGCATAAAACTTAAACTAAAACAAAATTTACCTATCCAGTCTTTAGAAAATCAACATATATTCGGATCAAATTTCAGCTATTTAAAAAACGAGCCACCTTTTTATGAAAAATTCCGAACATGAAATCATATTGATTAAGGTACTTTCACAATGATTCATTTTCAGCATTATTGTGACATAGTGAAAAGGTTGATAGCAGGTAAATTTTTCATAATTTTCATTGCGCCAGTGATATGATTATATTCAATTAGGCATAAAGCTTACATGGACATCACTTATGGACCTCTGATGCCCCTTATCTATTCTCAAGGCGTATTTGGCTTTCCCCAAATCACCCCAATTTGACTCCAACCCCCTAGTACTTGATCAAAATACTTTTCTCTATACAAAATGATTTTAAGCTTTAAGGTTGAACGTTGGACTTACATGCCATCCGGACTTACAAGCCTTACATTTAGGATGTTTAGGACTTATTTGAATTCTGCACCCCTGTAGTAATTCCCTGGGACCCCTTAAAGCTTTTTAGAAAACAATTTGATTAATTTTTTTTAACACAAATGAAACATAATCTTTTTGGCAATCAAAACACTAACGGGCTCGTGTATGACTGGGTAATTGCTTTTCTGCCTATCATTCGGAGAGATGTATCTAGGGACATACAAATATCTTCAAAATGACTCTCCACAATAAGTTTAGCAAATTTAGTTTATATCACTTCAAACTTTTAATTCTCATGGAAAGCTACCATACACATCAATGACTAATCAAAAGCCTTTTTAGCCTAATAATTTCACACGATAGGCACTCAAAATCACTCTATCTATCATTTCTCAAAGGTTGGATCAATTTTCATTTGAAAATACTTTAAGCTTCTTAAAAGCTTTTAGCTGAATAATAATATCACTTCCCAAATGATACCCCGAAGTCGATTTAAACTCAATCACCCCAGCTGCCTTCAGTTTTCAGGTGAATGGCTATCCTATGTATCTACAGGTAGACGATAGGACCAAACACATAATAAAAATGTGTCCTTCAAACTTTAGGCGGCCGACATAACTTTCAGTGAGGGAATTTAAAAGGATAGTTAAATCAAAACCAATTTTTTTTTTACGAATGTTCAGTCGCCCCGGTCACTTTCAGTCCTAAGGTTAATGGCTATCCCTAGAGTCAAACATTGATGACGGGACCAAACATATGAAATATGTCCGTTGAACTTGAGTGGTCGGCATGATTTTAAGCAAAGGAACAAAATTTTTATTTTTAAATTTTTATGTTTTATTTTTAATTAGACACACACATACAAACTTTTTGTGTTTTTCTTTTTCTCCCTCTAAATTTGTACAGAAATTATGACATGAAGAAAAAAAATTTATGTACACAATTTAAACCTCAAAAATACTCAGTCATCAAAACGCAGCATCGTAAGAAATCCCACAAGCACATTAAATCTGGCTATTCCGACCGGTTTTGTAAATAGGTCCGCCACATTATTATCAGTGTGGACCTATTCAAGTTGAATCAGTTTCCGGTCGTAACAGTCACGAATAAAGTGGACCTTGATGTCAATGTGCTTGGTTTTGGAATGCTGAACGGGATTTTTAACAATTGCAATAGCAGCATCATTATCACCAAATATGGGAGTGTTAAGAAATTCCAAACCGTAATCCAGCAATTGATGTTGCATCCAGATAACCTGTGAACAGCAAGCTGACGCAGCAACATACTCCGCCTCGGCAGTCGAAGTGGACACCGTTTGTTGTTTCTTGCACTGCCATGAAATGAGACGATCTCCTAGAAACTAGCATCCGACAGATGTGGATTTCCTGTCAATGTCATCTCCACCATAATTGCTCTCATCAAAAGCATAAAGATCAAATTTTGAGTTTTTGGGATACCAAAGACCTAACTTCGGTTGTCCCTTCAGATATCTAAATATACGTTTAACAGCAATTAAATGAGAGAGTTTAGGATTAGCCTGGAAGCGAGCACATTGACAGACTGCAAACATGATGTCTAGACGACTGGCGGTGAGATACATCAGAGACCCGATCATTGATCGATAGTACGTTTGATCTACGGGACTCCCTTCAGGATCAGAAGCCAAAAGAGGCCTTTTTGCCATTGGAGTGGCGGCACTCTTGGAATCTTGAAATTCAAATTTTGCAATCATATCTTCAACGTACTTTCTTTGATGCAGCAAAATTCCCGTCGAGCTCTGACGAACCTACAATCCTAGAAATGTTGTCATCTCCCCCAACGAGCTCATCCCGAACCTCTTCTTCATGACCTCTTCAAACTCTGAACACAGCGCACCGTGTTGATGGCTTCAGCCCAAAAGAACAGAGGCAATTTAGAGTCACACAGCATGGTCCTTGCTGCCTCGATAAGAGTCCTGTTTCTCCTTTCAGCCACACCATTCTGTTGTGGTGTCTGAGCTGAGCTGTACTGACGAAACACCCCCTTTTCTGAACAAAAATAATTCAATGAAGCATTCTTGAACTCCGTACCATTGTCACAACAAATTCCTTTCAGCTTCAGATTCAGTTTATTTTCCATCAGCACCACGAACCTCTTGATCAGCTCTGCAGTTTCACTCTTATTCGACAAGAAAAATACCCAAATAAAACGTGAGTAATCATCAGTGATAACCAAACAATAAGAGCTGCGAGAAAGACTTAAGACATGAACTGGACCAAAAAAATCCATATGCAATAGCTGAAAAACTGATGAGATGGTATTAATCAGTTTTGGCTTGTGAGATTTTCGATGATGCTTGCCTAGAGCACAGGCCACACATTTTTCAATGGTAACAAAATCTTTAACGGGTAATCCACGTACCAAATCATTTTTAGCAAGACGATTCAGATTTTTCATATTAACATGACCTAGACGACGATGCCAAAGCATTGCATTATGTTCAGACACTTTTGAGAACAAACAGGTTATTTCATCAGGAACATTTTTGTTCATGTCGATCACGTAAGCATTATCTTTTCTTTGTGATCGAACAAGAATCCAGTCTTCAGGTATAATGATACCCGGTTTCAAAATCAAACACTCCCGTTTTGTAAAGTGAGTTGAAAACCCTTTATCACATATTTGTGACACGCTCAACAAACTATGCTTCAGCTCTGGAACAAAATTAACATTCTCAAATTTCAGAACACCGTTACTTACAGTACCCTTCCGTGTGATCTTCCCTTTTTCTCCACCCACAAAGGACACATACCCACCATTAAAAGTTTGAATGTCGTGTAACTGGGAAATGTCTCCTGTCATGTGCCTGAAACAGCCACTATTAACATACCAAGGTCTGATGATATTCCTCCATAGCTGCTCCTGCACAAAGTGCGGGATTAATTAGATTTTGGCACCTAGTCCATAGTGACATTGGGTACTCCTGACTCGTCTATCCTGGTTACGGGCCGCCATGATATATCTTCTCGATTATCTAAAATGGAAGAAGAAACCTTCTTTACCAGAGACTTAGGCATCCATTTATATTTACCATTGAAAGATTTAATGTTGTTTGTACGAATGGATGGTTCAATCTCTGGTTTGCGTGTAGAGGGAACAAATGAATTTGTTCTCCCGACAGGCCGAGGTTTAGAAATCGAGTTCGTTTTCGAAGTAGAAACATAGTTTCTATTCCTTTTACTAGACATGTTAGGCTTGGTCTGATGAGGACTAAACCTACCAGTTTTGTTCCTGTTCCAATCACCGTCAGAAGGATTTGCCTTGTGATACCAAAAATTTCGTCGATAGGTATCACAAGGCATATTCCTCTGGTAAAATCCATAGTAAGGCACATATGGACGATGTGGACAGTTTCTAGCAATATGACCAGGAACTCCACAGTTAAAACAAGTTTGACGTTTTACGTAAAAATCATTATGGTGAACCTTTTCTCTTGACCTATTGTGTGGGTCAGTACGTTTAGCTTGATATTTATCGTTTGACACATTGTTCGGTTCGACCCCCTTTAGTTCATTTGAGCATCCCTCTTTAATGAACTTGGGTGGTGAGAAGTTTTTAGTTAAACTTTTATTTTAGTTTTCTTATCAAAACCCACATCATCAGATTTCACAGTTTTAACAGAATCAACCACACAATTGTCTTTGCTCTTAACACCTGAGCCCACACAAACCAACGCAATAATAGAATTCAAAACAAACAGTTTTAAAGGAACATCAGAGTTAATGTCTTTATTAAACGAAATACAAGAGTCGTCATCCTCATCAGTCCAATCCTCAACAACTACTTTCTCTGCACATAAAGTAAACACGTTAGAATCGTTCACTCCTGAAGTGGATACATCTGTATTCACAAGATCAGATTTGTCATTCTTATCTTGTTTACCGTACTTCATGCTCTGTACCTTTTCTTCCTGTTCTTTGGTGACAGGAAGTTGAACATAGTTGTTATTGTAAGGTGGGGGTACCTGACTATAACCTATACCCCTACCTTCGTTTTCTTTCCACCATAACTGATTATCAATCATTGAGCTAACTATTTTACTGGAACCCTCGAATTTTTTAAAATCAAGCTCAGCTCTTTCAAATTTAGCAGTTAAATTCAAATTTTCAATTTTGGAGGCTTCCAGTTTAGCGGTTAATTTAGCAATCTTCTGCTTGGCATCTAGATGGTGACAACACTTTATGCTGAATTCAGATTTAAGCTTAGAAAAATCCTTTTGATTTGCTTCAATTTTATCTAAAAAAGCTTTTTCATTTTTCTTAAGTTTAAAGTTTTCAGATTTCACTCTCTCCATATCTCTAAGCAAGTTATCATTGTGGAGTTTGTATAAATTAATTTTATCAACACAATCTTGAGAGCATTGTTGAAAATTTACCTCAGATGAGCTGGAAGAAGTGAAGGCCATGAACGCAAATTGAAGTCCCCTGATCTGCTCCTCAGCAGCATGTTTTTCCTCAGCTTTCTCAACGTGAGCATAATTGGCAGTCTGATTGCTAATGTTGAGAGCAGCCATCTGATCATCCCAAGAAAATTGTTGAGCAACCAAACCTCTTTCAACATTTCCCGAGCTCCCCCCCCCCAACTTCTCCTATAGCATTTCCCACTGGAACCAGTGCCCTTTCGGTGTTTCCTTGCTTTGCTGGGTTGGAACATTCACGAGCAAAATGACCCGGCTCGTGATAGTTGTAGCATCTCAGAGTATTCTTGTTAAAACCCACCTTCTGGTTGTTTGGCCTGTTCCAATCGTTCATTCCCGTTCTTTGAGTGAACTTCTTGGCCCGAAACACTGCCATGGCGATTTGCCAAGATATATCCATTTCTTCAACATCATCTGGATGGATTTGATCAAGCTCAACAGCAACAACAGGTTGAACCAAATCTCCAATCAGGAATGCAGTGTAGCAGTTCATGAATCCCACCATTAAAGCTATGTTCTCTTGAGTTTCCTTTGGGATAGAGGGAATCTGACTGGAATTCTGATTTGGAGCAGCACCAGATGATTGAGGTTGACTACTTTGAGCAGGTTTAGTGAAGAAAACTGGAGCTAGTTGAGATGGAATGGAGGACGGTTGGCTCTGAGTGGACTTGAACATTTGGAAGTTTCCTTGAGGTGGAAGTTGCTGAGTGGCTTTAAGCATAGACAAGCTGTCTTGTGAGATGAGGGCATTGTTGGAAGCGACGTTGTAACTAACAACACTGTAGGAGTTTGCATGGTTTATTGCACGTTGCTTGTCATCCATGTCACATGCCTTAATGGTGGCCATCATCTCAGAGATATACATCCTGTTGAGATCTTTTGTCTTCTTGATAACCGCAACATTCATATCCCAGCTTTTGGGCAATGAGTTCACCAACTTGTTTTTTATCTCGGATGTTGCCAGATAGATGCTTGCGGATCTCATCTCAGTCATAAGAGCAATGAATCTTTGAAGTTGTGTTTCTAGCGATTCTCCCAACACATGATTGAACATATTGAATTTCTGTCCCAGCAAATCTTGGCGACTTCTCTTCATATCTTCATTTCCTTCATATACGTCAATTAACACCTCCCACAACTCCTTAGCAGATTGAATTTCTCTAAAACTTAAAGCAATCTCAGGTGAGAGAGCCATAGTTATGGTTGATAGGGCCCTTTCATCCTCTTCAACTTTAGCAAGATCATCATCATCATACATTGCAACAGGCTTCACAACAACTTCAGTTGAATTCTCACGTTGATACGTTATTATTTGGGGTCCCCTAACTATGCTTCTCTAGATCTTAGCATCTTTTATCTTAACATACTTCTCAAATCGAAATTTCCACTCACTGAATCCCTCAAGCGACAGTAGACGAGGCACAAGAGTGGTCGTCCCCATTATGGAATCTAGTTCTTGATAGAGTGAGGCATTTGATAACACATTACTGTTGGTTAACTGTTCCATTTTATAAGAACTTTATTAATCAGATCCAACTAGGTTCTCGGTTCGGTTTCTGACCGAAAACAAGCTTCAACCGAATACTACAAATGTTGACCGAAAACTGCAAGATTTGACCGATAATCACCGAGAACACTATTTCTTGACCGAAGACACTGGTGTTACGCCGAAAACCCTTGTTTAGAGGCCGAGAACTGCCAAAACCACCCGAGAACTGAATTATGGAATAAGATTATGAGCCAACTGAATTCCGTGAATTACGGGATTCAAATTTGTTTCCAGATTGGCCAAATCTCTATCCAAAATAAAACTCTTTTCTTCTCCGATTGGTAAACTCGCCGGAGAATCACCAAACACCACCAAACGAATAACTCTTGAATCCGTTGATATCACAATAACGAGACTGAATAGGTCTAAGGCTCTGATACCAATTGTAAGTCCCATGGAGGATCCTTCAATATGATATCAACTGATCTTAATGTTGGTGTGGAAATCCAACACAAGATGATACAAGAGTAAGTATAAAGAACACACAATATTGCTTCAAAACACACGTTATGATTAACGTCGGGTGCTTAAGCACAATGTTTACAATACTCGTCTAATGTATCGATGATACTAGACGTCTAAAATCACACATACGTCAACAATCCCTAAACCCTATACAAGATATCTATAAATAGGGTAGCCAACATACCAGCCCAACAAAAGCCCAAAGCCCACCGAGAACCATAAGGTTCTCAGCTTACATAATACTCCTAACCTAAGCCCAAACATACAAGCATAAACCACAAAATATAGCCCAATAACTAAAAAGTTATAACTTACTGTTATTATACATATATGTACAACAATTACTAAACTCTTAATCACTACAAATAGTTTATTACTAAAAAGTTATAAGTTACTGTTATTATACAGATATGTACAACAATTACTAATCTATTGATTATTACTAAAAAGTTATAAGGTACTGTTATTATACGTATATGTACAGCAATTACTAAACACTTGATCACTACAAATAGTTTATTAGGAAAAAGTTATAAGTTACTGTTATTATACATATATGTACAACAATTACTAAACACTTGATCACTACAAAAAGTTTATTACAAAAAAGTTATAAGTTACTATTTTTATTACTAAACAGTTACAACCAGACCTTTGCATTTAAACAAGTTACAACCAGTTACTGTTATTTATACATATACGCACATCAATTACTAAACACTTTGATCACTACAAATAGTTTATTACTATCTTTACAAACATGAGTATGCATAAACAAACTATACAAGTATGTTCAAATATTGAGCAATAGTTACGTATCACAAGAAAGGTAGAAGGGCCTACAAAAAATTTTGAGTGATTACATGGCTTCCAATTATTTTTGCAATTTTTCAAAGCATCCACTGTGAATTCACACCAATCATATTCTCTGGAACTTTTGTCCGCACGAACCCAAAGGACATCATGGTTAAAGCATTTTCCATTTTTTGTTGACTTTATCATTGTAGTTACAAAGAGCATTAAGAAGTCAACTTTAAACATTTCTTCATCCTCATACTCATTCTCCAAAATTTTCACTACAATATCTGAGGGACTTATTTGTAAAGGCGGATATCTAGCTTTCCAGCGTGATAGCAATTGCTCATCATTCTCAGTCAACTCAACTTCTCTAAACTTAATACCTCCAGAAGGTATTCCAAGCAACTTCTTTACAGCTTCCTCAGTTACCGGTATACGTTTATCTTTGCTCATGATAATTGCCATTTGATTTTGGTTAAAACTCACCACAACATAGTGTCCTAATTTTGAATTTACCTTATCCACTTGTAACTTTAAAATCTTTCCAAAACCCATTCTTTTCACAATATTCCTTTGTCTTCCTGTTAGTAGTTTAACTGGTTCATATAGGGCGTGCGGAGATGTTTTTGTACGAATGCCCCAAGTTTTCGCTTTTTTATTTGGTGATCCTTCCAAAATCAATTCTTTTTTCTTTTCACTGTTTTCTCTTTCAATATTATTTATTTTCTTTTTGAGATCCTTTAATAACAAATTATCTTCAAAATCATCATTATCTACAATGTATACCAACAATATCAATGATAGAGATTTTACAATTTTACGTTCACATATATGAACATTATACATATATGTATAACAAATTATACACATATGTACATATAGTGTACAATAACATCAACAACTTTTAATCTTTGTGTAGTTAAATATATTACACACATATATTAAAATAAACAATACCTTCATCAATTAAATTCTTTTTTGCACATTCCTTCCTTTTTTTTTGAAGCACTTTAGATCTTGTTGATTCTTTTCCCATTTGTTCTTGAAAATCAACAGTTTTTGTAATGCATGCCAATAATAATTTTACAATTAATAATTTTATCTAACTAAACCTAATTTAGCATATGATACACTTATACATATATGTATAACAAATTATACATATATGTATAACAAATTTGAGTTTTATATGTTGCCATTAGTATACATATATGTATAACAAATTATACATACACATATGTACATACAGTATACATGTGTATAACAAATTATACATACATATATGTATAACAAATTATAGATACATATACGTATAACAAATTATACATACACATATGTATATGCAGTATACATATACGTATAACAAATTATACATACACATATGTACATCCAGTATACATATATGTATAACAAATTATACATACACATACGTATAACAAATTATACACACATATGTACATGCAGTATACATATATGTATAACAAATTAAACATACACATACGTAGAACAAATTATACATACACATATGTACATACAGTATACATATATGTATAACAAACTCCATCAGTATACATATATGTATAAAAATTATACATACACATATGTACATACAGTATACATATATTAAAAATTAAGAATTCTTTACTTTTCTTCTGAAGCACTTTAGATGTCTTTGTTGGTTTTTCCCTAATTGGTTCTTGAAAATCATCAGTGTCTACAATGCATACAAACAAAATCAACAATAGAGATTTTACAGTTAACAATTTCATCTAAAATTAAACCTAATTAAGCATATAATATAATTATCCGCAATATGTACAAAGAGTATATAATAGCATCAATAACTTTTAAACTTGTGTAGCTACAATTTTAAAACAAAACATCATTATACACATATGTACAAACAAATTATAATAACATCAGCAGCTTTTAACTTTGTGCAGTTAAACATATTCACACATATATAAATTAAGCAATACCTTGAATTTCAATTGCCTCATCATATATATTAGAAAATCTGCATGCTCGTTTCACAGCTATCCTCTCACTTTTCTTACCTACATAATAATTAACACAAATATATAAATAACATTGTAACCATTACCGCTAATATATAATTAACATGATGTTAAAACTACTTACGTTTAGGAATTTTTTTTCTTCTGTAAATTTGCACCTGATTAATAAACAAAAAATCATTAACAACATTTTCATAAACATCCATGTATGTATAAAACAATTTACTGAACAACTATAAGTACACTAACTATTACCCAAGCTTAAAAACCTATATAAACTCATGTATATTTTCTATCATTTTATTTTTAATAAATTACTTTGATGTGTTTGCCTGTAATGAATAAAACCTAAAATATGCAATCTATTACAACATCATATATGTTCATGTTTGTACATTTACCAAAAAACACCTATATACATATATGTATAATTATTCTATAATGTTATGAATTATCATCATTTATTCAATATATTAGTATAATTTTGAGCTTATAATGAATAAAACCTAAATATGCAATCTGTAAAGACCTAACGCCGTAGTTAACCCTAATTTCGCCATGCACTGTCAAAATTATCTCTAATGTTCAAATCAGTTCCAAATTAACAAATCTCAGCAACAAAATCAAAACAAATTACCTAATAATCAACAATTACACAACATTTTAACTTTTTATACAACGATTTTGAAAAGTTAGACTAACCTGCACGGTGATCAACCAGAAGATAAACACCGTCAACAAGCACCATGGCGATTAACTAGAAGTAAACACCGTCAACTAGCACTGTGGAGAGAGGTGTGATTTTTGCGAAACCCTAGATCTTCGTTCGTTCAGAGTTTCGTAACCGGCGGGAGGGAGGGGTGTTAACGCTTCGTTTGTGTGAAAATTGATTGTTTTGAAGACCGGTCTATCTATTTTTCATTTGTATACAATTGCCCCTTCAAGTTTCTGTATTTTACAAAAATGCCATTGGTTTTTAAAACCCTTAATTTTTAAAACATGTGGCCCAACATGGTTCTCACAGTTCTCAATTTTCAATTGGTTCTCTTAGGATCCTTACCCTATATATATATATATAGGTTAAGTATAAAATGAAAACGCATTCGAGTTGTGAAAACTCTAGAAACGAATTCTCAACCACATGTTTTTAATTAATGTTTAAATCTTGTGATCCACAATTAAAATGAATAAAAAATGTAAATATAAATATAACTTTTTCTCTATCCTAAAAACATATATAAAAATTAGTAAAAAAATGTTAAAAAATAGCAAAACATTTTTTTTTATGTTTTGATGTTTTGTATTAAATGTTACAACATATATTACATGTAACAAAAGAAAAAAAACAACGATGTTACATAGGGTTTTCACAACTCAAATGGGTGTTCATTTTAACCTTACCCTATATATATATATATATATATATATATATATATATATATTCTTTTAATAATTATGTGCCTCTTGGTAGAATGGGTCTGGGCCCGTCGACTGCAACACCCCGACCTTGGGCGTAATATGCCGGGACGGAATATGTAATGTGAAAATATAATTATTTCATTTCATTAAATAATAAATACACAATTTTGGCATGAATCAAATAGCAATACAAGAACTTTGAATTCCATTATGATATGTTTCTAATAACATATTGATCCAATTATCAAGTCTTCAATACTCAGATTAGACTTCAACCTGCAACACGCTTAAAATAATATAATTTGTCAACACGTATGTTGGTGAGCTTTCATAAGTTTGTATGTGTGTGTATGAAAACGTGCGATTCAACAATCATCATGCAATATAAATTCCGACCTAAAATAAATGAAAGCAAATAATGTTGTCCTCCCGTTTATTTAGCCAAAGCCGAAGTAATAGGGGAAATGAGAGCCACCATGCATAACAACTGAAGTTGAAGCATTAGGCAGCGCAGGTACGTCCAGTCGGACCCTCCTACTATGTGTATGTGTTTGTGTATGCATCACTTCCACTATAAAAACAGTAAACTAGTTGCACATAAATCACGTTTGTATCATAAACAATATGAAAGAATAATATTAAGCGCAGATGATATAATGCGAATCGGTTTATAAACAAGTGCATAGCTAACGAGATAAAAATTGGTAACGTACTACAACCCAAAATGTTAAAAGATGAATAAGGGGTTATGAAACCTCACTTGATAAAGCTAAGCGAACAAAAGATGAAATTAAACATTTAAGCAAGCTGAATCGGGTGAGTTTCGATTTGACAAGCGGTCCTAGAAAATATTTCTAGGTTCAATATAAGATTCAAGAAAATAAACGGAAATGGAAGACATAGAAGAGTCGGTTCATGGTTTAGTGTTTTAAACATTCGAAAGCAAAAATATATATTCTCTACAATTGTATATTTTTAGAGTTTCCGTCGTAAAGTTTATAAGGTGATTAATTTTAATTATTTATAAAGTTGGGTTATAATATTTCTTAGTCATGTTATTAAGTCGGGCTCGTTTCAAGAAAAATCCTAAAGGGGCCTAAAAGTATAAAAACGAGCTTAAGTGAGTGGTTCGTTTCCGATCGGACCCTAACTCAAATTTTATGTCGGGTTCATTTCCGACTACATAAAAATATTATTTCCAGAAGATGTGAAGAAAAATTTTTTTTTTAGATGTTGGATAAAAGAAATAACTAAGCCGAAACCGAATACATGCATAAACTAGTCGAGTTTGTTTTTTGATGAACTAATACTAATGCTAATATAGCATCATCCACAGACCGATGGACAAAGTGAGAGAACAATTCAAACATTAGAAGATATGCTTCGCACTTGTGTTATAGATTTAGGTGGATGTTGGGATACTCACCTATCTCTGATGGAATTTTCATATAACAATAGTTATCACACAAGCATACAAATGGCTCCATACGAAGCATTATACGGACGGAAATGTAGAACACCTGTGTGTTGGTCTGAAATTGGTGATAATCAGTTATCAGGTCCCGAGATTGTTCAACAAACAACCGATCAAGTGATTCAAATCCGAGAAAGATTGAAAGCAGCACGTGACAGACAGAAAAGTTATGCTGACATAAGACGAAAGCCGTTAGAATGCAAAGAAGGAAATAAAGTGTTGCTCAAAGTATCACCTTGGAAAGGTGTAGTTCGTTTTGGGAAGAAAGGTAAGTTAAGTCCTCGTTTTGTTGGACCATTCAAGATTGTTGAAAGAATAAGTCCTGTAGCTTACCGATTTGAATTACCCGAAGAAATGCAAGGAATTCATGACGTGTTTCATGTATCAAATCTACGAAAATTTCTAGCAGATAAGACACTTACTATTCCTCTAAAAGATGTACAAGTGAATGAGAAACTCAAATTTGTGGAAGAGCCAATACGAATTGAGGATAGTCAAACCAAGTTCCTGAAACGTAAAAGATTTAAATTGGTAAAAGTAAGATGGAATTCGCGGCGTGGTCCGGAATTCACTTGGGAACTTGAATCCGAGATGAAGCGAAAATATCCACATCTGTTTACATAAATCTCGAGGACGAGATTTTTCTAAAGGTGGGGAGGATGTAACGCCGTGAAAATACCCCATCTAGTTTTGGGCCAAAAATGTCAAGATTAGAAGTTAAATGGCTAAAAATGTCAAATCTGGAATTAGAAGGACTGAAAATGAAATTTTGCATCTTCGCGTATCGCGAAAATGCAAAGAAGGAACATCTTCGCGTATCGCGAAGATGCTGGCACACAATTCAAAGCTTATCCAGTGATGAGGCGACACGTGTCAACACGGGGTTGACATGCAAAATTGCGACGGCGACTTAAGCAACTTCGCGTATCGCGAAGATGCTCAGGCAAACATCTTCGCGTATCGCGAAGATGCTCAGGCAAACATCTTCGCGTATCGCGAAGATGCACAAAAACAGGTATGAATAGGGCAGCCACAGCTCAGTCGTTTTCATCCCATTTTCACACTTTTCTCACACACATAACCTAGGGAGTCGTGCCAAGAGAAATCTGGTGGTTCCGAGGCTGTTCTAGCAAAGAATCGGGTGTTGTTACGCTGCCGAACGAGCTGTTAATCTTGAAAACGAAGTGCAAGTCAAAGTGCTGCTGATTTCTTAAGTTCTTAAGTTCCATCGAGCCGATTAAGGTTAAGTTACTTTACTAGTTACTTTAAATACATAAGATATAGCTTAGTTAAGGGTATAGTCGTTAAGCTGTAATTATTTTCCAAGTAATGTTTTATAAAGCAAAGACGTTGCTTCCACGTGAAGTGTCACACCCCGTTAAGCGATTTGCGGAAGCGTAAAATGGAAATGCAACAGATACAACTGGTATCAAATACATTGTTCATAAAGTAACATTACTAACTAATTTACAATATATTACATCTTTCTAATCTCTTTTACAAACTAGGTGATACAATCAAACCGATTCTTCAATTACTTTACTTCTAATTCAAATGCCCACGACATCAATCATCAGTCAGACACGTAACGCACAGGAAATTACTTCTCATATCTGATTACCTGAAAAGCATGTTAAAACATGTCAACTACGAATAGTTGGTGAGTTTCATAAGTTTAACGAAATCAGTTCTGCGTACCACACAGTCATAGTTTGTATGTACGCGCGTATGTAAAAATATGTATTTACGTTTGTATAAATATGTACAGCCATATCTTTTTGTGTGCATATGCACACATGTAAGTTTATAATATGTATTCGAAATTTCGGTAAAATCGTGATTGTTTGTTAGTACTACCTGTTTCCAATTTCCGTGTTTAACCAACCACTGTGGACCCCCTTCCCCGCACAACGGTTCCACATAAACTCAACCACTGTGGCCCCCCTTCCGCCCACAACGGTTCCGCGTTAACATCAACCACTGTGGTCCCCCTTCCACCCACAATGATTCCACGTAAACTCAAACATTATATAGTGTACACGCAAATAATTAGTATATTCTACACATAGTATTTCCTACGGCTAATCACATAGCATGTATATAGACACATATACACGTATAGTATTTATCACGTATCACCAAATACTGTGGCTCTCCATCCGCCCACAATACGCATAATCACATTATTTTCTTATCATTCATGTCATAATCAAGTTAGTTCGTTTAATAAGTTGCAGCAGAACTTGGCTCATAGGCCATACTGAACTTTAGTTTATAAGTTGCAGCAGAACTTGGCTCATAGGCCATACTCAACTTTAGTTTATAAGTTGACTTGGCTCATAGGCCATACTCAACTTTAGTTTATAAGTTGCAGCAGAACTTGGCTCATATGCCATACTCAACTTTAGTTTATAAGTTGCAGCAGAACTTGGCTCATAGGCCATACTCAACTTTAGTTTATAAGTTGACTTGGCTCATAGGCCATACTCAACTTTAGTTTACAAGTTGCAGCAGAACTTGGCTCATAGGCCATACTCAACTTTAGTTTAGTACTATTGTGGCCCCCCTTCTGCCCACAACAGCCCCATAATCATCACAGACCACGTTATCCCCATGGCCATTACAGACCACGTTGTCTCCCAAATTAGTTATGTTTAACATTACATAACGTGTTTGTATAAACATGCTGTCACGTGTAATTTCATTATGTTTTGCAATTCGTATTATCTCCACTCAATATATCAATCAACGATAATAATCATGTTTCATCATCACGTAGTCAATCATTATGTTTGTAGGGACTTTTCATATATAAATGTTCAGATATTTTATATCCTAATCCGTTTTTAGATAAATAACGTGTATAAACATGCTTTCCACCCCAAAAGTTCGTAAAATAGTTTAAAGATTGGGGTCATGAAATAATATTAATATTTTAATATTATTATAATCTCAGTACTAACTATCACTTAGTGCGAGATCAGCACGGGGTTCGTTTCCCTTACTATCACTTAGTCCCTATAGTCCATATTATAATAATATTAATATTTTAATATTATTATAATCTCAGTACTAAACTGGGCTGTATAACTAATTTGGGTATAACTGGAACACCCAGAAAGTGACAATAGGCTTAGGTTGTGATGTTGTTCAATGTCTAATACTTAAAACCGAACTTGGCTCAGATTCCCGTTTTCCCAGCTGGGCCAAGTTGTTTGTTTACGCGTTCAGAAAACAGTTATGGGAAAATAAGCTTGGGTAAATGTATTGGTTAACAAAATGATTAAGTTATAAAGAAGGATAACCTATTAGGGTCCCGGATTGGCCACGGGGCCCGTTTCCGTTTTTTTCAGTTTGATTTAAGAAGAAACGTGCACAATCCATCCGGACTGTCCAGATTCTTCATAGAAAAGTTCGTTTTTACTTAATTAATCCAAAAATATGATTTTTGATCACTCTTGGTGTTTTGATATTCCCGCAGATTCGCTAGTCGCAAACTTGCCGGTTTTTATAAAAATTGAATTTGTCTAATATTCGGATTAGCATAATTAATTAACCGTTAATCATTAAATTATGAAAAGTTAACCACTTATCAATTAAAATATGTAGATTTTTATAAAAATATTTCTGGAATTTATTTACTGATTTATTAATTTATAAAAATTCATTTCATCAGCTATATTTCGCCTGAAAATCGTCCGTTTACCCCAAAAAATTTCCAAAAATTCCACAAAAATTCCTGAATGCTCAAATCATGTCTCAAATCAACCTGTATCAATTTCAAAATGTAAAAAGTTCGTGCAACATTCTTTTCAGCCCAAATTCGGCTATAAAAATTCACACGAACGCAAATAAGCAAAACACCTTTAAACTTCTCTAAATAATCCCAAAATTCATATGTGATCAAAATACATCAAATCTGAGTTCCCAGAAAAATTTCATAATTTTTGAAGTATTTTAGCTATTTTTCCCAAATAAACGTTCCAATTCGGTAATAAATTCGCCAAATATTCTTGGATGGTCGAAAAATTACCAAATTTGAACAGGGACTCATTGATATGGTCCCTGATGTTCCTGAAAAATTTCAAGTCCTAAAAATATGCAAATCACAACCTTAACCTAAATAGCCCGTAAGCGAGTGTTCGGCATTACCTTAGCGGGTTTGGCTCGTTTCCGACTTTTTAATCAAGTTTTCAGGTTCTTGTGCTTCTAAGAAATCTAGGTACAAGTCCTATATCACAAACCAAGCAATTTTTCATCAACAAAACAGCCCTTAACTTAGGGTTTCGGCCAGTGAAGAAAAACGAACTTTTAAACCATAAAAACGCCGTTTCAACCCTTTTATCTGTGTTTATGGCCAAAAAAACTATCAAAACAGGTTCCTTACCATGTGTATGATCGAAACATGTTTATGGACCATTTTTAGGATTTTTACACGGTTAGGAATGATTTTTAGTAATCAAGACATGTTTTTATGGTATTAAACAAGTTTAAACAAGTATAAAAGCTACTTATTTAAGCTCCTTACCTTAGGGTTTGAAGGTTTTCTGGCTGGAGCAGAAGTTGTGTCCAGAGTTTTCAAGAAATTATGTGGAAAATGACTTGAATCTAGTTTATATGTGAAAAGAAAATGAAGGGGGGTGGGGGGTGGCGGCTGCGGCCGGAGTCCATGGGCCCCTTTTTGGGCCCATTTTGGCCCAAGTTTCTGATTTCTCAAGCCCAAATACGAAAAGCCCGGTCCAAATTTAGTTCGGGTTCGGTTTTTGGCGCGAAAAACTTATCAGGTGCGTTAAACAGTGCGAAAACGAGTGTTTTTCGGCTAGTTTTGTGTAAAATTATAAAAACATACTATATGTTTGTAAAAATCAAAAATATTTTCACGGATCGCTTAAAACATTTCAAGTAAGTGTTTGGTAAGTCTTTTTCGGCTTAACGGATGGTACAATGCTTGGTTTGCAACTATCTTTCGCGTTTAAATCTATAGCGGGTAGTTAAACGAGCATGTTTTCGTTTAACTTGTTTGCTATCAAACTAAGACCATATTTCTAATATTTTAGCTTTTATAGATCCTATATCACTTATAGATGGCCCCCCGAGATATCTGGGTCATAACCCGACCCGTTCGGTTAATCGTTCGTTTGTTATGCAAAAAGCGTTTATTTGCTTAATCGGTAAATACGTACTGAGGTGTACCTTGTTTTGGCTCAAATGTCACATGAAGTAATGTTATCAAAACTATTATTTTGACGGGCATGTAGTAACTGGAAGGGGGTATCATTAGTAGATTCTTCTTGCCTAAGGAAAGCAATTAGTACAAATTCCAATCAACCGCAGGACCCGTTTGCTTACCTGGAGAAGTTTGCCAACGTGATATCCTTTGTTAGGCCAAAGCGTGCCATTCCAAACGTCATATGTAAATCCAAAGTATTTTCATAAAACGACTATAAGTTTACTAAGGTTAGGTCAGACTTAAAAGTCTGCTGATCAGACCACGAGTCTGCTGAACTGAATCAGATCTAAGAGTCTGCTGTTCAGACCTTGAGACTGTTGAAACTGTAACAGACTTAAAATCTGCTGAATAATACCAACTAGGTACTTAAGCATACCTATTATGAATATAGGTTAATAGCATACTGAAGCCAAGGAAGTTGATATTTCCGACTGATAATATAAGGTGAACACGTTAACCTTTTTATTGTCTGAACTGATTTTACTCTTGTAATAGACTGGTTAATAACAAAGAGTCTGATAAATGTTTGCATGAGATAAAATCTCTAAAATCGTTATAATACAAAATAGATAATAAAAAGCAACTCAAACCAAATACATATGTGTCTGGATTCAAACATAACTGATAATTGGCATACAAAACCAAGTCAGTCATAACCAATTCTCCATAAGGGTTACATAGCCTAGGGGAAGGTTGTCTCCGAATAGGGGCTATGTACTCGGGGAACCTTTGAATTGTGTGTGTAGGGCAGTGGTACAAATCCCGGGAATGGACAGGCATTCCTGCTGAGTTTGTGAAACAGAAAACTATATTTGTATTTAACGACTGTTATAAATGTTTTATCGAGTCAACGTTTCACCAGCATATAGCTGACTTGTTTTTCCCACCCTTGCAGGTAATTAGATGGTATATAAGGATTGGAGTCGTAGAAAATCGCTCGAGATGGCTCATTTTTGAATATCATGAATCCTTGTATTATTAATAACACTATTTTGTAAAACTGAAACTCGGGTATTAAATTCCCGAGTAATTTTGATAATGTAAATTAATATTTTAATATATAAAGACTTCCGCTAAAAATGAACCCGCTACTCTGATATATTTACAAAATAGGTACCAACTGTTGGTCACACCTCTAGGCCCTGGATCAGGGTGTGACATTAATAGCTTACGATTGTAAATTTTCACGTACATATTCGTGACTCCACCTACATAATATATGAATCTATGTAGGCAATACATGATATTTGATGCATTTGAATAAATATAATTTAAGATATGGTATTTGATTAAAATTATATTTTTTTAACATTAGTTTGATTAATGGTATCAATTAAAAAATAACAATTAAAAAATTTACATGTAATTCTCAATTCATAAGTAATAATAGCAAATAAATGATATTAATGAGTTAAGTTTCATTTTAAATACTCCACAAATCAAAGACCTAACTGCCCTTATTCATTAAATTCTTGGTAATTAATATCTCCATAATTACAAGTTTACCATAACCAATCTAATAATTGATTACACATAACCAATGTTAATCAATGGTTCAGATTGATTTCTCGCACTTATCGCTATAACTTGACTTTTCGCATGGCACATCCCCTATATATATATATATAGGGTAAGGATCCTAAGAGAATCATTGATAAATTGAGAACTTTGAGAACCATTTTGGACCACTAAAAAAACATCTAAAAAAATATTTAAAAAATTATAAAATAAAAAAAAACAAAAATTTTTAAAAAGTAAAAAAACCAAAATTGTTATATTTCATTTCGATTTCATTTAAGAAAACGAAATTTTTTTTCTTTTTAATTCGTATTATACATATACACATATGTATACTTTCATTTAATCTCTAGCTACGTAATGTACACATATGTACATTATCATTTACCTTAAATGATACATATGTGTATAGGAAAAAAACATATGTGTACATATATCTACATATTATACATATATGTATAATTTAGCTAAACCGAGATTTTTTTTACGTTTATTTTAGAAACCGGGATGATAAATAAGAACTTTGGTTTTTTTTACTTTTTTTATTTTTGTGTTTTTTTTTGTTTTATGATTTTTTTTTATTTCTGGTTTTTTTTGTGATCCAAAATGGTTCTCATAGTTCTCAATTCCCAAAAAGTTATCACATGATTCAGATCCTATATATATATAAACAAATCCAAAAATTTAAAACAAGTCGGGTTTTCAGGTTTGTAAATTAACGAATGTTACATTGACCTCCTCCACCCCTCTTTGGGCCTGGCGTTGGGGTGCTTAATTATTTTGATATTACATCACAAGTGGGCAACTTTTTTTGTTACACAAGGGGGTTACCGTCAATGAGGGTGAGATGTGCCTAATGATTTATAGACATGTCAGCTTTTATAAAAAATGTAAGCTAATTATGTGTATGAACAAGGTAAAAGATCCCCACTAATGGCGATGAGGTTCTAGGTAGCATGTCACGTTACTACAAATAGGTCTCTACTAGAAATGACGAGCACTATGACACGATTATGCTACTGGTGGCAAGGAGTATGACACCTTTCCATTTTAAGTGGTGAAGACATAGGTAGCGTTTGGTATGAATGGGAGGTGAAATGGAATGGACCATTACGAAGGAATGAAGAAAAGTGTGTTTGGTTGGCTAAAGGAATAGAATCACCCATTACCTTATACACTCCATTCCCTCTAAAACACCCCAAATTCATTTCATCCACCCCCCTTGTTTTTTTTCATTCCATCCTCTCTTTCACCCTACTCATCTCCATCACCCTCCCACTGTTACCATTGATCACCATCACCACCGCCACCCACCACCAACACCACCGCCTCCCACCACCAGCCCCACCCCCGCCGCCGCTGACCACCGCGGTCACCTCCAACCACCGTTGTCGCCGCCGACTACCGCCGCCACATTAACCATTCACAACCACCACCACCACCCACCATCACCGCAACCTACCCACCACCTCCCACTACCACCACCGCTAATACCCACCACCGCCCCTTTTGTTATAGCCAACCACCGCCACCGCCACACCACCTGCCACCGTCACTGACAACCGCTAACCACACCATCATCAATCGCCTCCCACTCTCGCCACCACCTCCCACCATCGCTTACCTCCAATTTTATTTTATTCCCTTTTTTTTTATTTTTTGCCTGACTAACCACATTAATTAATTATTCATTTCATTTTTTGTTTTCTAGATGGTAACCCAAGAAGACAATGGAATGGTAATGATCCATTCCATTCCTTTGTTCATTCCATTACTCCATCCATTCCATTCTCTTGTCCATTCTATTACCCCATACCAAACAGACCTATAGTGACAGGGCAAATCAATTTACACATTCTGCAAAGGTTTAAAAGCACGACACAATAAAGTGGCCCAATTCCATTCAAAGGTTTTAAAGCACGACATTATAAAGTGATAAAAGTCCGTTTGTAGTGGCAATGACTATGAAAAGTTTCAATTAGTAATGGCGATAGATTCACGTGATAGTGAGATGGTTCATGTGAGAGTAAGAATAGAGTTAAAAATAAATAGTGTTGTTATGTCACTTACAAAGAAATATATGCCAAGTACTGGCAATTTGTCTTCAAAGATTTCTGCAAAAATTCATATAAAAACGGTGACTTTCGCCCCCACCCCTTATATAAAAGTCCGCCAGTGATGACATCCATATACTTGCATTTATGAACATTACGTGATTTATGATTTAAATATTATTACGTCCAACCTAATATCGATCCCTCAATACGGGAGGATCGAACAAGTTGAGTAGCGGGTCAAACAAAAAAGGGGTCATATTACACCAACAGCAAATCATACAAGTTTTTAAGTTAGTTAAAAAAAAACAAAATATGGATAGGCTGGCTTGTAGTTTGAAACTTCAAAATAACCCACAAACAAACTGCTTTAAAAATCCCGAATCCAATGAGTTCTTAATAAAAACATAAATCACAAATTATTAACTTAACATATCCAAAAACAAAAATAAAATTACAAAGCAATTGGACTGTATCAAAAACCAAACGTGCGTCATTTCTACACCATAAATGAGTGTTGTTACAACAATCATTTACCTTAAATGTGTTTCAGCATCCGTTGATGATATCAAGAATCATCTTTAACATGATGAAACTGAATTCACACAATGGAAGGTGTAGTGCATGTTTGCAGAGCTTCCTGTAAGCACTTAACTGCACCATCATAGTTTAAAAAACCCATGTACCAAAACTCATGACCATCAACAGATATCACCTGAATATACTTCTCACCAGATTTTGCTCTACTAGCAGACGGGTTAACTGCTTTCAACTGATGTAATGGAATGATCACCTACCGTTCAAAAACCAGTTTGTTACAATCAGGAACGTTCAGGGACTTCTTTGACCAGTTAGTTACAAAAAAGGACATACCTTATAATAGCTCCACTCAGTTTTGTCATCGGTTTTATATGACAATGGGTTATCACTACAAAATGCAAGCTTAGCTGTAGATACATATATAACTCCCAAAACGGGGCCTGCTGAAGTTGACAGGTAACATGCGTATGAGTTTACAAGAAGTTCTTCGGGAACGGTCTCAAATGTTTGTCTGAATATCTTTTCATAACCACCTTCTGCTAGAACTTTCGTACTCTGTGCAATTCTTCCCAAAGCACCGTCTGTGAGACTAGGAGCCGTTTTCACTGGTTTAAACATACAAAACTATTCGATTAATTTTCTAATTCATTTTCAAAAGTTTGTAATTTCCTTTTGGTTAATTTTCAGTTTATGTTTGATTAAATTCGTTATAACATAAGAATCTCATACAAAAATTAAATTGAAACTCTTATAACTATCTTTGTTTGAAGTTTATACTATGCAGTTCTTAATTCCTATGGCTTTAAATGAAGGAAACGCTCAGCAAAACATTTGTAAACCATGAGACGAAAAGTTCGCTTATTTATGAAACAAATGAACATGAACATGATTTTATGTTTGTTTAGTTAAAATGTTAAATGAACAAATATGAAAAAGCTTCTCGTTTGTTCAATCACGTGTGAACGTGCACTAAATTGTCCGTTCATGTATGTTTGTTTACACACACACACACATGCATATATATACACATATTAAAGAATTTTAGTTATATATGTATATACCTTAATGAACAATTATATAAAAATGAATAAATGTACATTTTAACTTTAATATTTGATATGATAGAGATACATTTATAGATGATTTCTCTCTTTTCATGTATGTTCGTTTATCTATGAAACTAAATAATACAACATATTTTCTTAACAAACAAGCATGAACAAAAAAAAAATCCGCTCGTTTAGCTGTTTTTCAGATCGTTTACAGCCCTAATAATCCCCAATCAAGTATGCAGCCTGTTACTACAGCTGCAGGGCCGCATAATAAAGCCTAGTTCATTTCCTAAATATGATCTTACATCCACATGTGCTAAAATTAGTGCACCTTGTAGATTAAAAAAGAGTTATTCTTCTAAATCAATTACCAATACATATTATCATAGACTCATAGGTAAGTTTGATTTGACAAAGTGAAGAAACAGTAGCATTGGTTGTACTGGTAACAATTCCCAAATGCACTACAACAAAGGGCATGCTTATTTTGCTTTAAGATCAACCACATTTAAGAGTAACTAACTGTTAGTTACATCTAATACCAACTTCCACCCTTTCATGCTTCAATTCAACACCAACACAAGCTAGACAAAACCATAAGTCAACTAACTTATAAACGAGCATGAACAAAAAAATTAGTCCGTTCAAGTGTTTTTCAGGTCGTTTACAGCTCTAACAATCCCCAAGGCCAAATCAAGTATATACCCTGTTTTTACAGCTGCAGGGCTGCATAATAAGAGCCTAGTTCATTTCCTATATATGCTCTTAGATCTACATTATCTAAAGCCAGTTCGTTATATATAAAAAAGAGTCGGTATCATAGATTCATAGGCGAGTTTGATTTGACAAAGTGACGAAACGGTAATGTTAGTTGTACTGGTAACAATCTCAAATGCACTACAACAAAGGTCATGCTTATTTTGCTTCCTGATGATTTGATCAACCGCATTTACGAGTAAGTTAAGTAACTTACAATGGTGCCAGGTATTTCCAGCAAGGTCTTCAGCTTTCTTTGTAGCTTCTCCAACCTTCTTTCTCCATCTACCAAATGCACCTTTAATATTCTCCATTGAATCTGCAAACAAAAAAAACATATCACGTTTCTTAATATTCAATTACAAATCTACTCATGCAAACAAACAATAACCTAAAAGCCCTAACTGTTGAAATTAAACGCCGGAGAATCAGCCGATTCACGAGAATTAGACGATCCGTAATCATCAGCGTCGGTCTTCTCCAACGGCGGCAACGTTCTCTCCTCCACTAAATCCTGACTCCACCGGACCGACTTCTTCGATCGGTTAGCCGGCGAGTAAGCTCCCGGTGTCGGTGTTGTTGTTGACGAAGAACGATCGTCACTTATCTCAACATTGCCTGTTTCAATGGAAGATAGTCCGGTTTTCGGATCCGGATTCTGAACCGGTTTATTGTGATCCGGTGCATCCGATTTGCTCGTTAAGTTGACTTCTGCTAGAGAACCGTTCGCCGATTCCATTATTATTTGAACAGGCTTTCGAATTAAGTTCAAAGGAAGTGAGGGATTACGGTGGCGCGTGAAGTATTGGATTGCGGCGCGTGATGCGAATCAAATCGGGGCTCTGTTTCGAATTTTGGGTCCGACATTTTTCAATATATTTGGGAGAGGGGGATGAAACGGATTCCTACCTTGGGAAAAGAGATTCGATCTTCAACTATTGCTAAATTACTAATCTACCCCTTGGTTTTATAGCCTTTATTAATTCTAACCTTAAGTTCAATCTAACTTTTTATTTTTCGAAAAGTGTTTGTTGTAGTTGCATCGATGTCTCACCGAAAGGATCCTAAGTCCTAAAACTTGCCATATTCAAGAAACAAGTTTCGAATCCCATTAACACTGATGTTGTCCATATTTTAGAGCACACACATAAGCTGATATTTGAACATGAGACCCTTAGAAGAAAACTCTAAGAAAAACTTCCTGACTATCCCACCAAAAGAATATCTTAAAGTTGGTTGAGAGTAGTGCAAGATGACGGACCTAACTCCTAACGTATTTAGGCCAATCACCCAACTTTGACAGCGTGATGTTGAGATGAAACTAGATTGCAAAAGTTGAAACATAAATATTATCCAAGATTTCAGCATATCATTGACGTAATTGAAAATTAAAATTGATTAATGTTTATAAGAGAATTTATTAGAGGATTGTGGTTGAACATGCATAAGATCACTTCTAAACAATACAAGCTTTTGAAACATGAATAGATACAAATTATTTTGATAGACAAGAGTTATGGAATAACGTATAAACTAATTCTGTTATTCTTATCCATCTAAACATGTGAAACAAGTTCATTAGATTTGGCTGAAATTATGGTAAAGTGACGTATTTTATGTCTTAGTTCTAGGGACATATTTGCATAGATATGTCATCATGCTAACTAATGAGCTATAGAAGTTTCTAAAAGTATTTGCAAATAACTGAATAAGCGATTATGTATATTGTGCTTCTTATTCACATATATAAGTTGTTATTGTGTATGATTACACGGTGATCTTTACCCGTATATATAGAGGGAGGGTAGCAAAGCTATCTACGGATCCCTTATCCGACCCGTGGATCATTAAAAGACATCCGCATCCCACGAATCCATCAACCAACCCACGGATCACCAAAAGACATCCGCACAAGAAATAAGTGGACTGGTTAAGCCATCCACAATCCAAGACACTTCGTGAAACTCCGTCATAACCCACGGACGCTCACGCGAACATCCGCGGAAGGAATCCACAAACAACTCAAGGGACTCATCACACGTATGATCCCCACGTGACATGGAAGAGCAGTTGTAACAAACTACTTCTAGAAGATTCCCTCAAAACCTCCTGATAGCGACATCGGCAAATGGAAAGAGGACACCTGGACACGTAATGGTCATCCCATGACGTGCACAGATAATGGCTACACCATAAACGGGTCCAGGCTGTCACATCCAATAAAAATCCGACACGTGTCCATTCAGGCAGAGAAGGAATAACTTGATAGTGACAACTCCACCAATCACCTTCCCTCCCCCTTCGGCTATAAATACGAAGATCATCTCTTCAAGGTATTCATTCACATTCTCAAGCCTTAAGCAATTACATACGGTGTCCTACTTTATTCCGTTCAAAGTACGATACTTATTCTCACGCCGGAGGTTGGTTACGGGAAGACCCCCCACTCTATCCTTTCCATAACGAGACTCAACGGTGTTCTGTTTTGCAGGCATCAGCTTTGATCTGTTCTCATCACTTCAGTACACTCACATCTGTGAAAATACCCGATCGGACTATCCAGTTTGATCTTGTGTTTCTTCAGTACATGATTGCAAGATTTTACAACTTCTTTTACTAGAAATATATGTATTACGTTTTAGTCATATTCTTAGTCATCTATGGTTTTTACTAAATTTCGTTTTATAGACTTGTAAATTGATGTTCATAAATGCGATCGAAGTCAACATCTCGTATGTGCATGTCTTGATTTGATGTTTAACTAGGATAGTGGCCCATGTAATACACGGACGGAAAATAATAAATTTGTTAGATAAATTTAGCATTTAAACATATTATTTGTAATCTTGAAATTAATAGTTTTTAAACTTAAAATTATAAGATTAACCTTGAAAAAACATAATATAAGTTAAAAACGTAACAATTTTAAGTAATGAATTTTCTAAATTAATAAGTATTACACAATTAATATTCATGAAACAATTATTTTATTGTTTGTCATTAGCACTAAAAATCTACTATTGATAACTTTAAACCATAAAATAATATTGAAAATGCCATTTAGATGTGCATGTTTATTAAAAACCATCCAAGTTAACAACTTTTTTTTGTAATAAAATTACATCTCCAAATATCTATATTACTTAAAACATCATACAACGTTTGCAAAACTTAAAAACTAAAGAAACCTTTCAGAAAATCCACTGCTTAAAAATGTTAGCCTGAATTCGATTCCCCTGTATTTAACAAAACTCAAAAATTAACTGGTGACAAACTTTATTTGAAATACAAAACTGTGGAATATTATATTTTTGTTTTAATAATTACCATACATTATCGGAAATATTGTTATGTTGTAAAAAGTTGACTTCGGAAATTTTTGCAATAATTTTAATGTTATATATTTGAAGTATTTTTTTAATTGTTTTTCTAAAATAAAACGTTAGTTAATTATCATAATTAAAAATAGTAACAAAAGAGTTTAAAATTGTAAAGAAATAATATTTAGGAAATTGAATAATTAAAGTCAATTAAATGATTATTGAATTTAATTAAGACAGAATTACAAATTTTGTCCTTTAAAATAAGACGAATTACGGTTCGTGTCCTTTTCTAAGTTTCCTTGCAGGCGGTGTACTTTAAACTTTTTTTTCCTACAAGTTTTGTCCTTTACGCTAACTGGGTTAGAAAAAGTCAGTTAAATGCCCTCACATGAGACGCATGTGAGGGCATTTTTGTCTTTTCGTCTACCTGCAACTTCTTCTTCCTCTTTCTTCTTCATTTTTAAAAACAGATGCCACCAACCACCACTACCTTTTCTATCACCACCACCGCCTTCTCTGGGCATCATCAGAAGCAGCAGCACCTTCTCTGGTCAACTTGGGATGCAACAAGATAAAAAAATGGTGATAAAAGTGTTCATCTTCTTCATTCTAGTTGAACCCTTATGTCAATTTTAAAATTCGAGTACAAAAGTAACAGAGGATAATCAAGATCATAGGGCTTTGAATCGGTAAATGGAAATGAGCGAATCAACAATAAACTTACTTCTGAATGGTGCTGGACTCGATTGCTGATGTGCTTGGTTAGAAGGCTTGTGGCAGCGAACAATTTGTGGGGCGTCGGTATTTACAAGGTCAAACACGGTTTCTGATTTTTCCTTACTTCCGCTTGATTAATTGTAGCAATAATAATACGTTTGAAGGTTCAAATCAGTTTCAGATAGTTCGATTTCAGGTTTTGAGTCAAGAGGTGTAGTTGGTTGATTGATATCAGGTCTTGAACCAGATTAAACGGAGACCTGTCGGATCTATTTCGGCGGCGGATCCTCAGATCTGAGCAGTTATTATTATTGTAAGGAGCCTGACCTAATCTCATTCCTCT
This sequence comes from Bidens hawaiensis, assembly GCF_021521415.1. Taxonomy (NCBI): domain Eukaryota; kingdom Viridiplantae; phylum Streptophyta; class Magnoliopsida; order Asterales; family Asteraceae; genus Bidens; species Bidens hawaiensis. The sequence goes on from NW_027492155.1 coordinate 208,138, forward strand.
CCACCGCTTTCAAATCAACCTCTCCACCGCTTTCAAATCAACGTTGCCGTTAACGAAGGTCACTGGAGACGAGACAGCGCAACAAGAGATGGTGAATTTGACGGAGAGTATTCGAGATGGAAGGAATTGTGTGACCGGCAGCGGGAGATTGCTGTAGAGATGTTTGAATTAGACACATGACGGCAGTTGTTCAGGTGATGGTGGCGGCGGTAGGTGGTGGGTAGTGGTGGCAGTCGGGGTTTTGGATGTTGAAAGAAGAAGGTGGGTGGTGATGGTGGATGCACATGAGAGGAGAGATAGGGGGAAGAAGAAAAGAGGAAGAAGAAGTTGCAGGTAGACGAAAAGACAAAAATGCCCTCACATGCGTCTCACGTGAGGGCATTTAACTGACTTTTTCTAACCCAGTTAGCGTAAAGGATAAAACTTGTAGGAAAAAAAAGTTTAAAGTACACCGCCTGCAAGGAAACTTAGAAAAGGACACGAACCGTAATTCGTCTTATTTTAAAGGACAAAATTTGTAATTCTGTCTTTAATTAATAAACAATTAGGTGGAAATATTATAATAAATAGTAATAGATTGTGTGGCATCCTATGTGGATAAGTTAGTATGGTGCCATGTGGACAATATAATTAGAAGATTAGATATATAAAAGGTGATGTTTTGCTGGCAATTCTTTCATCTAGTGTGAGAATATTGGTTGATGGAAATAAACTTACTTCTGAATCCTTTATTACTCAAACGTAAAATATATTACTTAGGTTCTCTTTAACTCAAGTAATTGCTTGGAGTTTTCATAAGATGTGGGAGCATGCATTCATGGGTCATCAGATTATGTGTCTGCTTTAGTGCCCCTTTGATCTGAGTATTGGGCTGATAGCCACATCGGCACTCGAGGAGTAGCAATGTGAGCCGAAGGAAAGGGAAGTAACGATGTAGGCTACGGAAAGGATTGAGATGGAGATGGAAGCCGAAGGAAAGGGGTTACATAGTTGTTTAGTTTTAGAGTTGATTACATTTAGAATTGCAACCTTTAAGCTTGTCGACAATCATTGGATTTGAATCATCTGAATAAAATCATCTGCTTGATTAAGCCATTTGAATATGCCTGTGCGTATGCATCAAATGATATCAGAGCTTTGGTTTTTAAATGGCTTGTGGAAAGAACGAAATTTATAAACAAGAGTTAAGTGGGACAAGGAAGTTGTCATGTTGTGTTCCGATAAAAAGGTTGTGAGGTTCAAAAAAGTGACCCAAGATTGATTACCCGAGAGGAGGATCATGGGAAGGAGCATCTTGAGAATGACGATGAAATACATGTTGCGCCTCCAAGATTCGATATTTACCCAGATGTGCGTAAAGAAGATTTACAGTGGGTCATGAAGGCTTGAACGTCTATACAAAGGATCGCGTATGGAGAATATTAAAACTGTCATTTCCAGTAGTATCAATATATATATATATATATATATAGATAAAGAATAGAATACAATAATCCTTTATCGTACATTACGTACGTGACACTTCTAACCGTTGATTTTCAGAAACCCAAAATCACAATTACACTAATCTGTCCATCCCTCTCCCTCAATCCGTCTCCACCAACCCTCACCGACATCAGCACACCTCCTTCAACTCCGCTCGCCGGCGTCATCAACACTCTTCGTCACCATCATCGCCGTCGACAACGAACTCATCGGAAAAACCCAAAACTCGTCACTTGTTTGTTTAGTTGAATTGAAATTGAAATTGAAGTCAATTGATCGGTTAATCTTTGAAATCGATTCAATTAATCATCAATTTGAAGCTTCAATCGATCAATTTTGAGTTCTGAATGATGGGTTTTGACCTTGAACGTTTAAAGGTTTAAACGTTTTAGCTGAACAACGTTTAAAGGTTTGAGATTTTTGGCTTGAACGTTTTAGCTGAACGTATTTTGCGTACGTTATATACGTTAAGCTATTATTGTATGTTAACCTTCCCCTATATATATATATGTGTGTACACACGGTCAATGTTTGAAATCTTAAGCCTAAGTATTCCACTTATGAAACAAAAACTCATTAAATGACTTTAATGCTATTTTTTTTGTTAATATGGAATAAGTTTTGGGGTTAGTGCACATATAAGCTTTTAATGGAGCAAGAAAGGGATAAAAAAGTAGCCTCCTTCAAGGCAATCTTAATTTTTTTATTTATTTTTTAATAAATGGTAACTTCCTCTTGACCATTTCTTCCCAAACACATGCACCCCTCAATTTTGGCTTGTGCTAGTCAATAAAAGAGGGAACCAGCTCCATTTGATTTTATCCCGACTCTATGAAGTTTTAAATCTTACTATAATTAGCTCTTCAAGTCTTAAATATTAATTTTTGGCTACCAAAGTTTATATTTACACATTTGACTCGAAAATCATCGTTTTACGTCATTTTTATCCAATTTACACTAAATTTAAAATGATCAACTAGTCAACTAGCAACACTTCATAAACGATTATTTGATATTATAATCTGAAACACAATATACAAAATATATTACACCAAAAATTGGAACATTATGTTAACTTTAGTATGCATAACCTTGATACATGTCACTCTGACCCGAATGAACACTAATAGTCCAATTTCTTGATTAGTTGACACTTTCATACATGTATAAGAGGGCTCAAAGTTCAAATCCAGTTATCATGTTAATCTTTTTATTATAAAAGCATGTAATGAGGTGGGTAATCATTTGCTTTAGATATCAAGAGATAGCACTAACATCATTTTATATTAGTTAACAAACATTCTTTCATGTATAAGGGTACCATAGAAAAACGTGAATCTGAAACATTTGGGTTTGTAATGAGATGGATATTCGGCATGGATTAGTTCTTAAAAGGTTAATGGGTTTGGGACGGTTATAATATTAGATGATATATGTCTGTTACCTGAACTTGTTTAATTACATGAATCAAAAAGTAATATATTAATATATTATAGTAATCTTAAAAAAAAATAATTATTAGTATGTTGAACTTGTTACAAACTTGAAATTAGTAACATCACAAAACAATTAAAAGTGTAGTTGTATATATATGGTTTTAAATTTAACATAGTTCTTTTTTGGTTTTGATTTTGTTTTAAGCAATACAAAACTCAGTTTTATAATTCCCACAATAAGACCCGAAGTTTTAAGTTACAAAACTCGGATTTTAGTAAAATAAAATGTCCACAATTAGGTCACAAAATCTAACAGTTGATGGAAAGTGTTAATGCGATATTTTCGGTCAACCTTTTCTTAACAACATTTGGAACTACCCCCATACTCGAGTGAGCCTTTCTGAGACGAGATGTCAACCGTCCTTGTTGATTTTGAAGATGCAGGTCTGACTCATCCAGAACACCATCAAGAAGTATCCTACCACTATGAACCCCTTAGTTAAGTTTCGAACCGGAGAACTCAAAAGTCCCAATAAGCCTTAACCATCTCACCCTTATACCATTAAGCTAGAAGGCCAATTGCATTTTCAGTCAACCTTAGTAGTCAGAAGTCACCGACTCACTGTAACTCGTTAGTCAAATATACATTTTTTTTTGCTCTATGGTCTTCTAACAAGAAGCAGCAAATATATATATTAAGTAGCATTGTTTACAGTAATATGTTATATGAATACCCATCTGAATCAATCTAAATTTGAATACGTAATTCGCTTAATATAATTGCTTTGAATTTGATTTATGTTTGATGATATCACCCTTAACAAAGCCAAGAAAGCCGAGGCGAGAATTACAAACCGATCAAACCAATCCTTCTTATTTCGGGGAAGTCGTTGCTAGCTTGAGGTAGATCTTGAATTTTGGCAATGAAGTTGCCGAACATCTCCAAGCTTTTATCATCTGTGCTATGCACCAATAACTTGAGTTATTTATCAAAGCTTTTCGTCATAAAAACGAATTAAATACCATTTGAAAACACAAACTTTTTCTTTGATATATATATGAAAAATCGAAACAATTTAACTTGATTGATCATATGTATATACATAAAACAATTTAACTTTATTATAAAAATCTATAAATGAACATGCATGCATGGTTAAGTATAAGTTTACATATATACCTAGATATGGTATGGTGTGTCCACTGGGATGATGGATGGCAACAGGATCCACGAAACATTCTAGTAAATCTATACTGTCTTCCTTTACGATATCTGTCTCTCCTGTGTTTTCATAAAAAAATATTGTACTAAATTTTTATAAGTTTGGTGATCATTCATCTGTACGTAGGTAAACGGTCGAATTAAACCATATATAATGTACTTGTATTTATATATGTAACCCTAGCTAGTTAAGTTTGGGATGAGTTGATTATACCAATGAAGTGTAGAGATGGTGTAGTGATGGGAGTTGAGAAGGAAGAAGATGCAAGTTTTGGGATCCCAATTATCTTTGAACCACCAAATTTAGCCGCAGATGCTATTATTAGAAACTTCACCTTTGGAACCTTCGTTAGGGCCACCCCTTGTCTTTGCATCCCTGGTATGGCTGCCGCTAGCATCCCCCCCTTGATTTTTTTTAATTTATTTTCATACGACAATAAGTTAAAACATCTATCAATACTTATATAAAAAAACGAGCGAGTGTAAGACGAATCCAGTATGAACACTTATATTTTAGGGGAAAGCCATATGCTTGATTAATTACAAGTGGTCTAATTAAGATGCACCCCCATTCCGTTCATGCAATTTCAGCCAACGGCCACCTTAGATGTATATCATTGTAATTTAGATACATTGTTGTAACTGATCTACAACTAAAAAACAACTGATTTTCTTACGAATTTCCTACAAATGTTATTCCAATGAATTTCCAATAAAAAAAAACTAGTCTTGATTTTGCTACAATATTGTTAAAATTACTACAGGGTCAGTCGCGGTTCATACCCGACTTGAACCCATATCCTTATAAAATTCGGATCCCATTTAAAGTTAAAACAATTCATTCTCAAATCTCAATTTCTCTTCTCTATCCGCCGTGGTATGCTCCTAGGGTTTTCAAATCCTCTTGACGATTAAACATTTAACTCATGAATCTCCACAGCTTTGTTTGTTTCATATTATATTCACACTTTCTATCTTCATGTTTAGGGCTTACGATTCCACTAAATGACGGAGCACGCCGCCACCGATTCTTCAATCAAATCATTCAGAGAGAGACGCCATGGCTGTCAATGGCGCCGGAAGTATATCATCCATCATCCCCGGTTGGTTCTCTGAAACTAACCCAGTTTGGCCTGGTTATATTATACTAATTTTGTAGCTTTTCTTTTTTTTGATTAATTGTAATAAATTTGATTATTCTGTGTTTGATGCATTTGTTATTGTTAGTTATGAAGCTATATAATTGTTTGGTAAGCGGAGTTTAGGCTATCATCATTATTCCGTTGTATCGTTTATTTTAGAACAAAATTTGTTATTTGAAGTTTATTATGTTTCTTGAATCTTCAATACGTAGTATTCATATATGCTATCGAAATATATGTTTGATTATGTCTATAATTTAATTAAACAGATTATTTCCATTACGAATTAGTTTGATGTTATACAGATTACTGAGATATATGTTTAATTATGGTTTTGTTATTTGACTTTAGCATCAGTTTGGACCAAACTCAAATATCATGTATCTGTTATGAAAAGTATGAGTTCTTAAACGAAATTATTGTATTAATGGTATGCGTAACAACAGTAATTGCTTGATCCAGAAAATGATCTGAACGAAACTTTAGTTACTACCATGCGAGTTAGACAATGATTTTGATTAATATTCTGCACAACTGCTTGCTGCCACTGAGTGAAGATGAAAATATAGAAATACGAAAAAAAATGTTTGACATAATGCAGAAAATGAAGCTGATCAACCTAAATCTGATTATGACCCCAAACGTGATTATGAGTTTGCAAATTTGATAGCTTGGGTAACGGGTCAAAATGTTTGTATGATGTGGGATGGGTTTAAATTACACTTAAAAGAGTACTAGAATCAATAAGCATTTATTCTCTGACCCTGTTTGACCCAAATGCAAGGAAGCTTCTAAACATTTCAACATTGTGACATGTTGAACAAATATGACAGTATGCACTTCAATAATATAAATTTAAAACAACTTTAGTCTTATATGTTATTATATTTGAGATTTAAATTGAACACCCTCCTTTATCTTTGAAAGGTGAGTGAAATGCAAGTGATTCCTGATGAATTTGACTCTCTGATTGATAACAAGGTTGTTTCCAAGATAAATGTAACCTCTTAAATTGTTGTCAAATGTTCAAACTGCTTTAAGGTTTCAAAAATAACGGATGATACTGACATTATCTCTGAGCTTGAGAAAAAGGTTTAACAATTACACGGTGACAATTCAATTTGTTTTATTTGAACTACATCCTATAAAAATATCATTTTATATCATAAATGCTTTGTTTCATACCAATTAGGGTGATGACACATTCTATGGAAACTCAGGATCAACATACTGCTAACTTAATGGTTATTGTTCTTTTTTATATAATTTCAATTTAATATTGTTTAGCAATTTTCCTCCTTTGCGTATTTATGATTCTGTTTTGTTTACCAGTTACAATTCAATGTCGATATCTACTAATAAAAAGAAGTAGTGGAAAGGGAGTGTTTGTTGATGGAAATATCGATTCCGTTATGTTGGAAGGTTGGAAACATATAACGTGGATGAAAATGAAGGAATCTTGTGGACTCAGTGGCAGACCTACACCTAAGGTGTAGGTGTTGGCCGACCCATGTGAAAAAATAATTTTAAAGGTACATGTATGTTAAAATTCCGATCGACCCTACGAAATTTGGACACCTACCCCTGTGAATTTTTTTCATGGGTCCGCCACTGCTTGTGGTAATATATAACGTGAATGAAAGTGAAGGGAATTCCAGCAACAAAGTCGTTCTGTTTAAGTTTGGAGACAAGCTCCTACTCATAAACTGCTACTCCCCAAATTGGAGAAATGATAACCATTATTGAGTTTAAACTATGCTAAGTTGGTTTGGAACAATTTTTAATGGTCGTTACAGTTGAGTGTCACTTGACAATTTGAGTTTAGTTCTTTTAATTTTAATTTAGTGTTTATGTTTGGTTGTTCACTAATTTATTAAAGTTTGTATGTTAAGTAAATAAAAATAAACTTAAAAAAATGTTTGAGGCCGTTTAAAAATTAAAGTTTCATACCTTTTTAACTAAACAACTATTATTTTGTAATGGTTTGGTTTCAACTAACTTAAATTAATTTAGTTATGTACTATGTTCAGGACAGTTTACAAGGACTATTTTTAGTTCAAAACAAAGAATTTAATATGTAGACGTGGCATAAAGTTATTAATATTGGATAAAGATTGAAGACTATGAATGCTAATTTAATTGTTGTATAAAAAAATAGTATGGATGGGTAGTATAGATGTAATACATGTTTTAAATGTTTGAGGCTGTTTAAAAATTTAAGTTTCATACCTTTTTAACTAAACAACTATTACTTTGTTATGGTTTGGTTTCAACTAACTTAAATTAATTTAGTTATGTACTATATTCAGGGCAGTTTACAAGGACTATTTTTAGTTTAAAACAAAGAATTTAATATGTAGACATGGCATAAAGTTATTAATATTGGATAAAGATTGAAGACTATGAATGCTAATTTAAATGTTGTATAAAAAAATAGTATGGATGGGTAGTATAGATGTAATACATGTTTTATATACATTATACATTTACTTAACATTATTTGTACTTTATTATTTGGATTAACCCGTGTATTATACGGGTTCTAGTAATTATAATAATTGCGAAGATTTGTAAACATTTTGTAACTTCGTATTGTTTAGTGTATTCTCATCATCACAATTTTTTAATCAATAAAATAATGATGTCTTAACACAAAAAAAAAATGATTTTTTTAAACTGTCAAATAAATATTGTATACTATGGTTGACCATCAAATTCACACCAAACCTCTTACCATCATATCAAAATTCCAATTTCTAAAAAGCCATAGCAACACAATAAAGAAAACTTAATTAACAGCCTCCAGAAATATGAGAACTAACCTGGGAAAAACCAAGAACACCATCAAAAGGTCCATGAGTCAGCATAAACTCTTGAATTTTTTCAAGACATTCTTCGAAGTTGTAGAACTCTTTATATTCCCTCGACAATATATATTTAACAAATGATATTTTATATTCAACCAACGATAGATTTTTTCTTCTTTTTTCTTTTTAACGGCCGATTTTATTAGGAACCGACAAAGAACTTGACTAGCAAGATACTAGACAAGAACAATCACCCCAACGATAGATATCATCTAGCAGACTTAATAATTATATCAATCGAAAGTAAAAAGAGAAGAAGATTATGAAGACCTGATCAGATTGGAACCATTCGTAAAAAGGAGGCTCATAAATGCCATCAACTCCGGACTTGCCTTGAGCCAGGTACGGACCATCCATGAAAACCAGGTCTAATTTCTGCGACAGTGGTTGGGGCCATCTTTCTACTTCCTTTTGAAGTATCGCACCGCTTGTTCTGAACCCATGAAGACACAAAATTTTGAGTTTCTTGATTTGCTGCTCATTAATCTTCATTGCTAATTTTTATCCAAAAACTTCTTGTATCGTAATCAGAGTTGAATTATAATTAAATTAAAATGTGTGGAGCAACTTGTTTCAATATGGCACGTATAAAATAATGACATCAACACCGACGTTTTGATAGATGAACAAACAAAGACTTTTTTATTTTATTTATGTAACTAAAATATTAACTAGAGTGAAGTAAAGTATAAATCAGATTTGGTGCTTTGGATAAACAAGCGTTTAATTATTATATATATTAAAATAGGGAATTTTTTCCGCTTACATATTTCCTATTACTTAACGTTTTTTTTAATCCACTATTGTGATTTCATTTTTTATTGCTTAAGTTTTACTTGTTATTCGTAATTTATATATGTTTTAACTTTTAAAAACAGTATAGATAGGTATATTATTAGATGGTTTTTATTCCCTTTATTTTACTTTTTGGTTCAACTAACTATAATATTTAACAAACTATATTTTTAAACCTTATACTTGGGCAAGTGTCGACTTTACATATTTTATTTTCAGTTAAAATTTTACTCCCATTAAGAGAAAAATGGAACCCCGCCGCCGTGTACAAAATAAAATTTGGGGCTGAGTAGAGACGTTTCTTTCCTCCCTACATGGATTATATATTAAAATGAGGATTTCTTCCACCTCACATATTTACTATTCATTTTACTATTCACTTAAGTTTTTTTTTGTAATCCACTATTGTGTTTTCATTTTTTATTGCTTAAGTTTTACTTATTATTCGTAATTTATATATGTTTTAACTTTTAAAAACAGTATAGATCGGCACTATTAGATAGTTTTTATTTCCATTATTTTACTTTTTGTTTCAACTTATTATAATATTTAACAAACTATTTTTCTAAACCTTATACTTGGGCAAGTGTCGGCTTTACATGTTTTATTTTCGGTTAAAAGTTTCTTAAACTTTGCTTTCGTATTTGTTATGATTAATCTTTAAAATGACCAAAACTTTTTTCATTATTTAAAATTATTCCATCGTCATATATTTTTATATTCGCGTTTCAACGTTTGATACAACGCCTTTTAAGATATGCTTTTTGACTTACTAATTCATGTTTACCAAGTTGTGCTAGTACTCGCCAATACTAACCGAATTTGCGTTGGTTCACAACTGTAACGTGCTGGTTTTTTTTGTTCCATATATGATAATTTGTTGTATTTTGGCATTGACAGGTTTATTTCTTTTGTTTACTTTCGATCTCGTAGCTCGATACAAGCTGATTTCACATCGACTCACAACGCGTTCATGGTTTAACGTTTTTACATATGTTTTTTTGTTCGGTTTAATGGTCCCGTCGCGAAGCGCGGGTCATAAATCCTAGTATGTAATTACTTTCTAAACAAAAAGTTAAAACAGACTGGTTCTGGAGTCACTTGCCGGAGTTCGTCTGAGTCGTTCCCACCCGTTCCACACTTTTTTTAAGTTCTCAATAAGCCCACCTCTTTATATGTATGTGTATACAACTATAACAAAAATAATACGCATAAACCAAGTTCGGATGTTAAATTGAATCGAATAAGAAATAACAAATTTGTATTCAAAACAAAATTCAATCACAGAATTCAAATATTAGGAAACACCAATTATCTAAACTACGTCTGTTCTGATACAAACTTGTAACACCCTACAATTGGGTTTGCATATGCAACATAGTTCTTGAACTTTACGTCCATCATTAAACTGTTGCAAACTATAGGTTTTCACAAAAAACTTTGTCCATCAATGGATCGATGAACCTCCGCTATGACCAACACTTAAGTTGATGTGCATGTTAAAAGTCAGCTTTGCTAAGTAAATTCCTTTTTTTTATTAATTATAATTTCTCACTATCCATATAAAAAATATACATTCAACCATAATACCAAAAATAAAAGTTAAAAGTTAAAGCATCAAACTAGAAAAAGGAAAACTAGCGGACCTAGTGTCACACCCCAACTTACGATGAAATATCTAATTTAAATAAAATGTCAATATTTAATTTATTTCATTCCATAAAATTGAATTACACAAATCTAAATAAACAAACATCCATAATTCAAACAAAACAAAATAAATTAAACAAGTCTTAATGTTGATATCCTAAAGCAAGTCTACTAGCTTCAAACTTTCAATCATCCAATAAAGCTATCGAAAATATGCATAAAAATAAATATAGTTGTCAATAAAAACTGTTGAGTGAGAATACACAAGTTTTGATTTATATAATAATAAATAAAACACAATTCTAATGCGGATGCGATATTTATAACAATTAATTTAACAATAAATCTTTTAACCAAACACTAGTTTATGTTACTCGGACGGCGTATGATCATAATAATGAGGATGTGGATGAGACAACCAATACAATAATCAATAAACACCTTGACATATAACATTAGCAATTAATTGAGTAGTATACATAAATGCAATATATAGAATTGTGGTTGATGACTCGTTTGGCATAAATACTATGGTTGTGGTACATATATTGCCCCCAAAATAAAAAATGAAAAAGGGTTTGTGAGTACTCAGTACTCACCTTAAATGTAAGCGAGCTTAAAGTGAAAATAAAAGAATGCGAGAATAAGCGGCTGACAAATCTGAATTCAAAGCAAAAACCCTAACATGAGGTATGAATAAGTAAGAATGATGAAGAAAAAGAATATAATAATTGATCTGAAAAGGTTTGAATAGAACTTAGGGTTTTTAGATTAAAACAAAAGGTTTCACTTTTAAGCAAGTGTGCGGTTGGAATCGGCCCGAATGTCGATATGAGATCAGCTTCGAAACCAACGTCACAAAAACATAACAATAATGATAAAATAAAGAAAATTCAGAACTGAATCTGGTTAAAATGTTAAAATAAACGAAAACCCCAAATTAAAGAAAGAAACCCTAAAACAAAGTGTTATCCAATTGGATGTTGAAATCCCTCAAATCTATCAAGATTGATTGAGGGCTCTTGATCCAAGGATGATTTAGAACAACTTTGATGCACAAACTTACCCGAGATTCATTGAAGAACTAGGAGAAACTGAATATGCAAGCAAGGTTGGCTTTCAAAAGTCAAAGAAGCACGAACACTTTAATTGCACCACCAATGGACGAATTGAGAGTGGTAATTCGAAGAACAATAGATGAAAAGGGTTTAGGGATGTTGATTTATATAGTAAACTCATTACTACTCGTTAATCTACGAGAGTTTAAGAATCACTTGTTTAAGGATTAAAATAACAAGAATAGGGCAAAAGATCTGAAGTTAGCCAACAAGTTAACAAATTACTGATGGGAAATCATTCAAATACATTTCTTGGAGACTAATCTAGAATATCAAGTTGTTTGGAATCGATTTGGTGAATTAAATCGATTCTCAAGATTTTTCAGCCGGCAATGAGGTCCGTTGCGCGTCACGACGGGTAAATTCCTTGGCCGCCACGATGCGCGACGGGCCAAGAAAGTTCCATAACAGCGGTTCCCGTTGCGCATCATGACAGGGGGGCTTCAGCCGGCCGAGGAGCGCGAAGAGGAGAGAAAAAACTAAACTTTTGAAGAATTACACTTTTAGCCCCAAAACTTTGATTAAAAGCAATATAACATAACCTAAGCGTATTTGAGGATTGTTTAATAAGTACATATAACATAAACATATAAAAAAACTCAAACATGAACAATTACTAATAATATGCGTTTTATTAATGATCAAAGATCTGAAATACAAAGCCCGGGTTGGATAAACTTATACAAATATGAATATGAAATTTGACGGATGTCTCTCTTAGCTTTCATAATTTAAAGGATTTAACATAAAACATGCCTTTTAACATTACTGCATATTTTGACAAAACTTTAACTAGTATGTCACACAGAGATACTACTATCAACTGTCACACTTTCCTTTTCAAGTTATCGTTATTCATACAAGGCAAGCCAATTAGGAAGTCTAAGTTTGCAACTATCGAACATATTAGGTTTAATTGTCATCAATCCAACTACCAACCAGTTGTGCAACTGTGGCAAACCACAAAGGCACTGCTCTGTCACTATGGATACGCAGGTGACCGCCCATCTTAGACTCTCCTAGGAGGAAGCTACGTAGTGTCTGCTATCACATTTGGATTCTTCCTAAATGGAGCCATGTAACGTTCACAATCAAATTCATCCCTAAAGAAAAAACTTTGACACTATACTATCATTATGAAAATTGTCACCCTTTTTATTATATTTTAAAACTATCATTTCAAATTTCTTTCAAATTTGTTTATTTATACTATCAAACTTTATTTTTACTTTAAAGACACATCTTATTATCGCGTACTTTATCAAATATGCACGTAAACCGAAAAGCATGTAAAAGAAGGGCTCTAAAACTCACATTTCGGTACAACTAAGTACACTATGTTATCATTGTACTACTCTCGAATTCGTGGAAGTTCACATGTGAAATTACTATTTGCGAATATTATGCCATTCTGCACATGGCTCAAGTATTCACACATTTTGCACATATTATAAGACTTCTGCGCATACCCAAAGTATATGTCGAGTATAAGTGCGAATAACAAGCAAGCGAATGCAACTAGTGTCAATTCTATACTATAGGCGTGAGCAAATACTACTCAAGCGAATGCTATTATATACTAATACTTTAGTGTTAGATTACATTACTGTGTGAATACTTTCTATGTAAATACTCAAGGTCTGCGAATACTTACCCACTTCTTTTGAAAATCCTAATCTCGTCTTTAATGGAGGGTGCAATGATGGATACCTGAAAACATATCAAGTTTGGGAAATTAAGAATCCACAAGGTTTGATTTACACGTTGTGAAGTTCTCATGCAAAACTTTCAACAGAAATTTGATCTTTTTCTTGAAAATGTGCCTTAAAATGATCAACTTCACAATCGAAATTTGGAGATTTTGAGGCAACTACAAATGATTTCCACCTATAAATCTTCCTTAAATCTTTACACGCCAATCCAACTCGAAATCGAGCACCCTAGTTCTACCTTCTATTCGGGGAATATACTATTTGTGTAATGGTGGCTGCTCCTTTCTTATTAAGTTATCATTAACTTTTGGGGAATATAGTATTTGTGTAATTTTGTCCTTTAAACATAGCTGATTTACGAATATATCCTTTAAAAAGTTTACTTTCAGGCGGTGTCCTTTACATGACATGTTTATTTGATTTTCGTCCTTTTAACTAACGGTCATCCAAAAACCCAGTTATGTGGTATTATGTGAAAGACATGTGAGGGCAACAAGGTAATTTCAATCTCTCATTATTAATAAATAATATATGTGAATTATCATGTAAGAACAAAAATAAATGGGCCCACTAACTTTTCTTCTCCAAACATCATGTCACACCCCAACCTAAGGCGTGAATGTTGGGGCGTGATCCGATTGCTCACAGCTCGAATATACTATCATATATAAAATGTTACAATATCTAATTAATTATTTTATTCAAATAATACACACATTATCTAATTATAACAAACAACTTACAAATATGAATATAAGCTCAAATAATATTTATCTTGATTATATCCTAAAGTCATGTCTACGTGTCCAAGCTTCAATCTTCAATACAAGCAACCTGCATATGCGTATAAAATGGGGTTTTGTCAACATAAATTTGAGTGAGAATATCACCAGTTTTGACACAACAATATAAATAAGCATGACGTGATAAATGCGGTAAATATAATCAAACCATAAACAAGTATGTAGACCGTTGCCAAGCGAATCGGGCGTTGGTCACCAGCAGGAACACCCGATATATGAATGATTGAATAGTAATCCCAATATACGAATAATTGAATGGTAACACAAGTAAGCAAGTAGCACGTATGTTTGATTAAATCACTCACAATAACACGTATGCATTTGTTTGAATATATATATATATATATATAGTATGAAATACGGATACGTACGCATATGTACCCAAAACGTTTAGAAAAGTTGTAAAATAGGGGAATGATAAACTCACCTTAAGCAATTACTAAATGCAATTAAACGAGCTAACGAATAAGCGAGTCGTCCACTACATGTCAAACAATATATATAATTCAGAATCTGAGATTTTAGGATACGGTAATATAAATAAAAACGTACTTGTGGTCGCTGTAATCAATCCAAACGGACGTTTAGAACTCAAGTTATGTTTGTTTTAAGATTTAAGCGAGCTGGTACTGACCTGAATCTGAACAGCAAGTCGGAAGTCGGGTTTTGGGAAGTAGCCTTAAAATTACGTTACGAGAATAAAAGTTTTCTGGACCGAATGTTGAATCCGACCAGAAGTATGAGAAAACATTAAGTCAAACTTGTTGACTATTATGCCCTTAAACAGATTTGAGTCCAATTGACCACCGAGACTCCCTCAATCGGCAAAATTGATTGAGGGTTTTTGTTTTAAAGATAAAAATCTACAATATTGAAGAAGACAACTTACCCAAACGATGAATGAAACAAAAGATAATCGAGGTCAAAGCTTCTTGAAGCTTGAAAGTCAACGAAGGTTTGAAGAACTTGAACAAATTGAAGAAACCGACAATGGTGAAAGGGAAATTTCATGGATTTTAGATGTGGTGGTTGGTATTGAAGTAATAATTTAGGGTTTTAGAATATGCCTTGTTTAAATATTAAAGGTTAAGACTTGTCTATTAGGAAAAAGTTATTTTAGAAAACCGAATAATCAATAAATGACAAAATCGGGTATAATAACCTAAAGATTTCAGTTTGGACAACAATAAAACAAAATTTAAATGTTTTATAACATTAGTTGACATATCTTGGAGCTTAAGTTTCGTTAATTCAATCGAAAATAGGAAACAATTGGCAAAACCAGTCCCTGTAGTTCCCGAAAATGCGATTTTTAGACGTTTTAAGCGATTTTAAAGATTATTAAGGACTATTTGGCATGATTAAAAGATATGAAATTATAAAATAAGTTAAACCAAGTTAAAAACCAATAAATACAAGTTTTAAATAGTTCTAAAGATCCGAATTACATTCTCGAATTGGTTTAAACAAATACGAAAAATCCGAGATGTTACAGACTCCCCTACTTTAGGGAATTTCGTCCCGAAATTAAGGAAAACTAAAACATAATCATTTTGAAAATAATTTAAATTTTTTAAGGAAAATATTATAACATTGAACTTCTAATAACCAAAGCAACGCTTCAAATGACAATCCGATAAGGGCACTTGTGTATAGGATGTACCAGCGGCGTATCCACCATGTCCTTATCATCTCATCATTCGTACCGTTACCCAAGCTACCTTAGGTTCTAAATCATGACACATAATTGTACGTATTATGATTTCCATGCCAGGACTTGGATAATTATGTTCCGGACCATAATTACTCTTATCATCGGATAGTCCGCATAACTTGTTTCATCATATGGTTTAATAAAACATTTAAAACCATCATTTTGAAAGAAACAAAAGTTTTAATAACTTTAAATATAAATTCAAAGGATACTCAACAAATGTTCGAGTTGGATTACTAAAACCTTGAAATTTCTAAAACATCTTTTATAACAAAGTTATGAATTTCGGAGACTAAAATGGATTTCTTGAAACAAACATTTGAAATGATTTATGATGAACGAGAATAAGTTAAGATTAGTATATTATAAGATATTAACCTTGACGGATAAAGGGACTTTATTCAGGAGATAAAATGTGCAAAAGTTTAATTTATAACAAATATTAATATAGTTAATAACATGTGGAATCATTAAAGATCGTATTCATTATGACGAAATTCTTAAGATCGAGAGTATAAGTTTAAAAATATTTAACAAAAATTTTGATGAGTTGAGTTTGGTTAATTTGAGAACTTATGAGATTAAAGAGAAGTTAATACAAAATCATAGCTTTTCAAGTTTGTGGTTTTGAGATTAGATTAATTCGATTTTATAATAAAATATTATAATAATTAGTAAATAATAATTGAAGTATTAATGAAAATGCGAAAATGCACGTATTCAAATAAATCGTTAATAGATCAAATTGGGAAGCGGATATTCCTGAATCACCGAGATAGTCCTATTCTAATTAAATCTTTTTAAAATTATTTGAAATATAAAGTAGATAATTGAAGATATTAAATTAGATTAAATTTGGGAATTCGTGGAATTTTTTTTTTCACAAAATCGTTATAATTATTAGAAAATATGTAAATTGAATTATCAATGGTTTATAATGGAATTTGAAGTAAATAACAAATTTTAAATTAATTGTGATACCAAAAATAAGTGTGAATAGTATAATAAAATAAGATAAATGTGAGACTAGATATTCATAAACCACCATGACTATTCTAACAACTACGAATTTATAATTTAAAACATTTAAAATTTTCAAAGTGTATCTGTCACAGCCCCGACCCCTATAACCCGGGAGGGGAGCCGTGAACGTTGAATGGTGGTATCGATGTTTATTAAAATAATTTGCAGCGGAATATTTCATCAGAACCATAGTTAGGAAAATTAATCAGAGTTATAAAAACACCATAATTCTTATTTCATAAACTGGGATAAAAACCCATTTTTATATAAACATAAGTTTTATAGGGATAAACCCTAATTTACAAAACACGTTTCTTTATTCTGGTGACAAGCCACTTATTTAAGCTGGAAGCCCGCAGGCATCATTCCTTTGTCTCTAACAGGTCACCTGAAACATGTTTAAAAATATTTGATCAGCAGGAAATACTGGTGAGTACATTCATTTATAAATGACACATTTTACAGTTACAGCATTAAGATGTTTTTACATTTGCCTGCTTACAAATTACAGAAAGGTACTTGTCACTCGACCGTGTCTGTGACTGTGGTCATATTACTTATTGGCTAACACTTGTCCAATAAGTAACGTGTAATAGCCCAGTAGGCAAGCCTTGTATACAAAACCCCACAATACCAGTAGTAACCATCCCGTAAGTCTATAGAGACTTAATCACTATAATGCATTTAAAATCATTTGAAAATATTTGGACTATCTGTCATGAGTTTAATGGATTTAGAGAAGCATCATGACAACATTGAAAAATCAGTTGTCTCACGCAAATGTGAGTTGTGCAAAAACTCGAATGTCTCACCTTGCAAGTTTATATTTAACAAGCCTTCTGATGTTAAGCACCTAGATTAAGCACAATGTAGTATATCTATATTAGTATCAACCCATAATTATAACGATAATCACGAGACATGAAACTTTACACGATGGCACAATGTCATACCTTGGTTAGGTAGAGCTTTTGGATTCGTTTTATAAAAGTTCCTTTCGATCGGAGAGATACCGTTACAATTACTCGGGTATAATACCAGTTTTTAAGTAGAGAGAAAATTTTTGAACGAGTTGTGAAGTCCAGATTTCTGCCCTATTTATACTTGAATTTGAGCATCTTTGCGTATCGCGAAGTTGCAATAGGGTTGTCGAGTCAGCCCTAGCTATGCCACGTGGCGCGACACGTGTCAGGTGACGTGTCAATGCTGCATAACCCTTAAGCGGCTCGCGGCGATGTGAGCGTGCAAAGTGCGCCATCAAAGCGCCACATTGCGCCCGTCACTCGAGCCCGTGCGCGTCGGGTGCTTCGCACCCTCCGCTAGGACTACTGGGTGTGATTTGGCACATAAGAATATTATCATGTGAACTCTCTTCCTTATAAAAAGCTTATAAGTTTTGTAATCTAGCGATGTGGGACAAGAGTTAGAAATCCTATTTATACCATGGTGAAAACTTCTATTTTCTTTCCTCCACTAATGTGGGATGGAATTTTCCTTTATATTTTCCATTCTTCCTTTTATTTTTTCTCTTTTCTTTCTCATTTCTTCATTTCTTTCTTTGATTATTTTATTCTTTATTATGGTTTGTTATAGTATCAAAATCAAGGTGAGGAGTTGAAATATTTACGATGGAGATTCAATCAGAAAGTCAATTTAATGATAAAAGTTAAATTAATTAATGGAAGATTTTTAATTTAAAATGGAAATTAAGTATAGAGGATGCAAAATTTATTTTAATAATAATAAAATTTACCATAATTGAATTTTGATAATAAAGATTTATAAAATGGAAAGTAAGTTATGAAAACTACATTAAGTTGAGGAAAGACAAGAAGAAAAAATATATTTATAGTCAAAATTGTGGGTAAGTATTTAAATGCACTTAGAAATTTATAGTTTGAGAATATAGATTTAAATAAGAAAAGATAATTTAAATAATATATATATATATATATATATATATATATATATAAATGGATATGAATTAGTATAAGATTTCTTGTTCGGTGTATTTTAGTTTTGTCGAGATTGGTGGTCGTTTGGTTAACGGAATACAGCAGCAAACTCCTTGTCGATTCTAGTAGTTGAACAACAATCATGAGAAATAGGTGAACGACGTTGATTATGACGACGATTTACTAGGGAAGACATTCTACAAGGACCAATGATGAAATTTTAAATGAGATGATGGGTAAGTTGTGGGAACGAGTTGATGTGAAATAATAGGGATGTGTATGTATATGTATATGTATGTATATGAATTAGTGCTAGTGAAGACTCGAGGGCGAGTCGGGATTTAAAATAATATGTATAAGTTTGAAGCATTTAAGTAAATGAACAATATTTATAAAATTTCCCAAGAATAAAATGATCAAGCATATCAAACGAGTTGACCTCCCATGAGCTTTCCATGGCAATTTTAATGGCCCAGCTAAATAAACAACATAAATTTGTGAATTGGCTTCCCATGAGCGTTCCATGACAATTTGTTGACCCAATTCAAATAACGAGAAATAAACAATAGAGTTGTTCAGCCCATGAGCATGTACATCTCATTTAACTGAACCAATTAATTAATGAATTATCAAATCAATGGAGTTGTTCGGACCATGAGCGTTACATGGCATTTAACCGACCCAACTAAATATCAAATCAACGAATCAAATATAAGTAGTTGGTGTATCTCGGGAACCACCCCGGACGATACTTTCCAACCCAAAAATCAAATCGAAAATGGTTTAAGAAATGGATAGTTGGAGTACCCATGGATTTCCATGGATTTTTATCCAACTAAGCATTTAAAATAATTTAAAAACACAATTTGGAAGTATAACCGTTTAGCCGGTTATGTTTACCACGCAACTGTTTAGCCGATTACGGGTACCACTTAAAGTTATGGTTGTACAAAATTTGTCATACCCCCATGCTTCAAGGTGAAAGAGCAAAAACAAAACACGGGAATTCTTAAGAAATTTCCCACAATAAAAGATAATCTACCAAAATAAAATATTTAGAAAAATATTTTGAATGTGAGGCATAGCCTCGGAATTTGTGTGTGTTTGTAATAATTAAATAAGATAAGTACAACAAAATAATTAATCTAGGCAAGCTGTAAACAATTTATTAAATAGAACATAATGCAGTTTAGATAAGCACGTATAGGGTTCCTAACATATGTCTAGGACAATTTCTAACGACCTATCTTATAACCTTCGACTCTGATACCAATCTGTCACACCCCAACCTAAGACGGAAATGTTGGGGCGTGATCCGATTGCTCACAGCTCGAATATACTATCATATATAAAATGTTACAACATCTAATTAATTATTTTATTCAAATAATACACACATTATATAATTATAACAAAAAATTTATAAATATGAATATAAGCTCAAATAATATTTATCTTGATTATATCCTAAAGTCTTGTCTACGTGTCCAAGCTTCAATCTTCAATACAAGCAACCTGCATATGCGTATAAAATGGAGTTTTGTCAACATAAAGGTGAGTGGGAATATCACCAGTTTTGACACAACAATATAAATAAGCATGCCGTGATAAGTGCGGTAAATATAATCAAACCATAAACAAGTATGTAGACCGTTGCCAAGCGAATCGGGCATTGGTCACCAGCAGGAACACCCGCTATATGAATAATTGAATAGTAATCCCAATATACGAATAATTGAATGGTAACACAATTAAGCAAGTAGCACGTATGTTTGATTAAATCACTCACAATAACACGTATGCATTTGTTTGAATATATATATATATATAGTATGAAATACGGATACGTACGCATATGTACCCAAAACGTTTAGAAAATTTGTAAAATGGGGGAATGATAAACTCACCTTAAGCGATTGATAAATGCAATTAAACGAGCTAATGAATAAGCAAGTCGTCCACTACATGTCAAACGATATATATAATTCAGAATTTGAGATTTTAGGATACGGTAATATAAATAAAAACGAACTCGTGGCCGTTGTAATCAATCCAAGCGGACGTTTAGAACTCAAGTTATGTTTGTTTTAAGGTTTCAGCGAGTCGGTACTGACTTGAATCTGAACAGCGAGTCGGAATTCGGGTTTTGGGAAGTAGCCTTAAAATTACGTTACGAGAATAAAAGTCTTCTGGACCGAATGTTGAATCCGACCAGAAGTACGAGAAAACATTAAGTCAAACTTGTTGACTATTATGCCCTTAAACGGGTTTGAGTCCAATTGACCACCGAGACTCCGTCAATCGGCAAAATTGATTGAGGGTTTTTGTTCTACAGATAAAAATCTACAATATTGAAGAAGATAACTTACCCAAACGATGAATGAAACAAGAGATAATCGAGGTCAGAGCGTCTTGAAGCTTGAAAGTCAACGAAGGCTTTGAAGAACTTGAAGAAATTGAATAAACCGACAATGGTGAAAGGGAAATTTCATCGATTTTAGATGTGGTGGCTGGTATTGAAGTAATAATTTAGGGTTTTAGGATATGCTTTGTTTAAATATTAAAGGTTAAGACTTGTTTATTAGGAAAAAGTTATTTTAGTAAACCAAATAATCAATAAATGACAAAATCGGGTATAATAACCTAAAGATTTCGGTTTGGACAGCAATAAAACGAAATTTAAATGTTTTATAACATTAGTTGACATATCTTGGAGCTTAAGTTTCGTTAATTCAATCAAAAATAGGAAAGAATTGGCAAACTAGTCCTTGTAGTTCCCGAAAATGCGATTTTTAGACATTTTAAGCGATTTTAAAGGTTGTTAAGGACTATTTGGCATGATTAAAAGTTATGAAATTATAAAATAAGTTAAACCAAGTTAAAAACCAATAAACACAAGTTTTAAATAGTTCGAAAGATCCGAATTACATTCTCAAATCGGTTTAAACAAATACGAAAAATCCGTGATGTTACACATCAGACAATCTTCACTTCATATCATCATCTTCATCTCAACCCCATCATCTTCAACCCATCATCTTCTTCTTCTCCGGCCGCCGCTAACCATTCCGAAACAACCACCGCCGCTAACCATTCCGAAACAACCACCACCGCCGACAAGCACTACCACCACCACCACCGAAAATCAACAGCAGCAGCAACTCAACCAATGCTCATATCCGGCCACCGTCGAAAACCGCCACCGGCGACATCTTCTTTATCCAGCATATGATTCCCCTCACCACCGTTCTAGCCAGAAAAATGGAGATAGGCTAGTTTCCGCCGGTCGATTTGTGAGATCGGCACCACCGGAAAACGGAGATAGGATGAACACGGAGGTGGTTGTGGGTTCCGGCGATGGTTGCAGGGTGAAGCAGGCTGTGAGATCCTTTACCGGCCCCGTGGGTGGGGTTTGCATCCGCCGTATGGTTCGAAGTCGCCGTCGACAACTGCTACCGTTTTTTATGTACTCCGATTCTCTTAAATCAATTGTGGGGTTTGACAACAACTTCCAGTTTTTGGTGTTCTCTTAAATCATTGTTGGGTGTTGAACGTTGGAGAGGTTTTGTAGGTGTGCCGTGATCATTACAGTACGGTGGCTAGGTTGTGGTTGTGCCGACAGTTGGTGAGGAAGCTAAGGTTACAAGAGGTGGGGGTTTGTAATCTGTTTTTTTTTTTAATAATTAGGTGAAAGTTTAATTACAAAATTCCCATCACGTGCAGCTCACATGATACCACTTAACTGGGTTTTTGGATGACCGTTAGTTAAAAAGACGAAAATCAAATAAACATGTCTTGTAAAGGACACCTGAAAGTAAACTTTTTAAAGGACATGATCCATAAATTAGCTATGTTTAAAAAATTTGTATTTATGTGTGTACTCAAATTTCATTTGTTTTCTTTTTATTATTATTTTTTTCAATTAACCCTCAAACTTTATTTATTCGTTCACATGCCAAATTATCATAATAGTTATTTTGACCAACTTCTTTTCAATAACAGTCATTTGTTTCAAAGAATACCTAAAATAACCAAAATAGCCACCTAAACCGTCACCGCCGACGGAAGATCCGACGGATAATTATCCGTCGACGAAACTCGTGGACCCTTAAAATCTCGTCACGTTTCAACGTCTTTTGTCGATCTGACTGAACTAATAATGGATCTGACGGAACTGATATTGGATCTGACGGAACTGATTTTCTTTCTTTCTTCATTTGGTAAAAAATGGATGGTTTAGGTTATGCAGTCAGACCACTTTTGCTTTCCACCGACCACAAAATCTGATGGCACTATTGGTGCTTAAACCATATCTTTTTCTTTGTCCGCCTGAGATTAAACGAGCACCAAAAAACTCCTCACCAGTAACTAGACGAACACCAGAAATTAGATGAACTAGGTCACCGGAGTTTGTTCTTTGCCTTCACTTTTGATTGTTGGTTATTGGTACGTTAACAAGACTTGAATCAATTTTGAGTAACCCTTACACATTTCTGGAATCTGCCTTCTTATTCGCTATATCTTGCGAGACAGACCCTCCGTTGTTGTACCGTTAAAAGCTAACAAACTGGTCGTCGATTTCACGGTCGTTAACAGGTTAACGTGTAGGGTTGAAACTGAATTTTATTCAAACTGTCGGTTCCATTAACAGTCACGTTGGATCCAACAAAAGATTATGACAACCGGAGAGATTTTATAGGTCCATGAGTTTCATCGGACGAAGATCCTTCGGATCCATTATCAGTTTCGTCGGCGGCTGTTAAAGATCCGTCTGATCCATTATCAGTTCCGTTGGCGGCAACAGTTTAGGTAGCTATTTTGGGTATTCTTTGAAACAAACGGCTATTATTGGAAAAAAGATTGGTCAAAATGGCTATTTTGGTCATTTTCCCCTAAATAAACACTCAATAAGTATTCAAAAATTTCACTTAAGTTTTTGGTATGCTACAAATCTCATCGTGTACCATTAAAGCCCAAAATCCGTTGGAAATATTTCAGACAAATAATTTTTTATGGCCTAGTATTTCATCGTGTGAACATAACAAAATATAATGATGTGAGATTTGCCTGAATGATACAATTATCATCAAAATCTTATTTATCATAGTACATTTTAGACCCTCTTAGCTTAGCTATGAAGTTCTAATAAAAGATATCAAATTCATTATTTAATAATTATATGAATACAAAATATCTACAATTATTTGAAGCGAGGCGAGAATTGCAAACCGATTTATCTTCTTATTTTTTTTATTTTGGGTAAGCGATCAAGTCGTTCTAATATAATCTTGTCCGAGGCACTAAGCCAGATCTTGAATTTTGGCAACGAAGTTGCAGATGATCTCCATGCTTTTATCATCTGTGCCATAGTCAATAACTTGAGTTACTAATGAAAGCTTATAGCTACAAAAACAAAATAATAAAATTCCATCTAAACTCCGAATTGTTTTATCTTGGTAGACATTAAAAACAGAAACATTGTGACAGTGATAGAAAGACAACTTAGATCCCATTGATTATTAGCAAGTGAGCAACAATAATTATTAATTACACAAATACCACACACGGTCATCGAATTCTCTACTTTAAATTTCTCTTTAGTAGCGGTATCCATGCCTCAGTTTAAAACTATAAAACCGTTCAAACCGGTCAAAATCTAAAAATGAATATGGTTATTAAACATACCTAGCCTTGGTATGGTGTGTCCTTTGGGATGTTGGACGACAACAGGGTCCACGAACGATTCTAATAAAGCCATGCTCTCCTCCTTCATGAAATCTGTCTCTCCTGTACGTGTTTTCATCGAAAATATACACTTCAGTTAGTTGAGGATATTATTAATCTAGATTCGAAAGAAACTCGAAGGTGTCAAGTTTCAACCTATTTACTTAAAACGAGTTAGTTACGGTTGTGACATATTTTTCAAATAAATAAGCTGGTTTTGAGGACCTCAGTAACTATGGAATATATATAACTATGTTACAGGTGATAGTGATACTAAATATGATGCTGTTAACTAGATCAGACCGATACATTTATATAAAATCCAAAATACTCTACATACCAATAAGGTGTAGAGATGGTGTAGTGATGGGAGTTGAAAAGGAAGCAGATGCAAGTTTAGGGATCCCAAACTTTGAACCACCAAATTTAGCCCCGGATATCATTATTACAAACTTCACCTTTGGAACCTTCGTTAGGGCTACTCCTTCTCTTTGCATCCCTGGTATTGATGCTGTTAGGATCGCCCCCTTGTTTTTTATTTCACACATCAATAAAACAAACATTTATCAACACGTGTATGCAACTTGGACTTTAGTAATCAAAACTATAACTCTCATTGATCGATAATAGTCCATACTAGTAATTTGCTTAATCACTCTATTAATTTTCACTTTCGTTGTCATGTACGATCTCACTCTAATAAAAAGTATCACCTTCTAGACCTGATGAATTATTGACTTAATTACTTTTATCATGTTAGAATGTTGTAAATTGTACTAAAAAAACATAAATATAAGTTATGGACGTGTTAAGTTACTTACTTATACATTAAGTAGTGTGGGATTAATTTCACCTCCAGAGGCTGTGAAATTTTTGAGTAGGGTTCAGCGCGTCGTACACGGAACCTCTTCAGCTTCTAGGTCCCAAAGCTTCGTTTTTAGCAGGATTGGCTTTGCTGTTCAAAAGGGGGTTGCGGCGCAGCTTGTTGCCTGTTTGCCTGCCACTTTATTGTAATCGTTTTATAGTAAATTATATAAAACTTTAAAAAAAAAATATATATATATCAATACTTATATGTTATATAAGAAAAAAAAAAGAAACAACTTTCAGAAACCTGGGAAAAACCAAGAACACCATCAAAAGGGCCATGAGTCAGCATAAACTCTTGAATTTTTTCAAGACATTCTTCAAAGTTATAATACTCCTTAAATTCCTACGACAATATATATATAACCAATGATATTAATTATTTATAAATAATGAATAATTAACCGGAAATATGAGTAAAAGTACAACGAAAGAAAACTAGGAAGACCTGGTCAGACTGGAACCATTCGTAAAAAGGAGGTTCAAAGATTCCATCAACATCGGATTTGCCTCGAGCCAGGTACGGACCATCCATGTAAACCAGGTCCAGCTTCTGCAACAATGGTTGGGGCCATCTTTCTACTAGTTTATGAAGTATCACACCACTTGTTCTGAACCCATGAAGACACAAAACTTTGAGTTTCTTGGTCTCCATTGCTAGCTAAATTAGATCAGAAAGCTTCATGTATCGTATTCAGAATTGAATCATAATGAATCAAGTTGCAACTCATGGGTCCATCTATTAAAGTTTGAGCATTGAAGACACGTTTTCCATCTTTTTGGTGAAGATAGGTGGGCCGGGGAACGTAATAAGTCAGATAGTGTAAACGAACCGAAAGTTCGGTAAACTATTTGTGAACAGTTTGGCGGGAAGTTCGTTTATGTTCATTTATTTAATAAACGAACGAACATGAACAAAAAATCTGTGTTCGTTTAATTAAACGAACGAACATATACACATGTTCAGTTTGTTTATTTATGTTCATGAACGTTTGTTTATGTCTGTTTATTTATGTATTAATAGAACATAATTAAATATTATCTGGATAGGTCATCTGTATTGGTTAATTTGTGTTCATTTAAGTGTTTTCATATAAGTTCGTTTATATTTGTGTTCATTTACATTTGTTCATACATTCTCGTTTATCTTTGTTCAGTTATGTTTGTTTAGATCTTAAACAAACGAACTCAAATGTCCATTTTTAAATAAACAAGCATGAACATAAATATTTGTTCGATTAAGTGTCTGTGTTCTTTTAAAGTTAAATGAACGAACACGAGCACGCTCTTGTTTGTGTTCATTCGATTCGTTTACGGGTTTTCATTATTCACATTGATAAATACATCGATCTCAATCTCTAGGCTCTGCCGATTGTGTTTGTGTGTCTTTTGTGTTCGTGAACCGTTCGTGAACACATTAATTTCGTTAATGAACGAACATGAACATAAAATCTCGTTCGGTAAGTATTCATGAACCATTCGTGAACACATTATTTGCTTAATGAAAGAACATTAACAAGGCCTTGTTCATGTTCGTTCGGTTCATTTACAGCCCTAGATAGATATTATGAAACCGGATTCGTCATTGATTTGATAGCACTACACAAATTTTTAAAATATATATTGCTCGGTTGGTTATATTTGATAGAATTGGCTTTTTAGAAGAAAATATCTACATACTAGATTTTATCCCCCATATTACGGGGGTTGTTTTACATTATTCGTTTTTAATATTTATATATGTATAATTGGATTTTAGCTTTATTTATTGTAAGAAAGTTAATAATTAATATACTTGAGGTTTGATGATAAAATGGTTTCACAAATAAATGATATGTTATAATCCAATTTAAAAGCTATCTGGGTTTGGTGATACCCATTACCCGTTTATTTTCTTTATTATAAAATTGTTTCTTAATTATAAATAATATCTTTTTCTAAATAAAATAGGATATTAAATTTTAGTATATCCCTTATAGGATTTTCATATCAAATATTTTATTAGATTAATTTTTAATATAATGAGATGTTATAACCCATTTAAGAGCTATCTGGATTTGGTGAGACCTTTACCCGTGAATTCGGATAAAATGCGTGAGAAACCTTCATTTACAAATAAAGCAATTTAATAGCTTGAGAGAATGGTTGTTTTACATTTTTCATTTTTTAATATTTATTTTTTGGATTTTAATTTTCTTTATTGTAAGAAAGTTAATAATATACTTAGGGTTTGATGATGAAAGGATTTCATAAATAAATGATATGTTATAACCCGTTTAAAAGCTATCTGAATTTTAGTGACCCATGACCCAATTATGTTTTTTACTATAAAATTGTTTATTAATTATAAATAATATCTTTTTCTTTTTAAATTGGATATTAAATTTTAGTATATCCCTATTATATAGGATTTTCATATCAAATAGTTGGTAAGATTAATTTTTAATTTAATGAGATGTTATAACCCGTTTAAGAGCTATCTGGTTTGGTAAGACCCTTATCCATGAATTTAGGTTAAATCAATGAGAGGGCTCCGTTTAAAAATCAAGCAATTTGGTGACTTCCATAAAAGGGAGAGCGACCACATCGCGAAACGTAGGATTTTAAAGGTTTCGTTTATATATGTTATATAGATATAGATATTAAAATAAGACAAATTTTTACCAATGTGGTGTTGGCAAGGCAAAACCTTTAAATACTTGGATTTGAAAGGAGGAGGTATAGGTTTCAAGTCCCACGAACAAAAAAGATTAAAAAAAATTTGCTATTAAAAAAAATAAGAGAATGAGAAAATTTTTTAAAGAAGAATAGTTATAGCTACCTAAAAATACATCATCAATAGGGCAATAAGTGTAATAAAGATATTCAATCAAGTAACCCAATAACTCATCCAATTGCTACAAATATTCAATAAGTAGTCCAGTAACTCATCCAATTGTTATATACAAGTCTAATAAGGAAGCCCAAAGCAGAGCTCCTGCCATATCTAGAGACACCCCACTTTTTGCTAAAACACCCACCCATACGCCCCGTATAGCTCTATACGGGGCGTATTGGTTGGTTTTTCTAGAAAAACCAACCAATTTGTCTTATTATGTTTTTTGTCTTATTATCAGAATGAGCGTGTAGCCCTATACGCCGCCTTTGATATATTTTTTTTAATTTATTATATAGCCCTATACGCCGCCTCTGATATACGTCGCCTCTGGTACTGACCTTCTAGACTGAAAGTCGGTTCCGACCAGAAGCATGAGAAATTGACTAGTCAAAGATGTTAGACTTTAGCCTATAGTTCCCGAAAATGCGATTTTTAGCCTTTTAAGCGATTTTAAAGGTTTCTAAGGGACATTTGGCGTAATTGAAAGTTATGAAATTATAAAATAAGTTAAACCAAGTTAAGTACCAATAAATACAAGTTTTAAATAGTTCGAAAGATCCGAATTACTATCCCGAATCGGTTTAATGAATACAAATACGAAAAATCCGAGATGTTACAGCACCCTCATCGGAATTATAACGGTAATAATAATAACAACAACAATAATAATAAATTAAAAAAAATATCAGAGACGGTCTATAGGGCTATCGCCCCTTCTGATAATAAGACAAAAAACATAATAAGACAAATTTGGTGGTTTTTTCTAGAAAAACCAACCAATACATCCCGTATAGAGCTATACGAGACGTATTGATGGGTGTTTTAGCAAAAAATGGGTGTCCGCAGCAGGACCCTTTTGGAATTGATTCTTTATCAATAGCTCACATTTTTTAAAGCTTGTCAATGATGGACAAGAAATAGATATGTGAAACCATCTATAGATGAAAAAAGTTTAGTTACAAGACTTCAAATGATAAGTGCTATAGATGTTCTGATTCAAACCACTTTCTTGGTAATTGTCTCAAGCCACCTAAAGACGACGAATAAAAACCTATTCACTCCCTTTTTAGTTTTCTATTGTAACACCTTAGGCGAATCTCATATTGGTCATGGACAGTAGTGATTCTTGGTTCATAAGTAAATACCATATCTCTTAAATCACCAACGCATTTTTGGCTTAATTATAGTGGACGAGAGTAGAGGTGGCAAATAAACTGGTTAACCGAAAACTGAACCGGTTTGAAACCGATTATGTAGAATCCGTAGGTTCGGAACTGGTTTGTAGTTTTCTCCATCAAAATTGGTTAACCGGGCTAAAACCGATCAAAGGAAAACTGAAACCGGTCGTAACCTGGTCAAGAAACCGAACCTAAACCGATTATAAACCGGTTTTGACTTTAGTTGACCAAACCGAATCGGTTTCAACCCAAACCGGTTTTGAATTTTAAACCGGTTTGTGAATGATGTGCTAAAAGTAGTTATATAATTATTAACTAAAATTATGCTAATCTAGATACAAAGTAATAATTCTAGACTCTTAACTTAACAAAAGCTACTAACCGGCAAGTGAACCGGACGACTCTAGTACATCTAAGTAAATCAATATTGAACCCACGAGACTCTTTAAATTACGTAAGTTAACTAATTAGACTTGACTGACTGGCATGACTATTTAATTATTATTATTTTAAAAGGGAGGGGGGGTTTAATTAAAACTAAATATAAACTAATTAAGAAAAACAAATAAAATAAACAAAAGACAATTAAAATGATTTGAAATCAGATGACAATGAAAAACCACCTAGGCTAGATATCCCAAAGTTCAGTTATCAAATAATCGGAAAATGCTTCATTATGGAACCGGGATCATAAAATAGTCATTTAAAAGAAAACTCGAACAGGACCCTAACCCTTCTCAAGAATACACCTATGGGTTTCTACTAAGTTCTCAAAACCATCAGTTTTAATATTAGACTTCCTTACGGTTATCCAATTAATATTAGCGAGTACCTTCAAACGGAATCCTACCTTACAGCGCGGAAATCAAAGGCAGTTTAATAAATTCATTCGACATTAATAGACAAAGTTGAAAAATCAAACATAGACAGACTCCTTACGAAAAACTAAATCTAACAATCTTAATCAACCAAGACCCATCAAATAACTTATCACCTTATAGCTTTTTAGGTTAGTAACACACTTTTATTTATTTGATTAATGATATTACTTGTAGCATCCCCTAAAGTTCGGTCCAACTTTGACAAGTTAATAAAGATAAAGGACTAGAAATATACTCAAGACAAGTAAGGGGGAATGAGATAAGAAAAATAAAGCATCTCACGTTATGTAAATAAGAAAATCCATTGCGTATGGAAAGAAAGAAGAAAGTGAAAACATTCCACATGGTTATAAATAGGGAAGAGAACTTTCCTCGCACATTGGAAAATTATAAAACTTGGAAGCTCTTTATAAGATAAAGAATTTCCATAGTAATATTCTTATGTGGTTTAACACTCTCAGTAGTCCTAGCGGAGGGTGCGAAGCACCCGACGCACACGGGCACGGGCACGAACGAAGGGCGTAATGTGGCGTTTTGATGGCGCACTTTGCATTTCACAAGCCGATTGAGATCCCCCTTTACTATTTTTGGAAAAGTTAAATGATTAAAATTGAAAATCTGGAAACTTGATCCTTCGCGCTACGCGAACGGATTAAGATATGGCCTTTCACGCTACGCGAAGGAGTTGGAATAAAACGAGGGTTTGAACGGCTTCGCGCTATGCGAAAAACTAGTTAAGGATTAATTCGTGCTACACGAAGTAAATCCCATGCATGTGTGACACGTGTTGACACGTGGCATTACGTGTCAGACCACGTGGCAGTCGACATATGACTCATCAAACAGTATGGCGGTTCACGCTACATGAACGGCCATAGTCTTTGCCGTTCGTGCTATGTGAACGGCCATTGTCTTTTTCGTTTGCGTTATGTGAAGGGACATAAATTTGATATAAATGGGATGGCTCATGGCATGTTCTTTTCACACATCTAAACATATTTTATACACACCTTTAGACTCGTTTTGCGTGCCGCATCTTGTAGTACGTGCCAAGCTTCGAAGTTCTGCCAGTCTAAGCTCTGGAATGCGATATAAAGTAGAAGTACTGCTCGATCAGTCTTAGGCGTCTAACTCTGAATACCCATGTGAGGTAGGGGTTCCGCTTAAGTATTATCTTATTATTATAATTGCTTAGACCATAGTTGGGGGGTATAGTCCGAACTTTGATCACAGTTAAGCATATATAACTTTTCATAAGCAAATGTTATAGTCAAATTATTGTTTCTTTATGATTAAGAAACGTAAGCTTTTATATACAAAGGGTATAGTCAAAATAATATTTCTTTATGATTAAGAAATATAAATGTTTCTTCTTGAAGAAGAAACCCAGTATAGATGTTTCTTCCTAAAGAAGAAACATAGCATATAATTGATAAACAAACAAAAGAACTAAAGGTCCAAATATTTTATATAAGCAAATGATTTGTCAAGGTTAAAGCTATACAAAACAGACTACGGGTTTGAAGCTAGATCGCTGATCTAGATATTTATACAAAAGTTATTATCGTACTATAGGTCCGAGGTAACACTCAAAAATCATTATCAGAAATCAGAAGCAAAAATCAGTAACAGAAACCGATAATAAACAGGAACCAGTAACATAAACTGATTACAAACAGAAAAGGTAAATGCGCCCTAAACTTTTACAAACTCTTTTAGAGTCAGACTACTTGCGTGGGATCTATGAATCCTTAAAACCTTGTGTTACCATAATAAGAAACGGACACTTTGGATAAAAGTCTACATGTGTTCGAATCCATTCATACATAGTGACTCGGATTTCCTCGAGGCCATGCATATCATCAAGCATGCCTACGGGATTATTCAGAGAAAGGATCTTGTGTATATGATTTAATTGTACATGTACTTAGGGTAATTTTATCCCAATTGAGTTGGGTGCCTAATGAGTAGTCACAAAGGTATTATTGTTGATTTCACAATGGTATTGAAAAGATTTTACAACAGAGTCAATGTCATTCACCGGCTGTGTGCTGACGTATTTTCCCCCACGTTTCAGGGAAATCGTAAAGCTAGATCATACATCAAGACAAATTAGAATATTGGAGATATAGTCATTAGACGTCATCTGATGGCTCAGATATTTTATTTCAAAAATATTGTAAATAATCATATTTTCAAAAGATAGGTATTTGATTTATCAAAATGGGTATTTAAATCCCGAGTTTTCAATATAATAATTTTATTCAAAGACTTCTGCTAAAAGAACGTAACTCTGATATATTTACAAAATAGATACCAACTAACGGGTGTCACGCCTAGGCCCTAAGTCGGGGTGTGACATTGTTTCTATGATCTCATTATAAATCAATCACACACTAGTCAAGAACATACAGTAAATGACCTAACAGAATCCTATTATATGACAGATAATCACCAAAGACTCCGTGAAACAATATAATTCACCAAATAAATCCGAGTACACATATGCATCGAATAAACAAAATCACACTTTTACTGATTTATAAAACCATAACGAAAAGAAAAATCCAAATAATATCAAACAAAGCCTAGGAAGTCTTAAAAGTTTTAGCCAAGCACTCTTAAATCAAACGAAACATATAAAATAGAATTCATGATGAAAATTAGATAAAGACGATAGATTAGGGTGACAAAACCCGTAATCTTCGATCTTGTGTTGATAGCTCTTCACCGTATGATTCCAAACCTTCAAATGCTTCAAAAACCTTCAATATTAAGCTCAAATTTCGTCCAAGGCAGCTGACATTCGTCCCCCCTCCTTAGGGTTAAGGTTAAACATGTTTATATATTAATTACAGGCCCAAAACCCGTCCAAACGTAATAGAAATAAGCCTCATCACGTCGCGCGATGAGGAATTAGGTTGTTGGCCGCGCTTGGAGAGGAGAAAAAAAATAAGGGAAAGCCACCCTGGGGTGCCACGTCGCGCGGCGAGCTTCCCTTTGGGTGGCTGCCTGATGTGAGGAGGAAAATGGTCGGTTCTTCATGCCGGTTGGAACAGTTCTCTTCCTGGTTCGACCGGTTCTTCGTTTTAGCTTGTTTCCTTCTCATTTATTCTTTTTTCAACCATTTTTAATGACAGAAACCTACCAAGCATTAAAAGGTTAGTAGTATACAAATTCTAAACGAAAAATAATTAAAAACTAATAAAAATACTATATAAAATATATAAGAGAAATGTATATATTTATCATTATATCAATGAACCTCTAGACGAGAGAAGTGCTCCACAGTTAAGCGTGCTCATCTGGGAGTAGTATCAAGATGGACGACCTCCTAAGAAGTCTCCACCTGAGTAACCAAAAACAAATCTGTGAGCTCTTTGTGAGCGAAGCGGACAATACTAGTGGTAAGGTTATATGTTACATGTGGTATTAAAGGCATTCCTAATTCTTTCGGGATGATAAAGCAAACCTTATGAAGGATGGTGAGTCCCCAGGGTGTTGATAGGTACACCTTAGGCGAATCCCACATCCTTGATTGGATGGTGGGGCTAACCTCATTGTTGGTGCATATTCTGTGTGACAACAGCTTAATAGATAGGTCTTGTTTGTTTAACATGTAATTGTTAGTGTGAGCGAACTTGTTTAGTGAGGGAACTTAAAAGTTGACGGACTTGTTAAGTCCGTGCAAACCAAGAAGCAGTCGAACTTATATGAGTATAACTGTATAAGTATGTATATTTGTGTAGGGTTTAGGGTTGGTCATTCCGTCAGCCTCTAGGGTTAGATGAACAACTGGTTCGTGAGTTTGTGTTCTAGTATTAGTTGTGTTTGTTATAATAAATAGATGAAGAAATTAAAAGTGATTCTTGTGTGTTTTTATTTCTAATCGTATATTACTTGTTATCGTTATTCAAGGGGTTTCCGCACCCTTGATTGGACGAGTCAATCTTGTCAAGATCCAACTAGGGACCGACACTCATCGATGACGATGAGTCCGTAAGAGGGGGGGATTGTAACATCCTATGCGAATCTCACATCGGTGTTAGACAGGAGAGATTCTTGGTTCATTAAATGCCTCTAATCTAAAACACCAACTTGTTTTAGGCTTAATGGTAGGGGGCAAGAGAAAAATCCATAGTTAAGCGTGCTCGGATGGTAAGGATGGCAATGAAACCAGAACCCGATGGAAAACCCCGAAACCCGACATAAATGGGACGGGTAATACCCGACCCATTAGGGTTTGGGACGGGTTTGGGATTAGCTTTGAAATTTTTCGCGGGTTTGGGACGGGTTTAGGATTTCTAATATACCCGATTACTTGACCCGATTACCCGATAACATAGACCCATTTATCCGATTATATACCCGATGTACCCGATATAGCTTATTATATTGTATATATATACTATATTCCAAATATATTATTTGTCGAAACTTGTTTATGCCAATTATTTGAGATATTTTACCTTTATGGTAACCATCTTTGTAATCGATTAGTTATATTTTGTCAAAACCTTGTAGAAACTCGACGGGTTTTGAGCCAAGTATACCCGACGGGTATTTTATCAAAACCCGATAGGAAACCCGAAACCCGATGGGAAAACCCGAAATCCGAAGGGTAATTCCCCGATTAAAACTCGACGGGTTTGGGATGGGTTTGGGGCGGACTTTTATAACCGGGTATGGGTTTGGGATGACCCATTGCCATCCCTATCGGATGGGAGTATCAGGATGAGTGGCTTATTGGGAAGTCTCCATATGGGTAACCAAAAAACAAATCCGTAAGCTCTTCATGAGCAAAACGGACAATATTTGTGGTACAAGAAGCCGGATATTACATCTACATCTTGGTCAACGGTTCCATTAAAAAATCATTGCCCGGTTCATTATCGGGTCACGGAATAACATTGCCCGATTCATACTTAACTTTAAAATAGGGGATAAAATGTTTCTAATATTCATTTTTAGATTGATGCATGTTGACGTCCGAACGTTAATTTAAAGGTTTCCTTCTCTTTTATTTTTGTTTTGGAACGTAAGAAAAGGTGCAAAATTTTGGAATGCTTTTCTCATCATGATCAATCGGTTATTTGGAATGGAGATGGAAGGGGAATCTTCAATCTCAGTCGGAGTTAAGAGAATGACATCAATGTATCACTTTGCTCGAACATGTGCAGGTTAATGATTAGGGTGACATCCTGATTTGGTCCAGGGTTCCCTCGAACCATTTCCCTGTCAAATCATTAAAATCTTTAATTGTGGAGGAAGGTAATTGATAAAACTTTTACAAATTCGAATGCAGCAATTGGGTTCTGAGTTAGCACCGGCGAATCTTTTAATGGGCAAAAGCGGGCCGCGACCCCATCACATTTTTCGTTCAGTAGTATATTTTTCTGAAAAAAATCAAAAAATATATATATGTATCGAGTTCGGCCAAACCAAATTATTTTGAGTCCGGCCAATCCATATTATTTGAGTCTAGGCCCAACCTTGAATCTTTTTAAAAAATAAAGTTTGTTTAAAGCCAAAGAGCCAGAAAACGAAATAAACTTAAAGATAAAAATAAGGCTAAGAAATCGAGCTCCATAAGACGAAGCCCAAACCCAAATAAATTTTAACCTAGAAAAACCAAACATTAAACCCAAAATCAAACCCTACCACCTAGTTGATGTTCGAACACAACAACGAACGGAGTTTCCATTGTGTGTTGGCCACTGTGTAACTTATTGACTTGTGAAGTTGGGCACAGAAATCAGACTAGAAGCTGAGAAGCAAGCAAGTGAATTGGTGAAATAGTTTGGGTGTGAAATCGATGGTGTTGCCGCTGTTTGCTGAGGCCTGGGGTTTGGAACTAACTCGTTTAGGTGTGAAATCGATTACTCAAAACAGTCATCAAAATAAAGTAGAGACCAGGTTCGACAATTCGCATTTCACCCTTTTGTATATTTTTTCAATTTGGTAGGTTATGGTTTGGAATTATTGGCCCGACCGGAACCGAATTGCCGACCTAAAACTTAGAAGTAGGAAAAGAATTTTGGGTCTCGTAACTTTCGGCCATCCATACTAGATGTTCAAGATCCGCCACTGCGAGTTAGTGTAACAAATTCGGTTGGTTGGCGGAAATGGGTTGTATTTCAACATTGTTGGCCCTTATAATTACTAAAGGAAATATTCCAGTGGGTTCTCATTTGTGTGTTCTTTGCGGTGCTGTTTTTGAGACATCCAATCACCTTTTCATTTTGTGCTTTATGGCCTCGGTGATATGGCAGGGTTTTAGTTGGTGTAAGATTAACCATATTTTTGCTTTCATGGTTAAGGATTTAGTTGGTGTAAGATCAACCATATTCTTCAAGGTATTATAACAACATGTTGGTAAGTTTAGAAATGACGCTCACTTTTCAAACATAGAAGTCATTTCAGCAAAAGTATACGGAGACATCAAGGCGCTCCTCCACTACTACAAAAACAGGCGAAAGATGCGATAGGTAAAACACAAAAGGTGCGGTTCAGCCATTCAACCGCACCTTTTAACGTAAAAACGGTTTTTTAACTAAATTAGCACAGAAGATGCGGTTCACAATTAACAAAAGATGCGGTCAAACATCACCCGCACCTTTTGATAGTGGATAACAAAAGAGGTGCGGTTCACAATAAACAAAAGATGCGGTCAAACATCACCCGCATCTTTTGATAGTGGATAACAAAAGAGGTGCGGTTCACATGGATAATAACATATATAATTTAAATTAATTTCAACTTTCAAACTATGTATTATCTCTTATTCTCCTTATCTTTTTTTTTCTTCCAACTTAAACAACCTACAATTATCTTCCATATTATATGTAACTCAAACTTGGCCATTATAATGAAGATCCAATGAAGGTATATTTTAGTTTACTTTTATATTTTTATGTATTGTTAAATATATTTTAACGTATACATATATAAAGTTCGATTTTTCTAGTGATCAAGAATATCATTCAAATACCAAGCAAATTAATTAAGGTATGGAAAATTTTAATTTTATTGCATTTATTAACTGTTTATTTGTTTATAAGTATGTGCATATATATATTTTGTTATTTGTAAGTGTATATGCATATTTATGCTTATTTGTGTATTATATATATAATATACACACACGTGTGTGTAGAGGTGCAAACGAGTCGAGCCCGAGTTTGACTAGGCTCGAGCTCGGCTCGTTTAGATCTTTATTTTAAAAGCTCGAGCTCTTCTCGGGCTCGCCTCATTAACACTATACTAATTAATAGTTTTTATAGTTGATAATTGATAGTTGATAACTGATAATATACAAATAATAGTACTAGGCATGTTAGTCATGTTTCGTTGTGCACTTGCGAAAAAAAATGGTTTACTAAATTATTTATTTTATTGAACATGGATAACCGGAAATTTTAATTATTTATACTATTTACTTAAATGCAAAAGGCAATTAATTAAAGTAAATCTTATCTTCTTCTTTGTCGGCAATCTACATCCCTCTATGGCCCTATGAAACTTTTGGTATTGAACATGAAGAGTGAATGAATATGTATATAGAAAAGATAGTTAATCATGTTAAATATAAATAATTTTAATGTTAAGGAAGAAAGCTCATGAGTTTATTTGGAATTTTCCGTATGGCTATAAAAGGTTTTTGTTTGGTTTTTATTTATAGGTTATTTATATATATACATTTGTGAACCGGATAAGTTTTTTTTAGTTCGAATTTCAAAAAGAAAAAAAAAAGAAAAAGGAATAGACATACTTGTAAAATATTGTTAATTTTAGATCTATGTTAACACTATTTTTTTAAATAAAAAGAAAATAAAGATATGGCATGGGTCCCTCTTAGTTATCCAATAAGAGTATGGATTAGAAATAAAAACCTACTTAACAACACCATTTGGTAAATATTTCTAAACAAACTTTTAAGAATTATTATACCAGATTAATGTTATTTAATTTTTGAATTTGATTGGATTTTTATTCTTTATTTTATTTTTGGGATCTTAAATTTTATATATGCATGTTATTAAATGACTATAGTTTTTCATAAGCTTATGCCCTTTCTAAAATCTTTTATATTACATATCATTTTTATAAATATTATAATGTTACAATTTTCGTCTATATATTACCTATCACTTGTTTGAATATTTTATTTCCAGATGGATCGTGATTGGATGTACAAAGCTTCGCATACATCCGAAATTTATGCAGCCGGTGTTCAAAGTTTTCTTAGTGCCGTCGAAGCAAATCGCGAAAAAAAAAAGAAGTCGGTCAATTTGTTGTCCTTGTTCCGTATGTCAAACATTTCAATATTTTGAGGATATCACTGAAATAGAGGCACATTTGTTCGAAAATGGCTTTATGCCTAGGTACTTTTAGCATGTCGTCGACCGCTAATGACACTACATACAACGACGACGCATCAAACCTTAATAGTACGTACAACAACGACTCATCAAACCTTGATGAGAATGATAACCATTTGAATGTCCCCGATGACAATTTAAATGAAATGTTACATGATATGGAGACTAATATGGGCGATGCTGAAATAGAAAATTTACAACACCTATTTGAAGATGCAGAAAAACCGTTATATACCGGTTTTAGACTTAATAAACTTGATGCGGTGCTAAATTTGAGTAACTTAAAGTCAAAAAACGGATGGAGCGATAAACGTTTCACGGAACTATTAGTGTTTTTGCATGATCGAATGCTTCCGGAAGACAATGAATTACCAATTTCGACATACCGAGCAAAAAAGCTTATGTGTCTGATGGGATTGGAAGTTGAAAGAATACATGTGTGTCCAAATAGTTGTATTTTGTATAGAAAGCGGTACGAAAATGAACATAAATGCGTTGTGTGCGGTGCATCGAGGTATAAACAGAAAAAAGAATCGGATGAAGTTGATGACGATGAGGTGAAAAAAAAACGACCGCCCGCTAAAATGTTGTGGTATCTCCCTATCATACCGAGATTGAAAAGGTTGTTTTCAAACGAAAAAGAAGCAAAATTATTACGTTGCCATTCGGATGAACGTGTAATTGACGGAAAACTAAGACATGTTGCTGATTCACCTCAGTGGCGAACAATTGATAACAAGTATCCTGAATTCGGGAAGGAGACAAGAAACGTACAGTTTGGTCTTAGTTCAGACGGGTTTAATCCTTTCGGGGGCATGAGTAGTATTTATAGTACATGGTCGGTTCTTTTATGCATCTACAATCTTCCACCGTGGTTATGCATGAAAAGGATACATTATGATGTCGTTGTTGATTCAGGGTCCAAAACAGCCTGGTAATAATATTGACGTGTACTTGTCTCCGTTGATTGATGACTTAAAAACCCTTTGGGATTCAGGTGTAAACTTATATGATGCTTATGGGAAAGAACACTTTCAATTGCATGCCATGATTTTTTGTACTATAAATGATTTTCCAGCATATGGTAACTTGTCGGGATACACTACGAAGGGTAAGAAAGCTTGCCTGGTTTGTGAAAATAAAACAAGCGCAACAAGGTTAACAAACTGCAGAAAACATGTATACATGGGACATCGAAGATTCCTTCCGAAGGGTCACATTTTTAGGAATAAAACGGTTGAGTTTGATGGAAATATCGAGACCAAGACGATGAAGACACGGTCCAATGCATTTTCACGAGTTAAAAATTAAATACTGTGTTGGGAAAAAGATCTCGTGTTGAGAAAGGAGCCATCTGGAAAAAAAAGTCAATCTTTTGGGATTTACCTTATTGGAGAGATTTAAAGGTTGGACACTGTTTAGATGTTATGCATATAGAAAAAAACGTATGCGACAGCTTGATAGGCTTATTATTAAATATTAAGGGTAAAACTAAAGATGGGATTAAGGTTCGAAAAGACATGAAACTTCTAAATATACGCAAAGAGCTTCACCCAGAAAAAAGAGGCGACCGTATTTATCTACCGCACACTTGTTATAATACAACAAAAGAAGAAAGAAGACAGTTTTGTCAATGTTTACATGATATTAAGGTTCCATCAACCTATTCTTCAAACATTAAAAAATTAGTGTCAATGAAAGACCGTAAATTGATCGGAATGAAGTCTCATGATTGTCATGTTTTGATAACACATATGATTCCTAAATTTGTGGAGTGTTGCCAAAAAACATCCGATATACAATCACAAAGCTCTGTTTATTTTTTAACAACATTCACTCAAAGGTTATTGATGTAGAGCAACTGGATAAATGGCAAAAAGACATTAATGTTACCCTTTGTGAACTAGAGATGTATTTTCCACCATCATTTTTGATATAATGGTTCACCTAATATCTCATATCGTACAAGAGATTAAGGTTTGTGGTCGTGTGTTCCTACGATACATGTACCCTTTTGAAACATATATGAGTGTCTTGAAAGGTTATGTAAGAAATCGTCATCGACCAGAGGGCAGTATTATTGAAGGGTATACTTCTGAAGAGATGATTGAGTTCTGCCAAGGTAATGCTATCAATAATATATTACATGTATTAGTTTTAAGTAACAATATAATAACTTTTTTTTTTCACAGGCTATGTGGAGGGTCTTGACAGTGTTGGTATTCCTAAAACTCGTCACTCCGGACGACTTGATGGTCATGCTAGAGTTGGTTTCAAAACATTCTCACCATCTCACGAAGATTTACATGATGCATATTTAGTGGTCCTTAAACACATGACATGTCTTGCTCCATATGTTAATGAACACATGCAAATGTTACGATTGACACACCCGGGTAAGGATGATATATGGTACATAAAAACTCAAAACAGAAGAGTTGTCGAAGTGGATGAAAAGGAAGGTAAGAGAAACTGATGTTGATGAAGCCGTAAAAAGGTTAGGACAAGGTCCAGATTTTATAGTTGATACTTATCA
This sequence comes from Bidens hawaiensis, assembly GCF_021521415.1. NCBI lineage: Eukaryota > Viridiplantae > Streptophyta > Magnoliopsida > Asterales > Asteraceae > Bidens > Bidens hawaiensis. The sequence goes on from NW_027492155.1 coordinate 249,505, forward strand.
AGGGTACGACATTAACGGCTATACATTTTACACCCGTGATCAAGATAAAAAAAGTGCAGTGCAGAATAGTGGAGTTACAATTATAGCATCGACAATCGAGTTCAATAGACAACGTCGTGATACATTGATAAAAATCGCCAAAGATTCTTATTACGGTGTTATAGAAGAAATTTGGGATTTGGACTATCATGGTTTTAATATTCCTTTGTTCAAATGTAAGTGGGTAAATAACCGTACAGGCGTTCAAGTTGGCAAATATGGGTTTACACTTGTCGACCTTGCAACTCACGGCTATAAATCCGAACCATTCGTTATGGCAAGACATGTCTCACAAGTTTTCTATGTCAAGGACCCGAGCAAACCAAGATACCACATTGTACTGCAAGGTAAACAACGCATTCTTGGTGTTGATAATGTTGTTAACGAGGATGAATACGACCACTTTGATGATCTTCCACCATTTTCGGTCGATACTGAACCGGTTAATTACGACAACTTTATGCACACCACAAACTTGCGTGATGACATCAATGGGGTTTACGTTGATGAAGGTTTGATATAACCAATTTATTAATATAATTTATTCTTATTTTTTAGTATAATAGCTTGTTTATTTTTTTAATGCAGAATAAACGAGAATGATGAAGATAAAAAATGGCGTGTTTGATTATCCATGTTAATGAGACATTGTCGATTGTTTGTATTATTTCATTTAAACATTTTATTTATCGTAGTGAGTTTATTAATTTTATATTTAAAATTTATTAACTTCAATTGAAAATTAACTTGAGTCGAGCTTGTATCAAATTAAGTCCTCCGGCTTATTCAAGCCGAGCTGAATCTTTGAACTTTCTATTCGAGCTCAAATTCAAGCTTCAGTAATATCAGACGAGCTGAGTCTACACCCTTAAATAATTTTACCCATTTCCCCCAATTTTTTTTACCTATTCCCCCCTCCCCCCACCCAAGTTTTTACATATTCCCTCCACAAGAAATTTACTTTCCCCTTAAAATATATTAACTTAATTAGTTAGTAGCTTCAGTGATACTAAGGTTTTTAACAGAGCAGTTGCAGCCAGCCCTAGCCTCCGCTGCCTCGCCGGTCGTCCTCTCCGCCTTCGACGGTAGACGCCAGACCCCGCCGCTCGTCCTCAATCACACACCAGAGAGTAAGTTCATTTTTCATTCTTGAAAATAAAATTGAACAACAATATTGAATAAAAGTCTCATCTTCTTCAATCCACTGCCATTGCAAAGTCTTCTTTTATTGTTTTTGTTCTTGAAAATCATAGCCCCTTTGCTCTATTAATATATTTGGGTACGTGCGGTTGAGGATTTAAATATTGTATGTGGTCCCGGTATAATTAAGTTCATGTGTTGTTTGTGGGGTTATGATTCTTTCATATGTGTATTTGTTTTTAATTCACTTATCATATGTAGCATGGCAAAAAAAACAAACCAAAGGTAAGAGTACGAAAAGAAAATCAACAACCAAGCGGGGCCCTGCTTGTTTTCAGAAGATACCCGATCAGAAGATAGCTATAAACTTCGATGAAAATAATCAGCCCACTGGTGATGACCCGAAAATAGTGGGACGTTTCAGGTCATTCTATGGGATGAAGGTTCAACATCTCTTTCCATGTCATATTCAAATGTCCAAATTTGAGGATAAAGATTTTGATAATCTGTGGTTAGAAGTAAAGGTACGAATTATATTTTAAGTTATAAGAAATATAGAATACCTATAAATTAATTAATATTTTTAACTTGATGTTATTTAAACTTTAGAAGTATTGGATAATCGATACTGATGCCCCGAAAGCGTATATGAGGAAGTGGGCTATAAGACTTGGCATTAGCTTTAGACATAGGCTTGCTAGAGACGATATATACAACGCAACGCCCGATACCAAGAAAGCTTACAAAGTATATAAATTTATCGAAATTGAGGACTGGGAGGAGTTCTATAAACAAAGGACAAGTGAGGAATATCATGTATTTTTGAGCTGTTTATTATTATTAGTAATTTTGAGTTAATAACAATTTGTTGATTGTGTGAAGGAAATAAAAGAGAAAGCTAAAGCTAACAATGCCAAGAAAAAACACAAACTTCATGTAGGGCACGATGGATGGAGTGGTATGAGAAGGAAGATGAAAACTGTATGGCCTCAACTTGAATCAAGCTACTCCGTACTTAAAGGAATACTAAACAAACGTTCAAAGTTATTTATAATGGGTCACGCAACAAAAGACAAAGAGACCAAGTTGTATTCACTTGATGATGTTGCAATTGAGAAGGCCGGCACTTTGGTAAATGATTATGTTATTTAATTATATGAAAATGAATTTAGTTTGATTTGTAATTATTATAGCCGAATGTTTAAGCGTATCTTTTTTATAGAAACGAGTGGAGAAAAGTATGATAGCGGATGGGAGCTATTCTAAAAATAAGGAAGACCCGCTAGTTCGAGTTATTGGACCCGAGCATGGGGGACGATCAAGGACCTTATCCCAGATTATCGGTAATGACTGTGTGTTTTTCCTTCAAAGGTCTGCATTATTATTATTTGTAATCTTTTTTAGATGTTACTTTGACAGGATTGCCTTAGATGTCACTAAACTGTTCTAATATTCGTATTCTCTGCTGCTTCTGAAATGTTGAACTACGTGGTGATTACATGTTATAGATTTATAGTATTATACTATTTATGTGGGAGTGTAGGAGTATGCAAAAAGTGATTTCTACTTTTACACAAGTGATATTGATGGATGGATTAAAATACTATGATACTTGTCAGATTGACCAAAGTTGATGTGATTACATATTCTAGTCTTTGTTTACTATTTATTACAGTTATATACTTGATTTGCATCCTGTACACATATTCTATATTTTCAAATCCTTTTTGTATTGTTTGAAAGTTGCTTTTTCTAGCAGTGTAATACTTATATAACATTCACAAAAATAAAATCCTTTTATATCAAAACAAAACTTCTTAAATGGTGCTGATGGAACGGGGCCAAAACGGGTGCGGGTCAGAACGGGCCAGCTTAAGAAAAGGTTATTTTGATTTATGTTAGAAAGAGTTCAGGTCAAAATGGGTGTGGGTTAGAACGGGTGGATCTAAATAAATGACTTCTTTTCCGGAAAGCCTTAATGTTAATCCGCCTAGTGTGACCCGCTTTACTATTTTCAGAACTGAATGGCTGCCCAGTTTGACCTACCAAAACTAATAGTAAACCCAATGCAACCTGCCCATGAAACTGCATTTCTGTTGTAACTAATTACAAGTACCAAAATCATTATTAAATCTGTAATTTATTTAGCTCTTCTTTTCTGAACGTCAAAGCCATTATGAGAGCTTGAATTCATAGATAGCATAATAATCTGTAATTAATTTGCTTGTTATATTGTATTTATAGGTTATACAAAAGCTCATGGTGGATTGTTTCAGAATGTGAATCATGATAAAGTGTTGGTACCACAGGTGGATGCGAGACCTAATACACGAGTCGACTATCCACCTATTAAGATAATATATTTATAATTTGCTATATTAAAATGTTATATATATTAAAAATGTTGAATGATTTTTCAGAGCCACACCAGTTGTGAGTTGTTACTAAAAGTGGGTGATTCACTAGAGAAAGTGGCTGATGGTATGGTCTGGCCGAGCACTGATACAATTCTACATTGTAAAACAATAATGGAGGGTTGTGTCAAGGTTACGGTGGATGATGTCGTTGATGAATTTAAGACGTTGAAAGTCTACAAAGTGGCAAGGACGAGTGAACTTAAACGAGTTGAAGAAATGGTTGACCAGATCGTTCAATGGCCAAGAGATGCGATAAGGGTATTTTTTATATTAAAATATATTTTAGTATATCAATATAGTAATAGTTACTATAATATTTTCTTTGTTAAATTGTAGCTTGCGAACCAAGGGGCACCTAGCTCACCTAGTGCCCCGAGAGTGGATGCTTCGCCACAAATAGATGATGATGATACCTCGGACACTTCAAGTTACCGTCCACAGAAGGTCGAGCCATTTAATCTAATAATTATTTTTTAATTTAGTTTGATTTGTTCATATTATAACAATTTGTTTGTAAATTTAGGTTGATGAAGTACATCATGGCTCATCACAATTCCATGACGAACACATGACGTCCTATCATTTGGTAGCCGACCCATTTACTCTTCTTTATATTGTTTCTTTGTTCGATTTTTCAACGATTAGTTTGTTTTTAGGTTGATGAAGACGACCAAAATCAAACGGAAAATCTATATCCTTTCAAAGACGGGTTTTTAAACGCAGTTAGTTTTCAAAAACTTGTTTATATATCAATTTGTATATATATAAACATATATTTTTATATATGTACTAATGTTTTTATAATTGTATTTAGTTATTATCCATGGACCAGCAACAAATCACGTCATATGCTACCGTACGGGCACCCGAACCCGAGCCCAAACCACAAATTACACTAGTAAATGATCCCGAACACGATAAGTGGGAAGATCCTGATTTGGAACCCATAATGGAGAAATTAAAGAAAAAAACGGGTATCATTCGAGTTATGTTTGATCATTTACACAAATTTGTCGGTACACGCCATTCCATTTGGATTTCTTCACCTCAAGGGATGTACCCCAAACGAGTTGCAAATGCAATCCCATATTCAGAGTTGTTAAGAATATTTTCAAAGGAATGGCTTGATTTCAGCATTATACATTCGTTTACAATGTAAGTCATTATTGTTTAAATATGGTACAAAACATATTTAGTTATTTGGATATAATTTACTTAATTACTAACTTTTATCTCATATCTATATATTCAAGGTATTTTTTTCTTTTGCCCAAATCCGAATGCGCATTCCTTGATCCTAGCCGCATTAAAGGTACAGAATGTGACACAAATTCGGAGGCTGTTGTGGAACACATCAAAGAAATATTCAAATATCATGGAAACAAAAGATATTTTCTTGCACCATTTGCTAACAGGTAATATATACGTTTTCGTCAATACATACGCATACATATATTCATATACATATAGTCATACCCATACATATTTAATTGTTCATAATTTCTACTTTTTAGTGGTCATTGGACGTTTTTTATCTTTGAACCGGGCACCTCAACTGCCTATATTGTTGATTCTTTAAAATGGGGGAAAAGTGAGGAGAGCTACACCATTTCGGGTCTAGCTGATAACGGTTTCGGGAGAAAATTTACATGGACAGTGGTGAATGTATGTTTTATACTTTTATATCAAGTTATTACTTATTACAGGTGCTTAAAATAATTAATTGTAAATTAATTGCAGTGCAACCAACAACAAGAAGGTTGGGAATGCGGCTATCTAGTCATTAAACACATGCGGGAATTTGTGGAGACCATTCAATACAATTTTGTTGAAAAGGCAAGTGTTTTTTGCATAAATATATAAAATATCAACTTTTCTATTTATTTGTGTACATTTAGATACTTTTATTATTTGTTTCAGTTATGGAATAAAGGAGGGATTACTTCTCATAAGGAAATTGACTTTATGGTCGTAGACTTAATGGATCATTGGATTAATAAGGTGTTTGGAGTTTGACTGTTTGCGGGCTGGGCATGAACTTTCTAAAAGCGTCCCAAGGTTATCCCGGATTCTACTATTTTATGTTCATCTATATCTAAAGCGTAAAGTACAAACTCGCTTATATATGAGTAGGGTTTGAGTTTGATTAACTTCTGACTCAAATGCATATATATGAAGACTTTGGATATGTTGTTTTGTTAGGCAAGTATGAAGACCTCGGATTCGAATTTGCATTGCAAGTATGAAGATTGAATACGGCTCTTTTAGGTTGCAAGGATGAAAGTTAGAGTTTTTTGAACTGAATATTTGAAACATGATTTTTGTATTTGGATTGCATTTGTGGTACCTTGAAACATGATTTTTGTACATTTTGAAACCTTTTTTAAATATATTATTTGGTTTTGCATCTATAAAATATTGTGTATATGTGTATGTAGATGCAGCTTGCAGCTGCATATATTGTTTGGTTTTGTATATTGTTGTTTCCAGAAAATAATTAAAAAAAAGAATTTAAGCTAAAAGGTGCGGTTAGTTTATATGTTATAAGATGCGGTTTAGTTATTCATATTAGGATGTAAAAGGTGCGACTAAAAGATGTGGTTCAGATTAGGATGTAAAAGGTGCGGCTGTGAATATGCAGGTTAGATGATGCGGTTTTTTAAAAGGTGCGTTTCCTATATCTGAAGATTCGCATCTATTTGGTGCGGTCCTAGAACCGCACCTTTTGGCAAAATTCACCGCACCTTTTGGCTGTTTTTGTAGTAGTGCTCCTTGGGTTCAAAAGTATAGGTCGTAACACAAATCTATCATTTCGAAAGATCAATGTGGCTTCTCTTTCTTGTAATCATCTAATTTCTCTTGTGTGTTGTTTTCCCTTGCATGCTTCTGTTTGGGGGTTTCTAATAAAATTTTGGCTTTCGGAGAAAGAAATGAGAAACGTTTATGTTTTCTGTAGAGAAAGATTTTAGTTTCCTTTCATATTACAGCTGATGGTGAATCACTGGGCATTTAATTACTGATCTAAATACATACAAAGAATCTAGATACATAGTTGTATATGTATATCATGAAGGTTCTTTTTTTAAGAAAGATTAGATCAGACTTCAGAGTACGTAATAATAATTGAGAAATTTGTACATGACTGAACTATGCAAAAAGAAAATGCAGTTTACATATTAGCTAGTTCATAATTGATCATAACATACTAAGTTTTTTATTGTTTATGCAATACTTGATCTCGCACCTCCTGCCTTTGTTCTTAAATTCATAATCACATATTTTACAAAAAATCAATTTGTAGCGTTAAAATCCAAACTAAAACACTAAACCCATATCAGACCAGGAATTTGGATCAATTCTATATCATTTCCACAGATTTAGATTTAGATTTATCTGTTACCTTTTTTTTTTTCCATAAATTGATCATTCAACTTATTATGTCCAATTGTCCATGTCAACAAATTAAAATAGTGCATACTTCATCCACATCTGCATGTAAAGGGTAAGAAGGACCTTTAAGTTAAAGATGGCATTAGCACCAATTCTAGCACAATGTACATCTACAAATGCATTAAATTCAATTTGTTGGCATAATTGTTGTTTGGCCCAAGTGTAAAGCCCAACCCAAGAATTATTAGGGTTTATTATATTTGGTAATGTCTTGACTAGCAAGTTTGGTTAGTATATATAAGCCGAGTTATGGTTAGACATTAGAATAAGAGAAGTTGGTGCAACCAAGTTAGGGTTCATCAAGAGTCAAACCGAGTTAGGGTTTGAGAGTTGTAATCAGTTTTTTGAGTTATATTTTCTGATTAATATAAACGAGAGTTAGTCGTTTACTTCGTGTTTGATTATCGATCTGGGACTTGAATTGGTATCAGAGCCAAGTTCAAGAAATCGATAATCGGTCGGCGGCGAGCGGTGGCTTGAGGAGGAGTACCAATTCTAGCTCAATGTACATCTTCAAATGGTACCAATTCTAGCTCAATGTAGATCTTCAAATGCATTAAGACCAAGTCATAAGGGACAAAGAAGAACCAATGATCGTCAAAGGGGAAGAAAGGATATATCACAAGTTCAGTGTTACCGTTATGATGAGTTTGGTCACTTTGCGGCTATGTGCCCGGAACGTATGAAGAAAAAGGAAGAATGTAATTTGAACAAAGTTGATAACTTTGATCCATTTTGTTTATGATAAAAGGTGATCAAAAGACAATTTTACTAAATGAAGACGGTGTGATTCCAAAGCGTTTCGAAACCAAGCTGATGGAGAAAGATGTTTGGTATCTCGACAACGGAGCATCGAATCATATGACGGGTAATAAAGCGTACTTTTTTGAATTGAATGAACAAGAAACGGGAACGGTGATATTCGGGGAAAAGGGTCATTTTTAATTGAAGGGAAAACGGGGGAGCAGCGCCTGTTAACCGATGTCTACTACATCCCGAGCCTACAATGCAATATCATAAATCTTGGTCAAGCAACGGAAGGTGGATGCGAGATTCACATGAAACATGATTTGCTAACCATTAAAGATGATACATGTAAGCTTTTGATGAAGGTGACAAGGACCAAGGACCGATTATACAAGATTAGCCTCAAGATAGCAAGTCCCGGTAAACGAAATAGCATTGGAATGAAGAATTTTGCAGGTCGAGATCTTCAAAGTGTTGGACTGAAAGAAGACAAGCCGGTTACGAGTCAGATTCCAATCAAAGATCCAAGTTTCAAAATTCAAAGTCCAAAGAAGATTGTTCAAGAAACTAAACGTATGGTCAAGAAAGAGATTCAAGCCCAAGGGAAGACGAGTAATGATCAAACGAAGCAAGTGTTACTTCAAGCCAAGTGGAGCCCAAAGAACATTGCAAGAGATCAAGACAAGCCTCGGGAGAATCAAGAAAAAGATGACAAGCTTGAAGTTGAAGATCCGCCAATTTTGAGTAGGAAATTAGGGGGTGAGTTGGGTGAGTCGGATACAACAATTTGGGGGGGGGGGTGATTGTTGGCACAATTGTTGTTTGGCCCAAGTGTAAAGCCCAACCCAAGAATTATTAGGGTTTATTATATTTGGTAATGTCTTGACTAGCAAGTTTGGTTAGTATATATAAGCCGAGTTATGGTTAGACATTAGAATAAGAGAAGTTGGTGCAACCAAGTTAGGGTTCATCAAGAGTCAAACCGAGTTAGGGTTTGAGAGTTGTAATCAGTTTTTTGAGTTATATTTTCTGATTAATATAAACGAGAGTTAGTCGTTTACTTCGTGTTTGATTATCGATCTGGGACTTGACAATTCACCAAGGTATAAAGTGATATTTGCACCAGAAGAATGTTTCTAGTGAATTCAAGTGACTGGTTCAAAATTGGATACATTGACAAGGACACACTACCTCACCATCTCGAACTACGTGTTTTTAATTGTGCAACCTTCTAAGCCAATTATCCTTCATTTTTGGCATGAGGTCGTTTGCAATCTGCCCTTTAACATTAATGTTGACAAAATATTGGAAAAACTGGTTGTGGTTTTGCCTATATGCCAAGTGTGACATCCCTTGATTTCGGGTCAAATTGTATTTATTTTGTATTTGTTTTTATGTTGTAAACCGACCCGATTTATATCCCGAACATTTCAAATATATAAAATATTGGATTTTATGTTACTAAAACATTCCCGCTTGTCTAATTTGAAAAACCCCTTTTACGAATTCGAAAACGGACTTAAAACGCTCAAAATACATCAAAAACGAACTTCCGGACACGAACCGACTCGCAGCGAACCAGCAGTAGACCAGCAGCTTCATCTTTTTTTTTTGTTGTTTTGTGACTTGTCTTGACCCCCCTTTTGCATGCAAACCTTGATATTTAACCCTATGCTTGACCCTTTCAACCCACCCTATATATACACCCCTATCCCCTTCATTAATCACTGCCCATTCATCTCTTTCTCACCTAATCCTCAAGCATTCAAAGGTGTTCTTCATATTTTTTGGCAGTTTGACTTTCCAAAGTCAAACTGACCATAGTTTTACATCATAATCAACTTGTTAACACTTATTAATACTTGAAGATTGTTATACAACATATATATAATAGCACCCTTTGTACCTTCGGCGGGCATTTCTCCGGTCTCGGTCGGTTAAGTGTCCCCATAAGACAAAGCTACATGGAGGACTTGTAGTAGTCCTTGATTATATATTTTCCGCATCTAACCATCTAACTTGTTATACTTGTTTAACTTCTGCTCATCTTAGTTCTATTTTACATTTTAAGTTCCATGGTTATGGGTTTGTAGAGACTAGCCTCGGTTATTCCGTAAGTAGCTCCAAACCGGAAGCCGAACTCTTGTTTACTAGTTTGTTTAAATAGTTGTATAAACATGTTTTATGTAAGATTTGAGTTTCTAAAATCATTTTAATTAGTTCCATGGTTATGGGTTTGTAGAATCTAACCTCGGTCTTATCCCGAAACAAGATCCGAACCGGAAACCGAACTTTCGTTTAAAGACTTTGTTGTTGACTTTTTGTATGTAAAACTTTGGTATTATTATTTATAAATTATTTTACAAGTTCTATGATGTTTGGACATGTGGTAACCATTCTTGGCCTTATTCCAAGATAAAAACCGAACCAAACCTAACTAAACCAAGTTTACTCGCTTAAGACACACAAGTGTGTTTTTAACCATTAAAGCTTATATATTTCTTTAAAAATACTTTATAAACTGATTTTAATTATTTTCACAAAGTACTCGGAATGTTGAATCCCACTTGATCTTATAACAAAGTTTGGACCGATTAAACCGAACACTCGCTTAACGGACGTTGTTAGTTCTAAAACAATAGAACTACATACTTGGTTAAGTCTCTTTAAGATTTATTGAGTTATCTCATACATTTATTATTTTGGAAAGTTAACTTTGGGTTTGGCCAAGTCACCAAGACCCGAACCGACCACCCAAACACTCGTTAAAACCCGTTTTAGTATCTATATTATAAAGGGACTTGCTTTCTTGCATTTTTACCCACCTTATTACTTAACATAGGTTGAGTAAAATTAAGGGCTAGATACTTTAACCCAGTTTCGAGCAAACATACATTTTTAAAGGACTATTATTATAATTTCTTAAATATTTACATTTTAAACCTTAAACTTTAAATTGTTTACATTTCTTATCATTTATTTTCATTTAAAGAGTTCCAAGACAACTTTTCTAATACAAGACTTCTTCTCATTTAGGCTTCGTTCGTTAAACTCATCGTTCCGGTTAATCTCCAAATCATCAAATCTTTCAAGTTTATTACTTGAATGTGAGTACTTTCATCCCCCGTTTTCACTCTTTTATATTTTGGGGGTGACATTGCAAACTTATTCAAATCCAAATGATTTATACTTGAGTCTTAAACCACAAACTTTATTGTATACTTTACTTAAATAAATGCTCGATTTGGTGTTATATGCTTATATGCTTAAGTGTTAATGTGTTTACCGCTTTTGGATGGTTGATTCGCAAAATCCGAGTATATCTGGCATCCCCTTATAGAAAGGTGTCGTTAATGTGTTCTTATTAACGATTTCATACAAAATCCGAGTATATTTGGCATCCCCTTATAGAAAGGTGTCGTTAATGTATTCTTATTAACGATTTCATTTATCTAAATTGTTGCTATTATTTATTGTTTTGTCTACAAGTTGTGGATTCATATTATATATCTATTATTCAAAAACTATGAAATTGCTCACCAACCTTTGTGTTGACAAATTCTATTTATGCAATGTTACAGGTTTGACTTTAGGTTGACTCGAGGACTTGAAGAAAAAACGTTATCAAGACTATTAGGATATTAGCAAAACGAACAATATATTATTTATTATGATTTGAATTCGGTTATTGTATGAACAAGTTATGTGACTCTTTGTGTTTTTATGAATTTAAATGAGTTGATTAAATATTGTCACTTAATAGTGTCGTGTGCGATGAACAATCGGTTGCGTCCCGACGTTTCCGTCTTGGTCGGGGTTTGACACCAAGTCAAATGTTGGGTCCTTTGAGGATAGATGGAGTACTGTGTGTACTTAATTAAGATTTTGACCTGCTAACAATCGTGTCTATGTATCTTGAAAATGTTAGCGTGACTTAGGCAACTGATTGACTGATTATGTGCTGGTTAGTTTGATTTTTGTAGATTTTCTTTCTTAGTATGTACACATAGCTTCTTATGTTGTATTTTCATGTATTCTTTATTTAACTAATATTAATAATGTGAAAATTGTTGTGTGTAATTCTATAAGATGATAAACAAACCAGACATGTTTTGATATCCTTAAGAGCATATTATGACTTTACTATTTAGGTTTTCTCTTTCAGTTGTTACAACAAGTGTCAGTATCGTACCGGCACTATAGTAACCGAATCGATACTGACCAAATTCCTGTCACGTCTCTGTTTCAAGCGCAATATTGAACAACATTAGTGTCTGGTTTTACTATTAATGAAACAAGAAAAACGATAGTCCGTATGTGGACGAATAGGTAGAGTTGTTGAATGGTCTAATGTGGAAGACAGCTTGTAACATAAAATGTGCTTTTATTTTACAATTAACAAATGCAAGAAAAAAGTTGAGCAAACAGACAACGACTTTTTATCCAACCATGGTATTTTCTATATTTGTTTTACATGAAACACCGTTTATACATGTAATTAACTAGTAGTATTTTATTTGTATGAATAAACAATTCGACATAGACGGCCTTCTTTTATTTTCTTTTACTCTTCCCTAATTTTACTTAAATATCTCATAATTTACAATTTAATAAGTTAATACGTATATCCACACATACGTATCAATATCTGAATATAAAAATTTTATCAAGTTGTATTGACATCTTATTCATAGATACATTTATATTTATATATTTTGATATTATATTTATTTTTTAACGTCACCAATGAGATGATTTAAATGTTAGCACGTGACATTGAAAATTTAACAGCTTTATTATTTATAAATACAGTTTTATTTATATAATTTGAATATTATATTTATGTTTTACCATCACCAAAGCTAAAACATTAAAATGACTTAATAGCTTACTAATTTGGTAGCCCTTGAAACTTGAAAATTTATATTTTCATTTCGGATGGTGGTCAAATTTGTACTTCAAGACAAAAAGAAATTTATATTAGATCAAGTATAAGTCAGTCCGTGATACATTTCTAGTAAAACACAAAATAAACTAGATATAACACAATTTAACAAATTTTGTTAAAAAATAAAAGAAGGTAAGAATTGAAAGGAAAAACAGTTATGCCACATACTGCTTCATAAAATAACTAGGTATTCGGATCTAGATGTTGCGGCAGGTCCGTTAAACCGTAAAAAACAACAATAAAAAGTTGCGGCACGTTAAAACATACATAAACAAAATTAAACCAAAACGTAAAACACTATAAAAGAATAAAATAACCCAGTTGTGATGGTAAAAAAAACACACACACACAAAAAAGGGGGAAAAAAACTATAAGAGCTTCAATGAATTATTCGTCTATGGTTAGGTGACTTGTATATTATTACACACAACTTCGTATTAAATAGAACTTACAATGGAAGTAGACGAAAATAAGCATGTCATCATCATTTAAGAAGTTATAAACAAAAAAGGAAAAAAAGAAGCAGCTTATTACTGAGACACTGGTCAACTTGTAATTTACCGAAAAAGAAAAAACAAATGAAAACGATAGGATATAATTAGCATACTATTTGAAAAGCTTCATTTACAAACACTTAAAGCATTTTTTTTAATTTTACATAATAACCCCTCTAAAACTTACAATATGACCATTTCAGTTTTTTTCGACCAACAAGCTGTCATTAAAGCTGTAAAATGAGCCACTAGAGTCATCTAGCCAAGTGGCAACTGGCAAGCGTGTTGTTAAAGACTTATTATGTAGTGGTTTTGTGATGGCAAAAATAAATTTACTAAAGCCCCTTTTAGATAAAGTGTAGTGGTTTTAACAAATTGCAATTATAACTTAAGTCATTTTTTTTCATTTATTTAATATTTTATTATTCAATAAATATATTAGTTAAATAATAAAGCAACAAAAAAAATAATAGAAGTTTATTCAATTATAAGTTTCACTCGTTTTCATTCTAGTGGTGGTCCTCGTCTAAGAGGTTTAGGTCATGATGTTCAGCCGTCCTCGACTAAAAGCTTAACTCGCACTCAAACAACTTCGGTTGTCACCTCCTCATCATCTCCCAAGAAGATAAATCCTTGGATAGTTGATCCATTTCTTAAGGCTAATCGACGTAGAAAATATATAGTTGGTGCGATGAAAATGGTTAAAATTCTTAGTTTATTAGTGAAAAAATTGAAGTTTATTATTATTATTATTATTATTATTATTATTATTATTATTATTTCTAAGTGTTCAAATTATTTTAATAAATTACCCCCTTAAAGGATTTATTGCATTAAATGCCAAGTTCCCATCATTTAGAATTTTGGAGCCTGTTAAGGCCTTAGCGGGCAAAATTAAAGGCTCCATATTTGCATGTCACAAAATGGTTTTAACATAAAGATATATAGCCACATCATCATGCTTGGAGCCTCATATAGCTCCACTACGTGCAGTTTAAACGACAAAGCAACTCCATCTATAAATATATACTTGATGAATTAACAGGGATGGTTTATAGTTATGAGTCACCTTTTTCAAATAAATGCTAAATTTTGTACCAAGGAGGCAAATTTGGAATTTTATGTGTTTAGGCTGTAAACGAACCGAACGTTCGGTGAACTATTCGTGAACAGTTCGGCGGGAAGTTTGTTTATGTTCGTTTATTTAATAAACGAACGAACATGAACACATGTTCCGTTCGTTCATTTATGTTCATGAACGTTCGTTTATGTCTGTTTAGTTATGTTTGTTTATGTATTAATAGAACATAATTAAATATTATCTGGATAGGTCATCTGTATTTGTTAATTTATGTTCATTTAAGTGTTTTCATATAAGTTCGTTTATATTTGTGTTCATTTACATTTGTTCATACATGCTCGTTTATCTTTGTTCAGTTATGTTTGTTTAGATCTTAAACAAACGAATGCAAATGTCCATTTTTAAATAAACAAGCATGAACATAAATATTTGTTCGATTAAGTGTCCATGTTCTTTTAAAGTTAAATGAACGAACACGAGCACACTCTTGTTTGTGTTCATTCGATTCGTTTACGGGTTTTCATTATTCACATTGATAAATACATCGATCTCAATCTCTAGGCTCTGTCGATTTTATTTGTGTTCTTTTGTGTTCGTGAACACAATAATTTCGCTAATGAACGAACACGAGCATAAAATCTCGTTCGGTAAGTATTCATGAACCGTTCGTAAACACATTATTTGCTTAACGAACGAACATAAACAAGATCTTGTTCATATTCGTTCGGTTCATTTACAGCCCTATATGTGTTAGTTGTCTCTACAATAGTTTGGTTGCTAACTTTTGACCATGTAAATTCATATCATACATGCTAAATAGTGAATACATTTTGTCTATAGGGCATGAAATAATGATGACCTAGTAACTAAATCAAAATTAAGATTTGTAATTAGCTACTTTTATAAAAATAGACTTGTTGGATGTTGATTTAAGTTATGTGCACACATGTTATCTACGTTAGATTGTAATTTATGGGAATGAGAAATATTGAGATAAGTTATGGGAATGAGAAATTTAGAGTGTTATGTCACGGACCAAATATTTGAAGATCGAGATGCTTAAGTTGTCTCATAAGGCTTGGGTTTGTTGGCTCGTCCCGGACTTCATTGGGCACGGCCTCAGCGGGAAGGAAGGCGTACATGACTAGTCGTTCTTGCATGACGAACGCATCGCTGGTTGCGAGCTGTTGCCGCTCGCCTGATGAGTCCAAGGCAGGACGAAACCAGCAGACCCTGATCATGAGCGGACCGATTGGCTGGCCTTCGGGCGCCACACGGAGTCTGAGGGATAGCTCCGTGATAAGTGGTATTAGAGCAGGTCGAACCTCGGATACGTTGGAACGTGCACACTCAACCAAAAAGAGCTTAAAAATGTCGAGAATGTTAAGCAATGGTGGTGGGAGAAGATCGAATGGTCTTTGTACGCCGCGAGTATGGGATCGTGAGCGCCGCCCTGGTCCAGTGAAGTAAAGACCACCGTGTTCATGTTAAAAGTTTTATGGTGTGGCAGAGCCGTAACCTGTTTTGAAGTCTGCTAACTTGGCGAACGTCGGCGTCATACAATCGGCGGCATAATTAACCGACACGGCTAACTCACATTTTGGCTGAACTATTGGGTGTCCCATTTATCAGAGTTGATCATTCTCAAAACGCATGGCTTCGGCTTGTGAGCTGGTATGGGACAGCGAGCTTGCCCTTCAGACATGCATGGCATAGGGGAAGACCACTACGTCTAAGTCTTGCACGTCGGTATGAGACGACATGTGCATGCACGAGGACGTGCATGGTTATGGTGGTGGGAGAGTGTCACGGACCAAATATTTGAAGATCGAGATGCTTAAGTTGTGTCGTAACGCTTGGGTTTGTTGGCTCCTCCCGGACTTCATTGGGCACGGCCTCAGCGGGAAGGAAGGCGTACATGACTAGTCGTGCTTGCATGACGAACGCATCGCTGGTTGCGAGCTGTTGCCGCTCGCCTGATGAGTCCAAGGCAGGACGAAACCAGCAGACCCTGATCATGAGCGGACCGATTGGCTGGCCTTCGGGCGCCACATGGAGTCAGAGAGATAGCTCCGTGACAGTTAACTATTACTAGCTGGTCACTTGGTATTTGTAATTCAAGTAACTAGCCAAGAGGGTAAGTGGTGATTTTGGAACAACCAAGATGTCCAACCACAACTAATGGTACTTCTCTAGTGCTGATCGATAACGACTCAATCCTGATGCATAGGTTGGTTCAAAGTGGTGATATATATAGCTTGGAATCAAGTTTGTTGAAGTTGTGTGCATTTTGTATTGGATATATATAGCTTGGAATGGAGTTTGTTGAAATTGTGTGCATTTTGTATTGTGACATGCACATTAAATGGATCGGTTTGTTATTGAAGGCATTGTTATATTACTTCATTTAGTTGTAATAACTATATGTCACACAATTTGCTTATCATAATATGTAATACTTTCATAGCTAAAATAAATAGAAAACGTGGCAGTGAGTCTTCTTGACGAAGACCTCTTTAAAAATTAAATTCAGCTGTTGAACTTGCGTTAATTAACACTAAACCTGCTTAAGAATGAAGACATGCCTTGATCATCGGAATCCAATGAGAGCCGAAACCCATTAATTCCATAACATCCAACAGGTAAAGCCAAAGAATTATAAGCTTTCTCGAAGTCGACCTTAAATATCATCGTCTTTTTTTTCACCCCTTTTTATACCAATCCATTGATTCATTTAAAATCGACGGCCCATCAAGAATTTGCTGGTTTTAATAAATGCCAACTGAACTGGGTTGACGACTTTATCAATAACTTCAAAAGACTAAGAGAACTTTAGCAAATTGGTGAATTTAGGGCTTTTTAAACCGGTTATCATAGGGAAGAATATTAAGATATCCCATGTATTTTACACTGACGATGTGGTGATTATTAGGATGTTTGGGATTGAGTTTGCAAAATGCTTATTGGCTTATTGGTGTTTTCAAAAAGCCAATAAATTAAAATGTGTTTGGCAATCACAAAAATCTTTCTTATTTTAGCTTTTTGAAAGGGTTAAAAAGCAGTTTTCCAAAAGCCCAAATCCTGGCTTTTCAAAATGGCTTTTTGAAAAAGCCGATAAGCAAATAAGCATTTTCAAAACTCAATCCCAAACATGCTCTGTAACATCTCAGATTTTTCGTATTTGTTTAATGTTTAAACTGATTCGAGAATATAATTCGGCTCTTTTGAACTGATTAACACTTGTATTTAACTTGGTTTAACTTATTTTATAATTCCATAATTTCAATCATGCCAAATAATCCTTAGAAACCTTTAAAATCGCTTAAAACGGCTAAAAATCGCATTTTCGGGAACTACAGGGACTAATTTTGTCAATTCTTTTTTATTTTCGATTAAATTAATGAAACTTAAACTCCAAGAAATATTATAGCTGGTCCAATTTCGTTTTCTTGGTGTCCATGCCAAATTTTGTTAGTTATTGTACTAGATTTTCTTTTTCTTTTTTTTTTGAACAACAAATAGATTTTCTCATTAAATAGCTTATTTTGTTTCCTAATTTGTTTTTAGCATCCAAATCGCTTATTTTTTGCATAAATCGAGTAAACTAAGGTTCAAAAAAAGGATTGTAACTAAAATACAAGTCCATATTCATAAAATACAGATCATGCATGAAATCTACACCTTATTTCATTGATTTAGTCATCAAATACATATTCGGTTTCCTAAACGAGTGAATTTACTAAATATGGTTCGTTTTAGTGTTTCCTATATAACAACCTCTATTTCTCCTTCCATAAACTTTACTTCTAACCCTAAAGGAGACCTTCCAGTCGTCACCTACCTCAACCCTTCATCATCATCTTCGATTTTGCTTATTTGATTGAAAATACAAGTTGTTCGTTTGACTTTGCTTATAATTGGACCTTTGACTCATCATATCTTTTGATCCTTTCACTTTCCGAGTAAGTTGTAAACATAGAAATCATTCATATATATTCTATAGTCAATAACCTTCAATAAATTTAGTTGGTTGAAAGGTGTTGACTGGTCAAACGTTTAAAACTCGTTAAAGGACAAAATAGTCAACTAGTTTAACTTAACGTTTTCTGATACTTCTGATGGATTCAATGTTCAGTCCAGAATACTTTTATTCTCGTAACAAAATTTTAAGGCTACTGACCAAAACCGGACTTTCGAATCGCTGTTCGGATTTTGGACAGTACCAGCTCGCTTAAATCTTAAAACAAGCATAACTTAAATTCTAAACGTCCGTTTGGATTGATTCCAGCGACAACAAGTTCATTTTTACTTATATTTTCATAAATCAAAATTCCAGATTCTGAATTGTTTATATCGTTTGATGTGTAGTGGACGACTCGTTTATTCATTAGCTCGCTTATTCGTATTTATAATCGTTTGTCGTTAATCTAAGATGAGTTTTATCGTTCCCCTATTTTACCAGCTTTTCTAAACGTTTTGGGGACATGTGCGTATCTATCCGTATTTCGTACTATATATATTCAAACAAATGCATACGTGTAATTGTGAGTGACTTAATCAAATATACGTGCTACATGCTTACTTGTGTTAATATTCATTCATTCGTATATTGCGTTAATATTCATTCATTCATATATTCGGAGGGGTCCATCATACTCCTATGTATTGGGTGCTCATGTTATTGACCAACGCCCGATTCGCTTGTCAACGGTCTACATACTTGTTTATGGTTTGATTACATTTACCGCATTTATCACGTTATGCTTATTTATATTGACATGCAAAACTTGTGATATTCTCACTCAACTTTATGTTGACAAACTCTGTTTTCTACGCGTATGCAGGTTGCTTGAATTGAAGTTTGGATATTTAGTCAAGACCATAGGTTTAAATGAAGACAATCGTTAAATCACGTTTATAATCACTTATTTGAATTGTTTTGTAATACTTGTAAACTTGCGTGTATATTTGAAATAAAATAATTAAATAGATATTGTCATTTTTATATTATGATAGTACTTTGAGCTATGAGCAATCGGATCACGCCCCGGCATTTTCGTATTAGGTTGGGGTGTGACATGCTCTATGTGTAAATGATCGAAAGAGAACTTAGCTAATATACTTAGGACGCTTAATTGTTTCTTTCTCATTTCAGGGTTGAAACTAAATAATGCTAAATTAAATTTATATGGAGTAGGCGTTGAGAATAATTAAGTTCATAATTTGGCTAAAGATATGGGATGTGATTGGGCTCATTTCCCTTTAAATATCTTGGAGTCTCGGTTGGTGAAAGGATGGATTGTTTGAAAGGCTGGGAACCAAATATTCAAAAGTTCAAGAAAAAGTCCTCAAATTGGAAGGCGAATCAGTTATCGTCTGGTGGAAGAACTACTTTGCTTTCTTCGGTTCTAGGTTCAATTTCTAATTACTATATCTCTCTTTTTTCGCTTCCAAAGAAAGTAAATACGCTCCTTGAGGGGTTGAGAGCTTTTTTTTTTTTGGGTTGTGAATGAAACTAAAAAGAATATGTAATGGATTAAATGGGACTTAGCTATAAATGATAAATGTCAAGGAGTGTTGAGTATCAGTAGCATATATGCCCTTATTACTTAACTAGAAATGGAGATTTATAATAGTCAAAACTCTCTTTGGAGCAATATCATCGACTCCATACATGGAGATGATGGAAATAATACAGACGCATTTGATAAAGAAAGGGTCGCAAAAGGTAAGGAGTTTGGAACATAATTGTTCATGAGCTTAATGATCAAAATGTTATTCCATTACAAACTACGAAGAAAGTAGTAGGGCAAGATGACTCAACCGTTTTTGGCATGATCTTTGGACTGGTAATGATACTTTGGCGTCTTTATATTCAAGGTTTTTAATCTTAAAGACAATTAAAATTGTTTAATAAAGGATAAGATACATGATTAGAGTTGGGTTTGGGTTGGCGTCAGCCAATTAGAGGAGGGGTAGAGGATATGCAATGGCGGTCAATGCGTGATCTAATCGATCATCTTACATTTTCTTCAAGTAAGGATGCGTGGAAATGGGATTATGAAAATCAAACGGAGTTTGAGATCAAACAAATAAGGAAATTGATAGAAAGAAAGTCTATCCAGAGAATTGATAGTGTCCCTAAAGTAAACTTTTTTGCTTGACGGCTTTCCTTGATAAATTACCGACTAGAACCAATCTCTCAAATAAAAAGGTTGATGTGCCATGTATTTTATGTCCGTTTTATTCTAGAGACACTGAAACGGCTCTTCATCTCTTTACATGTTGTGGGGTGATGTTCGGTTTATTTGTATATAGTTTTGTTCGCTAATCTAGTTGTTTTAATCGTTTAGTTTAGGATCTTTGGTACTTCGTACGTGTTTGTTGTATTTCAGGTCACATGTACTTAAAGCGATTAATTTGGACCTGTAATAGCACTGTCTATAGTCTACTTCATAATGTTAGGAATCGGTTTCACGTTACACTGACCACATACTCCTCGTGGTTTGACACCCTACTTACCCTAGCTTGCTTAGGTGATTAGGATACTGATTTTAATTGTTTTTTACTAGATAGCAACAGTCTAGCATCATGGGGTAGCCCCTAAAGCTTCGCAGTTAGTGTTTTCTTGTCTTAAATTTGTCGGTTTGATCACTATGGAACCTAAGAATGTTTATTCTTGGTTGGATCAAATTCATTTATCAAAACAGAAGAAATCGTTGGTGGAAGGAATTCTTTTTACTATGTGGTGGGTGATTTGGAATACTAGAAATAAGACGATTTTTCAAGAAGACATTTGATCTCAACATCTCGTTTCTCTTGCTCACAAAGTATCAGAAATTTCAATCTCTAAACCCTCGAAGACCTTTACATATTGTTTGCTATATGATGCCTTTGGATTTCTACAAGCAAACAATATGATTAGCAAAAACGATAAAACTTGAAGAACAGTTGTTTTCCATTTCGATTGAATCAAATCCTATCAGAGCAATGCCCCAATTGAAGCAAAATCTTGTTTTTTTTACTTAGCTATAGTGAACCAAGAAAAATCCGCTAACAAGGCATGAATAGCGTGAAGCAATGTGTCGGTTGAAGCAAAATCCCATTTGGGGACTGGTTGTTTGAGACAGGTGATCAAAGCAAAGTTTTAGACTTGAGCGAATCAGTTGAGTGAAGTTACTATTGCAGACGAACACAATACAAGGGCGAAGCAAAAGTGTGATTGAAGAATCACATAGGTTTGCGAATGTCTACTATTTGAGAGTTATATCACATAAAAAGGTTTAAAAGAACAATATATTGAAAAGGATATACCTGTCATTAGATGAATTTTTTAAAGAATCATATATGATATTTAAAAATTTGGTTTGAGTATATATAAAATTTGGGATGCTTAGTGGTTTCAAAAGATTAATTCAATGTATCATTGTGGGGCTCGCCTATTTGGTAGAGATACATGCCTTCTAGAGGGAAGATACTAGATTGGGGCATTTACATATTTCCTCTTCCTAAACTTTGAAATTACATATTTCCCCAAACCATGCTTAAAGAACATTGTACATTTTGCATTAAAACTTATATTTTGGGGAAATATGTAAATTACATAGTTTAGGATGGGGAAATATGTAAAAATCCGTAGATTTAAAACCAGAGCGTAGTCTTCAAACACCTAATTTGAAAAGGGAAATCTTCTATTCAAGTCTCATAAATCATAAGACTAGACGTAGTGGACTAATTTGGGGCTCCAAGCAAATGATGTGGCAGCCTTTCCCTCCGTTAAGACCATTACGTAACTTCCAAATTTGGTGTCACTGACTTTGCCCGCTAAGCCCTTAACGGGCTCCATAATGGATAATGAATGGGAATTGTGATTTTATTCATTACTCTTCATTGCCTAATTCATTAAATTATTTGGACACGTGGAAATAATAATAATAATAATAATAATAAACTTTAATTTTTACAATATATAACTAAGAACTTCAACCACTTTCGCCACATGAAATTTATATTTTCTACGTTGCTAAGCTTTAAAAAAATGGATCAATTACCTAACAATTTATCTTCTTGAGAGATGCATAAAGCGGTGATAATCAAAGTTGTTTAAGTGGGGCTAAACTTTTTGTCGAGCTCGGCCAAACATAGCGACCTGCACCGCATAGACGAGGACCATCACTAGAACAGTTGATGAAAGATTATTTATTGAAAGACCTTTGTATGATCATGATAAGTTCTAATATTGTTTTCGTATGAGCCGACAACTATTTTTTACGAATTGTCAGTGACATAGAGTGCTTGTCAAAAAACATAATATGAACTTGAAGGATTCGGGGGAAAGTGATTTGTCAAGAATATGATGATGGCATGCAACCTGTGCCCGCACTACTATCTGTAGAAGACAAGCGAGCAAACATACAGAGAATAAAAAATAGGGTCAATTATATAAATATTCTAGTGGACTTTGTAGAACATTTATGGAACAATCATAAAATTGACGATGAGGAGAACGATGATTATTACCATTAAATAACTGTACCAAATATCTTGTCAATGATTAGCCTTTTTTTTTAATAGAAAATGTTATAATATCTTGTTTTTATTTCAAGTTTCCTTAAATTTTTTTCTTCTTTAAGGTATTTTTTTTCCTATGTGCTTATAGCGTTTGTTTTATTAAAATGTTATTGTGTTGTTTTATGAGTCAAATTATTATGTTTATTGAATAATAAAATATTGAGATAATAAAAAAAATGATCGAGTATTAATTGTTTTAGTTAAACCACAACACTTGATTTAAAAGACGTCTTAAACAATTCATTTGTATTTACATGAAGTCTAGGTGACATTTTAACTAAACAACCACTACACACAGTCTAAGAGTATTAAAAGAAATTTGTAGTTAAAAAATTTATTTTTTTTGGTAAATTGAAAATTTGAGATGGAGCAAAGCATTTTTTCTTGCAATCCCTTTCTGTCAACACCTAGTTGGCCTCTCTATACCTCTCGTTCTTCGCGTGAATATTCCCTTTCCTAGCTACTTGTCTTATAAAGTTTCTAAGGTAAGCGAATGTGTATATACAGTTATACACCACTAAAAATCAATTTCATATATTTTCTTATTTTGTAAAATATTGCACACACCTAAAACTGTCATATATATTTTACACATTATAAAAAACTATACATAAAATTCTCTCTAAAAATATTCAATGAAATACTTTCATTAAACGGTGATTATTAAACAAATATAGTACCAAATTTACTTTAATTTGTCTTAATAACTTTCATGTGATCCCACATTAGGTTTTAAATGTTCTTCATGTCTAAGTTGAAAGCCAGAAATCCCAGAATACATTTGTCCTTCCGTTTGTTCTCAACTTTTGTCATATTTTTTGCACTAATATTTCATAGTTATATTAATTTTTATTAAACTAAGCACATACACACACATATATATATATATATTATATATAATAAAAATAGTATAAAAATTATTGTTAAGCATTTAACATAATTCAAGTTTAATAAATTTAGTAAATTAATATCATAAGCTATATGATAAATATATTTCAAAATACACCATAATAAAACTTAGAAGAAATTATTTAGTTGGTAGAATCCAATAATTCATGTCACAGTCATTGATGACTTGGTCTAATCCAATAATTGTCCCATGTGTTTGTGTATTAACTAATGGGTAATGATACAAGTACATTTTTTCTGATTAAATTCACACTCTATTTTTATATTTAAATTACATTTTTTTTATAACCAGAAGACTTAAATTCTCACCCTTAATTTGAAGACATGATAAGTTATGGATTAAAATTGTTCAAGCAATCATTAGAAGTTTTTAAAATACTATGTTTAATTACTTATAAAATAATGATAGCATCATAATGCATTATGTAATTGCTATATATTGATACAACAAAGATAATTACAAAGAAAAACTGATCCAGCTTGATAAATTACAAATGAAACATAATCAATCATATCACGTAGTTATAGTAAAGATAAGTATAATAAACTCTAGCAAAAATATTTTATATAATACTCATCGTTATGAGAGCCAGAGAACCAGGGAATGTTCAGACTAGGGGTGTTCACGGTCCGGTTTTGACGGTTTTTGGTCAAACCGTAAGCCAAACTGTTAGTACGGTTTTTGCTAATAAAAAACCGAAGTCAAACCGTTTAAAATAAAAACCAAACCGAACCGAACTGTTACTAACGGTTTGGCTCCGGCCGATTTCACGGTTTAGGCTTTAATATGCTGTTGTCAAAAACTTAAACTCTAATTCACAAGTTCTGATTTCAAGTTGTCCAAAAATAAAATAACCAAAATGCAAGTTCCCCATAATTAATTATATTGTCCAGAATTTAAGTCTAGAACATGACGGGATACTAGACTTTTAGTAAACTTGAGCTAAATAACACACTAGCTCTTATAGTGGGCTAAGACAAGAAGCCCAATTTTTAAAATATATGATATATTATAAATAATTATATAAATCTAATATCAAAAAATAAAATTTATATATAAATAAATCCTACGGTCCGGTCCCGTTTTTTACGGCCAGTTTTCAATAAAAACCGCAAGCCAAACCGTTCATTACGGTTTGAAAATTTTGAAGACAACCGACCGAATGCCAAAAAAAACCGACCGCGAAGCCAAACCGATGACCGGCTTGGGCGGTTTTGCGGTTTTAAACCGATCGCTGAACACCCCTAGTCTAGACTAGAAATAAAAACAACAGATAACATAAAACCTTAAAAGAAAAAAAAAACAATGGTTATTCAGATTCTGATGTATGTTTGAATTTTAATTATTTTTACAGCTCGTAAGTCGCCTCACGCGCGCAAGCTTTATTATTCTTATAACTCGTAAGACGCCTCGCGCGCAAGCTTTTATTATTCTTATAGCTCGTAAGTCGCCTCGCGCGCAAGCTTTTATCATTCTCATAGCTCATAAGTCGCCTCGCGCGCAAGCTTTATCATTCTCATAGCTCGTAAGTCGCCTCGCGCGCAGGCTTTTATTATTCGGCGTGCTATATCTTATTCATGCCAGTGCACCATCATTATCATAAAGACCACAACATGTCACCATCATGGAGAAAACCTCTCAAAACTCAAAGACAATAAAGACAAGGCCAAAGAAAAGGGAAAAAACCGCCTCATGGCCTAACACACCTTATAAAGTCCAGCGCTCCACCTAGACGCTTGCGCGCCCAGGAGCAACGCTGGACTTGGGGGGCTTGTAGGGGTATGGTACTAAAACCCGGTTTTACGACCCTAAATTTATTATGTTTGGCTTATTTTATATGGACTAATACAATGTTATTGGGCTGAGGGGGTTTTGTGGAGGTAACCCTAACTGGGCTAGGCCCATTAGGGTACCATGATGGTGGCCATGAGGCTCTCTATATAAGGAGGTCTCCACCTTATTATCATAGGGTCATGCTCAATAAGAGCCACCACCACTTTTTTGTGTCTCTAAACAAGAGATCTTTGCGATTTCTTAGCAGTCACCTCCACACCCCCGAAAAACCGTTGCAGGTCTCAAGCAACCGGAGAAGAAGATCAAGACGTGGTTCGTTCATCTCGAAAATCCCGAAAAACCATTGCAGGTCTCAAGCAACCGGAGAAGAAGATCAAGACGTGGTTCGTTCATCTCGAAAATCCGTGGAAACATCGTCATGGATCAGGTCAGATTCATTTCATGCTTCGACAAAATTGCAATGACGAATCTAGGGCCATAGGGTTCCTACAAGAGACATGACAATAGAGCTTTATATGTTGATAGAAGCTACAACGCGGCGACATGAAGTGCAATTGTAGCGACATGGCGACAACAAGAGAAAAGTAATTAAAATACTTTAAACAAATCTGTTTTAATAACGCGACCCTGAGACTTGAAACATAGAATAGAAGAGAAAGAAAGTTGTTACCAAAGTGGGTGATGCATAAGTGAGATGGCCGAAAGCCAACCAAGATATGACATCAAAATGGTGAAATATAAAAAATGAAAAAGAAAAACCTTGATGTAAAACCTGATATAATATTGTGTACATTAATCAACTAGATACACAGATACAATAACTAAGAGAACAATATATATAATTCGGACGGATACACACAAAATCTTATCAAATCATATCATCTATCTATAATATATATAATTGAAAATACGTGTCGCGATGTGGTCGCTCTCTCCATTTATGGAAGCCACCAGATTGCTTAATTTTAAATGGAGTTCTCTCATTAATTTAACCCAAATTCATGGGTATGGGTATTACCAACACCAGATGACTCTTAAACGGGTTATAACATCTAATTAATTAAAAATTAATCCTACCAATTATTTGATAGGAAAATCCTATAAAATAGGGATATACTAAAATTTAATATCCAATTTAAAAAGAAATAGATATAATTTATAATTAATAAACAATTTTATAGTAAAAAACATAAGCGGGTCATGGGTCACCAAATCTAGATAGCTTTTAAACAGGTTATAACATGTCATTTTTTTATGAAACCCTTTCATCATCAAACCCTAAGTATATTATTAACTTTCTTATAATAAAAAAAATCCAAAAAGTAAATATTAAAAAACGAAAAATGTAAAACAACCATTCTCTCAAGCCATTAGATTGCTTTATCTGTAAATGAAGGTTTATTACGCGTTTGACTCGAATTCATGGGTAAAGGTCTCACCAAACCTACATAGCTCTTAAATGAGTTATAAAATCTCATTATATTAAAAATTAATCTCATCGAATATTTGATATGAAAATCCTATAAAATAGAGATATACGAAAAATCAATATCCTATTTTATTTAAAAAAATATTATTTATAATTAATAAACAATTTTATAATAAAGAAAATAAATGGGTCATGGGTATCACCAAACCCAGATAGCTTTTAAATCGGATTATAGCATATCATTTATTTGTGAAACCATTTCATCATCAAACCTCAAGTATATTAATTATTAACTTTCTTACAACAAATAAAATTAAAATCAAAATATACATATATAAATATTGAAAACGAATAATGTAAAACAACCCCCGTAATACGGGGGATAAAATCTAGTATAACTATAATACAAAATAATTGTAACAAACCCCAAGTCGTATATACCAGTTAAATTTGTATTGTTTTGAAAGCTCTATACACCTTCCAGGAATCATACCTCACATATAATTTATTCAAACCCTGTCTATCTCTCCCACATTATATATGCATCATGCCTCTACAGTCCATCCTACAATCACCCAAAGCTAACAATGACTTCTTCCACAATGTTTAAACTCTTTATTCTAATAACCATCTCCACCACCACAATCATGGCACAATTATCACCAACTGCCACCCCAACTGTCTCACCCACCGCCACCCCCGCCCCAGCACCAGTTGTCACACCACCATCTCCAACTCCATCCCCAACACCCGTACCCGCTCCGTCGCCATCGCCTACTGCGGTACCATCACCGGCTCCTTCTACTCCTAATTCTCCAGCTTCACCACCAGGTGCATCTGCTGGTCCCGCACCAGATGGACCACCAGCAGATATTCCACCTAGCGGCACCTTTGCTGATGGTTGGACCAATAGAGCTGTTATTGCCGGAACTGCACTAGCTGGAGCAATCTTTGCTGCCAGTTTCATGTGAAGATGAGAGTCTATGTGCTTTTATTTATGTAGTTAATAATATATATCATGAACATTTGTCTTTGTTTTACACTTTTGAGTTATATATATATTTTTTGTTTTTCATTGTGTTATGGTTTTTATATATCTCTTTTTATTTTATTGGTTAGTTACGCTATGGTTCTCCTTAAAAAAAATATATATTGTGTCAACATGACATGATCAAATAGGGATTTCAAAATAAATAAAATCAATTATTCAAATATAATTAAGAATTCAATATTATAAGTAAAAACCTCAATGATAAATCTACAACTACAATTGTTTAATTTTGAAAAATTGGCCATTGTAGACAACAACTAAGAACTAAAATTTGTGACGGAAAAAACAATGAACAAAATTTATTATTATTAATAATAATAAAGTCAAATGACCCGGTCGTCTACGTCTATATCATAATGAAAAGAAAACAATGATTCTTTTAAACGATTTCAAGTGAATGTAATGGAATACTTTTAGCACGCACGAACCCATACATCATGTCCGACACATAAGCATATACAAGAATGAAATTTTACATGTTACACGAACACAAACCATTTAATCTGAAATTGCTTCAGTTTATTTGTGTATTAATACTTGAAAATCTTAACATTACAACCACCCAAAATACCATAAGTTAATTATGACATAAAATAAAGTTTTTAAAAAAGTTACAGAAAACGAATTAAACGGGTCATAAGGTTAACTTGTGAACCCGAAAGGTTTTCCTGAACACAATCTATTTAGCTAAATATTGATTGATGATAATTCCCTCACCAAGAGGATCGACTTTTAACAAGGGAGACGCCTCAGTAACTTTTAATCGTTACTTAAGCTTATAATTCTTGAAATACTGTTTTAACTCATTTATAATTCTGAATATAGTTTGGAAACTGAAAATAGCAAAATCAAATTATGTTAGAAAATTATAGAAGCTAATTAAATTGCTAAAAGTGGATTGGCTATATACGTGGTCCGCATAATAAGTTAATAAATATTTATTGCTTATTTTCTTTATTGTACTTGTATGTATATTTATTTATTGACTAAAGTGCAATAAATCTTTACATTATCTAATATATATAATTTGAAAGTTTGGCGATGCTAGAATCTTATTGGTCAAAGTGACAGTCTGATATTGGACAAAGTTTTTTTCTTTTATATTTTTATTTTGTTTCGTAGTTTCAGTATCGTAACGAGCATAATTGAAACAAATTAAACTTATGTCGATTTATCACCACAAATCCCAAGACTAACAACGCTCAGGTTTTACAGACTCATCACCGCAACGCCCGATTTTTACTTACTCTTTTGTTTTAATTCCGATACCTTAAGATGGTATTGACTGAATTCGTGTCAACCCATCGTCGTAATGCTTGGGTTTTACCAACGTCTGGGTTTCAATGCTGGGGTTTTGCCAACTGCCCCGGCGCAACGCGCCGGATAGAAAACCTAGTTAAAAGACAAACACCATGAAAAATTAGATGAATAAGAATTGTTTCCGATGTCGGTACGAAATACACGCGTTGCGCCGGATAGAAAACCTAGTTAAAAGACAAACACCATGAAAAATTAGATGAATAAGAATTGTTTCCGATGTCGGTACGAAATACACGCAAGATAAAAAATCTAACAAAATTGTTTATTATCGGTATTTTGAAAATTGTATCGGATATTACACTAGCTGCATTAACGACTTAACCTGATTTAAATTTTTAAATAAACTAATGGTAAAACAAATCAAAAATACTTTAATAATTAATAAGAAATATAAAAAGATATAAACATATAATATAACTAAATATGTTAGAAAATGAATTAGCTGTAACATATATAAAAACAAAAATTAGTGGCACAAAAGTAGTACTACAAAATAGGTACCACACAACAACTTTTGAAACTTGTCTCTAAAAGAATAGAAAAAAAAACACATTATTATATAAAAGTATGAAAGACTAACTAATAAAAACTAGTATTAACACACCCTCGCATTGCGGCGGAGGTGTAAAACCATGTATTTACTTATCCACTCTACTCGAAAGTATGAAGTTAACATCACTGTCTTCGTTCGTCAAACCCTCCCCTGTAGCCAGCATCTAACATTAACCATTAAGAAAACTGAACAAAAAGTAGACGTAAAAGTGTGGAACCACACACGCTCGTTCCATTGTGTTAACACATAGAAATTAGACCGAAACATAAAATATCAAAAAAAATAACTAAGTCAACTTAACATCTACACGTTACGATGAGGCTGTTAAACGGGGAAAATAGACAAACACGTTCAACCACACACATGCGTTGCAACGTGTTAACTCGTTAAATTCAGACGTAAACAAACAATATGTACAACCCCTAAAGCATGAGGTACAACTTTAGAAGCCTTAGAACTCCCAAAATTGTAATATATATATATAATATGTACAACCACAAAAGCATGAGGTACAACTTAGAAGCCTAAGAACTCCCAAAGTTGTAATATATATAATGGTGATTAAAAAGCAACTAAGTCATAATTAATCTTTAGACCATCTTCAATGGTTGATTTATCTATGTTTAAACCAATCTAAAAATCATCTAAACCATTGGAGTGGTTGGTTCAAACCAAAACCAAGGTTTAAGATTTGATTTTTCAAACCATCAAAAACTATCATTGTAGGCCCCAAACATTACATCTTTCACCCCACACATGTATAGGGAAAGATTTATGTATATTTTAATCTTAATATGAGAACGTAGGAAATAATACCAATTTATATAAAAAAATAAGAACGTAAGAAACAATACCAACTATAATACCAATCTATATAAACAATGATTTATAATAACAATGAAAAAACCTACAAATTACAGCAAAAGAATCAAAATCAAGAACAAAATAATAACAGCAAATACCAACAAATACTTATAGCAGCAAAAGAAAAAAATCAAATAATAAAAACAAAATATAGATCAGCAAATACTTATAACGTCTCATAACAAAAATTAGCTAATACGAACAAAAAATAACAACTAACACCTATAAAAATAAACCTAATAATAACAACAAATTGGTTCTCACTGTTTTCATGTTAAGAATAAAATGCATTTGATCTTGTTTATATATATATATACCCATATTTATATTTATAAAATATATTAAAATAGCATACATATATACATATTTTTATATTTATTTCAAAAATGATATTTTTTTTGTTTGTGTATTGTTTACGTAATGCCTAGTTTAACGGTTACATTTTTTAACGGCTAGTTTTTTGACGATTTTATTATCTATTTTACAACGTTTAATTCGAATAAAAAAACATGACAAGAAGTCTTAGAAAAAACATGCATTATACTACACAATATGATTGTGGAGGATGAAGAGGCCACCATAACAGATTGATCGAATGATGAAGATGAACCACCTGAACCGCCATTTCATGAACCGATATCCGATTTCCAAGCATACATGGAACGGTTTAGGGATTTACGTAACATTGAAGCTCATCATGCACTTCGGAATGATTTAATGAAACATTGTGGACAGTTAAGAATAATAATAATTCATATGTTCTTTTATTAGGCAAAATTTTCAAATCATCTCTCTTTCATTTGGTTAGAGTAATTGTCATTTTAAATTATGTAATTTTTTTGTTTATTTATTTGTTATATTTTAGTTAATTTATTTTTTACTAAATTTTTATTATATTGCTATTTATTTAAATAAAAATAAAATATTTTATAGCATTGCGAAATTTTTATTTAAATAAATGTAAAAGTAAGTGATTATTTGGAAATGTAAAAATTGTTTGAGAAGATGTATTATTAGAGTAAAAAAATATGATTTTTAAGAAAACTGATGTAACAGCGATCTCTGTTTTGAATAAAAAACCATTAGAAATGGTTTTAGTAAGAAGACTTCAGTCTCTAAAGTTCTCACAAATTACAATATTCAATAGAATACCCGAAGTAATAGGCAAAGACAACTCTCAAACTGGCACCAAGTCACAAAAGTTATAGCCCAGCCCAAGCAAGTAATGAAAATGGATTGATCCGACCCAACTCTAAAAAATACCTTGTTCCCTGCAAATGGGTTTGCCAGATCAACTTACAAATCATCTTGTTCATCCATTGGGGGTAGAGATGCACAAATTGGGTATTAGAAAAACCCGAGTTCGGGTATGGAACCAGTATGATCGGGTATTAGAAAATCGGGTATTAGCAATACCCGGGTCGGGTTCGGGTCCGGGCATTGGCTTGAAAAACCATACCCTGTGTACAGGGTCCGGGTCGGGTATTGAACCGGGTCTTTAATACCCAGGTATTTAATTTCCGGGTATTGAAAAAACCCTATTTTCGGGTATTTGAATACCCTATTTTCGGGTATTTGAATATACTAACTCCATTTCTTTATATTTTCGGGTATTTGAATATACTAACGCCATTTTCTTCAAGTGTTGTGACTTGTGAGTTGTGACTAAAACCAAACGTCAACAACTTATTTTATACC
The DNA here is from genome assembly GCF_021521415.1 of Bidens hawaiensis. NCBI lineage: Eukaryota > Viridiplantae > Streptophyta > Magnoliopsida > Asterales > Asteraceae > Bidens > Bidens hawaiensis. Next base: position 282,011 of record NW_027492155.1, read on the forward strand.
ACATATGGTGTAGAAATACATTAAAAGCAGATAACGATCAAAATTCAAAAAGAACACTAATTACTTAATAGCTATAAATCCATTGCAATGGTTTCAAAAGGCTGCACCTGCATAATTAATATGCATATAACATAAATATTACAACTTGAAAATACTACCAAGATGCTTAATTTCAAAAACATAAAAACACAGATTTAGATTATAACATTTTAACAAACAAGAAAAGCATAAACAAAAAGATAGATAGTCTTTGTTTTCTTTTATCATCTTCGTTTGGTAATTCGTCGTCTTTGTTTAGTCTTCTTCATTTATTGGGCTCGACATTCCCATTTCGGCCTCTTCATCGTGTATTACGGTTTCAATGGGATCTTCTTCTTCAAGTGACGAAACATGTTGTATCCTCTCTTCTGCATCCAAATGATCCTTCAAGCAAATACATGTTTCAACCGATTCAGGAGTAAGCCTTGTCCTTCTTGCTGAAACAACCCTGCCACTAACAGAAAAAGTCGTCTCCGAAGCTACCGTAGAAGCTTGAACACTTAGTAGATCACGGGCCATAGCAGCCAGGATAGGAAATTGGGATTCCTTACCTTTCCACCAAGCCAAAATGTCAAATTTTCAAATTCTTGTTTGGATGTGCAGATGCTAGAAAAACGGTTCCAATATATCTCCCAAGCTCGCTACTTGGGGTGTTACCACGAGCTCGTTTGGCATTGTCACTTCTCAAAGTATTAAACAAACATATATTTAAATTTCTACTACGGCTAGTTGAAGAAGCCACATTTTCACATGCTTGATGTATTTGTGAAGATGCTTCACTATATTTAGCTTGATAAACCTCAAGCAAATTTGCCAAATGTTTGTTAAACTCGGCATTTTTTTTTTAACAAAATTAGCATATTCAAGTTGCAAATCCAAAGCAAAGCATATCTTTTCAATCAAAGTTTCAACACCTCCCACACTTAGGTATGGGTTTAAAGCGGCTGAACAAGTAATACCCGGAGGCAAATCTTCAAAATACTTTTTAAAATTTTTCTTTCATCGGCATCATTATTTTAACAAAAATTGGACCTATATATTCCAAATCTTCAAGCTTTGTTGCCATTATAAATAGTTGGTTAAGAACGAGACAACTTGTGGGATAATAAACTCCCGATAAAAGTGTTGTTGCACTTTTAAATACCGAAGCGAATCGATTAAAGTTTTGATAATTTGCCAACTAGATGTCGGTAATGGTGTAACCTTTATTTCATTTCCAATCAACGATGAAATGCAATCAAACTTTCCTTTTGTTTTAAAGCGCATTCAAACATATTGCAAGTCGAGTTCCATCGACTTGGTACGTCCCAATTCGCACCTAAACAACGTGTATCCGATTCTTTACAATACGTTTTATATCTTACATATATTGCCCTACTATTCACAAAAATATCTTTTAGCATCTGCTTAAACTCCTTTGTCACATCCACAATTTGATTTAGTCCGTCTTGCACTACTAAGTTGATAATATGCGCAACACAACGGGTATGGAAAAAACACCATTGCAAGTAGGTTTAAATTTGAGCTTTAGTTGCACAATCGCGGCGGTATTGTTGGAGGCGTTGTCAAAAGATATAGAAAACAATTTTTCTTCCAATTTAAAAGTTTCAATCACCTTCTATAAAATTTGAAATAAATTGGGTGCGGTGTGTGGATACGGGAACAATTCAAAAGCAATCGTACGCTTGTTCATTTGCCATGTATTGGGGTCTATCCAATGTGCTGTAACACAAAGGTACGAATAGGGTGAACCATGAGGGGCCGACCAAACATCACAAGTCAAATTCACATCAGTTTTTAAACTTTCAAAAGATGAAATTAAACTTTGTTTTACGTTTTCCCAAGCTTTTAGACTATCACGTCGATAGGTAGTGCGACTTACATGAGTATAACGCGGTTGTAGAACTTTTTGGATGAAACGTGTCAATCTAGGGTTGTCTAAGTGGTCAAATGGCAAAGCCTCTTGAATCATGAAATTCCCCATTTCTTCCCGAGCCACCTGGGCATCATAATGCCAAATAGTTCCATTTGTTGACATTTATGGTTGATCTCGATTCTGAGTGTTCTTCAACACTGATGTGGTCTAAAAAATATATATTATTATATAAATATTTTAATACTTTTAAGTACTTTGAGCTAGGTTTTTATTAAATTTTATTCTTAGTTGGCCCATATATGGGGTTTTAAGGTTTTAAAAGATAATGTGCTAAAATTGAGTATTTTTACTAGACTTGAGACTAATGAGCGATTAGTCAAATATTATTATTTCTCATTTTTTTCAAACCTTTAACTATAAGTTTCTTTAAAAGACTCACGCTTATTTAAATAATGTTATCATTCTGTTTGAATTTTGAAAGTACAACACAAAATCATAAAGATTTATTTTATGTTTTATTTTGTTTACAGTAATGTTAATAAAATTATGGGCACAACAATTAAAGAGAACTCCAATAAATGTGTCTTGGGCTTGGTAGCTTAATAACGCGATCCGCAAATAAAGGACTTCGGCCATGATCAATAATTGGGCTGGACCAGAGAACCGTAAAACAAAAGATAAACATAGGTCGGCATATTGGAAGTTTTTCTTTAGAATGATTTTGGAGGCTACCATTATAAAAAGAAGAGATACAATCATTATGGTGGGTGGATTTCTTTTGGGAAAATACCCTACGAACAGTTGGAAAAGTCGACAGAAGGTTACAAGATCATCACAAGAAAGAGAAGAAGCAAGAATAGTTGTGTCCGGATTCAACACCTACTCATCTAAGCATTCTTATTATTCGGTTTGAATTCATTATTTTCATCTTGAATTTATTATTTGAACTTATTTATTATCTTTTGTTCTTAACTATGGTTGTTGGCTAAACCCTTAGACCGCCTAGGCTTATGATGAACCTACTTTGATGTTTTGATTTGACTTGGGATTTATTTACGTTATGGTTTTTATGATTTAGTAAAAGATTTACTTATATTAAATTGATGCATATGAATGCTTAAGATTGTTTGATGAGTTTTATTCCATAGTTTCCTTGATTATTGTTTGTCATATGATAGATTGCTATTAGATCAATTACTTTGTGTTCTTGATTATTTTATGATTGATGTCATGATAAGATCATAGGAATAATATTGTCAAATAAACTTAAGTGTGCTGCTAACCTAAAATTTGTAAAGTGCTAGGTTATTGATAGATCTTTATTATTTAATCTTGATAGATTTAGTTTTTCGTAAGGAGTCCGTCTAGGGTTGATTTTTTATTATTGTCTATTAAATCAATTAAATATTTTGAATTGCCTTTGATTTTCGCGCTGTAAGGTAGGATTTCGTATAAAGGAACTAAATCATAATTAATTAGGTGACCGTAAGGGAACTTGATTTTTAATACTGGTGTGCGTTAAAATTTATTAGAAACCCATAGGTGTCTTCTTGAGAAGGGTCAGGGGTCCTGTTCGGGTTTTCTTTTAAGTGTCTATTTTACGATCCCAGTCCATAACTAAATATTTTCCCGGTTAGTTTATAACTGAAATTCAGGGGATTCTAGCCTAGGTAGTTTTCTCATCATCATATTATTTTCACAACAAACTTTTGCTTTTGTCTAATTTACTTGTTTTTTTAATTAGTTTTTAATTATAGTATTAAATTAGTATTTTAAATAAAACCCCCCCAAACAAATATAAATTAATAAGTCGTGTTTGTAGTCGAGTCTAATTAGCTAATAAACGTAATTTAGAGAGTCTCGTGGGTTCGATATCCGGACTTACTTAGCTTTACTAGAGTCGATCGGTTCACTTGCCGGTTAGTAGTTTAGTCGAGTTTTAGAGAGTCTAGAGTATTACTTAGTGTTTATTTTTAGTTAATTTAGTTAATAATTTTTAAACTACTTTTAGCACATCAAACACCTTACAAAACTGCCCGCCATGTTTTTGTAAATTCAACATGGAACCGCAATGAATGCTTCGAGCTTTGTGTGGACCAAACGGAATTTTACATAACTCGAAATGAGCCCAAACTAATTTCTTTCGAGTTGTAGGAAGGACTTCCACCACTTCTGGTTTGGATTTGGAGGCAGTAGAACCCACGGTTGCAGAATAGGCAACACTTTGGGACTGAGCTACACGAGAAGCCATTTTTGAGTTGTTTTGAAGTTTTTGTTTTTTTGTGTTTTCTTGTTTGGTATATCAAAAGACAAAAGGACCTTTAAACTTTGGAGAACGGAAGATATTTTGGACTTTGGAAAACTAAAAATTATGGGCAGCCACACACATAATCACAAACATTAATATCCATGTATGCAAAAACCCGATCCGGGTATGTAAAAAACCCGGGTTTCGGGTATAACTAGAACCGGGGGTATAACTAGAACCGGGTTTCGGGTATAACTAGAATCGGGTTTTGGGTATAACTAGAACCGGGTTTCGGGTATTATCGGGTTTAGATCGGGTACGGGTTCGGGTTTCAGCATTGAAAGTCATACCCTATTCGTACCTTACGGGTAGGGTCGGGTTCGGGTTCGGGCTCGTGTATTGAAAACCCAGGTTTAAAAAAATCGGTTCCGGGTTCGGGTTTTTTGTGCACCTCTAATTGGGGGCTTGGGACTAAAGGTGTATAAATCGGGTTTTTCAAATACCCGATTTAGGCATAGAACTGGGTTCGGGTATGACTGGGTATTGGAAAATTAGGTATTGGCAATACATGGGTCGGGTTTGGGTCCGGGTATTGCCTCTAAAAACCATACCCTATGTATCGGGTTCGGATCGGGTATAGAACCGGGTATTCTAAAATCGGGTAATTGAATACCCTATTTCCGGGTATTTTGGGTTTTTTCGGGTATAGATTGGATTTTTTAAGGGGTTGCATTTTTTAGGGGTATTTTTTGGGTAATTTCGGGTATAGATTGGGTAATTAAAAACCCCAGTTTCGGGTATTGAAAAAACCCGGTTCCAAGTATGGAACCGGTTCGGGTACGGGTTTTGTTACTAAAATGCATAACTTATCCGTACCCTACGGGTAAATTCAGGTACGGGTTCAGGTATTAAAAACCCGGGTATAAAGAAAACCGGTTCTGGGTTTTTTTCTGGTTCGAGTTTTTTATGCACCTCTACTTGGGGCCACACCACGTGAACCGAACCAGCTTGGCTAACATTTTGGGGTCTAACCAGCTAGAATGGATGGAATTGGTTTGTGGCTACCATTACCATACCAAACTGAATTTAATAAAATTGGGTATCAAATAGTGCAACAAATGTATTGGTTCGGTACCGGTTTTTCAATGTGGTGCCCACTTTGTTTTTGTTTTCTAATCTCCGTTGATCATATCAAATTTTTTCGTAACCATGGATAGTCAAAAATTAAAAATTATCAAATTCATTCCTAATCTAGATATCATAATATCAAAAGCAAAACATCAAAACTAGTTTTATACCTGTCCGGTGGACAGTTAGTTTAATGTCATAATAGCAAACTAACTTTCTACAAACTTTAAACGAAGATGTTTGTTTAAAATAAAAGTACAACTTGTTATCTTATGAGTGTAAAAGGATAACCAACTTTATTAAAAGAAATACAATGCAATGAAAATCAAAATAGTTGTACAGACCTACATTTATTCCTGCATACTAAGGGTGGGAATCATAAATCGTTCTTTCAAGACGGATCACTTGCATAAAACTTTCCAACTTAATTCGAGTCCAATTGGACCAACACCACCCACACCATCAAGTGTAGCCATCACCTACCCATCACTGCCAATAATAGTGCGAGCACCACCTATCTCTGCCCCCATCACCGGCCAACGCCACCACTAGCTCCAGGAACAGCCCCGCCGCTACCGCCGGTAACACCACCACTTTTGCCACTTGCACAACTTCCTCGCCACCACAACCAACACCACCAATATGTAGGAGTTACAGTGCACATATACTCGCTCCTAGCGCGTATCAGTTTTCTACGATGCTTTACGTATATCAAGTTAGGGTTAGCAATTTAGCAATAGGTGCCAAAATAAAGAATTAATAACCTGGAGGAATTGTTCAAAAAAGTTCTAATGCAAACATGTAGGCTTCTTGTTTAAGTTTTTCCACACCTGGTTTTGTTACCAGGCTAAATGTGACCCAACAATAAAACTTTTTTTTGCCCGTTAATGAAACAAAAATTGACCCATGGCTGGGTTAAATTTGACCTGTAAATAAAAACTTTTTTCTTACCCTTTAATGAAACAAAAAGTTGACCTGTTACCGGGTTACATGTGACCCAACAATAAAAACCTTTTTCTAATCCATTAATGAAACAAAAACTTGACCTGTGACCGGGTTACAATTGACAAGATAATAAAACCTTTTTTTACCTGTTAATGAAACAGAATTTGACCCGTTACCAGATCAATTTGGCCTGATAATGAAAACTTGTAATTACCCGTCAATGAAACAAAAAGTTGACAAGTTACCGGGTTAAATGTGACGGACAGAAAAAGGCTTTTTTTTTCTTTTAACCCGTTGAAGAAGCAAAATTTTACCGTGACTGGGTTAAATCTGACACAATAACAAAAAACTTTCTTTTACCTGTTAATGAAACAAAAAATTACCTGTTACTGGGCTGTTACCAATAAGTGTGCCTTGATGGACTTCAGCCATTCCACCAGTTGCCAAGATAGAAGCACAAGGCACCACATCTGTCCTAATGATATACCTTCTCCAAGGAGGCAAGGGGGGCCGGCTCAACCATTTTGGAAGCTCAAGGCGACTTTTTCGAATATCATTCAAATGTGAAGTAGCGTTTTCTTATTTCCAGTGGTACCTTCGTTATCAAATTAACATGAAAAAAAGAGAAGCAAAAAAATAAATAAACGACTAATCAACAAATTTAGTCTCAAATAAATTGTTTCAGTGATACCCTTGTTGATAACTCAAGTGTTGGGTAGGTTTTCATTTCATACAGTAGTCCCACAAATATGTTAAGCACGTTTAAATATGTGAAGTACAAATTGTATGCATATATATGTTAAATGCACTAATAATCAAACAATTGCTAGTGATAAGCCTGAAATAAAAAATATATGTGAATAATGAATGTCAGAAATTGAATAAATAATTATATCCTTGATGGGCATAAATTATTTACCAAGAGAGTAAACTTCAAAACATTTCTAATGCCTAAAATCAATCACAAAATAAAAATCAGTCACACATGTTTTCTTAGTTGAAATTTTGCAGATTTGAAATAGGATCATGACAATACCATAGATTCGTTGAAGTAAGTTTCGGTTCAAGCATTTCATCAAACAGCTGTTTGTTGTGGCTGAAGCTTAAAGGGCTGAAACTAAATTCCTGCAATAACATATATAGAAATCATTATTAGTGTTAACAAATTCTTCAAAGAAAATATTCACATGTATTACCTCTCAAAATCTTCATGAACTCAACAGATCTTCCATTTCCATCAAAATAAATACTGTGATAAACGTCAGTATCATAAAACTCTGGAAAACAAAAAAACCATTAATAATTTATCAAAATAAAAATTATACCTTAATGTCATATAGCTTTTATAGGAATAATATAAATATGGATATTGTAATAAACCATTACCTTTGTTCCTATTCAAAAACCAACAAAAATAAATTGCACAAGCAAACTGAGAGAAAATAAACATATATTCCTTGATAAATGTTTGGTTAAGTACTTAAGTCCAATATTAGCACATAATCATAAACTAAATTAAGCCCTTATGCCTTGTCAGGTAGAAGTAGTTGAAAACAATTTTTTACATTCGGGCACTCAGTATCACAAAAAACAATATACAAGCCCCTAATTGTAGGTCCTCTAGATGGATCTCACAACTCGACTCGGATCAATCCGTGTTGTTGGTTAGCGGAAATCATCAACGATACTCGAATCTCAGATTTTAGTTTTGTTATTATCAAAGAGAGAAAATGGAGAAAGATGGAGAGAGAAAGTTCTTTTTATTTCCAAGAGAGTAGTTTGAGTTGTGTTGTGAAAGGGTTATCTTATGGAGAAATGGGTAAGTGGCCTTTTTATATGGTCCTCATTTATTCAAGCTTTACATAATAAACTTACAAAATAAACGTACCGAGTACGTATTACACCGACTAAAAGCAAACTAAAACGACATACACAATCCTAAAAACAATATAGAAAATTGGCCCTACAATCTCCTTCTAGGATTGAGTATGTCGAGGAATCTTCGTCAAGTTCTTTGCTTCGTCTTTATTTCTTGAAACTTAGTACTTGTCTTGATCTAGGATCTTGAACGAGACTGGATTTTGACAAATCTTTATTTTCCAGTCTTGTAGACTTGAACTTCAATCTTATTTTCTGGAAAGGATCGACAACAGCAAATTTTTAGAATCATCAGATACGGGAGGCTCGATATCTAATTTCTTTTGTTGACTTTCTTGAGCCGACTGGTTTCTTTCCTTGTCTTCGGATGCAATCAGTTCATTTTTAGCTTCAACCACCAACTTTCACGTTCTCGTTTTCTTTTAAGCGCTTCAGCTCCTGCAGCTCCAAGCAGACTTGATCTTGATCTACTTGTCCATGTACACCTGCACAAAACTTAGAACAAATAAGATTCGTTCACAGACCCTCTCGAGGGTCAAAGAAGAATTCGTTCACAGGCTCTCCCAATTTCAGTCCCTCAACTTGTAAGTGATTTGTTTAAGTCCTAGGTTTCCAACAACCTTGCATGAACGACCTTGACAACAAAATATATGATTTTGAATAAAACAATGTTTAATATAATATGTACTAACACAGTAAAAACTTAAAATCTTTTTGGCATTTTCATATAGTTTAATATTACGAAAATATATACATAGTAAAGTTGAAACTAAAATAAAACAAAAAACAAAAATAAGATAAGAGTAAAGATGAAATTAATATTACATATCAATAATACTTACAAAATTTTCTAACGATATTAATATTTTTGTGAGAAAGATCACAACATGGAATCACATTATCTGTTAACGTTCTAGATCACACTTCTATTTGGACATTATTAAGCCAAGAACCCAAAGTCAGTTGTAGATATAATTTGTCCACTTTAAGCTTAACAAGTATTTGGATGTCAATGTGATATGTTAAGGTATGTGTTAGGCACAATGCTTGTGTGGTTCCCATTTAATCTGACATGTTACAGACTCCATCATACCTCGGGCTTAATTTGCTTTCACATGTCACCTCAACTTGACTTAAACCTTTCTTATTTGATCACAGTACACTTATTAACACACCTGACACTTTATTTTTGTATACTTGACTCGATCTAGAAAGATTAAAATAAAGCAGAAGTTCAGGGCCTTAATAATCAGGTCGGATAATACCATATTATCGCGAAGAGAAAGTTCAAGGCTTGAACAAAAAAAAAAAGAAAATAAAACAAAGCAGAAGATTTAGGGCCTTAACAATCAGATCTTGTATGACTACAAACGTAGAAAGTTCAAGACTTGAATCAAAATAAATGAAGAAATAAAACAGAAGTTAAAATGCCTAGGACTGACTCTTCTTGACTCTTTTTCTTGATTTTTCTTTTTCTTTTCTTTTCTTTTCTTTTCTTGACACTTTTCTTGACTTAATAAAAATTAAAAATTGATACTGATTTTCATAAGACAACTGTGATCAGGTAAAGAGAGGCTTGGGTATGACATGTTTAATTACATTTGAACCTTCATTGATATGACTTCAACGGAATCATGCAACCGCTTCATAAACGTATAACCACTAGCATAGGCAAATATTTAAGTTTATATCACCTGACACTTACTCATTTGTCAAGCCTATCTACACATCAAGCAATAATCTTGTTGGCTTTTGATCTACTATTTTCATGTGCTAGAATCGTTAGAGATAATTTCTTATCATTTTCCAAGGGTCGGATCAATTTCTCAAAATTTTTAAAAATTTTAATTATCCGACTTCCTCTAAACAGGAGCTCCCTCTAAACGGGACAATTCATTTTAGATTTTCTTAAATGAATATAAAATCTTTTTGGTAAATCAAATGACTTATTTTTGCTTTTCTAAAGATGAATTGAAAATCTTTTTGGTGAGTTAAACTTAACTCATTTTCTCCCTCTAAAATTGTGACATATTTGAAAAATATTTACAATTTTATATACAAAAAGATAGATATGTTCTTTTAATCAAAATTGATCATGCTGATCTATTCGACCCGAAATTCAAATCGAGCATGATCGATGGTTTTAGTGAAAAGGTCAGCAAAGTTGTTGTCAGATGGATTATCTTAAGCATGCATTATCACATTGTATAACAAAGTTGAAGAGATTCAAACCGAGACCCAACAGCTGATGCTGGATCCATCATTTGAGAGAAGCAGTTGGACGAGGTTAGTTTGAGAAACGCTGAATAAGTTGTTGTTAAACCATTTAAACAAGGCTTCCCTTCCTTGAACCGATTGTTATTGGGCTACCGTGCGAAGCAAGGCTTCCCTCGGTCACATCTTTATCCAACAGTTGCCACGATCAGAAATAACCGACGCTCACGCACATCGGAGTTTGATTTTTACATCTTCAACCTCGGAATCGTCGCCGGGAAGGACCGTAGGGTCGCCGGATTTTCGGCGTATGGTAGAACGGTTCTCAAAATGCCCGGATCTGGCACTTGTAGATTCCGAACATCCAGATCTACAAGGAGAAGCTTCAAACACGCTTATTTCCCACTTTATTTCCAACTTTATTTTCAAACTTCAACGGGTCTTTAGCGTCTCGGTTCGGGTAATCGTGGAAATAAAACCCGGATATCAAGAGCAAAGTTGAATCATAAGATTCGACCCGCTCTGATACCAATTGTAGATCCCGAAACCAGATCCGACAACGAACGATTTTGTTCTTGATAAGTGCTCGAGACGGGTGCGGTATAAACAAACGATCGAACAAAGATATAAAGATAATATTGAAAGACTCCGTAACCGGTAACAAAAGATTCATAACATTAAAACGAACCGATCCCACCCAAGGTGAGCTCCCCTTGGGTGGTTGTTTACACACTAGAAAACACATACTAAAATGAAATACAAAGTTCCTATTTATAGCCTAACACATAATCTAAAAGCTATCCCGTTGAAGTTAAACGCGTGTCAAGCTCTCGTCTCGTGTCCGGATTTCTCGACCACGTTAATTGTTATCTTGACCATAATATATATTTAACGAGTTTTGTACTTTATTATCGTTTTTGCCCTTATACTAATAATTATGCTTTAAGCAAGTTCAGAAATTCACCATCATGGTTGATCATTGTTTTGTGAACAATAAAGTAGCCCAATTGAAGAAACACTAACCGGACCCCGGACTGATTACTGGTAACCTGGGGGTTGGATAGCTGTTTCCCACGAGGGGTTAGACCCTTGGAAGATGGTTCTTCTGATAACCTGCAAAACAGACACCGTGAGCTCGTCACTGAGAAGGGGGGGTTCCTCCTTGTGACCACCCTCCGGCGTGAGAATCAGACTAGATTGCTCTTTAAATATAAAAGTATATTAAGAGATTGCTAGAGCAGATATCAGGTATAATATGATGATAATGTAGTAAGATGATAAGATGAGATGGTCATACCATTTGGGGTATTTATAGCCGAAGGTAGGTTTCCAAGGAGGTATGGCCGGCTGCTACAGTGTTCCTGTTCATCAACAGTAGCCTACGCACGTGCCCTGCTGGTAGTTGGTGGGTAGGCAGCGGCTGATAGTGACCAGGCCTGCTGTGTACTATTCCCTTTCCACCAACTGCCGGCTACGCACGTGGTATGACAGTAGTTGGTGAGTAGGCAGCGGCTAATAGTGATACAGTACAGGAGCATGCTGCTCGCCATACTGTATCAGTGAGCTGTTGTATCTCTGATCAGATCTTTCGCCCATACCTCGTCAGGTACAGTAAAAGATCCTTCAGTATACGGACTGGCTTATTTGGGCGGGAGTATTCCCCCTCCCGCCTCTGTGCGGGATTGCTCCCGGCTTGGCTCATTCCTTCAGGTGACACTGAATGATCGAGAGCTAAGTGCCTTGTGCGTGTAGCCATGCTGCGCGGGTGGCCTTCCCTAATGGCTTGTATCCGAGGCTGCGGGGACAGGCGGAGTCCTTCACCATTGGGAGGCATTTCCTGCGGGACCAGCTTGCGTACTGCGCGTAAGGACGTCACGTCTCTGAGCATGGTTGGTCCTGCGGATCCAGTTGGTCTCTGCGCAGACGTCCCTGTTTAAGGTGAGTCTTGCGGGTCCAACTGGGCTCTGCTGGGACCTACCTCTTCAAGTCCCCCCAGTCCAATGTTCTTCTCATGCGTGTTTAATAAAGTGAGGTGAACTTTTGGACTTAAGCAAAGGGTTTTGAAAAGGGTTTTGTAAGGTTTTCCATGGGGATTCTTTCCGCGGAAGTCCTTGTCACTTGCAGAAATGCCCGAGTTTCCTGCTTGGTCTTTGGGTATGATGCGGGTAGGTCTGTAACCTCCTCGCAAGTCAGGAGCATTGAGTCCCAGTTGTATGTATTTTCCATGAGGTTTTGGTAGTTTTGAACATAGTGATCAATTATGTTAAAACCACCAATTCCATTCTGGAGCTTCAAACAACGTAGTTCTCGACGTTCCTGCTATGCGGGGATGTTATTTCCGTTTCCGCAAGCATTGCCCAGAAGATCCTTCCTGGTTTCAATTCCCAGCGGAGCGCTAGGTATGTGAAGGGTTTTGCCTTAACACTGTACCAGCGCTCGTCTTACGGTTACTTTACTTCCAAGGTATTCCTGGCGTCAATTCCCTGCGGGTGCTAGGTATGTGAAGGGTTTTGCCTTAACACTGTACCCGCAGCAGTCTTATAGTTACTTGGTTGCCGAGGTACTTGGCTTCAATTCTCTGCGGGTGCTCGGTATGTGAAGGGTTTTGCCTTTACACTGTACCCGCATCCGTCTTACGGTTACTTGTTTGCCAAGGTGTATTTGGCTTCAATTCCCTGCGGGTGCTAGGTATGTGAAGGGTTTTGCCTTTACACTGTACCCGCATCCGTCTTACGGTTACTTGTTTGCCAAGGTGTATTTGGCTTCAATTCCCTGCGGGTGCTAGGTATGTGAAGGGTTTTGCCTTTACACTGTACCCGCATCCGTCTTACGGTTACTTGTTTGCCAAGGTGTATTTGGCTTCAATTCCCTGCGGGTGCTAGGTATGTGAAGGGTTTTGCCTTTACACTGTACCCGCATCCGTCTTACGGTTACTTGTTTGCCAAGGTGTATTTGGCTTCAATTCCCTGCGGGTGCTAGGTATGTGAAGGGTTTTGCCTTTACACTGTACCCGCATCCGTCTTACGGTTACTTGTTTGCCAAGGTGTAAAGGGGTATTTTCCCGCTTACTTTTTAATATTTTCGAATTTTGAATTTTGAAATTCGAAGAGTTGGTGAAAAGATAAGAACAGTCCAAACCTCTGAAACGTCGTGCGACGGTTTCTTCTGACTGTGTCAGGACGTGCAGGAAGTTATGGTGACGTGACAGAACATGGTCATTCCAGTCGCTTTTTCAGGCGCGTGGGCGCGATTTTTCGGGCGCGTGGCCGCGAAATTACTGGCACACGTCCTTTCAACAGCTGTTGCCAGCTTGCTTTTTGCCACGTGTCATAGTTTCATTGCACATTCGATTTCTCTCTCCTCCGCATTAAATTCACCGCATTAATTGCGATTACTATATAAAGGGTGAGAGGGTTATTTGCAATTCACACTTTTCACTCTTCTGTTCATCTTTAAGGCGATTTCCGGCGAATACTCCTTTATTCAATCGAGCATTCTCTCGAAATCGTTCTCTTCTTTCTCTGCAAGATGTCTTCTCGTGATGCTGAAGCTATAGCTGACGACAGGGGTACTGCTGGCGAGTGCCAGTGTGCTCTGCCCGGCGACCAGTACCGGTATGTTATCAGGAAGTTCATGCTCGATCATCTCGAGCCTGAGTTTCCTGAATCCCACCAGACCGTGTACGATGCCCCCAGAGGCAAGATCGGGGTTTATGCTGCATTTTTTTGTCTATGGGAATCTTAGATTCCCATTGACAAAATTTGTTTACCGTGTCCTTGAGAGGCACGGTGTTCATTTGACCGAGCTGCACCCCATGGCGATCGCCAAGATTCGCCATTTTGAGTGGGTGTGCCGGATTTTGGGCATCGAGCCCCATGTGGACCGCCTGATGACCTTCTATACCTGGAGGTGCATCCAGGGGTGGTACACCTTGACGACCCGTATTAAGGGTCTGAAGATTTGCGACACCGAGCGCAGTCTTCGCGCGTGGAAGCAGGAATTCTTCTACATTTCTGCCCGCGCCATCCCCCTTGCCATGAAGTTTAAGAATGGCCAAGCGATATCGAGCCTTCACGCCCCCAACTACCAGGAGGCGGAATGGTTTTCGAAGATATCCCGGATCCAATCTCCGGTTTACCGGTTTGCGGAGTCCGGGATGGTCATGTTAGGGATGAGCCGGGTGTGGAAGGATGCGTCCCAGGTTCCCATCCTTCTCGAATACGGTTTGAACTCTATTCCCTATGGTATGTCTTGTCTTTCTTTTTGATATGCGTTTGTCTTCTAACTGTTTATTCTTTCAGAGGGAAATGATTTGGAGTCGCTTCTGTTCCCGCGGGAAACCGACGGTCCCGCGCGGATGGGTACTCGTGCTCTGGACGAGGGCGAGTTGCCCATCCTGGAGCAAACGGCGGATCGTTTTGTGGAGGTCTATCCGCTGGGCCACGAGATCCTGAGCCACCGGCGGCCAGGTAAGGCGATATTCTTTCCTCAATCTCTCAATGCTGTACCCGCTGTTGGAATTCTTGACCTGTCTTCTTCTGAGGAATCCTCAGATGCTCCTCCATTGGTGCGGAAGAAGAAAGCTGCTGCCGGCGGGAAAGGGAAGGAGAAGGCCTCCACGGCTGGTCCGGTGGTTCTATTTGACTCGGAGTCAGATAGTGAAGAGGTGGCGGGGAAGCCCGGTGGTGAGAAGACCACTGTTCCGGAGGCTACGACCGTTACCTCCGGAGAACCAACGAAGACGACGGTGACCGGTACCAAGAGGCCGGCTCCATCGGGTTCCTCCCCGCCCGTCCGTACGTTCAGGGTCAAGAAAACCCGTAAGTACAATCATAATGTCTTTGCAGATTTATTACTTCTTAAATTTAACACTTTCTTCTTTGTACAGGCGTGGATGTTGACGCATTCCGGGGTGAAGCGCAGGGGAGTACCTCCCCGCCAATGACGGTAGGCTCGGTCAGCCTTCCTGAGGCGTCGACCCATGCGCCTGCGCCTACATCCGCTGGTCCAGTTGCTCGTTCCTTTGAGCCAACTGTTCCGGCCGAGATGACGTCGCCGCCGGCCGTGAGTGCGATTTTTACAGCATCCTTCACGGAGCCGGCGGTTACTGCTGCTGCTGAGGAGGCGGCGACCGCGGCGGCGACCACGGCGGCTGCCACCATGCCCGCGCCACCGGCACCTACGGCCGGACCATCAGGTACGCGCAGGGCTTCCCGCCGATCTTTGCCCCCTTCCCGTCTGCCTGACCTGTTGGATGGATTTCCTTTAGGTTCAGGTGATGGGTTTGGCGGCTATCGGCCTGTCATTGACCCTACAGGTGCGTAGGGTTTTTTTCTTTTTTCCTTATGTTTTTTATCATCTTTTCCTTATTGCCTTTTTTTCTTTTGCAGTGTCGGATTCCAATGAAGTGTATGTTCCGCGATGGAACATACGCCGAGGAACAACCCTTCGTACCCCTGTGGAGTGCGTGGACTGGGCTCGCCACGCTGCTCCTCATGGTGCGTTGGGGGAAGCCATGGCTAGCTACCAGGAGGGTAGGCTAACCAATGAGCTTCGGGTTCTCCAAGCCCGGATGCAGCCGCGCGTCGAGCTGCTTTGTCGTGAAAACGACAAGTTGAAAGCAGCTCGCGCCAAGGACGTATCTGAGGCGCGTGCTCTCCGGGAGGAGAACCAACAGCTGGCGGCAGCTGCCGCCGACAAGGAGAAGGCCTTCAAGGCCCTCGAGGTTGAAGTTCAGGCGCGACTCGAGGCCCGCTCCAAGGCTGCCCAAGCTGTGAATGAACAGCTTCGGCTGGCCAGGGAGACTGCGCGAAACGCAACCGAGAGGGCTGCCAAGGCTGAAGCCGTTGCTGAGCCTTTGCGTGTGGAGAATGAGGAGCTCCAGGCCAAATTAGAGGCTCTCCAACGCGCTCATGATGCCTTGGCAATGGAAGATGCCAAGAAACTCCAGGAAATCTTGGACCAAAGAGGGGTGCTTGACCACACCGAGCGGAAGCTTAAGGGCGTCGAAGAGGCTGCCGCAAAGGAAGTTTTACTTGCCAACCTTAACAAGAGCGAAGCCGAACGCGCCCATAACGAAGCTCAAGCTGCCCTCCAATGGCTTCTTCGAGAAGCGTTGCCTCAGGTATGTTTAGCTTTATCTTCTCGCTTTTTTTTTGTAAGAAAAGGTTCTAATACTTGTATTTTTTCTTTGTAGGTTGTGCGTCGGGTCTTTTCAGAGACCTCTTACGATGATGCTATGACCGCAGCCCTCAACGCTTCTCATGAGGATGGGGAAAAGGCCGGCTTCCTGCTTGGTCTAGGGTTTGTTGAGAAAGGCGTCCCGCCTTCCAACTTCCCTTTGTTCGATGTGGATACCGAAGCCATTTATGACCAAACATTGAACCAATACGCCGCCTTCCCGCATCCAGTGGTGGAAAAGGTGGACGAAGTAGCTGCTGCTGATGATGGGTTAGCTGTCCTCAAAGCGTTCCTCGAACCACCCCGTTCTGACGGAGCGGGTCCAAGTGGAAGCGGCCCTGAAGCTTGATCCTGAAGATCCCTTTCCATTGCTAAGATAGACTTGTATAGATTTACTCTTTTAGGCGGGTAGTAACCCGGCCATTCTTGTAATATATTCTTGAAATATTAATCTTTTTGCGTATAAGATTGTTATTTCCTTCTTTGGGTTCCTTGCTTTATAAACTTATGACTTGCATACTTAGTTTAAATTAGCAATTTTCCAAGTGTTTAGAATAAGAACCTTTGAACGTGGTTGATAATGGGTTAAAGTTTCGCTTCCTCCTTCGTGATTGTGCGGGTATAACCGTCACTTGCACTTGGTAGGATGGCTAAACTTTAACTTTTATCTGACCTGCGTGTAGGTTTTCCTTTTCGAAATTTCTAAGGCATTAAGATAAGTTAACCTTTGAACGTGGTTGATAACAGGAAGTCTTGCTTCCTCTTTCGTGATTGTGCGGGTAGAACCGTCACTTGCACTTAGTAGGATGGCAAAACTTTACCCTTATCTGACCTGCGTGTAGGTTTTTCTCACCTTTTGAGGATAAGTTAACCTTTGAACGTGGTTGATAACAGGAAGTCTTGCTTCCTCTTTCGTGATTGTGCGGGTAGAACCGTCACTTGCACTTAGTAGGATGGCAAAACTTTACCCATATCTGACCTGCGTGTAGGTTTTCCTCATCCTATGAGGATAAGTTAACCTTTGAACGTGGTTGATAATAGGTGTGAAGTTTTGCTTCCTCTTTCGTGATTGTGCGGGTAGAACCGTCACTTGCACTTAGTAGGATGGCAAAACTTTACCCATATCTGACCTGCGTGTAGGTTTTCCTTATCCTTTTTAAGAATTTTGTTTTGAACCGTTCGACGCGCGGTTGTCGATAGGTTAGTGATCGGTTTCCTTTCATGATTCATGCGGATAGACTGGCACTTTCATTTAATAGGATAATTGAACTCTTCCCCTTCAACTGACCTGCGTGAAGGTTTGTCAAGTTATTGGGTTCGTGCGGGTAGGACCGCCTTCCCACGCAACGACTTCACGTAATGTGAACGCCGTCACCAGTGTTGCATAGTTTAACCGTTCGACGCGCGGTTGTTGATAGGTTATTACTCAGTTTCCTTTAATGATTCATGCGGATAGACCGGCACTTTCATTTAATGGGATAATTGAATTCTTCCCCTTCAACTGACCTGCGTGAAGGTTTGTCAAGTTATTGGGTTCGTGCGGGTAGGACCGCCTTCCCATGCAATGACTTCACGTAATTATGCGGTGAAAACCGGCATATTAGTGTTCAGAAAAGTATAAATGTAAAATCATCAGCTTCGATGTTCTTAAAGAGAATCATTTCCATTAGAAGTGGCTCTTGGCCTTTTCTTTACAAATTGGAATTGATTTACATGCAGACTGTGTAAATGAGCTCCCTTCCATGTTGGGATGGGAGTGCCATCGAGCCGATACGCACCTGGTTCGGGATCTCGTTCTTTACGCAGCATGTAGTCTCGATTTTGAAGCTGGAATTGATTCGTGTTTTCCCCAGCTGAGGTTCTATACGCACCCGCCTGCTCAGCCTTTATTGTGCCACGAGGTGCGCGAGCGTCCCATCTCTGACAAATGCTTCGACCATGTCCTTTACGTCTATGCATTCTTCAGTGTTGTGGCCTTTTGTCTTGTGGAAGTCACAGTATTTGCTCCGATCAGCATCGTGACGATGTCGGATTATTGGAGGCTTTGGCCATGGGAGCTCTTCAGTGGCGAATATCTCAGTGACGCTTTTGGTGAGTGGCGTCCATCTGGAGTTCCGGTGCGACTGTACATTATCCCTTCCGCCCACTCGATGTTGCAAGCCGGATGAGGTGTCAAAGTTTACCCTTGACTGCCAAATGCCTAGCTTTCGCTTTTTATTTAGTCTGGAGGTGAGGACGTTGTCTTCTCTCGTCTTCTGAGTGTAGAGGTTTGTGCTCTGTGGGAGATCTCTACCCAGTTGCTTCTCTGTTTCCGCATAGCGTTTTGCTGCTGTCATGATGCCATCCCATGTGGATGGCATGCCATCTTTACCCGTTAGGGTGCGGATGAGCTCTGGGTCATGTGCGCCCTGGATGAAGGCAGCGCGAACAAGATCTTCGCTGATATTGCCCAAACTTAGCTTCTTTGAGTTGAAGCGAGTGATGAAGTTTGGCAGAGATTCATCTTCCTCTCGTATGCATTTGAGAATTGTCCATTGCTCCTCGGTATACTTCCGTTGCTGGCTGAAGTGTTGGCTAAACTTCTGTTGGAAGTCTGCCCAGTCGTAGATGTGGTTGACCGGTAGACGATCAAACCAAGCTCTAGCAGCCCCAACAAGCGTCATTTGGAACATGTAGCACCACGTGGGTTCCGTCCAATTGCTGACGGTTGCCCCTGCTATGAACCTGTTCAAATGATCGTCTGGATCAGATAAACCGTCATATGTGCCTATGTTAGGCATTTGTTTGGCACTCTTTGGGGTGATTGCTTCCGCAATGTCCCTTGCAAACTTGGACATTCCTGCATTTGCAACGTTTGGTCTGAACGTTTTGGAGAAGTCTCGTGGACTTCCACCTGTGCTTTTTGGTTTGAAGGCTTGTCCAAAATGCCTTTTCGGTTGGGATTCCGTTTCCTTACGCTTCCCTTTTGCCCTATGGCGAGGGTTCGCGTCGGAGTCGGATTCCTCCGAGTCATCCTCCCAGTACTCGAATTCGTCGGCCTGTTGCACGGAACGCAAGCGTTCGTCCAACTCAGCCTGGAATTCCTTTTGTCGTGCCTCCGCCCATGCCTTAACTTCATCGAGAGTCTGGCGGGGGAGTCTTCGTTTCTCAAACTGGGTATCGGTGGATCCCAGTAGGCGATCATTTACTGCACTTGCCCCAGCTTTGGTAAGTGGGGTAGTGTTCGTAAAATTTACTTCACTTGCCCCGGCTTCGGTAGCCGGGGTAGTGTTCGTAAAAACTGTGTTGCCGGTATTCCCCATAGTAGCTGGGGTTGTGGTTACCGGAATTTCTCTAACCATCTTTGTAGAAGTTTGAAAAAACTGGAGAAAAATAAAGTTCTAGCTTTATGCACGGATGGCGCCAATGAAGAAACACTAACCGGACCCCGGACTGATTACTGGTAACCTGGGGGTTGGATAGCTGTTTCCCACGAGGGGTTAGACCCTTGGAAGATGGTTCTTCTGATAACCTGCAAAACAGACACCGTGAGCTCGTCACTGAGAAGGAGGGGGTTCCTCCTTGTGACCACCCTCCGGCGTGAGAATCAGACTAGATTGCTCTTTAAATATAAAAGTATATTAAGAGATTGCTAGAGCAGATATCAGGTATAATATGATGATAATGTAGTAAGATGATAAGATGAGATGGTCATACCATTTGGGGTATTTATAGCCGAAGGTAGGTTTCCAAGGAGGTATGGCCGGCTGCTACAGTGTTCCTGTTCATCAACAGTAGCCTACGCACGTGCCCTGCTGGTAGTTGGTGGGTAGGCAGCGGCTGATAGTGACCAGGCCTGCTGTGTACTATTCCCTTTCCACCAACTGCCGGCTACGCACGTGGTATGACAGTAGTTGGTGAGTAGGCAGCGGCTAATAGTGATACAGTACAGGAGCATGCTGCTCGCCATACTGTATCAGTGAGCTGTCGTATCTCTGATCAGATCTTTCGCCCATACCTCGTCAGGTACAGTAAAAGATCCTTCAGTATACGGACTGGCTTATTTGGGCGGGAGTATTCCCCCTCCCGCCTCTGTGCGGGATTGCTCCCGGCTTGGCTCATTCCTTCAGGTGACACTGAATGATCGAGAGCTAAGTGCCTTGTGCGTGTAGCCATGCTGCGCGGGTGGCCTTCCCTAATGGCTTGTATCCGAGGCTGCGGGGACAGGCGGAGTCCTTCACCATTGGGAGGCATTTCCTGCGGGACCAGCTTGCGTACTGCGCGTAAGGACGTCACGTCTCTGAGCATGGTTGGTCCTGCGGATCCAGTTGGTCTCTGCGCAGACGTCCCTGTTTAAGGTGAGTCTTGCAGGTCCAACTGGGCTCTGCTGGGACCTACCTCTTCACCAATAAAAGTACACCAGCAAGAAACTGGAACCGGGTCAACTTCTTTTCTCATCCTTTATTATTATTCTGTAACTCTTTCCACCTCCATTCTCATATTAATGAAGCTTTCATTTCTACCATAATTTCTTTGTGAATTACCATTAAAGTTAAGCATATTCCATATTCAGCAATTATAATTCATCAATCTAAGATCAGTTTGACACAATAATCAATTGAATTCTTTTGAAATTAGCAGGTTTAGGGTTACCTTAACTTCAATTTGTTTTCTTCTAAGCACCTACCTGCGAGTACAATCAGTTTCACCCAATTCTTCCCTTCCTTCCATTTTCTTTCAATCGCAGATGAGAGCGACTGATTGCTAGCTTAGATGGAATAATCAAATTCCGATTTCGAAGAAGAATTCATGGATGCAGAGCCTAGAAAAGCAATAACGCGTCAGAGCGATGATGGCGGTTGGGAGTTTATAATGGGTTGGGTTGGTTGTCGACGGAAATTAGGAGCAGGTAGAACGTGGGTTGAAGCAGAATAACAGGAAATCATGCATCGACTGTGCATGTCCAGGAAACACCTGAATTTATGAATTATGTTTTTATTGTTTTAATTATTTTGAGTTTAGATCTTAAATCAACATATTGGGCTAAACTAATTTCCTACGGTTCAGAGTATAATAATTAAAAAATGTTGATTCTAACCAGCCGAGTCACCGTCAACCCCTCTTCACCACTAGTACAAAAAAAAGACCTAATAAGACGTTTTTTTAATGAAATAAGGTGGTCTACTTACCGTCTTAAAAGCCACCGTAGTATTTGATCATTGACCGCCTTTTATAGTGCTAAAACCTTTTAAGGCGGTTACACATGACCACCTTATAATGTTTTACTAAAAGCGTCATATTTGACATAAAAAGACACCATATTAAAGTGCCTTATTAAAGCCTAATAAGACGGTTTGTGATTTTAATTAGGCGCCATATTAAACATCAAAATAAAGCCTAATAAGGCGATTTGCCGTATGGCCTAATAAGGCGGTCAGTGGAGTTATCATTCTATTTTTTAATATATATTTCAGCTACATCATCACATTTAATCATTTAATCCATGAGTATCAAAATTATATAAACAAAAATTATAGCAAAACATGCCAAACAAAGAATAATTTTATAAATAGCTTAAACAGCTAAAGCATCCATATTGACTCATTGGTCTTTAACATTTATTTTGACACAAAAATTATCCAAACATTCATTTTAACTGAAATGGTCAAATACAAGCAACCATCCAAAAGCCTCCTTTGACTCCATGCAACCTTCTTTATCCACTACAATAAGCACAAGCTCTCACGTTAGCTAGAATTCTTTTGCCACTAATCAATACACATTGAAAATTTGTCTATCAGCTATCATTAAAGATTAAAATTAAGCAAGATCCACCTTTGAAATCATAGAGGAAATAAGTTATCCTTTGACTTCTACCACATTCGGCCCTTTTCTACATTACTGAAAAATAAAAAATAAAATATGGAATCCAATAAATAAATGAAAGGAAAGCAGAAACTTACCTAAATGAAGATGGAAGTGTTCCTTTGATTGTAGATCGAACAACTTTCAAGTATAAACCAAATTGCTACTTTATTTAATTAATTACTATCAATTACTTTTTATCTTCATTAGTGTAAGATAATTCAACGTATTTAGCAGCTGCGCAAAATTTTTTCTCATATTCTTCAACTCCTGTAACATAATCAATCAACTATGCATATAATAAGATGATAATAGTGTAAATAAAAAGACCATGAAATTGCCTTGAGACTGACATACTATAATAAGCTTTGCTCAATTGCGATTTCATCGAAGTTGGCAGGTTCCTGTGGGACTTCCAACTCAACAGAGGAGACTAGTATCTCCATTTCCTGAAACAATACAAGGTACTAGGTTTTCAATTTTTAAACCATATACACAAATTAAAGAAAAGTTCAAAAAGACCAAACATATGATGCTATTTTAGGGTTCTTGGTAACAATCGTTATAATAAAGCTATTTCCAAATTTGAAGTTTACAAAATATAAGTTCAGATTTGGTTGTTAAAGCATATACAAATGGCATACCTGAATCAATATTGTCAAGCCCAATTTTATCTAAGAAAAACAGTATATTTAACAAAGAAAAAGTTAGATGCCAAGTGAAGACATATTACATAGAGTCTAGACAATGAGCACCTGAATAACAAAATGATTTAAAGATTTGCATTTTTTTAATCAAAGTTAACAGTTAACAGCACTCACTGATATTTTGACAAGAAACTCTAACCTTCATTTTATCCTGAAAAGTTCTTAATGAACTAACTCCCAAAACAAAATCCACAAATTTTATGTTAAATCAACATTCATTTCTTCCCATTCGAAATCCAGTAGCTTTTAGACTCAATTTAGCCTAACTATTTACATATATAACTATGATGGAACTTAATTTTTTAAGTGAATATGTATTCTAATAAATTGATCAAAATTTCTTGTGCACCAAAAGTCATCGCCTGCGATTGATCTACAACTATTGCAAGTTTGCAACCAAAGAAACATAGAACAAAGCAGTCAACATAAAAAAAGAAATCAATGATTTTGCAACACAATACCTAATAGAATGTAGACAATGCATGATTGATAACTTACAAAGGTGTGAAGACACGAAATTGAGCAGGAGGGAAGATGCGACTTAGAGTTTCTATAGCAGGCGAGATTAGAGATGTGATGTTAAATTAGGTCAAAAAGTTAGATGCAATGTACAATTAATGGAACTTAGAATTTTAGCGGGCAAATGAATTAAACCAACCGCCACCCAATTCTTATTTGAATGAAACATATAAATTTAAAATCAAATAAAGATACTTAATATAGAAATTATAATATAGCTAAATTTTTAGGTGCAAACAAGTCGAGCCGAGCCTCAGCTCGACTTAAGGATGATAGTTAAACCCAAAACCCGACACAAATGGGACGGGTAATACCCGACCTATTAGGGTTTGGGATGGGTTTAATTAGGACGAGTTTGAATAACCGGGTATGAATTTGGGAATACCTAAACCCAACCTATTTCCACCCCTAGCTCGACTACGCTCAAGCTCAGCTCATGAGTAGTTTTTCAAGCTTGGGCTCGGTTTGTTTACTATTATTAATTAATTTTTATATTATTTATAATTATTTATGTATTTTGTTATTAAATATATGTATGTATTATAAAAATTATATAAATGACAGGCTTGTTTAGGCTCGCAAGCCAACTTTAGCTCAATAAGTGAAGCTTGTGCTCGTTTAAACTCGGCTCAATTAAACTTTTTCACAAGACGATCTTGAGTAATTCACGAGCAGCTTGACTCGTTTGCACTCATAGTTAAGTTTCATGATGCTGTCGATTTTATAAGGCAAGCTCTTGAAAAGTTGTTTTACTCTTATTTTCTAATAGTGCTAAGAAAGTTTGACTTACTGGTGAAGATGGGTCGTTATGAGTTATATAGAGGATGCTTCTCCTATTTTAAACAACTTATAATTTATTATCTTTTTAAAACATTTGACTAAAAAGAAATAATAATGCATTCACATGATACCATTTGCCTAAAACAATATTTAATATTAAAAAACAAAATTTGAAGTCAGAGCTCCTCTTACCTCTATGGCTCTCTGGTTATGCCATGATCATACATAAGAAATGAAATATTAGGGGTGGATCTACTAAGTGTTTAGGGGTAAACCTGACTACTTCTCAATTGTATCGGCGAAGTGTGAATATTTAAGGTTTTGGCATTAACTGATATGAAACTAGTATATATTATATTAAGCGTTCAAAATCATCCTTATGTCAACTACAAATTGTTTAACGAGCCAAACCATAGGCATCAATAATCGCTAACACATGGCACTAGCTATCAAACGGTCTCTGCCAGTGTGACTCAACTAAGGATAATTGTATGTTTTCTTGCAATTAACTAGTCAATACAATCCTACAAGCAATTCTTATAGCAACTGGCAAACTAATCGTTCTGATCGACAGAAACCTAAACTGACTGAATGCACATCAGCACTAAACATCAATACTAATAGATTAACGAAAGACAATTACAATTAGTTGTTCTAATACATGAGAAAAATACTAAAATATTACAAATTATACATCCCGGGTATGACTCGAAAGGATTAGCCGCGATTCGTTAGCTCTATTTCTTCAATCTCGATGTTATAGAGCATATAGATGACTTGGAGATGGTTAGAATTGATAGGATACTTCTCTTTTGCTCTGAAAATGACAACTGCTTAATGACGAGTAGGGTCGTGAAAGTGTATTACAAATGAAACCCTAACTTTCCCGTCAGCGGGACCCATCGCGGTACGCGATGGGTCCTTTCCTGTATCGCGATGGACCGTAAGCCAACATTATTATATTATTTTCCATCATCACGTAGCGCGATGCCATCCTTCACTCCCATCGCGTGTTGCGATGGGTGGCTTCATCAGCTGAACTCGTTTTTTGTCTCGTTTCGCGTGCTGGGCATTTCGGATCTTCATCCCGTGCTCGTACAGGTCCAAATTAATCTTTTTAAATACCTGTAACCTAAAATACAATAAACACGTATGAAATACCCAAGTTCCTAAAATAAACAACTAAAACAACTAAAATTAACACACGAACTATATACAAACTGACCGAATATTAGTTATAAAATTGTTTGATTGTTCAATTAACTATAATTGTTCGCAAAATTATGACACTCTTAGGTCAAGAAAAAAAATTTAGATTATACCTGAATTTTTCTGAATTTTATTTCTAAATCCATCATATATTATGATAGTATACATATTATAATAGTATACATAAAACTTAAACAAGTTGGAAATAAACATTATATCTACTTTTTAAACACGTTCCTAAATGATTGGTATCGTAACTATAATTGATCCAAAATATTATAATTTTAAACTTTTAATTACAAGATCAAACACCTAACCTGTCATAATTGGTATATATCTACGTAACATATTATAATTGGCAACATACGTAATTTAACAAGTTCGAATTACTAAGTATATATCTACTTCTTAAATTTTTAAAGAGGTTTAAATTTCAAAAAAAATTTGTTCGTTTGGATATATATTTTTTCTTGATTTAAGAAGAGTTGAGATATATCTACTTGTTGTTAAATCCGATATATATATATATATATATATATATATATATATATATATAGGATATGGATCAAATACAAATAAGAGAACCGTGCTAAATGTGAGAACCAAATAGGACCACAGTGGTAAATTCGTAATTAACATACAAAACCTAAGAAGTGATGTAAGCACAAAAATTAAGCGACGGAGAAACCCAATTTGTAATCAATTGTTATTCTTCTGATGAAAAATCAATCAAATCATATTCATTTAGGTAACCTAATCGATTAAATCGAATGAACTGATGCGTTTATTTGATGAATTGAAGCTTGCAAATTATATTTGATTATTCAACTAAGTGTTACAAATCGAATTTAACAATCATGTTGTAGTCGCAGTGTTTTTGAAGAAGACTAGTGCAAACTTAATCGATTAATTGAACTAACTAAAGCTTGTGAATTGGACTAATCGAACAATTAAAGCTCGTGAATCAAACTAATTGATCCATGGAAGCTTTGCAAATCAAATTACTTGATAACTAAAGCTTATAAATCGAAAAAACAAAAAAAATGGAATTACAGAGTGTTTGCGACTGTTTTGTATGATAACCTGTGTTTCATTAATTACTCTACTTATACACGATAATTACTCTGCTTAGAAAACAACCATAGAGTAATTGTGTTTCAATAATTACTCTATTTACAAAACATAATTACTCTACATATAAAACAACTACTATTATAAAGTGTAATTACTTGTTTAAGTAAGTAATTACTTTCTGGTGTATAATCGGTTGCTTTTTTTGTAGCGTAATCAATTTTATATCATCGTAGCTATTCTTATATTTGATTTGTGTGATTACAATATGTAATAATTATCATTTGAGTATCTCAAGCCCTTATAATTGCTATCCCTTTCACTTTTCATCCTTCTCACCATTAAATTGGCATTACAAACAACCAGCTTGAAACATATTACTCTATTTATACAGACTAATTACAATACATACAAAACAACTATTATAACTATGATAATTACTCTAGTTAGCCAATGTAATTACACTATAACCACTTAACATAGTTACAAAAGCTACATACAAACTAATTACACTACATATAAAACAGCATCTTCCCCACATCTTTCTTCACCATGTTTTACTTTTGCTTATTTTCTTCATCACCACATCCTTTTTATGATCCTTTTCTTTATCAACACCCCTTTTTTGGTTTTCTAGAATAAAAACTCTTGTTGCTTAGCCTACTTTACTTCATCACCACATCCTTCTTCACCATATTCGTCGTTTGCTTCTTATCCTCGTTTGCAGCAATAAATTCTTCTCCCCAATCACCTAAAACAATAGGTGAAGATTCATCATTAGAGTATCTATAAGCCATTTTTCATTGATATTCTTTCGCTCTTCCTCCTTTTCACTACTAAATTAACATTACAAACAACTAATTAGAAGCATATTAATAATTACTCTACTTATACATACTAATTACACTATATACGATAAAAATACTATAGCTTTGATAATTACTCTAGCTGTGAAAATAATTACACTACAACCTCATAATAGATTACAAAAGCTATGAACAGAGAAATTAACCTTACAAACAACTAATTATAAACATATTAATAATTACTCTACTTATACAGGCTAATTACACTATATATGTACGAAACAACTACTATAACTTATATATATATATATATATTATAATTCTATCTGGTATCCATTAAATAAGGTGGTTCCAATATCTAAAGTCTGATTAAATATCAAATATGACGATTTATTTTAACTATGAAATGAGACGGTTATACCAAATTATCAAATAAGACGATTCAATCAAATAAGGCATATCTAATATATATATATATATATATATATATACACACACATATATATATATATACATATATATATTATAATTCTATCTGGTATCAATTAAATAAGGTGGTTCCAATATCTAAAGTCCAATTAAATATCAAATATGACGATTTTACTTTAACTATGAAATGAGACGGTTATACCAAATTATCAAATAAGACGATTCAATCAAATAAGGCATATCTAATAAATTATTTAATTTAAAAAATGGGTTTAAATCTCAAAATGACGGTTTAATCTAAACAATCAAAAGAGACGGTTATATTAAATTATCAAATAAGACGATTCTATCAAATAAGGCAGTTCCTATAAATTATTTAATTAAAAAAATGGGTTTAAATCTAAAATAAGACGGTTTTCATCAAAACCGCCTTAAAAGGTTTTCCCGCACCATCTTATTTAGTGTTTTTTTGTACTAGCACCATACGTCTCTATGTGATAATTTATTAGTTAAGGTAAAATATTTAAACAAACTCTTTATTATATTTGGTTAAGAATATTATTATCAAAATTAAATTTTAAACCCATACCTAATTTCACATCTGAAAACAAACAGATGTCACTCTTTTTATATGATGCCAAACGGCGGTCGTAACGGCTTACATCATATTCAAGCTGCTATCATCCACTAATACATTGTATAATTTCAGTCGAAGACAAAGACACACGTCGACTTTAACGTATGGACCTCTTCATTTGTTTCTGGTCTTCAATATCGATTTTGCTTTTGTTTCTGTTTTTATTTTTTAAGAATGGTGGTT
Organism: Bidens hawaiensis; assembly: GCF_021521415.1. NCBI lineage: Eukaryota > Viridiplantae > Streptophyta > Magnoliopsida > Asterales > Asteraceae > Bidens > Bidens hawaiensis. The sequence goes on from NW_027492155.1 coordinate 310,704, forward strand.
ATATATGCACCGCGTTTTATTCTTATCTATTTATTTATCATTTGTATGAGGATAAATTTATTTAAATATGAAACGATCATATTGTGTCTTACAAAGTACACGTGTGGTGGTGAGTTATTTAATCATTTTAGTTGTATGCATGCATAAATATACATCATAGTTTTATATATAATTATTTTGTATTATATATTGTATATTTATGATCATATTAAAAATTTATTACGTTCATATAAAGAATTGGTTTGACTATGCTTGCGTGTCTAGGCGAGCTCAGTGCATGAATAAGTTAAGGTTTGAGTTTGTTTATTAAACAAAGCTTATTTTTATGTTAAAGTTCGGACTGCAACTCATTTAAGCTCAACCTATTTTGAGATTTTAATGTGTTGATCTTGGGTAGTTCATGAATGACTCAACTCGTTATTAATGCTTAGCTTTTATGAACAAACGACTTGACTCATTAATGCTTAGTTTATTATGCCAAACTTTTGTCCTCTTGCCATCCTCGTAACATCCAAGAGGGCTCAAAAGGGTGGGATCCGCCCCTTTCCAGCCATCCACTTTTATTTTTGTTTTTTTTTTAAATTTAGTTAAAATCATAATGCGTTTGTTAAATGGTGGGCTAGTTAAAACTCACCACCCATATAAAAGGGAAAGTGATGTTTTAACTAAACAAATCACAACATATAGTCTAAAAGTGTAAGTTAATTCTCTCATTTAACTCTTATGTATTATTTATTTTATTTGTGCGACACAAAAATTATCAACTCATAGCTAAAGGTTACCTTCTTTTTTTCTCCCTTCCTAACCCTCCTTTTTATTAGAGTAGACTCCCTCCCCCACTAATTCAGTTCCGCGTTCAATTTATTTCACGTTTACATTTACACGATTTACACAACACCACCGGTCCACCACCTTTATTGTGTTCACATCGTCTTTTCATACGTCACATGGACCAGTACCATCCTTTACGAATAGCACGTAACATCCTTGCCTATATGATATATGATTTGTACGTACCACTGGCACCAAATATTAAATTTTTAGCATGCTCATTGACTTTGACACGTCTTGGACTGTCGACAAGTAAATTTCCATTAATGATTGGATCCGAGTAATCGCTTTAAGAAAATGAATCTACATTTGACTTGTCTACTATCTGCAAAACAAACCAACCGCCGTTAGCAGAGATTGATTTTTCACGTGACCACCTTTCTGAGACTAAGCATCCGTGTAAAAGAATAGTACGTACGTAAGAGAAAATATGTGAGTATCGCTAGAGAGTACATATATACCTTGGATTCGTGTGTGTGTATACTGGATATTAATTAATTAATGTTACCATTCACTATTAAACAGTAGTGAGCCCCAAGTAGACCAATATATTCACATAACTTGCCATGTACCCAACCCAGTGGGTTAGGATATACCATTTGTGATTTGTCGGATTTGGTTTTGTAAAATCCAAACTCAAGTGACTGAAACAGAATGCTAAAACAAATATATATATATTAAGGATATATGCATGTTGTATATTTTAATTAAAAAAGAATATAAATTACACCTCCAACTCAACCACACACATATATATATAGAGAGAGAGAGAGAGAGAGGAGATTTCAATTAAGAATCCCTTTGAGTTTTAAGAACTCGAAAGAACTCAGTGTAACGATTTTTTTTTCGAATTTTTTTTTACACATGCGTAATATATGTAAGTTACATACACGTAAAAAAATTACTGAATTTTTTACGTACTGAGCCGACTTTTTACACATGTGTAACAGACGTAAAAGTTAGTGTAACCACTTACATATTTATTCTCTCTTCTACTTTGACTTTTTTGTCAGGTTTAATCTCAACCACATATTCCAATCCATTTAATTAAATGTGTGGCCTAGAGTTGAGTTCTTAAGTTCTTAAAACTCAACATGGTTCTCAAAATATCCCTCTCCAATATATATATAAGATATATGTTTCACAACTCTCTCCGTCTCTCTCCTCTCGTGTATATATATAATATATACCTACTACAAATTAAAAGTGAGAGAATAAATACGGAAAAGGGGATAATACCCGTGAAATATGGCCATCAATGGCACTGGTGTTCGAGTTGATGAACCAACACTTGTACCCTTGTTGGATCATTCATCTTCAAACGTCGACGTAACTTCGAAAACCACCAGACAAGATCTCGAACTCCCGTTTCACCAACGATTCTTGATTGAATCCAAGAAGCTATGGCACATAGTCGGCCCAGCCATCTTCAGCCGCATAGCTTCCTATTCAATGTTCGTCATCACACAAGCCTTCGCTGGACATCTTGGCGATCTTGAACTCGCTGCTATCTCCATCGCTACAAGTGTCATAGTCGGCTTCGACTTCGGCCTCTTGGTACGTAATCTTTAATTATCTTTACCATCCTCTATATTTTTAAAAAACTTTAATACAATTCCTATTTCCTAACGTTATTTGAAGATCAAGACAGTGATTTGAGTCCTGTGGAATCATTTGATGGGAAGTTCATTGGGATTAATTCTTAAACAATATTCATTACTAATTTTGCTTCTTTTACAACAAAATTAAAGATTCCTCTTTTTATGCGGAAAACTCCCGTATCAATAGTTAGTGCTTTTACGTATGAATAATTTTTCAATACTGTATTCTCAAGAAATATATTTTGTTTGTGCGTTGGTAAACAATTTAGAGATGAAAGAAAAGGTAGAAGTAGAGATATATATATATAACTAAAAAGAAAAGTCGATCATTAATTGCAAACTTATGATTGATTTTTGTTTATATAAATCATCTATCTATGCCATTAATTAATATATAGTAATTTACAAGACATAATGTGATTAGATTTTCACTATAATTAGTTTCATTATACTGATGATATAAATACTTAAATAATAGTAGATAAAAATGTTTTTATTTTATAGTTGGGGATGGCTAGTGCTTTGGAGACACTATGTGGCCAAGCATACGGAGCTAAAAACTACAAAATGTTAGGGGTGTACCTACAACGCTCATGGATTGTCCTTTTCGGATGTTGTATAGTAATTTTACCCTTATACATATTCGCTTCACCGGTCCTAAAATTGCTCGGCCAACCCGCAGACATAGCCGAGCTATCGGGCGTGGTGTCAATGAGCTTAATCCCACTTCATTTCAGCCTATGCGTTCAGTTCCCATTACAAAGGTTTCTTCAAAGTCAGCTTAAAACGTACGTGATTGCGTGGGTGTCACTCTTCGCGTTGGTGGTTCATTCGGCTATGAGTTGGCTCGTGGTGGCGCGGCTACAACTGGGACTTGTTGGGACCGTTGTGACGTTGAACCTCTCATGGTGGCTTATTGTTTTGGGGTTGTTGGCTTACACGGTGTTCGGTGGTTGCCCAGAAACTTGGGGTGGTTTTACAATGGAAGCATTTTCGGGACTGTGGGCATTTGTTAAACTTTCGGCGGCTTCCGGGGTTATGTTGTGGTAATTTTTATATACAAAGTATTACATTTCTGGTGCGGCCGTCAATTTTTGAGATTGATAAATTTTAATACAAATAAACTATTTTTAAGTAAAAGAATAGGTTTATTAAATTGTTAAAGCTGACCGGTTTTGCTAACTCATCTAAATTTACTTGTTTGGTTTATGATATTTCAAAAAATTAAAGACCTTGAAGGCTTTAATGTTTTTTCCAATGCTAAATATTCACATTTATATAGCCTAAAAAACTACCGCAGTAGCCTTTGGTTTTAATTTTTTTACCTCGATTCATTTTTTATTATTTTGTTGGTTTCTGAAAATCAATTTTTCTTATAACAATTTCATTATTTTTTTTCTTATTTATTAAAATATTGTACCACAAAAAATAAAGTTTTAATTGATTTAAAAATGACTTTAATTGTAGTTTTCCTTTCTCTTGATATGGTTTTATGGCGCATGCCTGTCATATTATTGTGGCTTCCATTTTATTCTTCGCTTTTGTGGCACGTTGTAGATTTTACTCTTAAAAATTATATATTTTCCCTGGTGTATATGTGTGGTAGCAATTAATGTTCTCACAATCTCACCTAAGACGTGTCAGTTAAAAAAGAACACATGCCAGTATTATGTGGATGAAACTTTTAGTAAAACTTTAGTAAAACCCAGTTTTTTTTAACCGCAAATTTGTTCAACGATAAAATCTTCCAATTACCAAAAGATTTTAACCTACTATATATCTTAGTCTTAAAAAATGATTTGGTAAAATGGCCGCTCGTCATTTTGATTTCCCCTTATTTAAACCCAATGCCATTTACATTATTGTATGTACATTTATTTACGTTACTGTGTTTTTTATATTGATTTAAATTTAAACAATAATAATGCAGTTTGGAGAACTGGTACTACAGAATTTTGATAGTGATGACAGGAAACTTGGAGAACGCAAAAATTGCAGTTGACGCTTTGTCAATATGGTAAAAGCTCAATCCCATGCCCCACTCCCTTAAAAACACCAATATTATTATTTTCTATTTTATTTTTGTTTTATCAATATTCAAAGATAAACACAAAAACATGATTATTATCATCTCGTCTTATCCTCAATAAAGAGATTCGCTAAAGTGTCTTTATTATGCTGTCTAGATATGGTCTTGGTTACCTGTTACGTCGTCTTATTGGACCAACAAATGGTTAACAAGGTCAATGCTCTATGATGAATGATACCAATTATAACGTTATACCTTTCGAAAAGCTATAAAAGTTCATAGTTTCATACCTATTTCTTTTACATTCTCTCCTCTCTACAAAAAACTTTGGAAATACTTTTTGTACGGGCACACGTCACACCGCACACACAAACTTAAGATTGCAACTAATGATGAATAACTTAATTCATGTGACTAATTTTATAAATATTTATTTGCCTTTTTCTTTTTGTGTGTAGCATGTCTATCAATGGCTTTGAACTCATGATACCTCTTGGATTTTTTGCTGGAACCGGGTATGGATTTGAACATACTTCCATTTATATTATATTTATATGTTTATATATACAAACATCTTTTTTATAAGTTATAAAAGTGAAATATAAGTAAATATAAGTACTTTACACGTAAGTAAGAATAACTTGACAAAATATAAATATAAAACATGTATATTGATAGTGTATATATCTTGTATTTACATGTAGTGATGTAACGCTTTTGTGGTTATGTGATTCAGAGTTAGGGTTGCAAATGAGTTAGGAGCAGGCAACGGCAAAGGCGCTAGATTTGCTACTATAGTTTCAGTTACCACATCGTCAATTATAGGCGTTGTCTTTTGGATCTTAATTATGTTATTCCACAACGAGCTAGCGTTAATATTCACAAGTAGTGAACCCGTATTGGATGCTGTGAGCAAACTTTCACTTCTCTTGGCCTTTACCATTCTTTTGAATAGTGTTCAACCTGTTCTATCAGGTAACCCCTCCTTGGTGGCGTGAATGTTTTTGAGTTTCAGAATATAATACTTGTGTTTCTCGACGATCACTAATATTGTTTAAATGGCTTAATCTAATAGGTGTTGCGGTTGGGTCCGGATGGCAATCATACGTAGCATACATTAACTTAGGATGCTACTATTTGATAGGAGTCCCTATGGGACTAATCATGGGATGGGTTCTCCATCTTGGTGTCATGGTATATATTATCTTCTTCGTACTCCATTTTATTAACATTGAACAGTTACATTAGTAGTAAAATGGACAGGATGTGTAACACATAAACACAGTTAAATTTTAGTATGTATCATTTACATACTTGCCCACAAGTTTTTATCATTTGTTAAGCTTTATAAATGAATGTCTTGAGTAAGATGCAAATTTATATGCATTTGGAGTGCATTTTTAGCAACTGTCAATCTTTGTTTCTGTTTAAACAGATCTAACTTCTGTATCTTTTATACTTACAAGGGTATTTGGGCTGGGATGATCTTTGGAGGAACTGCATTTCAAACGGTGGTATTAGGTGTCATCACAAGTCGTTGTAATTGGGAATTGGAGGTAATTAATTCATCAAACTCAATACTTTCCAACTAGTTTTAGATAATTTACTATGCTTAAAGAATCTTAATTACCAAATATTTGATTTATAAAATTTGGCAGGCACAGAAAGCCAGTAAGCATGTGAAGAAGTGGGCAGTTGTGCATTGAGGATGACAAGTTCCCTTCTCCTTTGGTTCACCAGAATTCTGGTGCCAATCTCTTCTTGTTCTAGTTCTTGAATCTAATTAATTATTTTTGTTATAGTATTCACATTGCATGCCAATATTGGAAATTTAGCAATTAATGAAAGGTTAGCTTTTTTTGTTTCTTGTTATTTGCCATTTTCTTTGGTCGCATTGCATGCGCCATGTGGTTTGATTGTGACATTGCAAAAAGTTGTCAAAATATGCTTAACTAAAACACCACTAGTTACACAAGACAAGACAAGATACATCACGCATAAAGAAGTAGCCAAACCAAAACATTTGGCCATGTTTGAAACGAAAGCCAAAATTAATCAGCATGAAAATGACAACCCTACGTTGTGTAATACAGGTATGTCGAATTGACATATGGACTAACCACCGTACTTTCACCATGTCTAGAACATCCGACATGAATCAGGTTCAATTTTTAGGTGAACCAAAATAGTAGGCTGTAGGCGTGATACTTTTTAAGGTTATAATATGTGTGGTCAACCCTCCATTTGTCCATGTATATGTTGGTTATGATCAGGTTTAAGCCACTGGAGTAATGTTTGAGATCTAAAGGGTAATTACAGAAAGTCTAAATGGTTATACGTTTGAGCTTAACTATATGTCCATGAGATGACAAGGTTAGGTCTATTTAGACACGTTTAGTAAACAACATCAACCTAAGTTGGTCAACAAAGTTAAGCTAGAAGAGTACTATGATAAGAACAAGTTATAAAGTTATCTTTAAAGAATCTTGTTATAAGAAGAGAGTAGGAAAGGGATATAAATGATTAAATAGAACAAAGAAAACAAATCCAAAAAACGTTGAATAAAACAAATAATAGTTATACGAAATGGTAGATAATCAAATAAAAAGACTAAAAACACCTAAAAGTTAAGAAAATAAGGTCTCCTGATCAACAGAATGCCAAAGGTTAAGATGGATGAGCGCGTATATTTTTTTTGAACGATGAACAAAAACATTATATTAAAACACTAGCAAGGCGCTAGAAACATCAAACAAGCATCCACCAACAACCGAAAAAAAAAAAAGAAACAAACAACAAACAAGGCACCAAACACACTATAAACGCACGCACACCCTTACACTCAAAAAGAGCACCAATCTTCGTAAGAGAGACTCCATTTTCTTCCTCTACTTTTAATCTAAAGGAACCCCATTACCTTAATTTCCTCCATCAAGCGTAGATTTTAAGGGTATGTTTGGAATAGGTTGCCATTATTGACTTTATCGGTCTTTTTTAGACCGTAATAACTTTTTCACACATTTACACTCTTTTGTAAAAAAAACTTACGCCATAAAACCAAACATTATTTCATCTTTAATTGAATATGATATTGTAAAGGCGTCAGGATCGATTAAAAACATGATAATAAGCATATAACATCAATTATAATGAATGAATCTTGTATTATTGATTTGTAAATGAAACGAATGATTACAATGTTGGTGGCCGGAGGTATTTATAGCCTCCGACGGTTACTCCGGCAAGGGTTGCAACAGTTAAATAGAACCGTCGCATCGTTTCTAATATCCTAATTACAATTTTTTACACAAACCAGATCGGACGGGGTCCGATATTTTGAGAACCGGATTTGGGTTCCACGGTACGGAGAGTTGAGAACTCTGGTGATGGACGAAGCACACAAGTCCCGATATTCTATCCACCCTGGCTCAGATAAAATGTATCATGACATAAAGGCACTTTACTGGTGGCCGAACATGAAAGTCGACATTGCCACCTACGTGAGCAAATGCTTGACTTGTGCCAGAGTCAAAATAGAATACCAGAAACCATCTGGTCTACTGCAACAACCGGAGCTTCCAATGTGGAAATGGGAACACATCTCAATGGATTTTATCACGGGTTTACTTAAGACACCGACAGGATGCGATACCATCTGGGTGATCGTTGACCGGTTGACTAAGTCTGCACACTTCTTAGCGATTAAGGAAGCGGACAAAATGGAAAGACTGACTCGTGTTTACATGAAAGAAGTGGTGTCTAGGCACGGAGTGCCTGTCTCAATCATTTCCGATCGAGATTCTCGTTTCACTTCGCACTTTTGGAAGTCACTACAAAGCGCACTAGGCACCCGTCTTGATATGAGCACAGCATACCATCCTCAGACGGATGGGCAAAGTGAACGAACTATTCAGACCCTGGAGGATATGTTGCGTGCATTCGTATTGGATTTCGGAAAAAGTTGGGAACCTCACTTACCTTTGGTGGAGTTTTCGTATAATAACAGTTACCACGCAAGTATTAAAGCAGCGCCGTTTGAAGCGTTGTACGGACGGAAGTGTCGATCACCACTCTGCTGGGCAGAGGTGGGTGACATCCAAATCACTGGTCCAGAACTGGTACTCAAAACTTCGGAAAAGATTGTTCAAATCTGAAACCACATGGCAGCAGCACGAGATCGCCAAAAGAGTTACGCCAACAAGCGCCGAAAACCTCTCGAATTTCAAGTGAACGATCGAGTGTTACTCAAAGTCTCACCTTGGAAAGGTGTGGTTCGCTTTGGAAAGCGAAGCAAACTCAACCCACGGTATGTTGGTCCCTACCGAATAACTGAGCGCATTGGTCCGGTGGCGTACCGACTGGACCTACCAACGGAACTCAGTGGCGTACACAATGTATTCCACGGATCCAATTTGAAGAAATGCCTAACCGATGAGACTCAAGTAGTCCCTTTGGATGAACTGCAAGTTGATGAACAGTTACGTTTCATTGAGGAACCAGTCGAGGTTATGGATTGGGAAACCAAAACGCTCAAGCACAGCAAAATTCCAATCGTTAAGGTTCGTTGGAACTCGAGACGTGGACCGGAGTTCACGTGGGAACGCGAGGATCAAATGATCAAAAAGTATCCCCACCTTTTTGAAGGGCTGACCAAACACAGAAAACCGCGAAACCCGGCAAACCGTCAGAAATCACCGGAGGTATGAATTAAATTTCGGGACGAAATTTCTTTCTACTAGGGGATGATATGACAAACTGAAAATTTTTCTTACTTTTTCAGACACTCATCACGACTTGACTCAAATTTTCGGGACGAAAATTCTTTAACATGGGAATGATGTGACAATCGTCAATTTCAGGTTAACTCCGTTAACTCAACTCCGTCAATTCAAACTTAAAGATCACTGAATCTATAACGCACACCTCATTACATTTAAACTAGGGTTTAAATGACGCTTAACACTTACTACATGTGTAGTCTTTCGGAAATTGCACCGAAACGCAAACGAGTTGACGCAAACAATTGGTGAATAAACGAAAAACGTCAAAACAGTAATTATGTGATAATTATGTGTTAGACTTATGTGTTGTGTGATAACATCGTTATAAACGTTAACTCAATGTACTAGAACTAGTTAGTTAAGCTAGAAAAACAACAATTGAAAGTTGAGGGACTTGAGTGTAATATATTATTATTATTAATAATAATAAACCTAAACCCTAACTCATTCTTTCTCTCCTTTCCTCTACCTCGATCGGACTCCTCTCCCCCCCCCCCCTCACGGCTGCCGCCATTCACACACACACATACAACCAAGTTTTCAAGCTTTTGATTGAAGATTAAGGTGCTAGGAAGGTATAAACGACTATCCCTTGCATCCTTTATACTTAATTTCGATGTTTAATGGGTTAATTGAAAACCCTAGGGGCCGATTTATGTGTGTATGGTGTTCATATGATTGTTGTTGATTTGATGATGATTTGATAACTAGAATTGATATTGTTACATGTTAATTGTTTGTGTCTTTGATTTGAGTTCAAGCAAAAACCCTAATCATGTATGTAATGTGTAATTGATGTGCATGGATAGTGATTATGGAGTCTAGAGTGTTATATGAACGGATTATAGTCTATAGATGGTTAATATGTTGAGTTTTGTTGCAAACAGTTTCTGGACAGATTGTGTTGTTAATGTTCAATTGACTGTATCTGGGTGTAAATGTGAGAATTGGTTGAGATTATTGATACTACAGTAAACTAGGTTGAGTCTAGTTTCTAAAGAATATAAATTTGCAATTTTTGGACGTGTAAAAGTTAACTTTTATGATTTTACAAAAACGTTGTGCAAAGCTGAGTTGTTAGACCTGCTGTTAGGTTGTTTTGTAAATATTATATCTCATGAACTACGAGACCAATTGGGCTGGTTCCACTTCTGGAAGTTGACTTATTGAGTTAGAAACCTAACCCAAGTGGTCTTGCATTTATTAGATTTTTCGTTTAACGGGAATTTCAAATAACATTCTGTTGCGCATGAATTTAACTGTTATGAGTTTGCTGTAATGATTTGATTATTGTGAGAAACCTATGTGGAATAAAAATATAATAAAATATGTTCTGGAAACCTAAGACATATATGCTTTTGTGATGGTTTTTGGTAAATTAATTGTGATGCTATGATCGGTGGGATAGACTAATTTTTAAAGTAGAATTCTGTCGATAAGAAACTAGTTGCTGAGTTTTGTGAAAGTTGCATGAAACAATGTGAATGCTAATTTATTATCGTGTTTTGACCAAATTGCCCTTGAGGGGAATGATTGCAAATTAATTGTCGTGTTTTGACCAAAATGCCCTTGCGGGGAATAATTGCTAATTGACTGTCATGATTTGACCAAATTGCCCTTACGGGGAGTAATTGCTAGTGATGTACATTATGAATACATGACACGTAAATAATTGCTTACACATGTAACGTATCACAACTACACTTGCTAAAGTCACACACGATTCACAAACGAAACACGAAACATGTTGTGTGCATAGGTATTATGCGCCGGGTCTAGAGACTCGTTAATAGTTCCGACACTTAGAAAATCTCTTTGTTGTTTTAGAACGCTAGAGAGAGTTTTCTGTGACGCGCATCACTTGGTGATCTATTTTTGGGAATTCTTCGCAAACAGTGAGTTCACTTACCCCTTTTAAACTGTTTTCAAACGTTTTTCACTTGGGGGAGATAACATACTCCGAAAACGCATTTAAGATTTTGTTAATATAGATTATATATCACTTGTAAAGACTAAGTGGCAAACGCAATAACTAAAGTCCTTCATTCACATCGAACCGTTTAATATTGGATAATAGCGAGTCATTGTTGAGTAGTACTACTGGGTTTGACAAACCCCACCTAACGCTAAACTCGACTGGAGGTCGAGTGGGTGTAATCTTGGCTAAACACATACCATGGTCGGGATAGACCTGGTGGCAAGGCAAATGATAAACAGTCAGCTTCGGTGTCGAACACTTAGTAATACTTGTTTTATAGGCTAGCTACCTATAGATATATAATTGACATAACACTATCTGTAACGCAAAACGCTGTAACGCAAAACGCTGAACGCAAACGCTAAACGCTTTATTTTATATAAACTTGTGAACTCACCAACCCCGTGTTGACACTTTTAGTATGTTATTCTCAGGTAGCCGAGGCGGGCGCGCGGTTTAGGATCATGCATTGCTTGAAACACTTTTAATTATGCAAACTTATTTTTAACTATTATCATTGGGTTTTAAGTCGTCCTGCGTGACGCAACATTGGTTTCTATGGTTTTACGCTTCCGCATTTAATTACTCGTAAACGTTTTCATGATTTTGAAACTTTGTTTTATGGTTTGATTATAACTAATGAATCCGATTCTGTTAGTTCACACCCTCTGACGGTAAAACTCCGTTAGTGGATTTTGAGGGTGTGACATTCTGTTACTTTGTTTCGGCGGTTTTTACCGTTTAAAGGCTGATGGTGATTGGTTCACCTTTGAGCGACGAGCAAGCGGTAAACACCCTCCCTGTACTTTCTACATCCCCTCTGGGTTTTACCCTCGGGAGTGGAAAAATGATTTTTTCTTTGTGTCCTCTTCTTTTGCTCTCGGTCTTACTCGTCGCCGTTATGTTGGTTCTCACATTGATGACCCTGCCCCCGGCTTTCCTACTGTTCATGATTCTCTTTATAAATTGCTGATTAAAAATCCTACTGAAGCTGCCACCTACCCTGAGCCCCTGTTATACATGACTGGACTGAGCAACATTTTGCCGGACCCTTTGACACGTCCTGCTATGTTTGACGGTGAGCGAGGTTGATGATTCCTAACTTTTGTCAACTACCTTCAATACGTTCCCCCTGTTTCTAATTTATTTTTCTTTTTTTTTACTTTGTTGTTGTTTTGCAGAGATGGATTTGATGGAGATACTTCAGAAACGTCATGTTAAAGGTGCTGAATTCGTTGCTCTTCCGATATCTGCTGGTGTTTCCACCCCGGTGACTCGTACCGATGATGCTTCCTCCGACTCCAAAGACCCTGGCTTCTCAAGTGTGGCTGTCTCAGATTCTTTGAAACGCAAGAACGTTGCTTCTGAGCTTTTTGACTCATCCTTAAAGAGTCACCTTCGTAACTCCAAACGCACTTATTTGGGCTCCACTGGGCAGGGTTTTTCTTCTGCCCCTGAAATTGTTGATGTTGATGACGACTTTTCTTTCAAGGTCACTGATGCGGTTCCTCCCTATTGTTGCTCCTGCCTTTGTTAGCAAACATCCTGATGCTGCCGAGGCTGACCCTAAAGGTAAAGCTCCTATCGCTCCTGACGGTTCTTCGAATCCTTCCTCAGTTAATCCTCCTCCCCCTGACCTTTTTGTCCCGAAGTGGTCGTTAACTGTGAACTCTTCTGTCAACACTCCCCACCTTACTCATGAGTTCTTGACATGTGTTATTCCCCCTATGGATTATGCTCATTTGCAAACTATGATGCCCAATGTCTTGGTTGGGGAGTTTGGTACGTACCTGTATCGTACCTTGGTGTTGGGTTCCTCCCTTCGTCATAGGTTTGTGGATGTCCAGGTCGCCCATCAGAATAGTCAGGAGGAGATTGCTAATTTGAAGAAGTTTGTTGATGGTTATGTTCGACGGGTCGGGGAGATGCGCAAGAGAATTAATGTGGCCAAGGAGTTGAGTTTGGAGGTCCCCGGTTTGAAATCTGCATTGGAGTCTTCGCAAAAATAGGTGGCTGAGCTTACTGCTAGCCTTCAGCTTGCCCAAGAGAAAGTTGCTGATCTTGATGCCGTTCGATCTTCCCTTGTTGATGCTCAGGCTAAAATTTCCAAGGTTCATTTCCCATTTACTTTTCTTCTTATCTTCTTTGTTTATCTTATTTTTGCCTTGTGCTTTTATTGAAGCTTGAAGAGAGCCCCTCTCTTGTAAGAATTCATGAGCTGGAGAATCTGCTTGATCGTGACCGTTCTGATCATAAATCAGCTTTAGAGCAATTAGGGGCTGCTAAACATCAAGAGGGACAGAAGGTTGATGGCCTGTCGAAAGAGATTGAGTGGCTGAGGGGTGAATGTTCCCGCCTACAGGGAGTTGTTTCGAAGCATGAAGATGATCGGAAGTGGTTGGTTTCTACAGGTTTCCGGCAGGTATATGATCGGGCTCTGGGCTGTAAGGAGACGTTGGAGGTCCGGGACAATCTAAATTGGGCTGTGTTTGCTTTTGGTTTTCAACATGGGCTACGGGCGGGCTATGGACATTCTTCCCACGGGATTCCCATTCAAGAAGCTCCCTCGTTTTCTCCTACTGTGGATTCAGAAGCTCAAGAGGCATTTGTGGCCTTGACCTCCCATGTTCCCCCCCTCATTGCCCAAGTTTCCTCGGACCCTAAGATCTCTGTTGCAGACATTCAAGCCCTGGCTTCCGTTGTTGATCCTATGTCTCCGTTGTTATAATTTGTGGTTTGTTTTAGACAATTAACGTTATGTGGGTTTGTATGATTTTAAACAATTGCTTTGTTTGTCTGCCCCTGCGTGGGCGATTTTGAACTTTTCATGCTTTGGTGTTTGAATATGCATTAGCATTGGAATATGTATGACGATGATTAGCGTATGCCTTAGCATGTTTAATTTATGCTTATTGGTTAACCATTTAGCCTATCGGCGAGGCCTTCCCTCTTTGGGGAGCATATCGTGAGTATTTACGAGGCGGACTCGTGTTTTATACTTGTTGCCCTTATAATGAGACGGACTCGTTGTTTGCATGTTACGATTTTGATAAAGTACTTTCTTGCATTAGGATCACGTTTACATAGCGGTTACAAAAAATACAATTTGACTTTCCTGTTTATTCCTCACGGAGAGGTCACTTGTTTTGTTTGAACCTTAGCCCTTTTGCTAGTGCCCTCAGTCGTAGTACTTTTGGAGTTGCATGGAGTTCCAGGTCCTAGGAATCTCCTTTCCTGTTGATTCTGCCAATCTGTAGGCCCCATTATCTCTGGCCCAAATAACTTGATATGGCCCCTCCCATTTAGGCCACAATTTTCCCCTGCTCTTCTTTTCTACTCGCCTCATTTTCTCTTAACACCCAGTCCCCTTTTTTTAATCTGACCTCCCTGACCCTCGCTTTGTAGTATGTCTCCATCTTTTTTTTGTACTCAACCTCCCGCCTTGCTGCCTCCTCCCTCATTTCTTCCGCCAGATTCAAGTTCAACCTCAAATCTTATTCACCTCTCCCTTCTCCCTGCAAAGTTCGCCTGGTTGGTGCCCCAATCTCCGCAGGGATCATCGCTTCTGTTCCATACGTTAAGCTGAAAGGTGTTTCTCCGTTGCTTGTTTTGGGCATTGTTCTGTGCGCCCATAAGACATGAGACAATTCTTCCACCCACGACCCCTTTTCTCTCCCCAGCCTTGCCTTGATTCCCTCTACCATGCTTCGATTTGCTCTTTCTACCTGGTCATTAGAATGGGGGTGGGCTACTGACGTGAACGTTTGCTTGATTTTTAATTGCAGGCACCATTCCCTGAATGGGTTGTTGGCAAACTGTTTCCCATTGTCACTGACTATGGTGTATGGTAGCACAACCCTACAAACAATGTTTTCCCATACAAACCTCTTAACCCGCTCGCCCGTGATAGTTCGAAGTGGCTTGGCCTCCACCCATTTTGTGAAATAGTCGATGCTACCAACAAAAATTTTGCCCTTCCTGTTCCCTCCGGAAAGGGTCCCACGATGTCTATACCCCACTTTTGAAATGGCCACGAGGAACTTACTGAGACTAACGTTGATTTTGGTTTCCTACCCACCAGGACATGTATCTGACAGCTGTCACATTTTTGTATCTCTCTAACAGTACTAAAGAACACTGATGGCCAGTAGTACCTGGCTCTCATTGCCCGTGCCATGACCATTTTGGCTCCCATATGCATTTCGCAAAGCCCCTCATGTATTTCCCTTATCATGTATTCTGCTTCTTCTTCATTAATACACTTCAGGGATGGTCCCAAATAAGACTTCCTGTATAAATTCCCTTCAATTATTTAATACTGTAATGTTTTGACCTTTAGTTTCCTTTCTTCCTCTATATCTTCTGGGACCTTCCTTTCCTGCAGGTACTCAACGATGGGAGTCATCCAACTTTCTTTTTGGATTTCGACATTGGCTATCATAGCTTCTGTCACCGACGGTTGCTTGAGGGTTTCCACTTTTACTTCTTTTGCCAAATGATCAAAAGCTACCGCTTCCAGCTTGCTCAAGGCATCCGCTTTCTTGTTCGAACCCCTTGGAATGTGTATTACTTCCGCTTCTTCGAACTCTTTTATTAGTTCCTGAGTCACTCTTAGGTATTCCCTCATTTTTGGGTCCCTGGCATCGTAGGTCCCTCCCACCTGGTTGGCTACCAGGAGTGAGTCAACGTGAGCCTGCACTTTCCTTACTCTTATTTCCTTGGAAATTCTGAGTCCAGCCAAAAGTGCCTCGTATTCTGCTTCGTTGTTTGTGCTTGGGAAATTCAACCTTATTGCATAAGTCAACCCCATCCCTTTGGGACTTGCTAAAATTAGCCCCGCCCTACTTCCCTCTTCATTGGAGGTCCCATCAGTGTATAGTTTCCACCAAGGTTCCTCACTCCCTGCCTTCTCACTACCTTGCCTCACATTCTTCTCCTTTCTCATTATCCTTCCCCCCCTTCTGTTTCAGCTAAAAAGTCGGCTAACACTTGCCCTTTGATGGACGTTCTTGGCCGATATTCGAGTGTATGATCCCCCAGTTCTACTGCCCACTTCGTTAGTCGGCCCAAGACTTCGGGCTTTGATAAAACTTGCTGATAGGTTGGTTGGTAAGTACTCGCACGACATGTGCTTGGAAATACCTTCGGAGTTTCCTCGCCGTGTAGATCAAAGCTACTACCAGTTTCTCTACCGGTAAGTACCTTTCCTCTGGTCCCTTCAATGTGCGGCTTATGAAATAAATAGGGACCTGTATTTCTCCCATTTCAACCATCAGCACGGAACTTATTGTTTTTGGTGTTTGGGAAAGGTACAGTATCAATGTTCCTCCGGCAGAGGTGTTGAAATTGTAGGGAGGTGACATAGGTGTTTCTTCAGCTCCTGGAAGGCTTCTTCTACTTCCCTGTCCCAACAGAATTTACTCTTCTTTTTACTTCTTCTTAGAATGGCCATAAAGGGCAAGGTTCTTTCCGCTATTTTGAAAGGAACCTGTTTAAAGCCACAAGTCTTCCATTAAGCCTCTACAGTTCTTTGAGATTCTTGGGAGACTTCATCTGTATCACTGCTGCCACTTTCTCAGGATTGGCTCGAATCCCCCCTTTTGTCACCAACACCCCCAGGAATTTCCCCTTTTCTACCCCAAAAGAGCATTTCCCCGGATTCAGTTTCACGTTGGCTCTTCTTAGGGTTTGAAACGTTTCTCTTATGTCTTTCAAAATTCCCTCTTCATGTTTGCTTTTTATGACCAGATCATCCACATAAATCTCTATGTTTCTGTCCCTTTGCTCTTCAAATAGTTGGTACATAAAACGCTGGTACATGGCTCCTGCGTTTTTCAAACCAAACGGCATCTTAGTGTAACAGAAGGTCCCCTCGTCAGTGTAAAAAGCTGTCTTTTCTTCATCTTTGGGGTCTATCTGTACCTGATGGTATCCCTTATAGGCGTCTAAAAAACACCTCAGGGGATATTCTGCCAAAGATTCTATCTTCTTCTCCACTTCGGGGAGTGGGTATGCATCTTTTGGGCAAGCCTTGTTCAAATCCTTGAAGTCAATACACATTCCCCAACTGTTGTCGGCTTTCGCTATCATCACTGGGTTGGAGATCCATTATGGATATTTTACCTTCCTGACTATTCTAGCTTGCAATAAGTTCCGGGTTTCTTTTAACACGGCTTGGCTTTTTTCTGGCCCCAGACTTCTTTTCTTTTGTTTTACAGGCTCCATCCAATGGAACTCTTTGAGACTGTGTTGCACTTGGTTTCGAGGGACCCCCGTCATGTCTTCGTGTCTCCATGCGAACACATCACGTTCCTCAACAACAGCTCTTTTAGCCCTGCCTTCTCTTTATCTGTCAACGAGGTCTCTATCTTGACCGTCTGATCGGGGAACTCCCTATTGAGGACCCACTCCTCGGTCCCTACATGCCTCTTCTTTGATTTTCCTTTCGGGTCCACGCTGGCTACAATCTCAGCTGAGGATCGTATTGTGGCTACCCTTCAGGTGTTGGGAATTTGATGCATCCGTGTGCAGTGGATGCTATAGCTCGGAGAGCCCTCATACCAGGGCACCCTAGTATGATGTTGTACTTTGAACCAAAAACCGAATCTGGACAGTCCGAGTCTTCACGCCTTCCCTCAGACTAAAAAGGAGGGTTATGGAGCCTAAAGGCTTAACTACCTCCCCCAATAAACCTACCAAAGGGCATACATCTTCTTCCAGACGGTCCCGCACTTCCTTTTGGAGTCTCGCGAAGCAGTGCTCATACATGACTTCCACCCCCTTCCCCCGTCTACGTAGACCCGGGCGACCCGGTGTCCTACCACGCTGGCGGATATGTTCAGAGGCATCTCCCTAGCGGCCTCGTTAGTTGGCCCTGAGAATGAGAGAGGGACGTTCATCCATATAGGATTCTGGGGAAATGCTTCACCTTTTCCCTTCTTAATACGCCGATCTTCGCACCCCTCCTCATCTCCTATTCGTCGGTTCATATCAACAAAATGTTTATCTTCATCTTCTTCTTTAACCTTTGAGGTCCCCTCTTTGGGAGGAAGCGGTAGCTGCCCTACCTTAAGGGCAGCCTCCTATAACTTTTTTAACTGCACGCAGCTCTCAGTGGAATGCCCTGGGCTTTTGTGATAGTTGCAATATCCCTGAGGGTTGGTCCTGTATGGTTGCTTCAGTTGAGTGGGGGCCCGGGGGGTATACTTGGCTCGGCCAGCCATCATCACATCGTTGTTCCCCGCATGCAACCGAACTCCCAAAAGAGGCTTAGGGCGAAAAGCTTCCGCCCTGCTAGGGGTGGAAAAGCGAGGGGGGTAGTAGGACGCGCCAACAGGATGTGGGGACTTGTAAGGGGAAAATCGGACCCCTTTCCCCAGCGTTCTTCCTCGTCTGGTGGGGGTGCCTCCATATCTTCCCGTAGTTCCCCCCTTCTTTCCCTCCCACTCCCTTAGCTTGGACCCCGTGTCCTTTCGCCTAACAAAATCTCGGACTCTGTCCATCAGCTGATTAAAGGTGGTGGGAAAATCCTCCCCTAACTTTTATGTAAGTTGGGAGAACCTGACCCCGTTAATGAATCCACAGATTTTCATCACCTTCGGTACTCCCTTGATATTCATACTTTCAGAGATGTACCTTTCCATGAATTGCTCGACCTTCTCTTCATCTCTTCTTCGTATATGGAGGATCTCGTTGGGATTCTTCATGGCCTTTCTTTGTTGACTAAAGTTCCGAAGGAATTTTTCTCTTAGCTCTTCGTAACAGTCAATGCTTCCCGGCTCTATGTTATCAAACCAGACCTGGGCTCCCCCCGTCAGTGTCTGGGGGAACATAAGACAACATGTGACATCTGCCCAAATCCGACCCGACCCAGGTACCCGTTTTCGGATCCGATTTTAAGATTTAAAATTTGATTATAATCTTTATAAATTTATCAAATATATATATTACTAATAATAATAATGATAATAATAATAATTCCTTTCCGCCGTCCCGCCCCTTTTTCTCTCTTGTCGCCGTCCCGCCCCTCTGCTTAACCCTTAAGCCTTGAACCCCTTTTTCTCTTAACTCTTTGCTTGTCCTTTGGTTCTTCCCGCCTAAGGATGTCTGCGCAGCTCCACGTGCCAGACTCCTTACAAGGAAGCTTGCGTGGAGACCAGCTGTTCCTGCGATACGCGAGGCAAACTGTTCCCGCGGCGCGCAAAGGATTGTAGTTCTTCCCGCGGCGCGCTAAGGATTGTAGTTCTTCCCGCGGCGCGCTAAGGATTGTAGTTCTTCCCGCGACGCGCAAAGGATTGTAGTTCTTCCCGCGGCGCGCTAAGGATTGTAGTTCTTCCCGCGGCGCGCTAAGGATTGTTCTGTCTGCCTTCGCCCTCGCGCACTCAAGCCTTCTCGCGCTAGACACTTAAGTCTTTTCTCCAGTTTAAGCCAGCCTGTATGCTTTTGAAATATCTTATCTTCTGTGCTATACCTGCCAAGGTATGGGCACAGTAGGTCAGATCTGACATCTGTCCGAAAAGTCACTTTCGGCGCAGCTTGCTTACCAACCCTCTGGGTTGTTAGAAAAAGTAACTGGCATAATCTTTTAAAATCTTCATTTCCATGTCTTGAACAGTACTTTGACTGAACCCTCCCATGCTATGAACAGTAACCTGTCAGCCTTCCCCATCCCCTGCAGCTGCCACCATATCTCTTGCTTTTGATATCTTTTGCTTTGATTTGATAAGATCTTTTTCCCCAATTCAAGGGATGTGTTCCCTAGGGTTTTCCTATAAATAAAACTAATTTCTTGGATAATTAATCACTACACTCAAACACTTAAACACTCCCCAAGATCTTTCTCCCTTACTCTCAGCCGAAGATCCTCAGCGACGCCTCCACTCCCCTCTTTGCAATCCGTCTTCTCTTCTTTTCTGCCCAGAAATCTCGGTAAATAAATAATATATAATTTTTTTAAATAATTTGTTTAAGTGACTTACATATATTCAAGACATAAAAACCAATCGTTAAACCAATAACCTCTTATTTATAGGTTAACTTTCGCTTGTTTAAAAGTTGGTTCTTGCGTTATCTTTCAACGCACCTTTTACAAGTGAGTAATCTCGTACCTAATCCCCTTTTATTTTTAACGTTTTGGGATGTTCATGTGTTCGTACAACTTGAGTTTTAAACTTGTTTATGAAATTATGTGCGCAAAACCCATGTGTTATGGACGTTTACTAGTGTTGTATATTTGTATGTGTTGATCATTAACCGCTTTGATCGGCCTATTCCGAAGTTTTCATGGATCCATTAGATAAACACGGGAGACCTATTGTTACGATTTTCTTGGTTTGTTTGCACATACACGAATGATTATTTGTTTTTGCTCGATTTGGAGCACGCTATGAACTATGAGCTATGATCTATTTAGGCTTGATCACAATCTGTTTACACACTATGTTGAACACCAGTTATACACATGTTGCGCACAGTGCTTTGTTATTATCCATTTATATCTATTAAACTTGATTTCTCACCGACACGCAAGTGTTGACGTTTTATTTTAACACATGTTCAGGTTTGCTGTAGCTGCTTTTGGAAACTCAAGGACACGTAGGATGTTTTCTTTTACTTTGGACCTAGTTTAAAATATAACAAGACAAATTTATGTATTTGAATATTATGAGTTATGATATGTGATTTATGTTACTTTATGGTGTGTTATGCGCATGCGCAATGAAATGTATTTATTAAATATTGACACCCAAATAGTGTCACGAGTAATGAAACAATTCGTAGCGCCCCGATGTATAATCCGCCATCGGTCGGGGTGTTACACAACATACCGGCATGGACCAACCGCTTACCAGCCCAGCCCCTCGATGTAACATTTCGGATTTTCAAACTCGTATTCGTTTGCGTATAACCCGACTCGGGAACATTTTAGACCTTTGATATTAATAAAAATCAATTAATTATAAGTAAATAAGTTTCCTAGTGTTCACTTTAGGCCCTTGTATTCCAATCAATGTTCAAAACCAGATTATACTAAAACTAGTTCAAGTATGCTCATTTAACAAAGTATAGGGGCTGTTTGTGACAAAAATGAAACTCCACCCATTGTGGTCGGGGCGCTGGCGACCACCAAGGGTGGTGGCCACCGCGCGGCGCTATGGCATCCCTGCACAGATTGTTTAAGTTCTAGTTCGTTTCCTAACTCGTTTATGGTATAAAATCGTTTATTTTAAGCATGTTTGAGTGAATTAAGGACCAAGTAAACATAATACAACTAAAATATCATTCCTAATTCGTTTCTTACTGCCCAAGATCAGATCTTTATGAATCTTTTCGTGACTTTTTCCCTTAAACCATATTTACTTGCTTAAACGGGCCAAAAGCCCATAATTAGTTCGTTTTATGTTTTCCTATATAAACAAGACATAACCATCTGCTGTAAACTTTAATCTAACCCTAATACACCTCCTCCAGCCGTCATCTACCTCTGATCATTCTCAAACCCTTCGGTTTTTGCCTCTTCATTAAAGATTCAAGACTTATTCGTTGACTTTGCTTGCTTTAGGATCTTTGACTTCCGTTTCTCATCATTCATTTCACTTTCCGGGTAAGTTGTAAACTGTAATATCGTTCATACATATTCCCTAGTCAATAAAATTCAATCAATTTCGGTGTTTGAAGGGTGTTGACTGGTCAATTTGCTTAAAACCCGCTAAAGGGCAAAACAGTCAACAAGTTTGACTTTACTTTATCTCATGCTTCTGTTCGGATTCAACGTTCGGTCCAGAAGACTTTTATTCTCGTAACGTGATTTTAAGGCTACTGCCCAAAACCCGACTTCCGACTAGCTGTTCAGATTCTGGTCAGTACCAGCTCACTTAAACGTTTAATTTAACATAACTAGATTTTTTTTCATCCGTTTGGATTGATTCTAGCGGCATTAAGTTCTTTTTTATTTATAGTTTCATATCACAAAGTTTCAGGTTCTTATTCATTATCTCGTTTGACGCGTTATTGGACGACTCGCTTAAACCTTACTCGTTTATCGTATTTATTAATCACTTGTCTTCCATCTAAGGTTAGTTTGATCATTCCCCTTTTTATACACTGTTTTCTTACGTTTTGGGGACATATGCGTATTTACTCATATTTTCTATTATATATATATATACTCAAAATCGCAAACATAATTATTGTGTGAATATCAGTTGGATGCTATTTACTAATTGCTACATGTTTAATTGTTTACTTGATAACGTTTCGGAGAGCTCCAACATATCCCCTTGTATAGGGTTCTCATTAGTATGATCATACGACCGTCTTAGTAACCGGAGCCCGATTTGCTTGGCAAAGGTAAACCGACAATCTAGTCATTGTAACCAATGCCCGATTCGCTTGGCAACGATTCATTGGCACATGAGTACAACTTGGTTTTGGTTTGTTAAGGTTTAATTGATTATTACCACATAGATTGGTTTGCGCATTTAACACTTATCATTTATTATTTATTTATTATATAACTATTTGTTGTGTCAAAATTGGTGATCATCTCACTCAACATGTTTGTTGAGAAAACTCCATTTCTACACATATGCAGGTTGTCTGAGTTGAAGGATGGACACATACAAAGACCTTAGGGTTATATTGAAGACAAACTTGAATTTTAATTATTGTATTTATTTATTTGAATTGTTTAGTTGTATTTGATTATTGTGTGTGTTATTTGAACAAAATAATTAATTAGATATTGTCATTTATATTTATGATAGTATATTCAAGCTGTGAGCAATCGGATCACGCCCCGGCATTTCCGCCTTAGGTTGGGGTGTGACACTCGATAAGCCTGCAAATGGTCCTCCGGGTCTTGCGTGCCATCATACTTGTCTACTGAGGAGGGGTATTTCAATTTTGGGGGCAGCGGTGCTTCAGCTATTCGTTTAGTGAACTTGGAAACGTCGGACGTGACTCGGGGTCGGTAGGGGCCCTCCAACGGACTGCCTGATATCCTATCCTTTCCCTTAGTTGTGGACAGGAGAGTCATCAAAGAATCTATCAATGCTTCAGGGCCCCCGGCAGGGACACCGGCACCTTCTGTGCCTAATTTTGACCAGGAGTTTCGAAGGACAGCCGAGTCCGGAGCGTTTCTAGATTTTCTTTCTTCTCCTCTTCGTCTAGAAAGGCCCTTAGAGTGTCCCTGTGTGCACGTATGAATTCCAGGGTGACCTTCCACCCCTCTTTCTCGCCTTCATCGTCTTGTTGATCCTCCTCTTCCCCTTCTCGCCCACGAGGATAGGTCCTCCATCTTCTGGTCGGGCATCAGGCTCTTGCTAAACTTCGCTGGCTTCTTCAGTGACGGCGTGACCCTTCCCCGAACTCGAAGGGATAGGCGGCAGCATGCTTTTTTAAGTTTGATCGGCCATTCTCTGATATTACGGTAAGACCTGTGATCAAGAGGTCCCACGAATGGCGCCAATGTTGGATCCTATTCCGGTTAACTGGGGAAGGCTCCTAACTATCACAAGAATGGGATCACAAGTATAGAAGTATGTGGTGTTTAGTATTGAATTAATGAATGCCTATACAAGTGTTATCTCCTCTTTATTTATAGGAGAGGATAAGTGTACACAAGATCCTATGGTTTATTACTTCCGGTTGGGTCCTTTGGTCCGATCTTCTTACCCTCGGGCCTTGCTTTCTTCGGAGATCTTTACCTCTTGGTCACTAGCCCCTATCCCGGATCACACGCTCCTCGGGCCACCCACCGGATCGGACGTGCTGCATGCGTTTCCCTCGCAAACCTTTTTCCCTCCATTCCATCTTCTAGAACCATTTGTACTATTGGGCTTTCCTGTGCTAGGTCTTGCTTAGATTATTGGGCTTGGGGCATGCCCGTGAGCCTGTCTCATGGGTAGGCTCTTCACTAGCATAGACAAGTTCTGTACATGAAGCTTCTCTCAGTTAAGCTCAACTCAATTCAAGCTTTTAATTTGCTGATCTTAATTCTCAAGCAGTTCATGAACGACTCGACTCCTTATTAATGCTTAGTTTATTATGATATTATAATGAAGAATAAAAGTGTAGTTTTGTTCTCTCTTTAATCATTTTATTATTTATTTTATTTGTACGACACACAAAACTTATCAACTCATTGCCAACCGTTCCCTGTTTATAGTTCCGTTTTTAATATATTGGATGTTTAGTCGTTTACTGTTACACCATTTACACAACACCACCGGTCCACCACATTTATTGTGTTCTCATCCGTCAAATGTACTTGTACCAATTAACCTTTTACGAATAACACCTAATTAGCACCGTACGTGTATATCATTTATATATGATAAGTACCACACCACCAGTGGCTACCACATCAAAAGTTAGATGCTCATTGACTTTGGCATCTTGTGCTGTCAAGATTCAAGAAGCAAATATCCCTGAATGATTGGATCCGAGTAATCACTTTTAAGAAAATGAAGCTTCGAGCAGTTTGACCTACAAAACATTCCTTTGTTAGCCTCATCACAATGATTGATTTTTTTATGTGACCACCTTTCTATCTGAGACTAAATATCTGTGTAAAAGAATATTAAGAAAAAATAAATGAGTCTACAATCTACATACCATGAATTCTTCATTGTCACTTGTGTATATATACCAGGTATTGTCATCTTTCACTATAAAAGGGTAGTCGTCAAGTGACCAACATTACTACAAAAAGGTCAATTAACACTGGTTTATAAAATGATTTACGACGGTGTGAGGTCCAATCGTTAAATATAATGTAGATCACTATTTTATTTTGAACAATTATCTCAACCCGTTGTAAATAAGAAGCAAACTAGCGCTTTTTTATAGACAAAACCTTTAACAACATGTTTTAACCATTATTTAAAACGGCTAACATCTTCACATTAGATTCCATTAATATATTTATTTGTAACGGTTCTAAAAAGACCGGTTTTAAAAACTTAAAACGTTTTGTATATAACAACGGTTATAATACTAAACCGATATAACTATTAAACCTTTTATT
Source organism: Bidens hawaiensis (assembly GCF_021521415.1). NCBI lineage: Eukaryota > Viridiplantae > Streptophyta > Magnoliopsida > Asterales > Asteraceae > Bidens > Bidens hawaiensis. Next base: position 335,953 of record NW_027492155.1, read on the forward strand.
TTTTTAATAATTAAAATTACGGTTAATATTAATTTTACATCTGTTATAATGTAAACCTTTTTATAAGTTTAAAATAATTGCACATTTATAAGTTGAAACAGATGTGTGATTTAAAATTAGAAGAGAAATGCATTTATAATAAATGGCTTTTAATAAGGTAGGTCGTTTATCTGCCAACTAATAAAATTAATATCGATTAAATGAGTTAGATGCAACCATAAAAAAATCATATCAATAAATAGAAAATCGATCACATTGCAAATTTCAACTTGCTAGCTTACTCCTCCAATCCACTCGGCCACTTTCAAAATTCTCTAATCTTTCCTTCTCCAAAATCCTCCCTTCACCAAATTATGTATAATATTCGGAGACGACCTTTTCCAAAGCCACCTCACTATATGTTCTTGAACTTTTGTTAGAAATTGGTGGTCTTGGAAATATAATACCTTTTGAACGACCTCTTGTTTGTTTCGATTTTTAGATCGATTCCAAGTAATGAGAAATGGAAGGCTATACACATGGATAAGTGTATCCAATATGTTTGCATGTCACGTTCTCCTATATCTCTATTAGATCTGGAGTTTTATGATTTCAATGGTATTTGAAGGTTTAACTTTAGAGGGAATTTGTCTAAGCTTTTGAAATTGCTTAAGCTTAGCCCAACACCCTCTAAGACAGATGACTGTGTGGCATTTGAAATTCTAAACAGGATATATCGGTGTAATCGTGTAGATAAACGCTTACCCGAGATCCCTAAATGCTATTTAATGTTGGAGAATCATATCCAACTAAGGTATGCATCGATGTAAGCGTGTTGATAAATGCTACCCGAGATACCAAAGTGTTATTCAAAGTTGGAGATTCATATCGTCATGTAAGTAAGTAATGATAATGTCAGATTGGTCATCGAAAACAGATCGTTGTTCTTATTGTTGGCATCACGGATGAATGCTAATATGCATTGGTGAAATCATGCAGATAAACACATACTCGCGCGAAATTCCAAAGACTATCTGAAATTCTTGTTGTACTAAATCCTTTTTACTATTGAACTAATTTTGTTAGTGTTAGAAATATTATTTATTTATGTTGAATTATTATGTTGTATATGATCAAATAATAAAATAATTAAACACATTGAACATTGTTTGTGTTTGACTTTAGTCAACTAGTCTCACAAGAATCATATCTATATTCTTTGTTCATTTATATTATAACAACCATTAACTATATAAAGCACATATAAATATTATAAACAAATTGACATAATTATAACTGATAATAATATTAATAAAGGTAGAATATTTACAAGTAAAAAAGATAGAGAGTAGACAAATAATATTAGTCGAAATCTTCTAACATATCAAGTAGAGTGATGGAGAAATGTGTATTTAATCCTAAGGCGGGTTTAATAAGAAAAACACTTGGCAGAAAATCATGATCTTGATTAATCATTTTAATTATTTCTTGATTATTCAGCAACCCTGGTCATGACACTTGTGACAAAATGATTCTCATGATGAATCTGAGATATAGAAGTATCCCTCGTTCATGTTCAATGTTGTCACACATATCTTGTAGCATATGCTTGGAGTAGTTGTAGGGTTGTTATTTCACAATAGCATGAACTATTCGTTGCACTTCTTGTGGAACAAATGTAGCATTCGCTAATTTTCAAAACCGAAAATCCGACCAATTTTAAATATTTTTTTTCGTTTATATATATATATATATATATATATATATCACGTTTCGTTTCATGTATTTTATGTGACGTTCGTCAAATTTTATTATTTGTATTTGCATTTGTATTCGTTAAACCGACCCGTTTTGTCGTTTCGATGCATTCTTGTTTATCGAAAGAACTCAACGTAACTTTTTTTTTTATTTTTTTTTACATATACATATTATATGTATGTTACATGTACGTAAAAAAAATTACAACATTTTTTACGTTCCGAGTCAACTTATTACATAGGTGTAACGTGCGTTTAAATTAGTGTAATCACTGTACATCTTTATTCTCTCTTATACTTTAATTTTTTAATCACATTTAATCTCAACTACATAATTTAATTTATTTAATTAAATGTGTAGTCAAGAATGAAGTTTTTAAAACTCAACAAAGTTCTCAAAATATTCATCCCCTATATATATATATATATGCAAAGTATAGAATGAAAACCCACTTGAGTTGTGAAAACCCTATGTAACATCGGTTTTTTTTGTTACATGTGATATATGTTGTTACATTTAATATAAAACATCGAAAATATAAAAAAAATGTTTTGTTATTTTTTTATATTTTTTTACTAATTTTTATATATGTTTTCAGGAGAGAGAAAATGTAAATTACCTTTTACATTTTTTTATTAACTTTAATTGTGGACCACAAGATTTAACTTTTAATTAAAACATGTGGTTGAGAATGAGTTTCTAAAGTTTTCACAACTCAAGTGGGTTTTTATTCTAACCTAACCCTATATATATATATATATATATATATGTATATATATATAGGGGATGTATATTTTGAGAACCATTGTGAGTTTTAAGAACTTAAGAACTCAATTTTAGGCCACACAGTTAATTAATTGGATTGAAATATGTGGTTGAGATTAAATCTGGCAAAAAAGTCAAAGTAGGAGAGAGAATAAAGATGTAAGTGGTTACACTAACTTTTACGTCCGTTACACATGTGTAAAAAGTCGACTCAGTGCGTAAAAAATTCTGTAATTTTTTTACGTGTATGTAACCTACACATATTACGCACGTGTAAAAAAAATTTCGGAAAAGAAAATCGTTACACTGAGTTCTTTCGAGTTCTTAAAACTCAAAGGGGTTCTCATTTGAAATCTCACCTATATATATATATACATACTAGTTTTAGAGCCCGTGTTACACACGTGATAATTCAAATTATAAAATTATAAGTAAAACAAATAATTACATGACGTATATGAAAAAAAAATCTATTACATCTATGCTTGTATCTATACAATGTGTACATAAATTGGTTTTATTTATATCACAAAATGGTTTTTTTAAATGAACTTAATAAAAAAATATCCGTGCAAAATCGTACCTGAGAATGCTTTTTTCTATTGAAAAATTCATTCTCCATGTCATATATGTATAATTGAAAGAATTTTGGTTATGAACCAATTTCGAAAATTAGACTTCTCATACGATAGTGGTTCTAACCACTCAGCCTAAATACAAAATGAGTGTTACCTTTATTGATATATTTATCAATTTACCACCCATCAAAGGAAAGTAGAACATTAAATTGTAACAATGGATGTTCTTCAAGAGCTATGTTTTTCTGAGCTACACCATGAAAAAGATTTTGATAAGTTTCAGAGGGCTTCTCGACTTTGTCATAATGACAACATAAAAAATAACATGTTAAACCATTCAATTTTGTGAATTTTTTGTTTCATTTGAGCATAGTTTTGCATGACATGCTTCCCATACAACGTTCTGATCACCATTGAAGGAAAAATTAATGTTGACATAAATATTTGAAATTTGATAAAAGTTAGAAGCATTGATATGCATGGGGGTGGCATGTCGAAAGTGTTCGCAATCTTTTCTTAAGATTTAATAGTTGAGGAAAAATAGTCAATTTGCCAAATCCCGAACCTTTTGATTATTTCAAAAAATGCCTTTAAAAATAAACTTGAAACCCAAATCATGTTTAAAATTCTAACTTTCATATTTTTGACATTTTAAAGTCAACACTTTGAACCCATAACAAATTTGACGATAAATTTATTTTGCATTCTCAAACTTTTAAAAATACTCAAAATTTTCATTTTTGACCCGTAACAAAATTTGACCTAAATGTAGTTAACTTGTACAAAACAATCTATTTATCAATTGTTGACCCATAAAATAAAATTTAACTTCCACAAAAAATCCAAAACAATTTTCATTTGAGAAACATGATTTGTTGTTAATTTTTGGAATTCACCAAGTATTTTGAAATATATAGTAAAATATTATGTTAATATTTATATTTATAAAAATATATAGATATTATATAAATATAGTGTAAAAGGAAAGTGAATAATTATTGATTTATTACATATATTAGAGTATATTAGTTTTGGAGGGAAAAAAATTATGAGAATTAACCAAAACATGACAAGTGTCTCCATTTATTTTACTTTATTAGAATAGGTAGATATGTATGTGTATATATATTTATATATATATATATACTTATAAATTATAAACTCTATATATTATAAACTAAAACAATTAATTAATTTAAATAGTTTATTATTTTTACTATAATGTATTACTTTCTTTTACAAACAAACATACTTCCTACTCTGAAATTTTAAGCTTTCGCTACAACAAAAATAGTTAAGTTTTAAATTTTCCTCCAACGAAAAATTATATTTAGCTTTTTTAGTCATAGAATTTTCTTAATACAAGTAATTAACATGTAAATATTTTTTTTTGTATAGTTTATTAAAATAAAATGATTAATAATTAAAATAAATGTAAAAGGTGGTAATGATGGAACATTGTTTTTCGATGTTTTTGGGTTTTCTTATTGGAAAGGTTTTTGAAGATTTTAAATAATAAGTGTTTTTCTGATGTGACGGCCGACAAGGCATGTTTTTTAGGTGCTTTGAGTTCATTATTGGTGATGCTTTAATATTGTTTAAATGGTTTAATCTAATTGATGTTGCGATTGGGTCTGGATGGCAATCATATGTAGCATACATTACCTTAGGATGATACTATTTGATAGGAGTCCCTATGGGACTCATCATTGTACGTATAGCTAGATTAGTAACGTTTTTTGATCATTTGTTAAGCTTTATAAATAATTAATGTCTAATTAAAGTATGTTGCAAATTTACACTGCTTATGTATTTTGAGAACATTTTTTTATTGATTTAATCTTTATTTATGTTTAACAAGATCTAGTGTTGTATCATTTATACTTAATTATAAGGGTATTTGGGTCGGGATGATCTTCGGAGGAACTGCATTTCAAACGGTGGTACTAGGTATCATCACAAGTCGTTGTAATTGAGAATTGGAGGTAATTAGTTCATTCAAACTCAATACTTTCCAACTAGTTTTAGATAATTTCTAATGCTTAAAATTTGATTGTAACTTTGGCAGGCACAGAAAGCAAGTAGGCATGCAAAGAAGTGGCTGCAGTTGTGAATTGAAGATGACACGTTCCTTCTCTTTTGTTCATTAGATTTCTGGTGCCAATCGTTTCTTGTTCTTGTTCATTGTAACATCCTAAAATTTTAAGGTTGAATAAAGAAAGTTATGTTTAGTGATTTCGCGTTATTGATTATTTAATATCGAGTAAGGAGCGGATCATGGGCTTAGATTAATTGAGATGGGTTAAATGAGAATGGGCCTTAGGTCCATGGGCTTAAGGGATATAAATATCCCCTAAACCCTAAAACATCACTCATTCCATCTTATTCTCTAACACTCCAAAACACACCCACACCACACACACCGCCAGCGGCCGAGGGAGAGGAACGAGCGTGATCCGAGAGAGAGTGAGCGATTAGTTGTGATTAAACAAGTTAAACGAGATCCAAACAAGCACAGAAAGGTATGATTCTTGATCTTTGAAGTTTAAAGATCCAAGCTTTATAGTGTTTATACGACCGAAAACGGTTGGGGAGCGTAGTGGGTGATGTCGAACCATAACAAGGGTGTTAGAATCGCCAAAAATGCTTGATAGAAACCAAACAGCGCCTGAACTGGGCAACTTCGCCTTCAAAGCGATAACTTCGCCTTCAAAGAGATAACTTCGCCTTCAAAGCGATAACTTCGCCTGAGGCCAAGTTCGCCTTACTGATAACTTCGCTTACGGCCAAGTTCGCCTAATTGATAACTTCGCTTACGGCCAAGTTCGCCTAACTGGTAACTTCGCCTGAGGCCAAGTTCGCCTAATTGATAACTTCGCTTACGGCCAAGTTCGCCTAACTGGTAACTTCGCCTGAGGCCAAGTTCGCCTAATTAATAACTTCGCTTACGGCCAAGTTCGTCTAACTGATAACTTCGCCTAAAGCTAAGTTCGCGTAAGGTTTAACTTCGCTTAAAGCTAAGTTCGCCTAAGGTTTAACTTCGCTTAAAGTCAAGTTCGATTAGGAAATAAATTAAAAACCTAATGAAAAATGTGTTAAGACAGTTAATGGAAATAAAATTTTTCCAAGCTGACCTGGCAGCTCGACCCCAGCCAGGGGCTCTGCCCCTTGGACCCTGCTAGGGGCTGCCGCCCCTAGACCCCGCTGCCAGGGGCGCTGCCCCCGGACCCCCGTTCGTTGTGGGTAGTAATTAAGACTAGAAAGATGATATGAGTAGTGATAGTTAATTGATACGTATACTTGTTATACAGTCAGCCGTGCACAACTGAAGAAAGGGATTACGATTAACGGTGAACGTAACCGTGTTCAGGTGAGTTCTAGCCCCATTTATGTGTCATGCTTTCGGGGCTGTGTGCATACTCGATATGTTTGTTAATACGCTTATCCTAAGAGATAAGTGTATGCCTTATGTGAATGATGTGATATGTATGAATGATTGCTTGATGGTACGTGAACAATCTTCGGATATTGCACGTACTGTCAGGTTGTAATGCTATGTATAAGGTAAGTATGATATGTATGCTTATGTGTATGAACGTAATAAAGTTAATAAAAGAAGGAAATGATGGTTGTATGGTTGTATGGTTACGAAAAGGGTACCGAACCCTAATAATACTCGAGGTATGATGTATGGTTGTATGGTAACGAATAGGGAATCGACCTACTAATATTCGAGAACTAGGGAACCGAACCCTACTAATATTCGAGGAAAGAGGGACCAGACCCTTATAATATCTGTGATGTTAGGGACCAGACCCTTATAATATTTGTGATGTTAGGGACCAGACCCTTATAATATCTGTGATGTTAGGGACCAGACCCTTATAATATCTGTGATGTTAGGGACCAGACCCTTATAATATCTGTGAGGTTATAGGGCGAAAGGCTCTTTAAAACGTATGATTATGTATGTAAAGAAAATATGAATGAAAGTATGAAAGTATGAATGAAGGTATGAATGAAGGTATGAATGAAAGTATGAATGAAAGTATGAATGAAAGAATATAAGTTTATGTGTATTGTATAGTGTATGATTAACTAGAACTCACTCAGCGTAGCTGACTTTTAGTATGCACGCAGGTGAGTAGGATGAGGCAGCTCGCTTGAGGAGACACGTGGTACTGAATAAGAGGCTGGCATCGGAAGACTCAAGACGTTTAAGTTTAATGTTTCGTTTATTTTGAAAGACAAAATGATGTTTTAAGACAAGACTTGTTTTGTTATGAATGTTTTATGAAAGTTTTTAAATTCCGCGAATGTTTTAATTAACTCTGATATTTAGAACTGTGTTTATGAGTAAATCCAACACGAAAGTAGGGTTACCGGTGACGGGGCTTTACATTCATGCATCTATTTAATTAATTTTTATTATAGTATTCACATGTTAGGATGTTACTATGCGTGGCAATATTGGAAATCTAGCAATGAAAGGTTGGATTTGTTAGTTTCTTGTTTATTGCCAATTTATTTGGTAGCGTTAAATGCATCATGTGGTTCGATTGTGAAATTGCAATAAGATGTAAGAATATGAACACCACTTGTTACACAAGACAAGACAAGATACATCGCACATAAAGAAGTAGCCAAACCAAAACATTTGGACATGTTCGAAACAAAAGCTGACATTAATTAGAATGAAAACGACAACCTAAAATTTTGTACCGACAAATAAATGTATGTCGAATTGGCATGGACTAACCACCGTACTTTCACCATGCCTAAAACATCAAACAAGCTGAACCAAAATAGTAGGCATGATACTTTTTATGGTTATAATGTGTGTGGTCAATCTTCTGTATTTGTTACTGTCCATTTATATATATAATATACTAGTTTGATGTCCGTGTATTACACGGGTAATTGATGAAAATTTTAAACTTTAGTCATTAAGTGAAATTCAGTCAACAAAATGATCATATATTGTCAATACAATTAAAATTTACATTAAAATTGTAAAAAATTACATAACTAAGGTTACACAAGTATGTTACAAATAAGTAAAAAAAACTTCCTTGTACACTAATTTGTTGTTGCATGGTCGGTATATATTATTTATCAAAAATCAAAATCTTTAGTCGATGTCTTCTTGTAACTCTTGATAAGTTAACATATAGGCTTGTTTGTAATTCTTGATATAGCCATGCATAGTTATCCGTGTGACAAATAAGGTTCATTCAAATGCATACCAACCCTAAATAATGATAAATATATCCATGAAACTAACAAAAAAAATATATTCATACACATAAAATATCATACATTTTAAACAATTAATATGATGTCATTTGAGATCATGTGTTCAGTTTCATCCAAAAAACATGATTATCCCAAAAACCAGATTACCTGAACTTTGATTATATAATCATCCTTAGAATTGATTCATCATGATAAATTTATTGTATAATCAAGCTAAATATAAAATCAAAAATTAAAATATAACAAAAAAAAATTGTTTAATTTCATATGAATGTAATTTATAGGGAAATAACAAAAACATACTAACTTTAAAGCCATTGTTCAAATAACAGTGATTATTTTGAGTTAGGAGAATATTAAAAAGTTTAAAGTTGCATAAAGTGAATGTATTGATTCTTATTTATAATAGTTCAAAGTTTTGGAAAGTTGTTGAATATTTATCCCATGTTATTTGTTAATATTATGGAAAGTTATTGAAGTACTTAATTAATTGATATATATATATAAAAACAACTTATATAGAAAGAAGAAGAAGAAGCAAAGATTTCAGATTTTATGAAAGCGTGATAATGACTTTTAACCTAATTAACTATTTTTTTCACAATTAATATAAAAATGAAATATCAATGAAATGTAATGAGAAAAATGATTAAGTTACAAATAATAAGAAAAATAAAAATATTAAATATTTCTATTAAGTTACATTACAATTAAGGTGTGAATCTTAATAAATTTTTATAACATATTTTAATAATAAATGTTATAACTATAATTTTTTTTAAAATTTTTGTGTATAACTTTATTATATAAACCATAATAAACACTTTAATTATGTAGTAACCAGCAGAAAACAATAACATAACCCTAATTCATTGTATTTGTAAAAAAAATAAAATTAATAAGTTAATATAATATTGAAATTATGTAAAAAAAAAACCTAACAAAAACGATATTCAATAAATCTAGGTTTCAATATCCTAAATGATTTTTGGAAAGCGAAAATAGTGGGATGGGATTGAAACATATTTTTTTGTTTAAAAATTTGCATTCGAATGCTCTTAATTAAGTAGTTTATCTATAAGGCATATTATATTAAATATATTTAAATGTATAAATCAAGTCATAAAATAAATGTTTAAGCATATTAGTCTAAGCTATGGAAGAAAATATTGAAAACTAAATATTGATCTTCTTATTACTAAAACCCTTTATATTACATAAAAAGTCAAATAAATAAATGTCATATAGTTTATATAGTAAATCGCTATACATATAGATAGTTATTATATTATTCAAATTTAATGAATTAATTAAAGCTAAACACCAAGATTTATGTAATAAGTATTCTCCATGTTTGCAATATTTATACGAATGTTTAAAGAAAATTAAGAAAACACACATCCTGAGTTCAAATGCATATGAGAAAATTTTAAATCCAAATCTGAAACAAACCTTATATAAATTATTATACACTGTTGCTCGAATCCTAGTTTAAAAATAATTTATAGTTTATTACCATACAAATCCAAATTCTTCAGCAATGATGCGCCTTATTTTCTTTAATTTGCAATTACATATGACTTGAAAATTTATTCTAACAGACCTGCAACTTTAATGTTGAAATTTCCTTATTTTTTTATTTCACCATTAATGTTAATTAATGAATCGGTTAGGACCTTTAATAAAAATAAACTTGCATTTATATATTGAAATGACTTAAAGATAAGGGACCATAAACTAAAATAGGTTGATAAAAGATGAGGAGGACTATGAGATTGACAAGTAGCAAAATTGAGTAGTCTTTTATTAGAATAGATAGATGTTAGTTATGACTTTTAAGTCACTGGAGTATTGATTAAGATCTAAAGTAATTAGGGAAAGTCTAAATGGTTATACTTTTGAGCTTAATTATATGTCCATGACACGGTTCAAACTATTTAAACAAGTTTAGCAAATAGCATCGACCAGGTTAGTCAAGAAAGTTAAGTTAGAAGGATACCAGGATAACTTAAACAAGTTATAAAGTTATCTTTAAAGAATATTGACATCTTGTTACAAGAAGAGAGGAAGAAAGATATGTAAAACCAAAAAAGAAAACAAAATCTTGAAAACGCTGAAGTCAGGGTCAAGTTATTTTACAAACGAGGACAAAAATTAGAAAAATAAGAAGGATTTGTGAGATATATATATATATATATATATATATATATATGTGTGTGTGTGTGTGTGTGTGTGTGTGTGTGTGTGTATAATCATACTTAAAATATAAAAAAAACAAAAAAAGTATAAAAACAAAAATGTTTCCCCATTCATCCTCGAAAAAAAAAGGATACAATATTGAGGAAAAAAACATTGTGTTTTTTTAATTATCATTGTGTTTTTTGTTTATTTTCGTCATTGATTGTGTTTTTTCCTTCATATTATGTTATATTACTTAACATTGTGTTATATTTTGTTTAACATTGTGCTATTTTGCGATCTATTGCTTTTTTTTATTTATCATTGTGCTTTTTGTCTATTTTCGTCATTGTGTCTTTTTTCCTCAACATCGTTTCTCTTTCGTCCATTTTTTTAACGAGAAAGACGGGGAAAACATATTAGTTTTTTTAGTTTTTAGTTTATATTTTGAATTATAATTTTTTTATTATTTTTCTTGAATTTCTTTTAGTTTTTTTTTTGTCATAAATCCTTCTTACGCTTTTCATTTTTGTCTTTCTTTGTGTTTTAATATTTTCCTGTATACACAAATGGTAGAGAATCAAATAAAAAGAAAAAAAAAACAAAAGAAATTAATAAAGTGAGTAAGTTCTATCGATGAAGAAAATCAATGGTTAAGACATGACGGTAGGATTTTAAGGGTCTGTTTGAAATAGGTTGTTATTTTTTACTTTAAATATTTATCATTCTTTTAAGATATTATAACGTTTTCGCATGTTAACATATATCTAAAAAATATTACACCATAAAATTAAACATTTTTTAAATCTTTATTGAACGTAGTATTGTTTTATAAAAGAAATTCTAACATTAAACCTATTGCTAGAGGAATTGGATCCTTAGATACATTTTTAGCATTTGATACCTTTGCTCCACACTTTTTAGCTTATGTGACCATGTTCACCACAGATGAAACACAAACGTGTGTCGACAACTTTTTGTGGCGAAACATGAGACGCATGTAAAGATTCAGGTTGAACAGAAACAACCTTTGGTGTCACAAAAGGAACCAAACTTGAAACAATACTCTTTTTACCCTTTTTATTTTGATAAAATTAGGCACATTTTTGTAATTTCAGTTTGAAGGAGGTAGCCCATATTTAGAATTTGTAGTTCTCCAAGCTTAAGAGAAGAACGAATAATAAGAGAGCAATTGATTTTTCATCATTTTATACTAGGTTAGTATCCCGTGTGATACACAGGGTTGAATAGATAATATTTTAATTTTAATAAATTAATATAAAGATTTATAAAATCGAATAAATTACAAATTACAAAAGAAAAATAAGAATCAAGATGAACTTATCATAAATCTAAAAAAATGTTTATATATGATTATGCATGCGTAGCTGGTAACACTTGAATTATATAAATCAATCAATCAATCATACCCAGTAAAATCCCACCGACAGCAGAGCTATAGGTAGGGTATGGGGAGGGTGGGATGTAGGCACACCGTACCTCTATCCAAAGGAATAAAGAGGTGGCTTCCAGAGAGACCCTCGGCTCTAAGAACATGTGTATGAAGCAAAAAAAGGAAATCAAAGTTTAACAGTTATATAAAAAATTACTACTAATTATAATAATATTAATAATAAGGTCACAGTTTAACCGCAATATAAAAGCTAATAATAATAATAATAATAAAATATGTAAGGGAAATAAATATAATCAATAATATATTTTGATTCATAAATAGTATAAAAACAAGCTTATGTATTAACATGTTTTCCATATAAAGTCTTTCTGGATACATCATAAATTCAAAACCCTAAAGAAACTTGGTTTTATTGAAAAAGTCCGTAGAGGTGTGTCTGCTTATGCTAGTAATATTAAATTATAGAAACAAGATCAAATACATTTTATTCTTAACGTGAAAACAGTGAGAACCAATTTACTATTATCATTATGTTTATTTTTATAGGTGCTTGCTGATATATTTTGTTCGTATTTGTTAATTTTCGATTATGAGATGTTATAAATATTTGCTGATATTTTGTTGTTATTATTATATTTTTTCTTTAACTGTTATAAGTATTTGTTGGTATTTGCTGTTATTATTTTGTTCTTGATTTTGATTCTTTTGGTGTATTTTTAGGTTTTTTTTCTTTGTTCTTATAAATCATTGTTTATGTAGATTGGTATTGTAGTTGGTATTGTTTCTAACGTTCTCATTTTTTTTATAAATTGGTATTATTTCCTACGTTCTCATGTTAAGATTAAAATGTATATGAACATTCCCCTTAAAGTATATATGTTTTGTTTACAGACAAAATATGAGAAACTACCAAAAAGATAATCAGTTGATTATGATAAATAAACAAACCAATATAATCTTAACAAAAAAATTACTGATGCTAAACAATGAAATAAATATGATTATCCATAAATGAATAAATCTATTTATTTTACTTATATACTCCTTACAGGAAATACTATATGTTAACTTTGCAGATAAGTTAGTTACACAAATAAAAAATAACATATAGATATGTAATATCGTTTCACTTATGATATAAAAAGACAAATTATTAAACAGTTCATCAGTTATATCAACAAAGTAGACATGTTCTACAAATGCATCATTATCGGTTCTCAAAATTAGTCATAAGCGTAACATTTACATCAAATTTATTAAGTTTGTAAAGTCTAGTCAACTTTTTCCCCAATTTGAAAACTACATGGGAACCCTATGGAAACAAACATTGAGCAGATTTAACATAATCATCAATAAAAACACATACATATGGTGATAGAAATTAGAAACCACTATTTAAAATATTCAATAGTATTGTAAAAAAAAATTATGACGTTAACCTAGATTATCATAAATTTAACAAAAATCAAACATGTAAACAAATCGTAAACCTTAGATGTTTATTATTAAGTTTTGGAGAAATCATGAAAGTATTTACAGATAAATCCACACAACTGAGATTTGATAGACAAAATAGCTTGAGATTATGTGATTGGTTTTTGATTCTCCAGATAAGATTTCAAACTGCAATTTTTTTTTGTCTGATATCATTTAGGGAGAAAGTCAATTGCGTTAGATATGATTTAGGGAGGCACGAAAAGTCAACATGTGTGTTATAAATTATATGGAAATTTGTATAATTTTTTTTATAACAAATGGTTGGTTACGAGATACCCATTTATCAATTTTGATTTTTTTAAAGTAAAAGAGTTTTAATGATTGAAAATAAAACTTGCAAAAATTTTTACAAATATAGACATATATACCCTCTTTCACTACATGTGATGATACTTTTAATGCATAACATATAAGTATTTATGCGATTTTCATAGTTTTCTACTTCAAGCTACTTTTGAACTGGACACTTGTATATATAATATGATTGATTAATTATAAAGATTATAGTAATATTTGATTATTTAAGTGAAATCCTTTAATTTTTTTTTAAATAATAATGATGATGATAATTCATAGAAGAATAATATGCACTCATGTGAGTGATATCCATGCTCGGTGGACATACTTCAATTCATGGGGTCTCATAATTACAATAATATTACCTCACAATGCTACGCCCTATTATTAGTTATTATTATTAATTACTAAATAATTAACTTATAATAAGAGGGCCATATTTAAAGAAATGGTCGGTTACGGAGGTATTTACCAATTTTGATTATCCTTTTATTTAAATAAAGAAGAAAAAAGGTTTTAATGATTGAAGAAAAAAGCTTGCCAAATGGCACAAATATAATGCAATTAGGTATCAAGTGGCATAAATAGATTTTTATTTATTATAATAGTAGATTTTATATTTTCCATAGCTTCGTTTCAAGTGTCCTATTCGGATTCGATTCTTGCGACAATTGGTATTTCTTCATTTTATATTTGGCTTTGTCCAATTATTTTATAATTTAAGTAAATTACTTTTTAATTGTATCAACTTTTTAAGTTGGTATTTTAAGTTTATAAATTTTAAATAATAATTGTAACATAGGTAAATAATCGGTGTTTTAAAAACCGGTTCAAACCGTCCGGTTAAACCGAATTTCGCACAGTAGGTCGGTATTTTGAGCTCGGTATTTTTGGCCGATTTGCTAGAGCATCGTACCGGCGGTTTTTTCTAAAATACCGGTTTTTTACCGGCAAGCCGGTTTAATGTCCAAGAAATTAATGATATTTGCGGCCCATATTTTATCAAAATTACTTTTAACCCAACAATTAATATTCAAACGTGTACACTCTAGAACTCTTTTTTTAAAATTGAGTGCTTTTGTATTATTTTTTTTAATATGGATAAACTTTTAGATTATTTTTGTTATGAAATCATTTAGTTTTGAATTATTTTTGGAGTTAAAAGTTATATTTATAGGAAATTATAAAATAAACTATTCAACTGGTTGAACCTCCCGGTATATTCAAGTTCAACTGGTTGTACTATTTTTTAGCCTAATCCGGTACGAGTAAAAAACCGATTTTTAAAACATTGTTTAATACTCATCATGTATAACACATGATTTAAGCGGTGTTTTAAAAATCGGTTCAAACCAGCCGATTGAATCGGTTAAACCGGGTTTCGCACAGCAACTCGGTATTTTGAGTCCGGTACTTTTGACCGGTTTGCTAGAACATCGTACCAACGGTTTTTTTTTTCTAAAATACCGGTTTTTACCGGTAAACCGGTTTTAAGTCTGAGAAAATTTTTGATATTTGCGGTTCATATTTTTTCAAAATTACTTTTAACTCAACAATTAACATTCAAACATGTAAACTTTAGGACTATTTATTTAAAATTAAGTTCTTTTGTATTACTTTTTTAATATGGATTAACTTTTGGATTATTTTTTGTTATAGAATCGATTACTTTTAGGTTATTTTTGGAGTTAAAGTTGCATTTATAGGAAATTATAAGGTAAACTATTCAATCGGTTGAACCTCCCGGTATAACCCGGTTCAACCGGTTGTAGCATTTTTTTTAGCTTAATCCGGTACAAGTAAAAAACCGGTTTTTAAAACATTGTAAATAATATATGAAATGAATGAATCAAACATATGTAGAAGTTATTTTAGATATACTATAACTTGATTTTGTTGTTTTTCCCTGTCTATATCCTAATTAACCTAAGCGATACTAAATTTGTGTTGACTCGCTACAGAAATGCCCGTTTTTTTGTTTCAATTTTTAATTTGTTTTATATACGTTAGCTTGATGGAATTGTTTTTTGGGTTTAGTTTTGGTACCACAACAAATGTAGCTGATACCCATTGAATTCGCGCCAACTCACGAAAGCAACGCCCGTATTTTACCAAATACAGAACAGCCTGCCGCAGCGCACCGGGTAACAACCTAGTTACCATAACTAGAAGTAGTTACTAGTACCACAAGTGTTAATTGGACTTAAAATTATTCTAAATTGGCCGGACCTAAAATAATGGGCTTGAAGTCTCACATGGGCTGCAACAAACAGAAAGAATAAAGAAAAGGAGCTTAATGAGTTGAGAAGGGAGAGCATCGGCCCATGTGATGTGGGGTTCAAACGCAAATAATAATTTCAGGCTGACCAGGTGGGCCTTGCGAGTTGAAAGAGAGATAAATATTATTATGTGTTCCAGTTGATATTAGAGATCTGGAGGTGTACGCCCCAATCTCATACTCGATTAACAAAGCTCATCTTAAACTCGTTAGGTATCTATCTAATTTTGGCAATTTATAACTATTCAATATCGGGTAAATAATCATTAATTAATTAAAAAAAATAATTATTATTAAAAAATGTTACAAATAACTAATCAATTACAACAAATAATTGTTGCACGAACATGTAATGCTCAAACTTTCATATATATATATATATATATATATATATATATATATAGATATAACAAAAACTACATGAAAAAAAAAACAATTTCACCAAAAAAAAAATAATTAATAACTTTTAAGGTATACTATATGTCGGGTCACTCGTATATAATCAGGTAACCAGAGCTATGTAATTGGGAAATCGAGTCTGACAATTGGGCATATTACAAATTTCATACTCTTCCTAAACCACCAAAAATTTTCAAAAGTTATCCTGGCTTGTCCCATACCTTAATGCAACGGGTATTTTTCGTGCCAAATGTTTTTGATTTTCTAATTGAGTTTAGATGTCATCCCTAAATTAAAATGGGTGATTAAGACACATAACAATCAAGTATGGGCGTGCATGGCTTGGTTCGGTTCGGTTAATGACCATAAATGAAAATTTCAGTTATTAAAAAACAATAACCTTTCAGTTTTGGTTAATTAACCGGTAAACCCAAACTTTTAACATGAACTAAATTTTTGTAGGCCTTTGTTCAGAATTTTACTAAAATCAAAGCCATAAACATTACTCATGAACTCGGCTTTGAGTTTTAGCAGCTGATGAGCTAACTATCATAGCCACTATGTGAGTAAAACAAAAGCAGCTTAAAGTCATTGTCATTAAAACGAATTAATAAATGTTACTAATGAAATGAAATATCCAAGATCAAAAACACAATGGTCAAAAAAAGTTGAATAAATATCATTTTAAAGTAGTAGAACCTAATATTATTAGAAAAATATGATTGTCACCATAAAAGTATTGGTAATCGATTTGGTTATTTCCATTTATTATAAAATAAATAGGTAATTAAAACCAAACCAAAAAATCGATTACTCAAAAAATAAAGAAGTCAACCGTCATTTTTTTTAGTTTGATTTTTTTAATGAATTCAGTTTTATGCTCGCATCTAGAATCAGAATCAAAGGAAACAAACCAATTTGAGGTTTGATTGTTTAACCACAAATGCAAATTGGAGTTACACTACAAAATCATTTTTTAAGGGTTGTTATATTCAAACACCACCTCCATGGTGTGTTAGCAAGTGTATACGGCTCGTATAAGGGCTATACGAGTTTATAGCTCTTGCATAACAGACAAATGCACTTTATGATAGCTTTTCCAATCTATACGAGTGTATAGGTCCTATACGACTCGTATAGACTGCGACACGCTCCGACGGTATGACTTAATTCTGGCATACACGGCTTGTATAGCTCCTATACGACTCGTATAAGAGCCCATGGTGTTTGAATTACAACCGTGGTAGTGAGGGATAAGTTTGGCCATTTTTTAATTAGAACCCTTAAAACCGGACCGTACATAATAGTCTCACAGCCCAAAACCCTAGCTAACTCGCTATATATGCCGCCGTTTGCTTAATCTTTAACAATAGCGGCTTAATCTCTCCTCTCTTTCTATCCAGACCATACGGTCTCCGATCTCTGTGTTCGTTCATAATTTTGTTTTCGGATCTGTTTTCTGTGAATATGACGATAATTATTGTCGTCCCAGTCTTACGAGCTTCGTAACTATTCGTAGTTCTCTGGTGATAGACATATTAATCGTCTGATTCAATATATATATTTTTTCAGTTTTTAATTTATTTTATCAATTTAGGGGACTTGATTTGTGAAGGATTGAAGTGATGATTTATTTTACCCAGTTTCGTCTGCACTCTTGTATGATGATCTATATAATACATGCACTACCATCTGATCAATCATTTGGTCAAATTATTATTACTACTAATTCAATTAGGAATGCACCTATTGCAGTCGATGATGCAAATCTTTATTTTAAACTGATGTTTATCTGTGATTAACTTAAATTATCACCATCTTTCGGCTGAGATTGCGCCAAAAGTGTTTTTTTTTCCAATTAAAATTTTGATTTTTAATGCCTTGGTATCTGATTTCTTGACCTAATTAATGTTTTAGACATCTCGTTTAACGGGCAGATAGAGATGAAAACAGGTTTGCGACACAGTTTGCTCATTTATTCCAAAGCTTACTGTTTACTTATTTTTTCTGTTCACATTTTTAGTTTCTATTTCATATTAAACTTAAATATGCTATTGTTGTGTTGGAATTGAAATTGGGGAACCAGATGATGGGATTGCTTTTACAGTGATCAAACCATGATGCGGACCGATACAGCTTTAATTGGCTTTTGTGGATAAAAATTTGGTTTCTGATGGTTCCTCCGCTACTGATTTTATTTCATAAACTGTTTTTTTTTTTTGCATCTTTTTATGTTTTTTTGTAGTGTTAATGAATAAAAATTAAGTTGCTTTTGAAAAATATTTCAAATGGTTAGGGATATTGATATACATGTTTGCATTTGTATATGGATTATTAAGTTAATATTTTTAAAAACCTTTTGCTTGTTTTACATTTTTATGAGCATCTGCAATGAGGAATCACAAATGTTCATAAGATCATTTGCCCGGTTACTCTCTGTTATGATGATAAGTGAATTGAAAGTATTTGCCACTCGATTGAATGGAAGCTAGAAGAGATGTGAGAGGTAGTGCAGATGTAGTTGAAGGTCCTGAAATTTGTTGAATCAAAGACGCAGCAAACCAACCTGGCAACCCCAAGCCTGGATCCTGAACTCATAGTTGAAGATCCTGAAATTTGTTGAATCAAAGACTTTGTTAGATGCATAAAACCCGGACACCAATATGAGTGTTTATATTACTTTACCTATCTTTGTTAAGCTAGTAAACCGATAATGACAATTACTGAAAACGCTAGAGAGAGACTTAATTTAACTAGAACTTCGACTTGAAAACTTGCCAATGTAACTAGCAATCCTGTGAGCTTTTGCTTAACATTCTCTGGCCATGACTGGATCCCAACTGTGGGCTACTCTTTGCTGCAAGTTATTTTCAGCTCGTCAACAATTACGTCCTAACCTCAACTTGGTCTTCGCTGCATCTTGCTTCATTAAGCCGCGTGTTAGGGTGTTCATTGGATTGAATAATCGTCACTTATTTGAATTGCATTTTAATAAATTTAAATTAGAGTTAAGTGTTATTTTGGTACATGTGGTTTGACCAATTATGCAACTTTAGTATTTATATTTTATTTTATGCAAATGACCACCTCAGTTTCAAAAAAGTTGCATTTTTAGTACTTTTTTTTAACTGTCTATTTTATCAGTTAAGTCAAGGGTATTTTGATAATTTTGTAATTTTCTTAATTTTTTTCCTTTTTTTAAATGCATTCTCCCTTTTAAATGCCGGCGACATTCACCACCACCGGAAGTCCACTGCCGGAAATTACTTCAGCTCGTCAGCGAATGCACCAGGTTTGCCGGAAATGTTCGTGAACTCCATCGTCGTCGTCGCTTCGTACTGAACCATCATAGGCCTAATACGTCGCTGCTCGTTCTTCTTCACCGCTGTCGGATACTGTGGCGGAACCCTAGCTGCTAATCATCGTCATCGCCACCAATTGAACCAGCAGTAGCGGCGGCGTCAATCTAGTGGTTCAATTGTCGGATAGTGTGGGATACCATTGTCGGATACTGTCAATTGAACCAACATGGTCGTTCTTCTCTACCATTGTCGGATATTGTGTCGGATACCAGGTTTGTCGCCGTCGCTGCTACTAGTTCAATTGATGGCGATGACGATGACGATGATGATGGCGGCTAGGGTTCCGCCAAAGTATCCGACAACGGTGGAGAAGAACGAGCAGCGACGAATTAGGCCTATGATGGTTCAGTACGAAACGACAACGACGATGGAGTTCACAAACATTTCCGGCAAACCTGGTTCGTTTGCTGACGAGCTGAAGTAGTTTCCGGCAGTGGACTTCTGGTGGGGGTGAATGTCGTCGGCATTTAAAAGGGGGGAAGACATTTAAAAGAAAAGAAAAAAGTTAAGAAAATTACCAAAGTACCCTTGACTTAACTGATAAAATAGACGGAGTTAAAAAAAGGTACTAAAAATGCAAGTTTTTTGAAACTAGGGTAGTCATTTACATAAAAAAAAGTATAGGTACTAAAGTTGCATAGTTGGTCAAACCACAGGTACCAAAATGACACTTAACTCTTTAAATTATAACTATTCATTATTAACTTAATTTATCTGAAGTATCATAAGACTATTCCTTGGGGGAGGCGTCAAATTGCCATGGCCACCTCGTTATGCTTTACACCATCGCATGAAAAACTTGGCCACCCTTGGCCCTTACCCCTGTCTCAAAAGTTAGGGCCTGCTCCCACTAACTATAGTATTTGGGTTTTGTATTAAGCTCACTATGTAACCCCAATGCTAATTGGAAATCAATTAAGTCTTTATCATTATCTTACACTAACATCTAATCCCTTATTTTTGACTTTTTTAATAAAAAAATTATATAAATTATATAAATGTAGTTAACTCACAACGTTTAAATTAACTGGCGGCATCACGCGATAACTAGTTCTTGAATTCTCCAAGGGAAGGTTTGTTCGACCTTCCTAGCTAGGGATGAGATTGGGATGGTACCGGTACCGATCCCGAAATTCAGAAATTTGATACCGGTATCGATACCGGTATTTTGTGAAAAATTTGGGAAATACCGGTACCGTACCGAAGCGTACTGGTACCGGTACCGTACCGATATCGAAAACTCAAAACTTTGAACCGACGGTACCAAATCAGTACCGAATTCGGTACCGATACGGTACCCGTACCGAAAAAACTCATCCCTATTCCTGGCTATCCTGGATAATGATTCGTTTCATCCATCCTAGCTTATTCATCCAATTCACCGGCTTCTTGGCATAATGTCCTTCTGGCTAAACGACAACTTGTTTTCTAATGTAACTTGGTATCGTTCTTGGAGAATAGCACCACATATTTCAAGCCTCTTTTTGGGGGTGTCGATACTTACAACGAAGAAGAAATTAAAACAAAAAATTGCACTAAAAATGTGCTCCATTAGCCCTCAGGGCCTCAACATAAGGTAGATCTTCGCTTACAGGTTATGTATGTACTCTAGTAGCTCTTCTACCACTGTGGTCTTTAAGATGAACTTCACTTTCTCATCCATGATCTTTCACTTGTGTCTGGACCCTATTCGTATCGATTCTTGGTTACATTGTCTCTAACTCATTAACAAACTCTTGATGGTCTTGCCCTTGCAAATACTAACTCATGCACGTAGATTTTGTGGTGTAATTTTGGCTGTAAAGCTTCTTAACAATACTAACAAATTGAAAATCGGCAATCTGGTTATTCACTTTGTCTATCAGATCCTGATCTTGGGCTCATTGATGGTCGGGTATTATGTATACTTTTTAGCACATTAATTGTATTTTTTTTAATTGTTTAGTGAATGAACTTTGGAACTTCATACGTGTTATATTGTTTTCAAGTCATAGGTGATTAATGAAGCTAATTTGAACCTGTACGAGCACGGAATGAAGACCCGGGATGACCAGCACGCAAAACGCGGCAGAAAATGAATATTGCTGGTGAGAAGACCCGTCGTGTTACACGACAGGAGTGAAGATAGTCCATCCCGATACGCGATGGACTAATTTTATAAAATGTTTACTTTTGGTCCATCGCGCTACACGCTGGACCTTGGAGATACCCATCTTCATACACGATGGGACCTGAAGATGGGAAAATTAGAGTTTTGCTTATTATAACATTTTGACGACCCAAAACACCATTATGTTCCAGAGGCTTGAAGATGATTTCCAACCTTTCGAATCATCGAGAGATCATTCCTAATGGCGTTCCTCATCAGAATTGAAAATCTATCGATGATGATGCGTGGTTAGTCTTCTCGAGTCATACCCGAGATGTCGAGTATTGTATTTCTAACAGTTTTCTCATGTTTTACGAACAACTAATTGTAATTGTTTATTATCGATCTATGAGAATGATTAGTTTGCTAGTTGCTGTGATACGTGTTCATAGGATTGCATTAACTAGTTTGAATGTGATAAAGCATACAATTGTTCTTAATTGAGTCACACCGGAAGGGACCATTTGATAACAAGTGTCGTGTGTTTGCGATTGTGGATGCCTGACGCATAACATAGATTGAAAGAATAACAAAGCGATGATTGTTTAATACGGTACATGATACCACCCAAAGTGTTTAAAAGTTAAAATTGTTATGATTATTCACATAGATATGGGAGCGAGAATGATAAAGCCTAAAAGCGAGTTAGTTGAACGACACGGAAAAACCACAACGGTTTATCCTAAGGTATTGAATAACACAAGTGTTAATATTCAAACGAATATTGACAACTTATAGTTTCTAAGTTCATGAGCGTTTTGGGGACTTCGTTTATCGTTAAAGGTATAAATGAGTTGAAAATGATAAAATGTAAAAGTAAATTATGTTTAAGATACTTATACGAAATTATAAATGTGATATGCATATTATATAATATATATATATAGATACACACACACACATATATATATAGGTTTAAGTTCAGGAGAGAAATGAAATTACTGTGAGAAATATAAGAAATGAATATGGGTCACTGGTTTTATTTTATGTTTTAAATATTTAAAAATAAATAAAAAATGTAAATGCAACAATAAATGTATTCTCTCTCTTCAATTAATACAACTAACATAACCATAATAAATCCCTCCATTTTCAATTAATACAACTAATATAACCACAATAAATTCTCTATAATTAATAAATGTCACAACATAATTTTTTTTTCAATTGATATACTTAGAAAAATTATTGTTATAAATAAGAAAAACAAATATCATACAAATGTGTTCATTAAATATAAACAATAAATATACAACCTACACAAAATTATATAACCTACACTTGTTTTGAGCAATAAAAATGTACAACTTACAAAAAAGTATACAACTTACATATGTAATTCGACATCAACAATTATATAAACTAAACAAAGATACACATATCCTATACGTGTGTAAGTTATATGTTTTTCATGTGTAGGTAATATGTTTTTTTATTCTTAAAACAAGTATATGTTATATGTTTTTGTGTATGTTGCATATTTTTTATTGACATTTAATGCTAACATATGTAAGATAGTTTTTTGTATTATTCTTCACAATGTACCTATGTGTTGATGGATATTGATATATTGAGTTGGAAGAAATTGATTTTGGATAGAAAACAAATTTAATGTATGAATAAATTGTATTTGTGTAGGATAAATTTTTTTGAGTGTAGATTATGTTTTTCGTGTGTATGTTATACGTTTTCGTGTGCGTGTGTAGTTTATTGATGCTGAATTTTGTGTGTCGGTTATATGTTTCTTATTCTTAGAACAAGTATAGGTTATATGTTTTTGTGTAGGTTGTGTACTTTTTTGTTGATATTTAAGACAAACACGTGTAAGATAGTTTTTTGTACTATTCATCACAATGTAACTACGTGTTGATGGATATTAATATATTGAGTTGGAAGAAATTGGTTTAGGATAAAATTTTTTTTTAATGTATGAATAAATTATACTTATGTAGGATAAAAATTTAAGAGAGAAAAAATAAGTTATAAAAATAAATGAATTCTTAATATTTTTCAATTATAATATTTTGATTAGTTATATTAATTAAATAGATAAGTATTATATTTATTAGTTATATTAATTGAAGAGAGAGTATGTATTAATAGTTTCCTTATTTATCTTTAAGTATTTAAAACCTAAAATAAAACTGGTGGCCCATATTCATTTATCACATTTCTTACAGTAATCTCATTTCTCTCCTGAACCATCCCCTATATATATATAATATAGGGGTGGGATCTAGAGAGAATTCCTCTTAAAAAGAGAACTAAATAACTAATAAAAACTATTTTTAACTTTTTTCTAAAAAAATATTTTGCAATTTTTTTTATTTCCTCCTTCTAATAAGATGATATTTGTTCCTAAAAAAAACCGTTGATGTAGTGCATATATGCACTAATGTGTATTGTATATATACAATAGTGTTTTATTGCATATAATACAACATAATGGCATTATACAATACACACTATTGAATATATGCAAAATACAAATACTAATTATTGTACTAAAAACAAACAATCGCATATACGTAAT
Organism: Bidens hawaiensis; assembly: GCF_021521415.1. Classification (NCBI taxonomy): domain Eukaryota; kingdom Viridiplantae; phylum Streptophyta; class Magnoliopsida; order Asterales; family Asteraceae; genus Bidens; species Bidens hawaiensis. The sequence goes on from NW_027492155.1 coordinate 360,399, forward strand.
ACAATACTAATGCACATATGCACTATATTGTTTTTTTGGTATTTTTGTATATAATATAACACTATTGTACTAATTCAACACAAAAAATTGCATATATGTTATTCAACATTATTGCACATATCAAAATACACACTAGTGCACATATGCAATAAAAAAAAGTCGATACATTGCATATGTGCACTACAACGAGTTTTTTTATTATTATTATTTTTATTTATTATTTATTCTTTTATATTTTTCGAGTGAATGGTAACAAAATATAAGAATAATGGCAAAAACGGAAATTTAAAAATATTTTTTTAATTAAATTAAATACATACATACATACATACATATGTGTATAAAAATATGAAACTATGTTTTATCAATAATAGTTATCTCTAATGATTTGTAAATATACTTTTAATCAATGTTGTAAAACTCCCGAGTAGGCGGCCGAGTACTCCCCGATTACTCCCCGCCTAGATCGAGTACTCCCCGCCTCGGCCGAGTACTCCGTAGGTATTTTCCGAGTAATCCCCGATTACACCCGAGTACTCGCGACTCCCTAGTCGACCGCCTAGGACCGCCTAACGACTTTTACAACCATGCTTTTAATAGATGATAATAAATAAAATATTAAGATATTCCTAAGACTTTGTAAAAATCATGTTTATGGATTTCCTTTATGAACATAAATATTTACATTAACCAAAATCATAGCAATATGTATATATATTTGTTGTGATATCTTAAAGAACAAATTCAAACTAACAAAAACTATGCATGCAATTGTGTATGAAAATTCTAAGTAGTTTATTATTTGGATTTCATAACCATTTGTATATTAAAACAAAAACTCTAAATACTTTAGATGATAGATTGTTGTATGCATATTAAAGACCCAACAAAATTTGGTTGTTGATTATTATGAATAGCAAAAATAACAATTTGATTATCATTTATAGAAATCCCTAATTAGCTATGAATCTTATATGAAGAACAAGATGGAATTAGGATAATCTAACCACAAAGATGATAATTCTTCTTTCTAATTGAGCAGCGACCTTCCAAGCCTTTTAATCAACTCCAAAATGCTTTATTATAAGTGCAAAGTGTGTGTGTTTAAGTGGAATTCGCATCTAAGCAATTAAACAAGTTTCTCTATTTATAAGCTGAGCTGGTAGTCTGGCACACCCTCGTGTTTCACGAAACACAGCCCCGTGTTTCTGTGTCAGGACCACATTTATGTCTTATCTATGATAGTTGGACATGGGGGCGTGTTAAGAGAAGCATGGCCCCGTGTTTGAGTTTTAGGACCACATTTTTGTCTTACTAATGACAGCTGAACAGGGAGGCGTGTTAAGGGAAGCACAACCCTGTGTTTTGAGGTGTCAAGTCGTCATTTTTGTCTTATTAATGACAGCTGGACACGGGTGCGTGTTAAAGGAAGCACAACCCCATGTTTTGAGGTGCCATGTCATCATTTTTTTGTCTTTTTCAAGAAAGGTGACTACGGGGGCGTGGTAAGGAAAGCACGGCCCCGTGTCTGAGTGTCAGAAAGTTTAAAATTTGGCAGTTTCAGTCCCCGGACTTGTTAAATACTCAAAAATAGCAAATATTCTCGAATAAACTTGCTTATAACACATTATTGAGTTGGTTTACCATGAATAAACATAAAACCACACAATATAACATATCATGCATCGATTTAATAGTTGAATAACGATTCAAAATACAATATGGATCGGGTTTCAAATACGGAAAGTTGACGAATGTCATAGAGTCGCCAGGTGTGACTTGCCCCTATCATTTTATGCCAGTGTTATTGGTAGACCTTGTAAGAAGGCAACCACTATATGCTCAACAGTCACCTTTGCTCACGATTGCTATTAACAACATATACATAGACTGGAGGTCTACATATTCGTTTTTGTTTACAATATCAGTATCACTTGAACTTTACTTATTTACAAACCTGTGAACTCACCAACCTTTGTGTTGACACTTTTTAGCATGTCTTTCTTAGGTAACTAAGGTGCACATCAGGAATTAGGTTTCACGGTTTTCCTTAAAACAACTAAGCGTGTTTTGGGTATCATGAATTGTAGTGTCTGAGCATTTAACTGGGAGATAATTATTTACAATTTATAATTGTTTTACGATTCCGCAAACGTAACTTAAACTGAATTCGTAATTACTCATAGTAATGAGTTTTATTAAATGATAATTTATTTCATTAAATGGTTGTTCAGCATGACAAGTTGCTAGATCTTGGTGTGTCACGCATCTCATGGTAAAACCCCCTCGGTCAAAATCTGAGGGTGTGACATTGCCCCGATATCACGACCTCAACCACGCCCCTAGGACGAGGAAGCCCCCATCCACGGCTTCTATTTTCTTGATCACGAGAGCTATTTCGGTTGTATAAGAATCAGATTTATGAGACGTCAACTTACCTTGATTTTCGGGTTGATCCTCGTCTCTTGTTTTCTCTTCGTAGGCATTTAAACATCTCGGAACATCTGCGAAACTTATGGTTTTGAGATCTAAAATTTATTCGAGCGAAGCAATGATGTGGATAAAACGTTTTGGCAAGCTCGTGAGAAATTTCTTAACGAGTCTCTTCTTTTCAAATGGTTCCCCGAGCGTGGATGCTTTTAATTTTATTCCAGTTATCTTGGCAACGTAGTTGTTGATTGTATCTGAATCCTTCATCCTCATAACATCGAACTCTTCAATCAACGTTTGGAGCCTCGCTTCCTTTACCCGACTGGCTCTGAGATGTCGGGACTTGATCGCTCCCCATATCTCCTTAGCCATGTTCAAATCATCGATTTGCAATATTTGATCTTTGGGAATTGATTAGAACAAAACCGCTTGCGATACTGTTTTTCTTCGATTTAGTGCTGTCGGTTTCGATTGCATCCCAAACTCCATGAACATTTAAAATTACCTTCATACGCATGCCCCAAATAGTGTAATTTTTTGAAGTAAGCATCGGAAATTGAAACGACTTTGGCTTCGTGTTCGATTCTTTAGCCGGCTGATCGCCCATCGTTAACCTCTGTTTGGTTCGTTTATAGGTTACCAGTGACGTACCACTTTGATCCAGCCTAGTAATCACGGCTGGTCGATAGTCCCTGAAGCACGGTCTTGATCGGTACTCCCAAACTACAAAACCGACTTCATTTCAAGAATTGATTTAAAGTGTTATACTATTGCTTGGACGCTGATCCTTATCAAGAATCAATATATGATGATCAACAGCTACCCAACTTAAATTAAATCCACGTAACATACAAACTGACTTGTTTGAATTATTCACGATTTAACTGCTGAAGAATTATTTATGCTCTAATAAAGCAATGACTTATCTTCTTTGCAATCCAATGGTTGTGGATAGGGCTGTAAACGAACCGAACGAACATGAAAAATGCCTTATGCATGTTCGTTTGTTAAGGAAATAATGTGTTCACGAACATTTCATGAACACTTACCGAATGAGATATATGTTCGCGTTCGTTAATTAAGGAAATGAATGTGTTCACGAATGGTTCACGAACACAAATAAAGTCGGCACATCCTAGAGATTGAGACCGATGTATTCATCAATGTGAATAATGAAAGTCTGTAAACGAATTGTACGAACACAAACAAGGGCATATTCGTGTTCGTTTATTTAACTTTAAATGATACGAACACTTAATCAAACAAACATTCATGTATGTTCGTTTATTTAAATGAACCTTTGTGTTCATTTATGTTTATAATCTAAACGAGCATAACTGAATAAAGATAAATGAACATATATGAACAAATGTAAATGAACACAAACAAACATAAAAGAACATACATGAAAACGCTTAAATGAAAACAAATTGACAAATATAAAACCTTTAAGTAGATGACTTGTCCCGATAATACTTAATTATTTTCTATTGTTACATAAATGGACATAAATAAACAGACAAAAACGAACATAAATGAACGTTCATATACATATATGAACGAACAAAACATGTGTTCATGCCCGTTCATTTATTAAATAAACGAACTTCCCTTCGAACGATTTACAAATATTCTCCGAACGTTCGGTTCGTTTACATGTCTAGCCGTGGATGGCAATTAGTTTATAGTTAATCGACGTGTTTGATACCAATTCAAGAACAGAATTGGTAACACAAATCGTTGGCAAACACCCAAACGTTTTACTGTATTAAGAGACTCACTCAAAACCAATGTTTTCATAACTGGATCAGACATCGAATCGGACAGGCTACCTCACCGGTTCAACAGGTCAGAATGGTTGAACAACTTTTGTCCCAAAAATACGGCTAAGGCTAAAAAAATTTTAAATTTTGAAAAATTAATTTTTTTCCATAGTAATCCGGTTTAACCGGTTCGGTTCTCTGGTCGGACGGGTGAACCACTTTGAACTTGCCGGTTTTTTAAGAACCGAGCGAACTATATAGAACCAGATTGCTCAAGTGACCAAATCTCAGTCAGACCGATCAAACCGACCCAGTCTTAAAAACAATGCTCGAAACTTAATTACAATAATGAAACACTACATGGTTTTTATAGACCATGTAAAAACTTGGGTTTTCCACGTACAAATTTATACATGTTACCTGACTCATTTTATGATTCGGAAAATTTTAACACTGAAAAGTTTCACGTTTATTGAGGAATTTCTATACAATTTATATTTATTTATTAGATTTATTTAACATATATATATAACTTTGGAAAATATACATTTATAGCCCAAAACTAATTATAATCCCTTATTGTTTCCATCACAATTCTCCAGGGACTAAAAGGCAATTTTTACATATTCTTTTATAACCCAATTAACCAGATCTGTAATCCATTAACCCATGACCCGTTTAACCATACCCGTGACCCGCTTAGATTACTTGAGCCATAATTATCGATCTAAACTAGGAATTGAATCAAGTTTTTGATTTTCCTTACTATCATCGGCCTAATTAACTCAATGAATTAGGAAACAAGATCATCTATAACGCGTAAACGATATATTATGAACCGTCTTAAACCTGAAATCAATTACATATCTTAGGACTGATTATAATTCAATTGTTCTTCTCTGCATCTCCTATATAACTCAAAAATCAAAACCCCTAACCCTAATTGCATTAATCTTGGCCGTAACCCTCTGTTTGATCCTGTTCTTGCCGCCGGCGACTGAGTTCGCCGTTCTCTCTGGTTTCATCTTCTTTCAAGGTAATTGAAATACATATACTGCTCGTCGATCATCAATAATCATAAGCCTTAACTCAATTTAAACCATTGTTGACCAGATTGAACGATTAGAGAATTAGGGTTCCTGGTTCAAACTGGATTCTAATTACCATTATATAAATAATACCGTTTTCATTCCATTAACAATTGACACACCAGCGTGAGTGGCTGGTGTGTGTGTGTTAAGTCTTTGAGCCGTCCACTGGCGCGGGTTCGAGTCCCAACCAGCAATATTTTTGGTGATTTTATTTTTTTTTATTGTTTTTACTTTGTTTTAATGATTTATAATATATTATAATTAATATTAAATATTAAATAAACAATATTTTATTAAAACGACATCATAAAGTTAAAACGTTTTGTGTAAATCAATCTCATTACAAGTTTTCGTATATATATATATGTATTATGAATATATATATATATATATATATATATATATATATATATATAATAAATCATCATTATTTTATTAAAAACCGACACTAATATTGATGTTTCTCGTTGTAAAATGTCTTTATAAATTTGCTCATATTTATTAGATATATATATATATATATATGTATGTATTATTTTTAAAACAAAACTATATAAATTTATTAAACGTATTAAAAGTGTTATCTATATTTATATCATTAGATCTTCGTTAAGAATTTACAAGAATAAAAATTTTATGATAAATATTTAATTAAAACGTTTATCATTATAAAATATCTTAACTCATATTTATTTAAGCTGATTATTCGTAAATCCGATTTTATGACAAACAATGATTATTATAATAGTAACTAATAGTATTGTTTTTGCAATAATAATAATAATAATCTGTAGGATCAATCGTTCAATACATAACGTACCAATCATAATTGTAACTTAATCCATATCGAAATCCTAAATTCGTTATACGTATTATATCATTTATAATTCACTCATAATGTTATTTAATTAGGATTCTTGTCGAGGAGTGTGATTATCGTTTTCTTGTCGTATTCATTCTCGTTTGGCTTATTCGATCAGGTGAGTTTATCATTCCCCTATTTAACTTTTCTAAACGTTTTGGGGACATATCCGTACGTATTCGCATTTCATACTATATATATATATTCAAACAAATGCATATGTGTAGTGACTTAATCAAACATACGTGCTACTTGCTTACTTGTGTTACCATTCAATCAATCGTATATTGGGATTACTAGTCAATCAATCATATAGCCGGTGTTCCTGCTGGTGACCAACGCCCGATTCGCTTGGCAACGGTCTACATACTTGTTTATGGTTTGATTATATTTACCGCATTTAACATGTTATGCCTATTTATATTGTTGTGTCAAAACTGGTGATATTCTCACTCAACTTTATGTTGACAAAACTCCATTTTATACGCATATGTAGGTTGCTCGTATTGAAGATTGAAGTTTTAACATGTAGACAAGACCTTAGGATATAATCAAGTTAACCTTTATTTGAGCTTATATTTGTATGTTTAAATTGTTTATTATATTTGGATTTTGTGTGTATAATTGAAATAAAATAATTAATTAGATATTGTCACATTTATATCATGATAGTATCTTCGAGCTGTGAGCAATCGGATCACGTCCCAACATTTTGGCCTTAGGTTAAGGTGTGACAGACCAAACCTAAACATGTTTGTATATATCTAAGATTTCTAAAGAATAGGTAAATTAACTAAAATAAACCTGACAACCTAAATCGAATGTATTAGAAAGTATTATAATTCATATATAACTTATGCGTTACTCGTCAAGTTACTTGCCTTATATTCCAAAACTTTGAATAGAAATTGCCAACAATGTTATCAACATCCCTAAGTAGTTTAAGTTCGTCACCCATTACCAATTGACATCACAAATTCACAATCGGTTTTCTTAATCACATCTCGGCTAATTTGATGAACCCCTAGTGACCAATATTATTAACTTATTGTCAAAGGTTACATGAGTGCTGTCTTAGCAGTTAGCCCTCTCCTATTAAATTATCAATTATTTGACATCAGTCCATTCCATCCAATATTTAAAATTCGTCCCAAAGAAAAACTTTCCCTTTAACTTTAAACAAATCAAACATCTCGTCTTTCAATAAAACTTTCTTCAAACACCATCATCACACCCAATCGTCACCAAACGGTCAAATCCTCCCCATCTCTAAAGCCTCTATTTTTCTTAACTTCATCAATGCCCGATCACCACCTCACATAACCACCAACATGAGGAATAATATTAATATTAATATTAATATCATCATCGGCATCATCAAAGACAAACTCTCACTTACAAAACTCACTCTCTTATCAAACCCCAACACTTCACACCTCCACACCGCCGTCCTCCGCACCACCACCCACTCACCATCCACCCCACCAAACACCCACCACCTAACCACCCTATTATCCCTCGGTGACAGCTCACGCGCCACCGCTTCCATCATAATCCACTCCTTAACCAACCGCCTTCACCGCACTCGCAACGCCCACGTGGCCCTAAAGTGCCTATACACCATCCACCACATCATCAAACACGGCCCCTTTATATTGAAAGACCAACTCTCCGTGTCCACCAACGGCCGTAACAACCTTAAACTCTCCAGTTTCCATGACCACTCATCCAACACCACGTGGGTGTTGTCCGTTTACGTCCGCTGGTACGCCCTATACATCGAAACGCTTATTTCCACGTCGAAAAACATGGAGTTTGTCACGTTACTAGAGAAAGAGAAACAACAAGACATGTTGGCTTCGTTTATGAACTCCGTTTTGATTAATGAGTTTGGATTGTTGGTCGGTGTGATCGAAGAAATATGCAAAGTTCCGGATAATTTGTTGGTGGAGAGATGTAGGCTGATTAATTGTGTTATGGAGTTTTTAGCAAGTGATTATTTAATGATGGTTAATGAGATTTTGGTCCGTGTTAGTGAGTTTAAAGAACGGGTTGAGTTGCTGAGTTACAGTGACTCGGTTGAGTTGGTTTCTGGTTTGGCTAGGTTAATATCTTGCAAAGAGAAGTTGTTACAGTTATTCCGCATGAAAAAGACATCGGTTGAGACCCTTTGGGAAATGATTGAAGAACTGAATAATACAATTGGGAGGGTCAAGTTTTGAGTCGACTCAGTTTGGTTACCGAGTTGTAAGACCAAGTGACTCCGTTTGGTGTTTGATTGTTGTTTGACTGTTAGCATATGTTGTTTTTGGGTGACGTGGCCAAAGGGCGTACAAATCCACGTGGTAATAGTCATGCAAGAGTCAATCTAGTGAAAGATTTGTTTATTTTCTTCCTTTATGTTTATAAATTTGCAAGTGAAATTAATTATGTAAAAGAGAATTATTTCGAATTAATATATCTTCGTAATTAGGAGATAGGACTAATTTAAATATTGCCTCTCGTATTAAGACGCTATATAAAATTGATATCTGTCAATGTTTTTTTTGGGCTGCATATAAAATAATGTAATATACTAAAAGAACATGGATAAATAAAGTATACTAAAAGAAAATGGGTTCGTTGTTACGTGTTTGGATGCAGAAATTAATGAAGTAGGTTGGAAAGTTTTATTATTCATCCTAATTAATAATAAATTTTCTATGGCGGGTTGCCGAAAGTCATTAATCATTTATTTTAAATAAAAGTTAAGCTCATAATTTTGGACTTCGTTTTTCACTTTTTTCCACTTGCTGCGTCACAAACAAACAATACCAATGTTTTCAGATCCGGCCCGGAGGTTGACCCGGATGTCTTACCAGAGTAAAGATCCGACCGACCCTGGAGAGCAATAAAAACGTACAACATACAAAAAATTATATAACCTACACTTGTTTTTATCAATAAAAACGTACAACATACAAAAAAGTATACAATTTACATATGTAATTCGACATCAACAATTATATATAAACTAGAAAAAGATACACACATCCAATACGTGTGTAGGTTGTTTTTTGTGTGTAGGTAATATGTTTTCTTATTCTTAGAACAAGTGTATGTTACATGTTTTTGTGTAGGTTGTATATTTTTATTGACATTTAATGCTAACATATGTAAGATAGTTTTTGTATTATTCATCACAATGTACCTACGTGTTATGGATATTGATATATTGAGTTGAAAGAAATTGGTTTTGGATAGAAAACATATTTAATATATGAATAAATTGTATTTCAATGTGTAGGATAAAATTTTTGAGTGTAGGTTATATATTTTTCGTGTGTAGGTTATACGTTTTCGTGTGCGTGTGTAGTTTATTGATGCTGAATTTTGTGTGTCGGTTATATGTTTTTCATGTGTAGGTTATATGTTTTCTTATTCTTAGAACTAGTGTAGGTTATATGTTTTTCTGTAGGTTGTGTACATTTTTGTTGCTATTTAATATAAACACGTGTAAGATAGTTTTTTGTACTATTCATCACAATGTAAATACGTGTTGATGGATATTAATATATTGAGTTGGAAGAAATTTTAATGTATGAATAAATTGTACTTGTGTAGCATAAAAATTAAAGAGATAAAAAAAATAAGTTATAAAAATAAATGAATTCTTAATATTTTCCAATTAAAATAATTTGATTAGTTATATTAATTAAATAGATAACTATTATATTTGTTAGTTATATTAATTGAAGATAGAGCATGCATTAATACTTTCCTCATTTATCTTTAAGCATTTAAAACCTAAATTAAAATTAGTGGCCCATATTCATTTTTTCTTGAACCGTCCCATATATATATACATATATGTGTGTGTGTGTGTGTGTGTGTGTATATATAGAGTAAGGTTAAAATAAGAAGTGAATATTTCATAAGAAGTGTAAGAAAAGATCTGAACCATTGAATTGATTATAACACACGGGGGTATGATCGTTCATAATTCTTTTATTTATTTTTGGAATAAATTCTTTTATTATTTTTTGAAATGCATTTAAGTATCCTCTTCTCTCTGCTTTCACCTTTCAATACCAGATTACCATCAGTTCATGGCTTCCATTATTTTCCGGCGACTCCATCTAAAAACACCTCACCGCCCAGTGCCGCCACGGTCCTCATAACACGCCACCGTCCTCAATACACCGTCCTCACCTGCCACCGTCCTCATAACATCAGTTCATGGCTTTCATGGTTTTTCGGCGACCGAATACACCCCTTTCTGCCATGCGCACCGCTGGTGACTCCATCCAGATACACACCATTGCGCACCAGATACACACCATTGCGCACCGCTGCCACCCCCACTTCACGGCATCGCTGCCACCGCAGCCGCCGCTTCGTTCAGCCATCCATCGCCACCATCGTGTTCGTCCACCGGAAGTCACCACCACTGCCCACTCCCCCACCGTCGCGTTCAGCCTGCCACCATTGCGTTTAACCACCAGAAAGTTATGATTTTATGCTAAATGGGTTGATTCGTTTGTATGTTGTTTGTGGTTGGTTAGACGGGTGGGTGATGGCGATGTTGTGGTTTAGCGGAGTGCCAACACCGGAGTTAGGATGTTATGTGGATTGCAGTGATAAATGGGTATGTGAAGTTGGGTAAAGTGTAGGTTGCACGCCAACTGTTTGATAAAATGCCGAAGGGGAATAACGTGTCGTGGAGTGGATTAGTGTGTTTCTGTTAATAAAAGTGTGTTTGTAGGTTGCACGCCAACTGTTTGATTAAATACCAAAGAGGAATAACGTGTTGTGGAGTGGATTAGTGTGTTTTTGTTAATAAAAGTGTGTTTGTAGGTTGCACGCCAACTGTTTGATTAAATGCCGAAGAGGAATAACGTGTCGTGGAGTGGATTAGTATGTTTTTGTTAATAAAAGTGTGTTTTTTGTTCTTGATATTCTTGGCGTTCTTGATATTCTTGGTGTTGTGCTTTAAATTTTGATTAAAATATGGTGTTTTTTTAAAATTTTGATTATTTCTTATTAAAACACACTGTTATATATCTTGTTATGTTTTTGATGGTGTGTTTTAAATTTGGATTAAAAAATGATAATTATAGATTGATAATGCTTTCATATAAAATATAACACACTTTGACCATAATACCCCTAGAGTGTTATAAAGCAGATATTAAAATAAAACACACCGCCTAAAAAACACACTTTCAATATAGACCATTAGATCACTTAATCTAACGCACCAGATTACTTCTTACACTTTTTAGACACAGCTCACCTTCTTATTATAACTCCACCCTATATATATATATAAATGAAAGCCCTAAAATCTTACGTGTCGCGATGTGGTCGCTCCCCCCTTTTATAGAACCCACCGGATTGCTTGATTTTTAAATAGAGGTCTTTCATTGATTTAACCCACATTCATGGATATGAGTCTTACCAAAACCAGATAGCTCTTGAACGGGTTATAACATCTCATTACATTAAAAATTAATCTCATCAAATATTTGATATGAAAATCTTATAAAATAGGGATATACTAAAAATTAATATCCTATTTAATTTAAAAAAGATATTATTTATAATTAAGAAACAATTTTATAATAAAAAAATAAACGGGTAATAGGTATCACCAAACCTAGATGACTTTTAAACCGGATTATAACATATCATTTATTTGTGAAACCATTTTATCATCAAACCTCAAGTATATTAATTATTAACTTTCTTACAATAAATTAAATTAAAATCTATATATATATATATATATATATATATATATATATATGGTTGAGTTATTCTACAAAGGCTAACAAAAATGAAAAGTGTGAGAAGCCATAGTTGATTGACATGTGTCAAGTGGGACCAAAGGTAAAAGGGTATAAAAGTAATACTACATATTTTCTCTATTCACATATAAGTCACATGCAAATTCCCCTATTATTTTAAAACGTCAATAACTTTTTCATGCAACATTTTTTTTATATTTCACCATAATAACAAGCGTTTTTTATCTTTAATATGAGTATCACTTTGTTATATAAAAATTTCAAAAAAATTACGTCACTGTGTCTTTTCGTCGTTTTGTCTTTCTGTTTGTTATTGTGCTTTTTCGTCATTATGTTTTTCAAATCATCATTGTGTTTTTTTAAATGCTAATAATATGGTTGTGTAATAATAATACGTAAATATAATGATAAAATAACAACAAATTATCTAATACATAAAACATAATGATGAATACATATTATATGAAACGTAATACACAATGATGAATACATATAACACAATGACCAGAAACGTAAAACACAATGGTGAATACATATAACACAATGACCTGAAACGTAAAATACAATGGAAACTACATATTACACAATGACATGAATGTATTACACAATGACTAAAACACAATGATAAGTAGTAAGACAAATAATGAGCACAAAAACACAATGAAAAACAAAAAGATACAATGATGTAATCTTTGTTTTAATTGCTATCTTTAATATGAGTATCAATTGATAACACAATGACCAAAATCTATAACACAATGCATAGAAAAACCCAATTAAAAATCATAATGAGTAATCGATATACACAATATAAAAAACCCACTATTTTTTTTTATTTTTATATAATAATATGGTACTCATATTAAAGATAAAATGGTGATTTTTTTTTTAAAAAAATAATGTTGCATGAAAGAGTTATGAACATTTTAAAATGGTAGGGGAATTGACATGTGCCTTGCATGTGGAAAGAGATAGTCAACAAAAGTGGGTTATTACCTTTATGCCATTTTAATTAATTTATTTTCTTAATTTAATCTCCATTATTCAAGTATAAAATCAATGGATTAGATTCCTTTTCACCCTTCTCATTTTTGTTGTACCTTATATTTTAACTTTTCCCTATATATATATATATATATAGATCTTTTGAGAACCATGTTGAGTTGTAAGAACTTAAAAACTTCATTCTATGCCACACATTTAATTAAATGGATTGGAATATGTGGTTGAAATTAAATCTGGCAAAAAAATCAAAGTATGAGAGAGAATAAAGATGTAAGTGGTTACACTAACTTTTACGTCCGTTACACATGTGTAAAAAGTCGACTCGGTGCGTAAAAAATTATGTAATTTTTTTACGTTTATTTAACCTATATATATTACGCATGTGTAATAAAAATTTGAAAAAAAGAATCCTTACACTGAGTTCTTTTGAGTTCTTAAAACTCAAAGGGGTTCTCATTTAAAATCTCCCATATATATATATATATATATATATATATATATATATATATATATATATAGGGGAAGTATAAAATGAAAACATGAAAACCCATTTGAGTAGCGAAAACCCATAAAAACCCTATGTAATATCATTTTTTTACACACGTAATATATGTTGTAACATTTAATACAAAACATCGAAAACTAAAAAAAAAATTATTTTGCTATTTTTTAACATTTTTTTACTAATTTATATATATGTTTTCAAGAGAGAGAAAGTGTAAGTTTTCTTTTACATTTTTTATTAACTTTAATAGTGTACCACAAGATTTAATCTTTAATTAAACACATGTGGTTGAGAATGAATTTCTAGAGTATTCACAACTCAAGTGAGTTTTTATTTTATCATAACCCATATATATATATATATATATATATATATATATATATATATATATATATATAACTTGAGTTGTGAAAACTCTAGAAACTCATTCTCAACCACATATATTAAAGTTTGAATCTTGTGGTCCACAATTAAAGTTAATAAAAAATATAATTTTTTCTCTCTCCTGAAAACATATATAAAAATTAATAAAAAAAATGACAAAACATTTCTTTTTATTTTTTGATGTTTTGTATTAAATGTAACAACATATGTTACATGTGCAAAAAAAAAACAAAATAAAACAATGTTACATAGGGTTTTCGCGGGTTTCACAACTCAAATGGGTTTTCATTCTATACTTCCTATATATATATATATATATATATATATATATATATATATAGGGAGGGTTCTCCTAAAAATAAGTAGTTTTCTAGGAAGAGTAGGAATAAATCATAGTCATTGGATCATGTTATTCAATGGTTGAGATTTAAAATTACCAAAAACCGACATAGTTTCCTAAAATTATTATTTTACCATAGGTTTTAATGCTAAATGTCAAAAATCTTTTGGCTCTTAACATTCATAGGAAACTCTTTATTCTTATTTAAACCATTTTCTATATATATATATATATATATATATATATATATATATATATAGGCAAAGTATAGAATGAAATCCCATTTGAGTTGTAAAAACTCGTGAAAACCCTATGTAACATCATTTTTTTTTGTTTTTTTTTACACACGTAATATATGTTGTAACATTTAATACAAAATAAAAACTAAAAAAAATGTTTTAATATTTTTTTACATTTTTTTACTAATTTTTATATATGTTTTTAGGTGAGAGAAAGCATAAATTAACTTTTACATTTTTTTATTAACTTTAATTGTGGACCACACGATTTAATTTTTAATTAAAAACATATGATTGAGAATGAGTTTCTAGAGTTTTCACAACTAAAGTGGGTTTTTATTCCAACTCAACCCTATATATATATATATATATATATATATATATATATATATATATATATATGGGAGATTTCAAATGAGAACCCCTTTGAGTTTTAAGAAGTCAAAAGAACTCAGTGTAACTATTTTTTTTCGAATTTTTTTTACACATGCGTAATATATGCAGGTTGCATAAACGTAAAAAAATTACAGAATTTTTTTACGCACCGGGTCGACTTTTTACACATGTGTAACGGATGTAAAAGTTAGTGTAACCACTTACATCTTTATTCTCTCTCTTACTTTGACTTTTTTGCTAGATTTAATTTCAACCACTTATTCCAATCAATTTAATTAAATGTGTAGCATAGAATGGAGTTATTAAGTTCTTAAAACTCAACATTTTTCTTAAAATATCCCTCCCATATATATATATATATATATATATATATATATATATATATATATATATATATATATAGGGTTTGGTTAGAATAAAACCCACTTGAGTTGTGAAAACTCTAGAAACTCATTCTCAACCACATGTTTTTAATTAAAGATTAAATCTTGTGGTCCACAATTAAAGTTAATAAAAATGTAAAAGTTTATTTACATTTTCTCTCTCCTAAAAACATATATAAAAATTACTAAAAAATGTAAAAAAATAGCAAAACATTTTTTTTATGTTTTCGATGTTTTGTATTAAATGTAACAACATATATTACATGTAACAAAAAAAAAAACGATGTTACATAGGGTTTTTACGGGTTTTCTCAACTGAAGAGGGTTTTCAAACTATACTTAACCTATATATATATATATATATATATATATATATATATATATAATTAACTAACTTTCGTAAACTTTATAGTCTAAAAATCCAAAACAAAGGACTAACTTTAATAAAACTATGATATTCAGGGTGAAACGTATAACTTGATAAAAAAATAGGGTTATAGAATATAAAGACTTTGATATTGTTTAGGGTTTGACATCATGAACATCACAGATGCATCTTCTGATAAGTCTTTGCCAGACCTTCGTCAAACATTCATCACACATGATCTTCACCGCACATCTTTGCCAATATTCATCAAACATAAACATAAATTCCCTTGAATGTGGCCGACAAGTGGCAAATCGCTGGAAAATTCCCTTGAATGTGGCCGGCCAGTGGCGAAGTGAGATGGCAGAGAGCGGCAAAGAAGAACAATGTTTGGGGTTTATATTTTATTTTATTTGTTTTTTGTTCTTTTTTGATTAAAAAGCATTTGACCAGTTCGTCCGTCGGTTCACCGGGTCGAGACCGACCGTCTCCCGCAAAATCCACCCGGTTTATTAGAAAACGACCCAAATAGCATGACCCAGCCCGAATTTTGTCGGGTACCGATCCAACTGACCGGGCCGGGTTTCAGAACATTGAACAAGACAATTATATATTTTTTGTTGGGTAGTGCCCAATTGGCCATGACCCCATGTTAATGAAAAAGGCTATAAGTGTGGCAAAATGGAAAAAAGTCAAAACTCATTTTGTACAAAACATGATTCCAAAATACTATGTTGATTTAGGTAAAAAAAACATTAGACAAAAATAAAAATGTGTTCGTCGTGAATCGAATTGTTTTAAAAACAAAAAAGGTATCATAACAAGTTCAAATGTTGTATTTGCTTTTATGATGTCTGGTGGTTAAAACAATGGTGTTAATGATATGATGGTGGTAGAGGTGGACATAATAACGGCGGCCAAGGTGGCAACAACGGTGGTGGATATGTCTGTGCATCATGGTGTGATAAAGACCAAGGTGGTGGAGGCGTTGGCTAATGGCTAAAATGGTGAATATGATAGTAGCGACAAGGGTGGCAACAACGATGGTGGGCACGTCAGACGATGGGATGTAGATTAAAATGGGGGATTTGTGTAACATCTCGAAAGTTTCAGGCCAAATTTGTCAACTTATGAAAGTAGAAGGACCAAAAGTGAAAATATGAATTTCTAAACCTTTTGCGCCATGCGATGAATGAATGATAAGTCCATCGCGATACGCGATGGCCTCGTTAAGTAAGCAATGTCACGTGTCGAACCACGTGTTAACACGTGACAGGCCACGTGGTAGCACCTGGTAAAGCTGAGTCATCGCCCTATGCGATAATGTACATTCGTGACAAAACCGGATACACCTCAGTATTTACAAACTGAATAAGCAATTAAACGCTTATTACGTAACAAACGAACGATTAACCGAACGGGTCTGGTTATGACCCAGATATCTCTGGTGGCCATCTATAAGTGATATACGATTAATATAAGTTAATATAATATTATGGCCTTAGTTCGATAGCAAACAAGTTAAACGAAAACATGCTCGTTTAACTATCCGCCATAGATTTAAACGCGAAAGATAGTCACAAACCAAGCATTGTATCATCCGTTAAGCCGAAAAAGATTTATAAAACACTTATTTGAAATGTTTTAAGCGATCCATGAAAATATTTTCGATTTTTACAAACGTATAGTATGTTTTTATAAATTTATACAAAAATAGCCGAAAAACACTCATTTTCGCACTGTTTGTCGTACCCGATATACTTTTCACGCCAAAAACCGAACCCGAAATAAAATTGGACTCGGTATTTCACGTTTGGGCCCACAAAACAATTCAATGGGCTGAAATTGGGCTAAGGGGGTGGCCCATAAAACATGCGGCCGGCACCCCCCTTTAAAGTCTTAATCTTACTTTTACTTCACATGTAAGCAATTGACATATTTTCATAGAATATTTTTTTCATAAACTCTGGATATATCTGCTGCTCTCTTCATACCAAGATCAAAACTTAGGTATTTTGTATTTTTAATCATGTTTTTGAACTTGTTAATCATGTTTAATATTATATAAACGTAGTTTGATTACCAAAAATCATTTCTAACCATGTAAAAATCCTAAAAATGGTCCAAAAACATGTTTTGATCATACACATGGTTAGGAATCATAATCATACTCTTTTTTGGCCATAAACATGGATTAAATGGTTTAAACGACGTTTTTACGATTCAAAAGTTCGTTTTTATACCTTAGCCGAAACCCTAAGGGGCTGTTGTGTTGATGAAACTTGCTTGGTTTATGATATAGGACCAGTTTCTAGCTTGAATAGAAGCACGAGAACCCGAAAACTTGATTAGAAAGGCGAAAACGAACCCAAACCGCTAAGGTAATACCGAACCACTCGATTACGGGCTGTTTAGGATTCGACTGTGATGTACATATTTTTAGGTCATGAAAATTTTTAGGGACATCAGGGACCATCACATTGAGTCCCTGTTCAAATTTGGTAATTTTTCTACCATCCGAGAATATTTGGCGAGTTTATTACCGAATTGGGATGTTTATTTGGGAAAAATAGTTAAATTACTTGAAAAATTATGAAAAATTTTGGGGAACTCGAATTTGGTATATTATAATCACATATGAAAGTTGGGGTCATTTGGAAAACCGTAAATATGTTTTGTGCAATTGCGTCTAATTGAATTTTCATAGTCGTTTTTGGTTCAGAAATGATATTTGGAAAGATTGTTAGAGTTCGGAATTTTTCCAGGTTGTTTTGGGATATATTCTGATCACTCAGAAAATTTCATGGAAATTTTGGAAATCGTTTGGTATAAACAAATGATTTTCGGACTAAATGTAGCAGATAAAATGAATTTTTATAAATTAATAAATCAGTAAATAATTTCAAAATTTTTTTTATGAAAATATAAATATTTTAATTTATAAATGACTAAATTTTCATAATTTAAGGATTAACAGATAATTAATTGTGCTAATTTAAAGATTAAACAAATTCAATTCTGATATAAACCGACGAGTTCGTGATTAACAAACCTGTTGGAATATCAGAACATCAAGAATGATCAGAAAATATATTTTTGGATTAATTAAGTAAAAACAAACTTTTTATGAGAAATCCGGACAATTTGAATAGATTGTACACGTTTTTCTCCAAAAGAAATTGAATAATTGGATACGAACCCCGTAGCGAATCCAGACCACTAAATTGTGATATTTCTTTATAACTTAATCATTTTATCGACCAACACATTTACCCAAGTTTACATCGCCATAACGGTTTTCTGAACGCATAAACGAACAATTTGGCCCAGCTGGTAAACCGGGAAACTGAGCAAAGTTCGGTTTTAAGTATTAGATATTGAACAACATCACAATCTAAGCCTATAGACACTTTAAGGGCATGATAGCTATACCCAGATTAGATATATAGCCCAGTTGAGTATTGAGATTATAATAATATTAAAATATTAATATTATTATAATATTGATTATAGGGACTAGTGATAGCAAGTCAAGTAAAACTACGAGCTGACGCACTACTGTATACCGACTAAACCGTGAGTTTCTAGACCCCATTTTTAAACTGCTTTTATAAACTTTTGGGGTGAAAAACATGTTGATACATATTTATATACTCTGAATTGTTTGATGATGGGAATTATCTATGTGCTAACACATGAAAGTCCCCACGAACACAGTGATTAACTTCGAGTCGATAGTTTGTGAATAGTACTATTGGTTTGACAAACCCAAACGGAATCGGCCTGATTGCCGTGTCACATAGCGCCGTTTGCACATGACCATACTTATACAAACAGGCTATGTAGTGTAGACATAGCTACCGAGGCATGTTGTGGGCGGAAGAGGAGCCACAGTGGTTGATTGGGTGTGGGAAATGGATGCACGCAGCACAGACAGTCAAGGCTTCACTGTAGCTTATTATAATTACATCATAAACATACAAACAAACGTAATTATGAACGTACATACATACATACTTGCGTATTTACAACTATGATTGTTGTACGCACAACTAATTTCTTGAAACTCGTGAAACTCACCAACTATTTATAGTTGACCCGTTTTAACATGTTTTTCAGGTACTGGATTGGATTAGAAAGTCAATGTGCTACGTGTTTGACTTGTGATCAATGCTGCATGAATTGATGAAAGTGTGCGTGGAAGAAGTAAAGTCGCTTAAGCGTTGCAATTAGTTTGTGTCACCTAGTTGTAAACAAAGTTAGATCAATGTAAATATTGTAAACTAGTTTGTATTGTACTTTATAAAGAATGTGGTTGATACCAGAGGTGTCTGTTACATTTCCGCTTTACGCTTGCGCAAATCGCTCGACAGGGTGACAGAAGTTGGTATCAGAGCCATTGGTTATGAACGATTAGGTTATCCCTTAGGATACCTAAAATATAACCGTAGGCTCGATTAACACATGGAAAATAAATAATAATTTAATATTATATACTGATGGATGCCGGGATGAACTTGTAGGGCAAGTGGGTTATTGTGGTCCGGAACATAATAACAAATTTGCTTGTACGAGGAATTCGGGTAGAAGTCACGGAATGTACGGATAGGTAAAACTGGCAACATATGTGTATAAAAGGTAACGCTGAGTATATATATATATATATATATATAACACGCATACGTGCTTATCTGGAACAAGGTGTATGAATACGTGTACGTACTGTACTGTTGATAATACTAAGTCTCCGTGTAATGAATATTATATTCGATTATAATCAATATTATTTCTATTCATAATTAAGATTAAATTTTAATAAAAATAATATTATATTTTATCATAATTAATATTGTACCCGACCTTAACAAATAAAATATTTTATTTAGCCTTAAGTAATAATATTCTCTACTCTGATTCTTACTAATGAAAAAAATTATTTTTGTGACAAATTGGGAAAAACGAAAGATGTTGAAAACGGTAGTCTCATATCGGATGAAGAACTGATGTTGCCTGTAAACGGGAATGCAGGGACGTTCTAGCGAGTCCAAACTCAACCATGTTGTATGATTGAATCACAGACCGAGCGTAAATTCCAGGCCTAGAAAGGAACTGTGGAAGGTATGATATACATACGTCCACCTCAAGGGAGCACGAAACTTGTTGATTCGGGCCTAATCTTTATCTCACATACCATTTTCTAACAGAAAATTGAACTGTTTTCTAGCCCTCTCTCCACTTTCATTGTTTAAAAATAAACACTACTCCCAAGAAAATATTTAGGAAAGAGTATGGTTTAGCAAATTATAAATATAATAGCAATCCTATTAAATTTTTAATCATATGACAAACCATGACCACCTACATATATCATACTGCGGTTATGAAAATAATAATTCCTCTATACCTCACCAATACCAACGACCGTGATGAACTTTCTTCAACTAATAAATTATCAAATCATCTGTGTACAAGCATCTCCAACCACTCCTATATTGTTGCCACTCCGATCAGTTTATCATAAAAGAAACCCTCACGCTTGTGGACTAATGATGCGTCTTGAATTATAGAGATCATGCTTACTCCTAATTAATAAATTATCACTTTTAGTAGATCTAATACGCTTGCGTATACTGAATGACCTAATAAAAGAATATTCTGTAATTATACTTAATAACCCCCAAAGGTCAAGGGGAGTATACAAATACCTCCCGATTACAACATATTGTTTAAACTCATAACGAATAAATGTCTGCTTATACGAGAAACATGATAAAACAGTTACCCAATGGTGGGATTACATCTGAATGATTGTTGTACAAGTTGTGAACTATTCGTGATTGTTATAATGCGTGCTCGGATAGACAGGATAGGATGACACTATTGTGGATAGTTTCGATACCCCATGCAAACATTTGGTAGTGTGCTATGCTGATATGGGAGACGATTTGGATCTAATAATACAGACATTGACCTCTACCGGGTTAAAATTACTTGTTACGGGATGACAATTTTTGATGTATATATTCATACAATGGCCTTGTTAGGCTAAATCAATGTGCTATCCTGAGTATATGGATACATGATTTGGTATGTGTAATACGTGTCTGCTATTTGAATTACCTGAATGTTAGTGAATGTGATTCCCTGCACAATTAGTTATAGGGAAAATTACTATTATGTAAAGTTTAGTTGTTTATCATTATAGACTGGCCCCGAAGAAAACAATTACATGATTTGAGGCAGTTGTGACCGAAATGGTTGTTCGGCAATTGCAGATAGTAACTCTGACAATCGCAGCGTGATTCACTGTCGGCATTAATACGATAATGAATACAAATCAAATGCCAAACACTAATACGTCGCAAATATTATTTCACCGCCCAATACTAATACAGTTAAAAATGTTATTTTCATGATAAATACGAACATTGTCGCGAATAATACTCCCCCATCGAGCACTAATCCTACCACCGATAATGATAATTCCTCCGACTAATTAAATTCCATTGGCAACAAAATCTTTTACCGAACATGAATACTAGTCGTAGAAACCGTAATCCTTCACAATGGGAATACTCGTTTATACAAATTACGTTGTGCGAACCTATGAATTCTAGTGGTACTAAAAGAGTAAATGGGTTGGTAAAAGGAATTGAAGCGATAAAATCTATTATCAATACCAGAAATTGATTATCACATATGTGATAGATAACGATTGTACAAATTCGGGAACAAGAGGCAACCAACCGTATAACCTGGACAAAACTTAAAACCCATATACTGACACATTTTGTAGCGCCCGTTAATTCCGGTTTCAAGAATTAAAGCTTGTAGAGTATATATAATTCTCGGGATTTATCCGACTTTTCTCGGAAGCCTTTGCGTCATCTCGGTACGTTAAACCATTTAACTTTTCCATTATGCCTTATGTTTCAAATTGGAGGGACTTGGATGTAACTTTTCTTTTATATCATAAAACAAAAGGTTAACCCTAACCCTAACCACAGCAGCCGATCGCAGCTAAGACCCCCTGCTCGTTTTTCTTCTGCCCAGCCAAGTTTTAGCCGTGAACACTCCAATTCCAGGTCGGTTTTATGATTCCCCATGTCTTTTACACCTTAATTGATCATATTAACGCGCTTATTGGTCATTAAGGTTGAGTTTTGATGATAACAGTTTGCTGACAGATTCGTATACGTTTATTGTAGGGTCTGTAACGCGATGGTAATCCATTGTTTTTGTTTGATTCTTGATTCCATGATGTTCTATTTTGAGTCTAGTTTCGAGAAAGGTATAATACGTAATTTTTGGACGAGATTTGAATGGTTTTTATGAATTTATAAAATCGAGTGTCAAAGCTGATGCGGGATGACGGATTCTGGTCTGTCTTCCCGACGTCATAACCTTTTTTTAGACAGGTCCAAATTGGTTGGTTCCACTTCTGTAAGTTAGTATTTTGAGTTAGGAACCAAACCCAATTGGAATCGTTTAATTTGGTTTGGTAATGAATTTTATAAAAATAAAACCATTTTGTTGCGCACTGAAATAGCTGCACGTACCTTGCTGTGTTGGAGGAATTTTTACAATTTTTGTGTCCAATAGAAAAATATAATAAAAATATTTTTATAAACCTAAGACATTTATTAAATTCTGGTAAAAATTTAATAATTTATGTCAAAGGTTATCCTACGTAATTAAATGCATCTTCGCATGCTAAAATCTACACGTTTTACTCGTTATTAATCGATAAGTTCATTTTAGGCTTAACCGGTGGATTTGGTTAGTTGAAAGGTTTTTGGGGCTGAGGTAAAGTAATTGGGCCAAGTGTTGGGCCTTGGGCCAACGTGTTGGGCCTTGAACGGACCATTAGACAAGAGTGTTCTTACGGTCTAGTTTAGTAACGCGTTGTGTACTATTTACAGGCCCTTACTTGTGAGTGTGCACTTAGGGGTTTCCTAGCTCGTTGCAGGTGTTCGATCGATTTCAGGTGAGTTCATGATGCCCTTTTTACTCTTTTAACTTTTGGGCTAGCATGCACACCTAAGTGTTTTCCTACTGGATGAAATGTTTTAAACGATTTTATATAGGCTTGCTAGAATAGGGTAGGCCTTGGAATGTTAACATATATACATATATATATAAATTATTGTTTGGCCTCTATTTGGCGAATGTTGTAGTGTTTCGACTACTGAATTTTGTGCATGCCTACTTTGTGTTTGCATGCGCTGAATGTTACGTGTTTGGGTTGTACGTTTGCTCGACCCTGAATGTTATACATGAATGTTATATATATATATATATATATATATATATATATGTTGTTATACATATATGGATGTATTTAAAGGATGTTTACATACGTATGAGAATGTCTAGTCTTCGGTAATGATGACTTAATGAATGTACTCTTTTATTTTACTTTAAAAACTTTTGGTATGATTATCATAATTTCCATTACTGGTAATATTTATTTAAAACTTGAACTCACTCAGCTCAAGCTGACTTTGTGTGCATGTTAGTGTGAGTTTCAGGTTAGGAAGAGGATGCCTTATCGCTTGGACGTGCACGGAGTTACTTGGACGGTGAAGGGCATACTGAAATGATGAATTGTTTATAAACATTTTATTTCAAAGGACTTATACAAGTTATACTTAATTTGGTTTTGGGCAAAATTCCCGGGTTTCGGGAACTTGTTTCATTTCTCATGTTTTCCGCTAAATTGACACTCTGATATGTTCGTTTTAATGGAAGAAACGGTTTTCAAGTTCAACTATTTCATTAACTATTTAGAATTTATACCAACTGTGGGGTTCCCGGGATTCGGGGCCTTACACATTTTCGTCCCAAGAATGAAATTTAGAAATTAGAACACGAACCCGAGAAATCGGAAGTGGAAAAGGTGAATCAATTGGAATACACAAACTATTTTAACGATCTGGCTCGACTGATACCATGTAGCACCAGCAGTAGGAACTTTAATTAATTCAGTTTACCACTAACTCTTTAAAAAAAAAATCCCGTGACACAAAACGGTGTGGTAGCTTTTGATTTGGTCTGAAATAGTGTTTTGAGAAAATCCCGGCAAATCATCTCGTATAAAAACAAACTAATCACGAAACAGGGGTACAATAACTACAACAAATTAAACGTGTGCGCCCTAAAACTTAAAACAATACATCGATTAAATTTAGTTCTGAACGAAAAATATACAATGAACCTTCGTCAAGGTGTGGTTATTTAATCATTATAAAATAAGGTTGAATAAAGACACGTTATAAAAACTAGAAAATTGGATACTATGCCTGTAGGCGTGAAACTATTATGAACACTGTAAATCAATAATTCTAACCTCATCACTTACAGTTATCCCAATCACAACCAACTTGATCACAAACTATGACAAACTCTCATGTTTACTATGAGTATGGAATTATGAAACGCTTCAGAAAGAACTGTCTCTGGTTAAACCAAGAACAAGCATCAAATCTAACTTAGCTGGAGGTTGCGTTTAGTGATTGGATCAAATAGTACACGACAAGACTTAGTTGTAGTGAAAGAATGCATTTCTAAATTCTGGCTAATATGTTTCAGTTTCGTTTGATATAGATACCGATAGAAGACTTATTCTCTATTGACTTCTTATCCCTAGGAAATACACCAGTTAGTAAACTAATAGATCCCTATGTTATAGAGCTCGCTATTGATAAATCTATAATAATTTACCAAATAATCTGAAGCTGTCCTATTATCCTAAACGACCAACCATTTCTTATTGATCTTCTCCCGGTGGAGTTGAGAAGTTTCGATGTAATTGTCAGTATGGACGGGTTAGCTAAATACAAGACGAAAATCGTTTGTAATAATAAGGTAGTTAAAATTCCCTTTCAGATAATGAAGTGATTGCAGTACAAGAAGAAAAACCTAGCACTATATTACTCCTCGTGTCCCATTTCGAAATGTAAAAATGTTTACACCAAGGGTTTATGGCATTTCTGGAAAATGTAGCCATAAAAACCCCGATGAAACACATAGGAGATATCCTCGTAATACTCGAATACTCCAATATCCTTATTGATGAGCTACCTGAAATCCCAGTAGCCGACAAATTGAACTCCAAACTAACCTAAACTTAGTGCCAACTACTATTATTAAGGCACCTTATTGTCTGGAATTCGCCGAAATATAATAACTAATTATACAGCTACAAGAAATTATTATATAAGTATTTCATAGAACCTAGCTATCCTCATTGGGAAGCACCGATGTTGTTAGTAAAGAAAAAGGATGGAGGCTTAGGATGTGTGTTGATTACCGGAGAACTAAACAGAAATCACTATCAAAAGCTAACATCCCCTCTCATTATTCGACGATCTGATCAATCAACTCTAGGGAGTGAATTACTTCTCGAAAATCGACCTCCGATCCGGCTATCTTCAAGTTAAGATCCAATTGGAAGATGCTTCTAAATTGGTGTTTCGAGCTCAGTATGGTCACTATGAACCCTTAGTTATGCCTTTTGAACTGACTAATACGACCGCAGTTTTCATGGATCACCCGAACCAAGTTGCAAACCGTACTGCAACAAATTCATTATAATGTTAATAATGATCTCTTGATGTATTCGAAAACTGAAAAGGAATCTGAACAACAATTATGATCACTCTTGGAGGCGTTGAGGCAGGAGGAATTGTCCAAGTATGAATTCTAGTTACAAGGAATATGATTTTTCGAATACGTTATTAATTGACACAGAATTTCCTTACCCCCGAGCAAAACTAATAAACACTAGAGTCACCAAGAGAAATTCGCCAAATTTTGGGATCAGCTGGGTATTACCGACACCATATCAAAAATTTTCCAGTATAGCCCAACCCTTAACCCTGTTAACCCAAAAAGACCGAATTTATGATTGGGAAGGACAACAAAATAAGGTTTTTTAATTGTTGAAAAAGAAACAATGTTCAAACCCGATGCTAAGTATCCCGGAAAGGAATGATGATCTTGTAATTTATTAGGATACATTCCGAAAAGGGTTAGAGTGTGTATTAATGCAGAAAGACAAGGTTACGATGTACGCTTCCCAACAATCAAAAGCACACGAGAAGAATTATACTATCCTTGACTCGAAGTATGGGACGATTGTTTTTGCACCTAAGACATTGGAATTCTACTTATACGACATCAAATACACAGACTACGTAAATCACAAAAGTTTATAACCTGTAATTGATCTGACAAATCTAAATATGGGGTAAGGAAGATGAGTAGAGTTGAAAAACCATAGTAATGATGAAAACCAATGCCTTAAGAAGAAGGAATAAAGTTAAAAACTGGAAAGTATGGGCATTTGAAATGATTGTTTAGACAAACCTTATCGAACATATTCATACCGCTTAAATGAAAGCTCAAAGAGCATAATATCTAGAAAAATAAATCTTGGACGGAGACGAGAAGAACTTTGAGAAGGAAAACCGATGAAATTCTATACCTCAAACAAACCGAGTCTGGAATTCAAATTCTTGTAACTTACGAGGCATGATTCCAATCATTCAGAAACCAATAAGGAGTACTAAGATTTAAATGAATGTTACTGGTGGCCCGGTATGAATAAAGGTGTAACTACATATGTCGGTAAATGCCTGACTCAGTTTAAAATTAACACATAGTATCAAGAAACCTCAGTAATGTTTTAACAACCGGAAACACCTAGTAGAAGTGGGAATAGACTACTGTGAGCTTTATAACACACTTTTGTAAATCATTCCGAGACCACCGTGAAGTCCAGATATAAATTTACCGACTAACTTAAACTGCACACTTTCTCCCGACCTATAACACTCGCCTACCATTATGTTAACAAAATTACATTTTAGCGTGACACGTCCATCCCGATTATGTCAGATCAAGAGAGTCATCCCGCCTCTTATTTTCTGGCAAAATAAAGAAACCGAATCGGTTTAAGCATGACATGTCGTTCCCAAACAAACGATCGATCTGGACGATCTATATAGACATTGGGAGAATTACATTACAACTATATATTAACTCTTGGAGGCAATTAAGGCCAGCATTTTCCACTGGTCTAATCCTCGTATACTAATAGTTACCATAATATTATACGAGCGACACTATAACTGGTACGATACGAGCAAGAATATAAATCGTTACCTTAATAGGCTAAAAGTTAGCAATATTCAAAATATAAAATCCAATTTGATTCCGGAAACCACAGATAAAACTCAAAAAAAAAAATAAATAAAAAGCTGAAAGCGGCATAAGACTAATGAAAGAACTATACCGATGTACATAATGAATTGTTGACATTCGAAAAGGGTTATTCGAGTTGAGGAAACTGATGAGTTGACATCAACATACATAGAACTATATGAGGTTGTCTCGGAAAATTAATCCCGTAATATATTGAATAAACTATCTCTAGAATCGAGTTCACTCTCAATTTTAGTTTTACTGACAATTTCCTATATAGCGAAACGAACAAGTGCCTTATTGACGAATCAAAGATAGTACCGCTTGGAAACTCACTCATAACTAAACTTTGTAAAGAAAACGTATGAATAATAGGCGGGGAAGTCAAACAATTACGACTCAACAGAATTTCAATGATCAAAGTTCGGTAAAATGCCTTATAATGGGGAATTTGATACATTTGAAATCGAAAACGAATATTCTTGTT
This sequence comes from Bidens hawaiensis, assembly GCF_021521415.1. Classification (NCBI taxonomy): domain Eukaryota; kingdom Viridiplantae; phylum Streptophyta; class Magnoliopsida; order Asterales; family Asteraceae; genus Bidens; species Bidens hawaiensis. The sequence goes on from NW_027492155.1 coordinate 388,647, forward strand.
TCTTCCTAAGAAGCTTTTAACTGGTATATTTAATTTCGGGGACGAAACCGGATACACCTCAGTATTTACAAACTGAATAAACAATTAAACGCTTATTACGTAACAAACGAACGATTAACCGAATGGGTTTGGTTATCACCCAGATATCTCGGGGGGGCATCTATAAGTGATATACGATTAATATAAGCTAATATAATAATATTATGACCTTAGTTCGATAGCAAACTAGTTAAACGAAAACATGCTCGTTTAACTACCCGCTATAGATTTTAACACGAAACATAGTTACAAACCAAGCATTGTGTAATCCGTTAAGTCGAAAAAGATTTATAAAACACTTACTTGAAATGTTTTAACTTAATTGAAATGTTTTAAGAGATTCGTGAAAATATTTTCGATTTTTACAAACGTAAAGTATGTTTTTATAAATTTATAAAAAAATAGCCGAAAAACACTCGTTTTCACACTGTTTGTCGTACCCGATATACTTTTCAAGCCAAAAACCAAACCAGAAATAAAATTGGACTCGGTATTTCCCGTTTGGGCCCACAAAACAATTCAATGGGCTGAAATTGGGCTAAGGGGGTGGCCCATAAAACTTACGGCCGCCACCCCCTTTAAAGTCTTAATCTTACTTTTACTTCACATGTAAGCAATTGGCATATTTTCATAGAATATTTTTTCATAAACTCTAGATATATCAGCTGCTCTCTTCATACCAAGATCAAAACTTAGGTATTTTGTATTTTTAATCATGTTTTTGAACTTGTTAATTATGTTTAATATTATATAAACATAGTTTGATTACCAAAAATCATTCCTAGCCATGTAAAAATCCTAAAAATGGTCCAAAAACACATTTTGACCATACACATGGTTAGGAATCAGAATCATACTCTTTGTTGGCCATAAACACGGATTAAAGGGTTTAAACGACGTTTTTACGGTTTAAAAGTTCGTTTTTATACACTAGCCGAAACCCTAAGTTAAGGGACTGTTGTTTTGATTAAACTTACTTGGTTTGTGATATAGGACCTATATCTAGTTTTCACAGAAGCAAAAGAACCCGAAAACTTGATTAAAATGACGAAAACGAACCAAAACCGCTTAGGTAATACCGAACCACTCGATTACGGGCTGTTTAGGATTCGATTGTGATGTACATATTTTTAGGTCATGAAAATTTTTAGGGACATCAAGGACCATATCATTGAGTCCATGTTCAAATTTGGTAATTTTTCGTCCATCCGAAAATATTTGGCGAATTTATTACCGAATTGGGACGTTTATTTTGGAAAAATAGTTACATTACTTGAAAACTTATGAAAAATTTTGGGGAACTCGGATTTGGTATATTATGATCACATATTAAATTTGGAGTCATTTGGAAAACCGTAAATATTTTTTGTGCAATTGCGTCTAATTGAATTTTCATAGTCGTTTTTGGTTCGGAAATGATATTTGGGAAGATTGTTAGAGTTCGGAATTTTTCCAGGTTGTTTTGGGATATATTCTGATCACTCTGAAATTTTCATGGAATTTTTGGAAATCGTTTGGTATAAACGAATGATTTTCGGGCTAAATATAGCAGATAAAATGACTTTTTATAAATTAATAAATCAGTAAATAATTCAATAAATATTTTTATGAAAATATAAATATTTTAATTGATAAATGAATAAATTTTCATAATTTAAGGATGAACGGATAATTAATTGTGCTAATTTAAAGATTAAACAAATTCAATTCTGATATTATGGAATTCTGATATAAACCGACGAGTTCGTGATTAACGAACCCGTTGGAATATCAGAACATCAAGAGTGATCAGAAAATATATTTTTGGATTAATTAAGTAAAAACGAACTTTTTATGAGTAATCCGGGCATTTTGAATAGATTGTACGCGTTTTTCTCCAAAAGAAACTGAATAATTGGAAACGAACCCCGTAGCGAATCTAGAACCCTAAAATTTGATCTTTCTTTATAACTTAATCATTTTATCGACCAACACATTTACCCAAGTTTATATCGCCATAACTGTTTTCTGAACGCATAAACGAACAACTTGGCCCAGCTGGTGAAACGGGGAAACTGAGCGAAGTTCGGTTTTAAGTATTAGATATTGAACAACATCACAATCTAAGCCTATAGACACTTTCAGGGCATGATAGCTATATCCAGATTAGATATACAGCCCAGTTGAGTATTGAGATTATAATAATATTAAAATATTAATATTATTATAATATTGATTATAGGGACTAGTGATAGCAAGTCAAGTAAAACTACGAGCTGACGCACTACTGTATACCGACTAAACCGTGAGTTTCTAGACCCCATTTTTAAACTGCTTTTATAAACTTTTGGGGTGAAAAACATGTTGATACATATTTATATACTCTGAATTGTTTGATGATGGGAATTATCTATGTGCTAACACATGAAAGTCCCCACGAACACAGTGATTAACTTCGAGTCGATAGCTTGTGAATAGTACTATTGGTTTGACAAACCCAAACGGAATCGGCCTGATTGCCGTGTCACATAGCGCCGTTTGCACATGACCATACTTATACAAACAGGCTATGTAGTGTAGACATAGCTACCGAGGCATGTTGTGGGCGGAAGAGGAGCCACAGTGGTTGATTGGGTATGGGAAATGGATGCACGCAGCATAGACAGTCAAGGCTTCACTGTAGCTTAGTATAATTACATCATAAACATACATACAAACGTAATTATGAACGTACATACATACATACTTGCGTATTTACAACTATGATTGTTGTACGCACAACTAATTTCTTGAAACTCGTGAAACTCACCAACTATTTGTAGTTGACCCGTTTTAACATGTTTTTCAGGTACTGGATTGGGTTAGAAAGTCAATGTGCTACGTGTTTGACTTGCGATCAATGCTGCGAGAATTGATGCAAATGTGCTAGGAAGAAGTAAAGTCGCTTAACGCGTTGGAATTAGTTTGTTTCACCTGGTTGTAAACAAAGTTAAATCAATGTAAAATATTGCAAACTAGTTTGTATTTTACTTTATAAAGAATGTGGTTGATACCAGAGGTGTATGTTATATTTCCGTTTTACGCTTCCGCAAATCTCTCAACGGGGTTTGACAGATAACCACCTACACAAGCCATCGTGATGCGCGATGGATTGTGAAATTTTCCTATAGAAGGGATCATCTCGGCTATGCTCAAAGCATCCCAAACACACCTTCAAAAACACACACACAACACTAGGAAACATGCCCAAATCCCGAATCCCGAAGTTCTGACGATTTAAGCCCTAGTACGCGAAGTAGAGTAAAGTGCTGCTCGCTCGACCTTAGGCGTCCAACTCCAAATTCCTGTAGGGTTCTGCTTAAATATTTTATTATTATGGCTTAGACCTTAGTCGGGGGTATATCCTAGACCTCGATCAAAATTTAAGTATAAACATAACTTTTCATATACAAAGGTTATAGTTAAAATAATGTTTTTTATTGATTAATTAACATACATTTTAATATATAAGGGGTATAGTCAAATTGATGTTTATACTTGAAGAAGAAACCTAACATAGATGTTTATTCATGAAGAAGAAACATAGCATATACTTGGTAAATAAACGGAAAAGACTAAAGGTCTAAATGTTTTATACAAACAAATGATTTGTCAAGGTTACTACTATGCAAAACAGACCAAATGTCTGAAGCTAGATCATTAATCAAGATATTTATACAAGGTTATTCTCGTTTTATAGGTTCGAGGTAACTCACAAGCATAAATTAGATCGTGAAATCGCTCAAACTTTTGCAACTCTTTAAACGAGTTATATGAAAATGTTTACATGTGTCACAGCCCCGACCCCTATACCCCGGGAGGGGAGCCGTGAACGTTGAGTGGTGGTATCGATGTTTATTAAAATAATTTGCAGTGGAATATTTCATCAGAACCGTAGTTAGGAAAATTAATCAGAGTTTTAAAAACACCGTAATTCTTATTTCATAAACTGGGATAAAAACCCATTTTTATACAAACAAAAGTTTTATAGGGATAAACCCTAATTTACAAAACACGTTTTTGTATTCTGGTGACAAGCCACTTATTTAAGCTGGAAGCCTGCAGGCATCATTCCTTTGTCTCTAACAAGTCACCTGAAACATGTTTAAAAATATTTGATCAGCAGGAAATACTGGTGAGTACATTCATTTATAAATGACACATTTTACAATTACAGCATTAAGATGTTTTTACATCTGCCTGCTTACAAATTACCGAAAGATACTTGTCACTCGACCGTATCTGTGACTGTGGTCATATTACTTATTGCTAACACTTGTCCAATAAGTAACGTGTAATAGCCCAGTAGGCAAGCCTTGTATACAAAACCCCACAATACTAGTAGTAACCATCCCGTAAGTCTACAGAGACTTAATCACTGTAATGTAGTTTAAATCTTTTGAAAATATTTAAACTATCCGTCATGAGTTTGATGGTTTTGGAAAAGCATCATGACAGTGTTGGAAAATCAATTGTCTCACGCAAATGTGAGTTATGCAAAAATTTCAAATGTCTCACCTTGCAAGTTTATATTTAACAAGCCTTCTGGTGTTAAGCATCTAGATTAAACACAATGTAGTATATTTCTATTAGTATAACCCATAATCATAACGATAATCACGAGACATGAAACTTTACACAATAGTACAATGTCATACCTTGGTCAGGTAGAGCTTTTGGATTCGTGTTATAAAAGTTCCTTTCAATCGGAGAGGTACTGTTACAATTACTTGGTATAATACTAGCCTTATATATAAGAAATACGAAAGAAAGTATGATTTTTGGGACGAGTTTGTGAATTCCAGATTGCTACCCTATTTATGCTTGAATTTGAGCATCTTCGCGTATCGCGAAGTTGCAGTAGGGTTGCCGAGTCAGCCCTAGCTATTCCACGTGGCGTGACACGTGTGCAAAGTGCGCCATCAAAGCGCCACTTTGCGCCCATCGCACTTCGCCCGAGCCCGTGCCCCTGCTCGTGCGCGTCGGGTGCTTCGCACCCTCCGCTAGGACTACTGGGTGTGATTTGGCACATAAGAATATTATCATGTGAACTCTCTTCCTTATAAAGAGCTTACAAGTTTTGTAATCTAACGATATGGGACAAGAGTTAGAAATCCTATTTATACCATGGTGGAAGCCTTCCATTTTCTTCCCTCCACCAATGTGGGATGGAATTTTCCTTTACATTTTTCATTCTTCCTTTTACTTCTTCTCTTTTCTTTCTCATTTCTTCATTTCTTTCTTTGTTTAGTTTATTCTTTATTATGGTTTGTTATAGTCTCCCCTCCTTGTTTTAAATCTCGTCCTCGAGATCTATTGAAATAGGTGTGGGTACTTCCGCTTCATTTCTGATTCTAATTCCCAAGTATATTCTGGTCCACGTTTTGAATCTCATTTTACTTTGATCAGAACTATTCTTTTATGCTTGAGACTCTTGATCTTCCTATCTTCAATTTGTAATGGCTTTTCAACGAATTTCAATTTTTCGTTTACCTTTATATATTGAAGAGGTACTTTTAATGATTCTTCAGCTAGACATTTCCTTAGGTTGCTTACATGAAATAAATCATGTATACCGGCCATTTCTTCTGGTAACTCCAGCTGATAGGCTATTGGTCCAATTCTTTTAATAATTTGAAATGGTCCAACAAACCTTGGACTTAACTTTCCTTTCTTACCATGGACTACTCCTTTCCAGGGAGATACCTTTAGTAGCACTTTATCTCCAACTTGAAATTCTAATGGTTTGTGTCGATGATCTGCATAACTCTTCTGACGATCTCGTGCGGTCTTTAATCCTTCCTTGACTTGAATTATCTTGTCAGTAGTTTCTTGTATGATTTCAGGACCTGATAATTGTTTTCCTCCTAATTCTGCCCAACACACTGGTGTTCTGCACTTTCGTCCATAAAGTGCTTCAAATGGGGCAGCATTAATACTTGTATGATAACCGTTGTTGTAAGAGAATTCTATCAGTGGTAAATGGTCATCCCAATCTCCACCAAATTCTATCACACAAGCTCTTAGCATGTCTTCCAATGTTTGTATGGTCCTTTCACTTTGACCGTCAGTCTGTGGATGGTATGCTGTGCTCAAGTTTAACCTTGTTCCCATGGCTATTTGGAAACTCTTCCAAAAATGAGAAGTAAAACGGCTATCCCGATCAGATACGATGGATAATGGAACTTCATGTAATGAGACAACTTTGTCTACATACAGTTTAGCTAATTGTTCCATTTTAAAAGTTTCCTTCATTGGTATGAAATGAGCTGACTTTGTTAATCTATCCACAATCACCCAAATTGTGTCATTACCTCTTCTCGTTGTAGGTAATTTAGTAACAAAATCCATTGTTATTAATTCCCATTTCCATTTTGGCATTTCTAATTGTTGAAGTAATCCTGATGGTTTTTTATGTTCAGCTTTAACTTGCGAACAAGTTATATATTTCGAAACATAATTAGCTACGTCCTTTTTCATTCCTATCCACCAATAGGTTTTCTTTAAATCTTGATACATTTTATCTTTTCCGGGATGCATCGTATACTTGGTTTTATGAGCTTCTTCGAGAATCCTTTCTCGTAAATTTCCAATGACTGGTATCCAAATTCTATTCCTCATTCGGAGGATCTCATCATTTCCTTTTGTCAGTTGGTCAATTGTACCATTTATTTTTTTCATTAGCAATGTTATTTCCTTCCATTGCTTGTTTTTGAGCATTTTTCACTTCATCAATTAAATTGATTTGAAGTTCTATTCTTAGAGCTCGTACTCTTTTAGGTTTCTCGTGCTCTTTTTTGCTTAATGCATCGGCTACTACATTCGCCTTTCCTTCACGATATTGGATTTCACAATCATAGTCGCTAAGAATTTCCATCCAGCGTCTTTGCCTTATGTTAGGTTCCTTTTGTCTAAATATATACTTTAAAATTTTATGATCTGTGAATACAGTAAACTTACTGCCATACAAATAATGTCTCCAGATTTTTAGGGCAAAAATTATTGCTCCCAATTCTAAATCATGTGTTGTGTAATTCTCTTCATGCTTCTTCAATTGTCTGGATGCATAAGCAATAACTTTTTCACGTTGCATTAACACACATCCTAATCCTGACTTGGAAGCATCACAACAAACTGTGAAATCTTCAGTTCCTTCTGGTAATGCAACTATTGGGGCATTTGTTAATTTGTGTTTCAAAGTTCTCAAAGCTTCTTCTTGCTTATATCCTCATTCGAACTTAACATTTTTACAAGTTAACTTTGTTAACAGAACTGCTATTCGGGAAAAGTTTTGAATGAAGCGTCTATAATATCCTGCTAATCCTAAGAAACTTCGAATTTCTGTAGGAGTTTTAGGAATTTCCCGTTTAATGATCGCTTCTATTTTGGCAGGGTCAACATGAATACCTTCTTGATTAATCAAGTGACCTAGAAATTGCACTTTTTGTAACCAAAACTCACACTTTGGGAATTTAGCATAAAGCTTCTCTTTTCTCAATAGTGTTAAAAGTGTATGAAGATGTTTGACATGATCATCACTAGTTTTGGAATAAATAAGTATATCGTCTATAAAGACGATCACAAATTTATCCATATACGGTTTACATATCCAATTCATCATATCCATGAATGCAGCTGGTGCATTGGTTAAACCAAACGGCATAACTGTAAACTCGTAGTGACCATATATGGTTCTAAATGCAGGTTTAGGAATGTCTTCTTCCTGCACCTTTAACTGATGGTATCCTGAGCGTAAATCTATCTTTGAAAAATATCGAGCTCCTTGAAGTTGATCAAATAGATCATCGAAGTAAGTTATCTTATGAATACTTAATATAAACCAACTTGCTTACATAAAATGATGTTTTTATGGAGGTCATGAAGTTATGGATATCTCATGACTTAGGAATAAGGTGTTAGTCCCACATTTAATTACTAAAGTAAGTTTATATGACATGTTTAAAAATTATTTGACAAACCAAATTAAGAAAAGTTTTAACCAAGATGGTACACTTTTATCACAGATCATCTCTATAAAAATAAAAAAAAAACCCAAAAACTATTGTCTTTTATTTATGTCATTAAAATTCCTTTAAAATTTACTTGTTAAATCAAAATCACTATGATGTTCATTTCCGGTTAAAATAAATACAACAATCTAGTAGAAAAATCAAACAAGTGTGTTCGTGGATCGATACTTGGTTCTTACCCATACTATACTACATATACAATAGGTACACTTGCCAATTTGTATGTGATCTAGTTAAGATAAAAATCATTTTATAAATTAAAAACTCGACTTTGTGTGATGCAAGACTCTTTGAAAAATTAACACTTTTTCATACAACTCCACTACACATCAACTTCCCAATAATAAGTTAGGTTTCACATAGATTTCACATCTTTCACAATCCATGAGTCCATGATTTTATTATTCTGTTTTGGCTTGTCTTCATGATATGATTCCAAGCTTCGATTTTAGCATTTTTACTAACTAGGAAACCGCCCCCTAAATCTCAACATGCATTGGCGTGTGTTTTTTTAAGTAAAATTGTTCACGATTTGGAAACACACTTTGACATGATAAGTAGGCAAAAAGTTGTTTTTAAGTGTCTACGAGTGCCACATACTCAATATTTTCTTCTTGTTATCCCTATAGATAGGTTAGGCCAACATATGTCTCTTATGGATTCTCGTACTATCCTTAAGTATCACCTGATGATTCCTCTATTCCCGGTTGATGACATATGCCCCGTTTATCATAAGCCGTGTTTGGACTCGTATGGGGAGTATGTGGTACATTGCAGAGAGCTCCCCGGGTTTAAGTGCCGACACGATATGGTTAGGGATGTGTTATTTGATATATTCAAGTGTACTAGTATCTCTGTTAAGAAAGAACCACTTATGAATTTTTTGACTACTTGCTGGATGGACGTGTAACTCTTCACCCAGTTGACATTTTGATCTTTAGATGGAGTGGATGGAAACATGCAAGTGTGGATCTAGCAGGGGTTTCCCCTTTAGTGGGCTTAGGGTGTAGTGGTTTCACGGCCGTGCAGGCTGCTCTAAAAGCTACTTCATGCAAGTTGACTAAACTTGAGAAGGCATGTCTTGACAACCAACATGTATTTATACCGTTAGCATTTAACACTTTTGGTTTTGTCGCACCTGAAGCTGTGGGGCTACTTAGCCTAGTCCAACGGGTCATGCAAAGTAATGTTATGACTCCAAAATCTATCGATGCAGTGTTTAAAAGATTGAGTTTTGCTATTCAAAAAGGGTATGTAGCTCAGCTTGTTACCCATTTGCCCTCTGTCTTGATGTAAACGCTTCATAATTTAGATGAGTAATAATTAAGGGTGAGCAACTTAACCGCTATAACCATAAACCGAACCATAACCGACATAATGGAACCGATTTTAACCGATAACCGACATAACCAGTGAGTCGGTTTAATGAATTCTTAAAAACCGCCAAATACAAGTCGGCTTTGGATAAAGATAATTCCAAAACCGTTATAACCGAACCGAACCATTTATTTAACCAACAATATGTTTAATATGTTTGGGATTAACTTCCACCAAACATGTTGTTGGATTGTATCATTTTGATGTTTTTGGCTCAACGTTTGTTATCAAATTAAGTTGAATTTCATTGTTAGATTATATAACGCCATTCTTTTTTGAAAATTTGGTATTAATATTATGGATTATATACCTTTTTAGATTATATCATGTCTTTTTTTTTGTAATAATTGGTACCAAACTTTTAGGCTCAATTACATGGCTTTGGTTACGGTTAATCGACCCGTAATCGACTCACTATAACCTACAAAAACCGATTAACCAAATTCGCCATAACGGGTCGGTTATGGTTATGATTATCCATTAGCCGACGTATAGGTTATGGTTATGGGTTTGGCTCAAAACCGCCCCAAACTAACCCATACACACCCAGATACAAAAAATAAGTTGATTATTTTGTTATGTAATATGTTTACGTTATAGTGTTATTAGTTTAGAACATAAATAAATGAATAAAATGTGAATTAGAACTAACAAAAAAATACATGTATTTGTGAATTTATTTAGCACAAATTATACACATGTACATACATGTAGGGTTGAGTTATTTACAAAGACTAACAAAAATAAGAGGTATAAAAAACATAATTAATTGGCATGTCAAGTGGGTATTAAAGAAAAAAATGTATAAAAGTAATATATTCTCTCTCTCCACGCGCTAGTCGCATGTCAATTCCCACATCATTTTAAAACCCCTACAAGTTTTTGATATGATAAGTTTTTTTAAAAAAAATCACTATATAACTAGCTTTTTTTATCTTTAATATTAGTATAACTTTTTTTATATAAAAATTAAAACAAAAATTACGTCATGTGTCTTTTTTCGTTATTGTGTTTTTCTGTTTACCATTGTATTTTTTTCCGTCATTGTGTCTTTCCCATTTTCATTGTGTTTCTTTTTTTAAATGTTAATAACACCGTTATGGAATAATATTACGTAAATATAATGATAAAATAACAACAAATTATCTAATATATAAAATACAATGATAAATACCTATTACACAATAACCTAAAACATAAAACACAATTATAAATATATATATATATATATATATATATATATAGCAAAATGGTTGAAACGTAAAACACAATGGTGAATACATATTACACAATTACATGAAACATAAAACACAATGGTGAATACATATAACACAATGACCTAAAACGTAAAACACAATGGGAACTACATATTACACAATGATGTAGAAACGTAAAACACAATGAAAACTACATATTACACAATTACATGAACGTAATACACAATGAACGTAATACTTTTTTTCTCAAATTAAGTGAATGTCACAAGTCAATCCTGAACAAAAGACAATGAACGTATTACTCCATGACTAAAACACAATGATAAGTAGAAATAAGGGTGTTCAGAAAAATCCGAATCCGAATCCGAAATATACGAAATCCGAACCTAAAATATCCGAATCCAGGATATCCGAGTCTTTGATATCCGAAATTTCGGATTCGGATAGCAATTCTGAGATTTTTGGGATAGTTTGAATATCTGAACTATCTGACATATAAAATTTAATATTTTTTTAATTTAATTTATGTACAAGGTATTAAGGTTTATTTGATGAAACCCTAACTCTTCTAATTTCAAAAACGCTGCTCACTCAATAATCTCCATCTCTGTGCTCTTTCTTTCCACGAGTTCACAATTCATGGTCATCCACCTTCGGCTCCATCCCTTGTCTCGCCGTCGACCACCTCTAGCCCAGCCCTTGTCGAGTCGTAGTCACCAAAACCTTTGCTTGCGGCCGCTACTCTAACAAATCACGTTGCTGCTTGTTATCAAACTTTTGTTGGTGTTCAATCACAAGTTGTATTTGTTATAAATAGCATAATAAAGATAGATTGTTAGAAACTCCAAGTGTAGTGGAGGATGATACTGCAAATTCAATGGAGAAGAAATGGAGGAATATAGTATTTTCTTTGTTTTGAATATATCTCTGAAAAAGTTGAAGATTTTGCTTTGGTTTTTTTCTTTTTCTCTTTTTTTGTTTTTTGGTTTTTAGGAATTCGGATATCCGTTTTACTATCTGAACGAATATTCAAAATTTCGGATTTGGATAGTAAAATTAACATTCTAAAATGTTCGGATATCCGAAACTCTGGATATCCGACTTTTAGCACCCTTAAGTAGAAAGACAAATGATGAGCACAAAGACACAATGACAAACAAAAAGACACAATGACGTAATCTTTGTTTTAATTTTTATCTTTAATATTGTAACATCTCAGATTTTCCAAACCCATATTCGTGTAAGATTAACCCGACCCGGAAATATTTTAGATATTGATTAATAATGAAAAATCAAATATTTATAAGTTCCTAAGTTTCAAATGTTCATTTATTACCCCTCATGTTTTATATGTAGTTCATTTCCTATTTATTCTATCAAAAGTTCATTAAATAAACCGAAAACCAAAACACAATGTAACACCCCAACCCGGAACAGGCTGACGTGTCACTATTACAGATATCAAATCAAAGCCACAATCCAAATTAGAATAAATCAAAGCAACCTAAGTCATATTATTAAACCAAAATGAATTATCTTTTAAAAATCTTGAACTTCATTAGTCTCTCTCATCCCTAACTTCCCCAAGTCCCGGATTACCGGTAAACAAATAGGAAAAACACAACAAAGAAAATACGGCTGAGCCAAAAATTGCCCAATAACGGAAAGAACAATAGTATAGGTAAGGAAAAACGAAGGAAAAATCAAGTCCAAGAACTTTGATTCAAAATCGAAACCAAATTTTTACTGACAAAAATACTAAACATAAACTGACGCACAATCCAACACTTGGTCGTAACAAAATCAAACACATAGAGAAACATATCAGAATATATACACACATCAAACCACGTGACTACACATATCAAGAACTCAAAGTCACGTGAAACAGAAGCACCAACGAGCCTAAACAGAACAGACTGGTACACAGCTATCTAGTCTATGCACCTATGAGACGGTGAGCGTGGCGTACACCCATTATTCCATCTCCACACAACAAACGCAAACTCAGAGCTAAGATCAATCTATATGCCTCTAGGGGCCAAGCTAGAGACACCGTGAACTTTTATTACGCACTGTCACGATAAGTGCATGCCGTTGACGCCCATACGACATTTCAGACATGCTCGGGTGACAGAGTACAAAAGCTAATTTCATATAAATATGCAACAAAAAAGCTACTAACATAACATGCAATAACGAGTACAAAATATATAATCTATTGCATGCTACAAAAATAAATATAAAACATACCAAATAAGTAAACCGAACTCAAACTGAAAAGTCCGCACTACAAAGTGACGGACACCGAATATAAAATGGAATATAATTTATACTACGAGTAAATGAAAACAGAATCCGTACCTTAGTTAGCCGAACAAAAGTAAGCTACCAAAGTTGAGTCGTGCTACGTTGTACTAACACCTACATTTCATTTATTTCAATAGATTCGCTTAGGTGTGTTAAATTGATGAGTTCACTAGTTGACCGATATTCCGGCGACGGAGACATTTATACTTTCAGACATCTCTTTTCGTTGTCCATTAGAATTCTCAAAATGCCACTTATTTCCTTTGATTAGTGGTTAACATAACATATACTTATTCCAACGAACAGACTTCTCAGTTACAAATAAATTTGAAATATTTTTAGAAAACTTACTCATAACTTATTATTATTATTATTATTATTATTATTATTATTATTATTATTATTATATCAACCCATGTACAATAGCTATGTACAAAAACTTGACTATATTTCGATTTCTTTAATAACACAAATTCTAAATTATGAAATTATAGTTGACTCATGGAATGGAGATATGATTTATAAACAGAAACAGAAGCAGGTCAATTTTCTTAATCTATTGATGTTATTAGTACATGTACATATATTTTCTTCATAACATCAATTTCAGATTTCGGTTTAGTCGCCGAAAATAATCGAAATTTAAGAACCACATTTAACCGAACGAACAATTAACGGAAAGCAGGCTGTTACCTGATAGTTGAACGGAATCAATCGGAAGTTAAGGTGGAGTAGCCGACAATCGAATCAACACCGGAGCTAATCGCTAACCGAAAAACTGACGATGGCGCTAGTGTCGTCTGATTTGCAGCGACTGTTGGTGGCACACGCGACGATTCGTCGGCAAGCGGCGTAACTCAAGAACACGTGTGGCTGGTGATAGGCGTCTCCGGCAGCACCCGTTAGCGGTGGCTGCGGTTTAACTCGGAAAAGAAACGACGAGGACAGGGCGAGTGTCTTCCTAGGACGGCATGGTGTGATGCAGTGGTTAAAACAGTTGTGGTGGTGGTTAGCGGCGGAACCGAAATATAATGGCAGTAGGGTTTCGTGAGTCGATTTATGAGGCTTTTGATATATATATATATATACACACACACAAATCCGAATAACCGATCAACCTAATCCTTGCCGGAAAAGTCGACGAAGTAGAAGGTAAAAAGAAGATGCAGTGGTTTAAAATCAAGTTTTGATATTTGGCGAAACTAGTCCTCCTGCTTTGTTTCATTATTAATTTAATACTTACAAAACAAACCTTTATCTTTATTATTTGTTTTATCTAGCCCCTGAACATATAACTACTGCTATTAAGTTATATGTTAAAATAATGTTCTATATTTAAGCGTTAGGTTCTTTGTCATTAACATTCTATCCGTTTAACGAGATACTAACACTTTTAAATTATTGACGTGCTCGACAATTGTTATTTTATTGTTTAAGAAATTTCCGAGTATTCACACAAGGACTAGAAATGAAAATTCATGAAACTCCCTCCCTCCTAACCACTGGGGCGTCGCGCGATGGGCCACCCACCTTGGCCGAGCAGTGCGGTGGCCATGCCGCACATAATCTTTTGTTCGATCTCCTTCCTAACTCGTTTTTAGCATTAAAATCACTTATTTTAGGCATATGTGAGTGAATTAAGGACCAAGTAAACGTATTATAACTAAAATACAACTATTTATTCGTTTCTTATTGATCAAGAACCAATCTTTCGATTTATTTCATAGATATTCTTATTAAAACTGTATTTTGTTACTTAAACAAATAAATCTTCCAAATATGGTTTATTTTTGCTATTCTTATATAAACAAGCCTCATAATTGATGTTCTGTCAATTTCTACATAGTTCGTGTGTTTATTTTACTTGTTTTAGTTGTTTATTTCATGAACTTTGGTACTTCATAAGTGTTTGTTATATTTCAGGTCATAGGTGATTAAAGCAGGTAATTTGGACTTGTACAAGCACAGAATGAAGACTCGGGACGATGTGTGATAGCGTATGGTCAAAACCTGAGGATTTAGGTAAAAGTTGATTTCAGAGTATCATATGCTGAAAGCAGAGTATCATATGTTGAGCATAAGATGAGCGTACATCAGGAGTTTTTAAAGTATGGTTTGTTAATTTAGAGTATCATACTCTAAAGTTAGAGTACCATTTGCTGAGCCAGAGTACCATTTTCTGAAACTAGAGTACCATATGCTAGACCATATAAAACCACGTGATTCGCAAATTTAAAACCCAATATAAGGAAAAAGTTAGGGTTTGAGAAGACATATCTGGAAGCAGTTACCAGACCATTTTGAGAGCAACAAAGGAGAAAACCATCAATTCCGATCATCTCTACTTCACTTACATGATCTATAACATCAAGATTGAAGACCAAGAGATGACGAATCGCGGCTAATCCTTTCGAGTCATACCCGGGATGGATAGTTTGTAATCTTTTAGTATTTTTCTCATGTACTAGAACAACTAATTATAATTATCTTTTGGTTAATCTATAAGTATTGATGTTTAGTATGTCCGTGCATTCAGTTGGTTTAGGTTTTTGTCGATCAGAACGATTAGTTTGTCGGTTGCTATAATAATTGCTCATAGGGTTGAGTTGACTAGTTAATTACAAGAAAACATACAATTGCCTTTAGTTGAGTCACACTGGCAGGGACCGTTTGATAACTAGTGCCGTGTGCTAGCGATTGTGGATGCCTACGGTTTAGCTCGTTAATCAATCTTTAGTTGATTTAGGATAATTAATCTGTTAGGTTGCATGAGAATACTGTTAATTGCTTACTTGGATTCCCAGGTGCGATTTGTTTTGTTTATTGCTTGAATCTTGCTTAAGCTATTTGTTTGATATTAAAACCAAATCAATTACTAGTGTGATCAGCACTGCTTATAGTTGACTTCATAATGTTAGGAATCAGTTTTGCGTTACACTGACCACATACTCCTCGTGGTTCGACACCCTACTTAACCTAGCTTGCTTAGGTGATTAGGAACACTAATTTTAATACTTTTGACTAGATAGCGACAGTCTAGCATCAAAATGGTGCCGTTGGCGGAGAGTTAGTGCGCTTAGTGTTTTTGTGTTAATTGATTTCTTTGTTTAGTTACTTTAAATTAGTTGTTATTTATATTTTTAGTTTAGTTTATTTTATTTTCCCATTTTACGCGGGGTGTGTTATTTGTGCAGGTAACAGGTTTATGTACACCCGCAATTCAGGGAGAAATTCCCCACTGATTTACGAGCCAGAGATTGAACGTGTAGCTCGGCAGAATGGAGCCCAGATGGGTAAGTTAGGTATCGAATCCTAATTTTACCTATAGACAGGGTAAGTCAGGTATCGAATCCAGAGGAACATGTGGTCAATGTCATACGTTTGTTCGTTTATTTAACTGTATTTACAAAACATTTATAAAGAAACAATTATAAAGATATGTCAAAAGTGCTGATCACACTAGAAAATGATTCGGTATTAAAATCAATTATGTAATTAGCAAAGATTCAATCAATAAACAAAGAAAATCACACCCGGGAATTCAAGTAAGCAATTAACAGTATTTTCATGCAACCTAACAGGTTAATTATCCTAAGTCAACTAAAGATTGTTTAACAAGCTAAACCATAGGCATCCACAATCGCTAACACACGGCACTGCTTATCAAACGCTCCCTGCTAGTGTGACTCAACTAAGGCCAATTGTATGCTTTCTTGTAATTAACTAGTCAGCACAACGCTACGAGCAATCATTATAGCAACCGGCAAACTAATCGTTCTGATTGACAAAAACCTAAACTGACTGAATACACATCAATACTCATAGATTAATAAAAGACAATTACAATTAGTTGTTCTAATACATGAAGAAAATACTGAAAATTTACAAGCTTTACATCCCAGGAATGACTCAAGAGGATTCAATAGCTCATGATCTTCGATTAGTCTTCGGCTATTGATTCAGGATGATGAACTACAAATCCTGAGGTGATTGAAGGTGATTCGGGGCTCCCGGAATCCCCCCCCCCCCCCCGGTCGTCCCAAAACGGCTGGAAGTCCTGATATCTGATTAGGGTTCGTAAAATAGAAGATATAGGTCAAAACCCTTTTTTCCCCGTCTATGGGACCCATCACGTATCGTGATAGCCATATGCCCATCCCATCACGTAGTACGATGGAAGATAACCTCATTTTTGGATTCCTCTCGTCGAGAAACCCAAAATTCATATACTATGGGTTCTGTAACTCATTTTCTAGCCCAGGATATGCTCTTTTTCCTCTTGGTCGCTTTTTTGTCAACCCATCTTATTCAGTTTTAGCATCGGCTTTAGGTTTCTCATCCAAACTCTTCCCGAATCCTTCTAACACTTCCCAATACTTCAAGTTATGCTCCAGTCATCCCGAGATATCATTCCATGCTCGTACAAGTCTCTAATTTAGCATCTTTAACGATCAATGACCTGAAATACAAAAGCACGTATGAAGTACCAAAGTTCTAACAATATACTCAATAAAACTACATAATTAGAACACTAACATATATACAAAATACCCGACCATCATGTGTTACATGCTTACTTGTACTAATTATTCATTCATTCGTATAATTAGGAGGGTCCAGCATGCTCCCATGTATTGGGTTCTCATATTATTTACCAACGCCCGATTCGCTTGGTAACGGTATCATTACTTTCTTATGGTTTGATTCATTTACCGCACTTAATACGTGATGCTTATTTATATTAACATGCAAAACAGGTGATATTCTCACTCAACTTTTTGTTGACAAATTATGTTTTCTACGCATATGCAGGTTGCTTGAATTGAAGTTTGGATATTTAGTTACGACCATAGGTTTTAATGAAGACAATTGTTAAATCACGTTTATAATCACTTATTTGAATTGTTTTGTAATATTTGTAAATTTGTGTGTACATTTGAAATAAAATAATTAAATAGATATTGTCACTTTTATATTATAATAGTATCTTCGAGCTGTGAGCAATCGGATCACGCCCCGACATTCCCGCCTTAGGTTGGGGTGTGATAGATTGGTATCAGAGCCGAAAGTTATTAGATAGGTCGTTAGAAATTGTCATAGTCATATGTTAGAACCCTATACGTGCTTATCTGAACTGCCTTATGTGATATTTAATTGTTTACAGCTTGCTTAGATTAATTATTTTATTGTATTCATCTTATTTGTTTATTGCACACACACACAAATTCCGAGACTACTCCTCACATTCAAAATATTATTTTTAATATTTTATTTTGGTAGATTATCTTTTATTTTGGGAAATTCCTTTAGAATTCTCGTATTTTGTTTTTACTCCCTCTCCTTAGGGCATGAAAGTAGGACATGTTCGGTTAGTAGCCATAGGGGGCAAGAGAACTGTGAGTTGGGCCTTGGCAAAACGGTTCCAAGAACCCAAAGTAAGACACTATTCCTTACCTGGAGGATAACCTGATCACAGTACTCGAGTCTCTAGGCCAAAGCAGAACAAGATGTCATACGACCGGACCTTAAATGATCAAACGTAACCGGCTAAACGGTTGCACTCCTTTTATAAAACTGAATTCGCGGTGGTTCGTGGCTAAATCCGGGAAAAACTTCCAAATTGTGTATTTAAATTATTTTAAATGCTTAGTTGGGTGAAAAATCCATGGAAACCCATGGGCACTCCAACTATCCAATTCTTAAACCATTTTCAATATGATTTTTAGTTGGAACGTATCGTCCGGGGTGGTTCCCGAGATACACCAACTGCCCATTTTTGATTCGTTGATTCGATATTTAGTTGGGTCGGTTAATTGCCATGTAACGCTCATGGTCCGACCAACTCCATTGGTTTGATAATTCGTTAATTAGTTGGATCAGTTAAACGCCATGTAACACTCATGGGCTATTGGGCCAACAAATTGCCATGGGAGGCCCAATTCACAAACTTTATGTTTTTTATTTAGTTGGGCCATTCAAATTTCCATAGAAAGCTCAAAGGAGGTCAACTCGTTTGATAGGTTTGGTTATTTTATTTGGGATCTCGAGCTACCATGGAAAGCCCAACCCAATAAACATTTTTACTTTTGGAAAAATTTTATAAACATAATTTATTTAAATGCCTCAAACTTATACACATTATTTTAAATCTCGACTCGTCCTCGAGTCTTCACTAGAACAATTTCATATACATACATATATATACGCATCTCTAGTATTTCCCATCAACTCATTCCCACAATTACTCGTCATCTCACAAATTTTCATTGTTGATCCTCGTAGAATTTCTTTTCAATCTCATCGTCGTAACAATCGTCGTTCGTCGACCCCTCATGACCGCCGTTTGGCTACTAGAATCACTAAGGAGTTCACTGCTGCTTTACCCGAGGTCGTGTCCCAACTGCAAAATATCAACTCCAATGGATCCGCTACTTCGGCTACACCAAACAACTACCACTACAAGAACTTCACGAGTGCTAAACTCCCACCTTATCTTGGCGAGGAGAATGCTACTAAGCTCCTCCGTTGGTTTGAACAAATGGAGAACAAGTTCATCCACTGCGAATGTCCAGAAGATAAGCATACTAGGTTCGCCTCGAGCATCTTTGAGGAATGAGCTCTCACATGGTAGAACTCTTATAAGGCCTTCCACGGCGTTGAAGAAGTTTTGACTATGCCTTGGGAGGAACTCAAGGATGCAATGAAGAGAGAGTTTTGTCCCAAGCATGAACTACAAAGGCTTGAGACAGAGTTTTGGGAGCTTAAACAAATCGGTGGCGACAACACAACCTACTCGAACTGTTTCAAGGAACTTAGCATGCTAGTACCTCACCTCGTAACCCCTATGTCCCGTGGTATTCGAAAGTATATCTGTGGATTGCCGACCATTTTCCGTGATGTTGTGGTCAGTCGAGACCCTCTCTCAATCGAGGAATCTATTGCTCTTGCTGCTTCACTTACTGATGACCATGCTAGAAATGGAACCCTACCTCGTAAGGATGCTAAACCTACTCTCGAAACTCTAAGACCGGTTCCTCAACCGATGCTAAAGCCGAACCCAAACCCACTTCGCACCATAATAACTCCTCTCACCATAAACGTAAATCCAACCATCACAACTATGCTGTTAACCAAGCCAATTTCTAGCCCTCTACCTAAAATGCTCCTAACAAAAAAACCTACACCGAACCTTTCCCATTATGCTCCGTTTGTAACTATCATCACCTACCTCAATCTCCATGTTGTGTATGCACCAACTGCAATTGCTATGGCCACCTTGCTAACACTTGCCATGCACCGCCCGGTACTCAAACTACCCCACATGCTCAACCCGGTGTTCCAAGCACCCGTGCTTGCTAAAATTGTCGAGATCCTAGTCATCTTTGAAATGCATGCCCTCGACTTATCCATGCACATCAATCTCAAGCTATGCCTGCCTACTACACCACCAATGCACCTCAAGTCCCAACCCATCAACCATATCCACTGCAAGCTCCTCTCGAAAACATGACTCAACCTTATTAAACTCCATACCCGCAAGCTCAAGTTTACCCAACTCACTTCAATCCAACCCTACTAATGCAAGCTGTTCAAGTGCAACCTATTCAAGCTATCCCAAATCCATCTACCGCTACTGCTCAAATTCTTATGGATCTAAGTACCTCAAGTGCTCCAAGCTAAGGGAATCAAGTCAACCGTAACTAAAGATCTTTGAAGACTATGAAGATTTTATTGCTTTATTTATTTCCATTTTAAGACTATCTTATCGTTTCCATTTTTGCATCGTATCGACTCTTTGGTTATTTGTGACGTTTGGTGATTTTAAGTTGAACTATGTTGCATGTTTCATCTTAAGAATGACGTTTCCTTTTATAATTTGTTAGGCTTTTGTGCTCTTATCTTATTATCTTATTCATATCCATCACAATTCATTATAGCGTCTGTTTCAAGAAATCCATTTTCTTTCGATCTTCCAAATTCTACTTTTAATAATCAAAAGATATAATAGGAATTACACGGTTTTAATAATCCAACTCGAACATTTATTAAGTATCTATTGGATTTATATTTAAAGTTATCAAAACATTTGCTTATTTCAAAATGGTAGTTTTAAATGTTTTGTAACCCACATGATGAAACGAGTTATGCGGACCATCCGACGATAAGAATAATTATGGTCCGGAAAATAATTATCCAAGTCCTCGCATGGAAATTATAATACGTACAATTGTGTGTCATGATTTAGAACCTAAGGTAGCTTGAGTAACGGTACGAATGATGAGATGATAAGGACATGATGGATACGCCGCTGGTACATCCTATATAAAGTGCCCTTATCGGATTGTCATTTGAAGCGTTACTTAGGTTATTAGAAGTTCTATGTTATGATATTTTTATTAAAAGTTAATTATTTTCAAAAACGATTATGTTTTGTTTTCTTTAATTTCGGGACGAAATTCCCTAAAGTAGGGGAAACTGTAACATCTCGGATTTTCCAAACCCATATTTATGTAAGATTAACCCGACCCGGAAATATTTTTGATATTGATTATTAATGAAAAATCAAATATTTGTAAGTTCCTAAGTTTCAAATGTTCATTTATTACTCCTCATGTTTTATATGTAGTTCATTTCCTATTTATCCTATCAAAAGTTCATTAAATAAACCAAAAACCAAAACACAAGGACTAGAAATGAAAATTCATGAAACTCCCTCCCTCCTAACCACCGGGGCGCCACGTGATGGGCCACCCCACCTTGCTCGTGCAGGGCGGTGGCCATGCTGCACATAATCTTTTGTTCGATCTCCTTCCTAACTCATTTTTGGCTTTAAAATCGCTTATTTTAGGCATATGTGAGTGAATTAAGGACCAAGTAAATGTATTATAACTAAAATACAACTCTTTATTCGTTTCTTACTGATCAAGAACCAATCTTTCGATTTATTTCATAGATATTCTCATTAAAACCGTATTTTCTTACTTAAACGAGTAAATCTTCCAAATATGGTTTCTTTTTGCTATTCTTATATAAATAAGCCTCACAATCTCTGCCACAAACTTTACATTAACTCTAGGAGACATCCTCCATCCATCCTACCCTCGCCTCATCATCAAACTTGTCAGTTTTTGCTTATTTGGTTGAAGACACAAACTTGTTCGTTTGATTTTGCATGCGTGTGGACCGTTGACTCGTCATATCTTCTTATTCTTTCACTTTCCGGGTAAGTTGTAAATTGAGTTTTCATTCACAAACATTCCCTAGTCAATAACCTTCAATCGATTTATGAGATTGAAGGGTGTTGACTAGTCAATTGCTTTAAAACTCGATAAAGGGTAAAATAGTCAACTTGTTTGACGTAACGTTTTCTCATACTTCTGGTCGGATTAGTCGGATTAAATGTTCGGTCCAGAAGACTTTTATTCTATTAATGAAATTTTAAAGCTACTGACCAAAACCCAACTTCCGACTCCCTGTTCAAATTCTGGTCAGTTCCAGCTCACTTAAATCTTAAATATAACATAACTAGAGTTCTAAACGTCCATTTTGGGTTAATTCCGGCGGCAAAAAGTTCATTTTTACTTATATTATCATATCTTAAAGTTTCAGATTTTGATTTGTTTATATCATTTGACGTGTAGTGGATGACTCGCTTATTCGTTAACTCGCTTATTCGTATTTATATTCGTTTGTCATTAATCTAAGGTGAGTTTATCATTCCCCTATTTTACTAACTTTTCTAAACGTTTTATATATATATATATATATATATATATATATATATATATATATATCAAACTATAGCATACATGTAATTGTGTGTGATTTAATCAAATATATGTGTTACATACTTACTTGTATTAATTATTCATTCATTCGTATAAATCGGAGGGGTCCAGCATACTCCCATGTATTGGGTTCTCATATTATCTACCAACGCCCGATTTGCTTGGCAAAGGTATCATTACTTGCTTATGGTTTGATTCATTTACCGCACTTACTACGTTATGCTTATTTATATTGACATGCAAAACTGGTGATATTCTCACTCAACTTTTTGTTGAAAAACTCTGTTTTCTACGCACATGCAGGTTGCTTGAATTGAAGTTCGGATATTTAGTTAAGACCATAGGTTTTAATGAAGACAATTATTAAATCATGTTTATAATCACTTATTTGAATTCTTTTGTAATATTTGTAAATTTGTGTGTACATTTGAAATAAAATAATTAAAAAGATATTGTCACATTTATATTATGATAGTATCGTCGAGTTGTGAGCAATCGAATCACGCCCCGACATTTCCGTCTTAGGTTGGGGTGTGACAAATATGAGTAACAATTGATAACACAGTGACCAAAATCTATAATACAATATATAGAAAAACCTAATTAAAAAACACAATCAACAAACAATAACACAATATAAAAAACCCACTACTTTTTTGTTTATTTTTATATAACAATAGATACTCATATTAAAGAATAAAAAACGCTTGTTATTATTGTGAATTTTTTTTTAAAAAGAATGTTGCATGAAAAAGTTATTGACGTTTTAAAATGAGGGTCAAGTTATTCTACAAAGGGTGACAAAAATGAGAAGGATAAGAAAGATTTCTAGCAAAAAAAACCCTAAAAAATAATGGATAATTAATAAAAAAAATCGTAACTCAAAATTTAATAAAAAAACAAAAAATGTAAAAACACAAAAATGTTTCCACCGTCTTCATCGTTTAAAGAAAAAGCTCGAAAAAGACACAATGTTGAGGGAAAAAACATCATTGTGTTTTTTTATTTACCATTGTGTTTTGTGTTTATTTCCGTCATTGATTGTGTTTATTTTCTTTGACATTGTGTCTTTTTTTATATTGTGTTATACTACTCAACATTGTGTTATATTTTGTTCGGTATTGTGTAAAATTTTGCGATCTATTATGTCTTTTTTTATTTATCATTGTGTTGTTTGTTCATTTTCAGCATTGTGCCTTTTTTCTCGGCATTGTGTCTTTTCAGCGTATTTTTATTTTTGAAACGGGAATGACGGGGGACACATTTTGGTTTTTTAAATTTTTTCATTTTTTATTTATTGACGTATAGACTTCCTCGGCATGCTTCCCGAGGCACTGTGGGCTCTCCTTCGGTCTTTAATGTGTAACATTAAAAAAATCAATCACATGTGAATAATTTTTCCGTTTGAACTTTTTATTTATTTATTTAAACGTAGATGGTTTAATGATTTTTTTATAACTATCATGGGCCTCTTAAACTTTTTGGATTAATTTTTTGAAAATATAATTTAACACTTTGATTAAAGAATCACATTCCTTAAAGAAAAAAAAATGAAACTTGTAATCAAATGTTACAAAATACTTCAAAATATATACAAGAAACTTTCTTTATCGGTTGCGTTACAAAATCAGCAATTTCAATCACTTCAATATCATAGTTTTTTCAAAATACAAGCTTATTGACAGATAAATGAATTTGGAAAATTCTCAAAATAAGCATTTTAGAAAACAAATTTCAAGTTTTAGGTACCATTTGCAAAAAATTTCAGAAATAGATATTATAAACTAGTCGTGACGATTAGTTTGTAGAAACCAATTAGAACTTGCCACGTATCCTTAAATTAACCGTAACGAGCACGTTCACTAATCATTTACTCGTCACGACTAAATAAGTTTCATGCCTCGTAATCAACGCCCACGAGTAATTAGTCGCGACGAGTATATCATAAGGTTAAACTAGTTGCGACGAGTTAACTACTAATAAACTACACGTGTAGGAATGTTAACTGGGTAAACTAGTAATCGCGACTAAAGAACTTATGAAGTACTCGTGGGCGTTAATTACGAGGCATGAACTTCTTTAGTCATGAGGAGTAAATAATTAGTGAACGTGCTCATTACGGTTAGTTTAAGGACATATGACAAATTTTAAGTGGTTCTACAAACTACTCGTCATGACTAGTTTATAATATCTATTTCTGGATTTTTTTACAAATTATACCTAAAACTTGAAATTTGTTTCCATAAATGCTTATTTTGGTAATTTTCTCATTATATTAATTCAATAGCACATGATCTAGGTGTTTGTTATGAAAAACACAAATGAAATCGGCAATCAAATAACAAAATCTAGACGATTATTATTGAAATCAAGTTAAAAAAGATTACAGATGAAAAATAACACGAATTAAAGAACTAATTCATCTAATTGTACAAAACTCGCTTATTAACTAAGGGTTAGGTTATAATAGAAATTAATATGGTTTTTGTAGTAAGAATAAGAAGTAATATAGTCCATTGATTTTAGAAATATATTATTGAGATTAGTTTATAAGTGAAACAGGGATGACAATGAAGCCCGAACCCGACTGGAAAACCCGAAACCCAACATAAATGGGACGGGTAATACCCGAACCGTTAGGGTTTGGGACGGGTTTAGGAATAGTTTTGAAATTTTTCGCGGGTTTGGGATTTCTAATATACCCGATTACCCGACCCAATTACCCGATAACCTAGACCCATTTACCCGATTATATACCCGATGTACCCGATATAGCTTATTATATTATACATATACTATATTCCAAATATATTATTAGTCGAAACTTGTTTATACCAATTATTTGAGATATTTTGCCTTTATGGTAACCATCTTTGTAATCGATTAGCTATATTTTGTCAAAACCCCGGTAGAAACCCGACGGGTTTTGAGCCGGGTATACTCGACGAGTATTTTGTCAAAACCGGATAGGAAACCCGAAACCCGACGGGAAAACCTGAAACCCGACGGGTAATTACCCGATTAAAACCCGATGGGTTTGGGATGGACTTTTATAACCGGGTATGGGTTTGAAAATACTTAAACCCGACCCATTGCCATCCCTAAAGTGAAATCAAGTGTTAGATAAGGGGAATGACATAATAGAGATTACATATTTATTGATTTCTCTCTCCATATGCTAGGCATATTTCAATTCCTCATTATTTTAAAACGCACATAACTTTTTTATTCGACATTAAAAATAAAATCACCATAATAACGAGTGTACCATATTGAGTACCATATTGCTATTTATATAAAAAAAATTAATGGGTTTTTTACAAATTGTGTTTTACAATAATTGTGTTTTACAAAATTGTGTTTTTTATCAAGTTGTGCTATACAATTGTGTTT
Organism: Bidens hawaiensis; assembly: GCF_021521415.1. NCBI lineage: Eukaryota > Viridiplantae > Streptophyta > Magnoliopsida > Asterales > Asteraceae > Bidens > Bidens hawaiensis. Next base: position 414,819 of record NW_027492155.1, read on the forward strand.
TTCATTGTGCTTTTATATAATGTTTTTTCATTGTGCTTTGTCCGGTGACGACTATTTTTCGGTGACTTTGCAAAAAAAATTCCCGGCGACTTTTCTGGCCAAAAAATTCCGATGACTTTTCTGGCAAAAATTCCCGACGAATTTCCGGCGAAATTTCCGACGGAATTTTCCGGCAACTTTTCTAGCGAGATGGTGGCAGTGAGTGACGGTTGTGGTGCCGATGGGCGGTGCTGGTTGTAAGAGATGAGTGAAGATGTAAGCGGGTTTTGTGATTAAATTAAGTGGGTTTTGAGGTTAAATTAAGTAGGTTTTGAGATTAAAGTAGTGGACCAAATTGCCCACCTTCTTAGAAAAATCAAACTTTTTTATTTGAACTTAACCTTTAACTCTAAATCCCCAAATTAAACTGGTTCACGGTCTTTTAGCAAACTAAGTTTCTTTTTGTCACAGATAACCCTACGAGATTGAAAACTTTTTCATCCTCAAACCAAAGTACCAAACTATAAAATCACTTCACACGAGTTTTCTGAATTGACAAATATACCATAAAAATGTACTTTGTTGACTTATCACTTTTGGACTTTTTATCGCTAACAGTGTTGTCAATAGCCATAAAAATAGCATCACAAGCTTGAACTTTGTCTTGTAATCCCGTAGGAAACTCGAATTATAATTTAGTATGGATCTCCTCTCATAAACCACACATTTGACATTTTGACATGTTTAGCAAAATGCCACATTAACAACCAATAAGCAGTGTTTTTAAACCCGGACCGGACCGGCAGGTCGGACCGGGACCCGCTATACATACCGGTCCGGGTTGCAGTCCTAGCCTGTTTTCTAAAAACCCGGTCGGGTTTCTCGGTTGACGGCCGGACCGGACCCGGTGACCCGCCGGGTGAACCGGTAAACACATTTTTTTTTAGTTTTAATCAGAATATAATCAATATCCATCTCAAATCTATCCCTAGATCGGTGTTGTGTTGATGATGGCAACGGTTAGAGAGGTATACAGAAGAAAAGATGGAAAAGAACTTGAACGGAAAAAAGATTCCGGCAACAATGGCGTCTGGCGATCTCGCTGCAAGCTGGTGTGTGCTACTGGTTTGCGGCTGATGTAGAGAAATGATGTAGAGAAAGAATGAATACATGATTACATAGATGTAGGGTTATCTGGTTGGGCTTTTCAACTAACCTCATATAAGAATTATTTAGCATATGTTGTTGGGTATATATTTCTAAGCCCATATAAGAATTAATTCATATATAGTACATCGTTTTTGGCTCTTATACATAGGTGATTCAGTAAGTATTGTTAACATAAATACATAATTATTATTTACTTTTCATCCACTCTAAATTATATAATTATTTAATTTTATATATATATATATATATTATTTATGACGTCGTCCGGGCCAAACACCGGTCCGCCCTCCCGGGTTGGTCCGACCTTTGACCCAGTAAGGCGGCCGGATCGACGTTCGGGCCGGGTCTGAAAACATTGCCAATATGTGCTACGCCAATCAATACATATGTCGCTAAAACTTTGGTTACATGGAAAATAAAGTTCAACAGTTTGATAAATGTAATTCAAATCAATAATAAATTACGTTTAGGTTTGATATCGTTAACCCTTTCAGCATTCCCAACAGCTTCTCTGTCTCTATCTCTATAATTACATTAAAAAAACACTGTATTTTCTCTCTAGTTAAATAATACTTTTTTTACATATTTATCATTATCTTTTCTTCTCTTCCACTCACAGTCACTTTCAAATATATTAAAAAATAAATAGAGGATGAACAACGTTCCTCTAAATTTACTCACCTCTTTAAATTTTTTTCTCTCATCCACTCACAACCACTTACAACCCTCTAAAAAAATTTAGAGATCTCACTCATATAATTTAGAGATCGAAATAGAAAAAAATACCAATATCTATATACTATATATACAGTGGCGGATCCAGGAATTTTTTTCGGGTGGTGCACTACTTATAGATAATTCAATTTCATAGAGTCGGGTATAAAATAGTTTCGGGTTGGTTTGAGGTTCGGGTCGGTTCGATGGCAAAGTTCATTACACAATAAGAATACAATAAAATAATAAAAGACCTCTAAGTAGATTTGTCCGTCTAATTTCATTTTTTTGACTTGGGTGATAAGATGAAATTGGTTGCCTTTCGAAAGGATCCCAAGGAAGATCATCCAAATTTATTTTTGACGGTTTACTACTTGAAGATGATGATCTAAGGTTCGATGGTTCATAAAACTAAGAAACTAACAAATTAAACTAAATTTAACAAATAACTTAACAACTAACAACATAAAAAACAATTAACAAGAACAAGTAATTAGCATTTAACAAATGAATGTGAACATACCTTCAAAGTGGGAGTATTCAAGCTTTGAGTTTGAGGAAGAGTAGAAGGCTGAAGGAAGGAGCTGTATGGAGTGTGGACATGTGGATGGCCGGAAAAAGAGAGGGCCAGGGGGCCAGCGGCGGTGGGCGGTGGTCGGAGAAGTGGCAGAGTAGCAGACGCAGGTGGCTGTGACCTGTGTGCATGAGTCTTGAGAGAAACAGAGGCAGCGGCTGTATTGTAATGGGTTTTAAAACTTAAAAACCCTAAATTGAAACACATAAGGCTTTAATTAAAAAAATAAGTTCAAAAAAATGCTTCAGAACTGGATCGAACTCTTGACCTCACAGTTACAAAACCAGGTGTTTACCACTAGACTAGCGTTTATAGTTGAGTACTTGAGTCTAGAGTGGTTCCTTCCTAATTTATAAGGTGGTTCCTATAGTGTTTTCTATATAAAAGTACACTGTTATTTCGAAACTCGGGTGGTTCCGGGGAACCACCCACTTTCCATATATATCCGTCCCTGTATATATAATGCACGAGAACAAATTAAAACACTTGATTTTAAAAATTTTACATAATTTAAAGCATAAGGTACATGTACAAAAAAAAGTAAATTTGTGTTTTAAACACAACTCATATGTAAACTCTCATTTTATCAAAAAAAATATTTGCATTTTTTTCACCCTCAATTTTAACCAATTTTTGTTAATACAAGTTTACCTTCCCATCTTTATTCATATATTATTTTTAATTTCAAACCAGCTACCCCCCCCCCCCCCCCCCAAATGATTTTTAAACGAACATAACTTTTTTATACATTAATATTTTTGCAAAAAAATGCACCATAAAAACAAACATTTTATTCTCTTTAATTTGAGTATGTTATTGCTATAGTTTTCCAATTAAAAACATTAATATGTTTACGTATTGTATTGACGGTCGGTTTTGACTACTTTATGTTAAACATGTGAGTCCAACCGTTAGTAAAAATTTTTTGTCATCAAAACCAAAACTGAATTGTTGAAAATTGAAACCGATTCACTACTACAGTCTGGTTCAAGTTTTGTTTACTACATTTTCAATGTTTTAAACCGAACTGTGAACACCCATAATTGTTATGTGATTATCAGGGTCTATGTTCAAATACCCGTTGCATCGTGCGGGCACCCGTCTAGTGGTTTATCAAAGAGGATTGTATAACCTATACTCAATATAATACAAAATTGATGGGCAAATTACGATACCTATTTTTTAAGTAATTTACTTGTAATGCATATAGTACGTCTTACTTAGGATGTAAGATAGGGGCAAACTTGTCCATTAAAAAATATTTCTAAAAATAGTTACAACATTGCCCTCAACTTTACTCAAATTTTGTAAACTTAAGAAAGAGTTGCAACTTTGTACCTTCATCCTTACCCATACATTTCTTTTAATTTTAATTGTAAACCAACTTTCACCAACAATTCGCCAACGGTCGTAACTTTTTCATATGCTATTTTTTTTAAAAAAAAATTGCACCTTAAAAATAAGCATTTTATTGTTTTTAATTTGAGTATGGTATTGCTAGAGTTTTTGTCAATTTAAAAACTTAACATATTACATATGAGTGTTCATAGTTCGATTTTAACGGTTTCTCAGTTAAACTGTGAGCCAAACTTTTTTTGTCATTGAAACCCGAAACTGAACCATTGAAAATCTAAACAAAATTGTTATTGATGGTTTGATTTCAAGCATTGAGTTTCAATAACAAGTTTACCGTCCGATCCTGTTTAATAGCCGATTTTCGATATAAACCATAAACCAAACCGTTTGCTATGGTTAAGACATTGAGAAACCGACTGACCAAAAGCGATGCTTGGTTTAAACATTTCAATATTTCAAAACGAGCCTTGAACATCCATAATGGTTACATGATTATTAGGATTTTTGTTTTCCATCGCATCACGCGAGCATCGTGTAGTAAAAATATAAACAAATAAATCATATCCTTACAATCCAAATACTTTTGTGATAGAATGTTTTATTATAAGTTTTTTCTTATAATTCTATCACTTCCAAGAAAAACAAGCATTTAAATGATACCCTCTTAAAATACATCGTAAACTAGGGCCCAGTTGTTTCCATTGCAACTGACGTTTATCCATGCGACGGTTTTTTATAGCAACGATTCTCACCTTCCCTTGTTTAATACTGAATTTTATCATGTTCTATTTTTAGTATCAATGTTCCATCATATTGTATTCAGTTACGCATGATATTCATAACTATGGTGTCATATTTCGTTTTCAGGTTTATAAATTAAAAAAATAATATTATCTAAAATCTATATTTATCTTTTTTAGTAACATACAATTGTTTCAAAATATACCAAACTTATCGATGCGCATTTACTTTTATTTTATTAATTTAATCACCAACCCCCAAATCCAAGGTTTTATACATCGCTTCTTTTATTATTTTTCAGGATGTTATGTTTTTTTATCACATTTTTTGAAACACATACTTTTATGATGAGGGAAAGGTTTCCGACCAAACTACCATCGATGATCATCGATGAAAAGTTCAGCAGCCATTATAAGAAAAAGCAATTCTTTAATGACCGTCAATGATTATTACCGTCAAAGCAGATAACTTACCAAGCAATAGAAATTAATGATGACAACAAAAGAAAATGTAAATCTTATAGCTCTTAAATAATCTTCACCTACAACTTTTATTTTTAACATCAAATGTTTCACCAACTCTATTTTTCACCCATAATACTAAACTATGCTTTTACCTAGGTTTAAACCCAAGACCTCCCATCTAAGAAGCAGATATCTCTAACAAATGGGCTAGCCTCACATTGACCTACAGCTATAACGGTATCTTTTTCTCTAATCAGTTGGCATATTAATGACGACGAATATCAATGAATCTTACCTTGTCTAATTCAGAGTAAAAAGATTTAAAAACATATATTATTAGGATGTAGTGCCAACTTAACTTACTTGCATAAAAAGGTTATGTACTTTATACATATGAGTAGATGTGGACGTTTTCTTATGTATATTTGCTTTCTTAATTACTTGAACTACTTCAAATAAAAGAATCTTAACGTACAAGTTTTGTAAATAATGATAACCACAATATCAGACGATGTTGCATGTTTGATCAATGATCGAAATTAACTCCTACACCTTGTCTTTTTCCACCAACCCATATTTGTCATTATGTATAAAAATAGTTAAAAAGCAAAAAATAAACAATTTAAAGACAACGATTTAAGCAAAAAATATTAGTACAAAAATTAAGACATCCAAAGGTACCACTCACGTGGGAAATGTAAGATATTAGCAAAACTAGCTGATAGTTGTCGCTGAAAACTGGTGGCATGAAGCTGGTAGCGGTAGCTTTTTTAGATATATATAGATGTTTGGTAGAATAGCCGGAGCTTTTAATAAAATATATAATATGACTAAAATGGGCACAACTAAAAAAATATAATAGTAAATGTATCTAAACGATAATAGTAGGAGGTTCAAGCTTTAAGCTTTTTCTCATGACCTAAAAGCTTCAAGCTTCTTCAACCAAACAAGCATTTTAATTGAGTATGAGCTTTTTCTTAAAAGCTAGAAGCTCCTAAAAGCTCTCTGCCAAACATACCCTGGGGTGGGTTTTTTATTTTTGAGAGGGGGAGGGGGGGGGGGTGCATACGGTAACCCCCAGGTTACTTCTTGGACTTTGGCTACACCACCCCTACCAATTCGGGTAGGGTTGAATGATGCTGATGCGGTAAATATTAACCGAACAAATTAAAAAGATGAGAGAGAGAGAGCCATGTTTTGTGGAGAGCAGAGAGATAATACTAAAATGATTTAGAATAACTGAAAGATGAGTGACGTCATTAAAGATGATGTTCTCGAATGATCCAGGGTAGTTGATGGATAAAAATAAGGCGGTAGTGTAGGGTTAGTGGAGTTCTACTATAGTAAAATGTATTATAGAGAAGAACACTGATGGCTCTCACCAATTAAGATCCCTTTTTTCCAAACTTGTCGTTATAGGTTGGTTGTACAATCTCAACTTAGGAATAGTTCAGGGACTAGATGGAACTATTCTCATTAGTTTAAACCTTTTGGTGAGATATGATTAGTTAGGTAAAGTTAGAGGGCTAATCTTGCCACCTTTGAAAGTCAGTTTGTCAATATACGTTGATAAAAGGGAGAGACCAGAGTTCTAGGGCTAACTTTCTATTTTGTTCAACTCTTTCTTGTTTCTCATTGTGATCACTTTGTTCTTCTAATTCGATAATAATATGTGTTAATCATTTTAATTTTCCGAAGTTAAATTTTAGCACTCACATTCCGCATCAAGATTTTCAAAGTTGGATTTGATTTTACTCTTTTTATTCAGTATCAACACTGGGCCACTAGTTGCGTTTATACAAGCTAGCATTGAGTATATTATTAACTAATTTCTTTTAATATAAATAAAAGTAGAAAGTGATTTGATACAAATGATAACTCAAGAAACCACGTACAACTAAAATGACGAAATCACATCTTAAATAGAATATTTTATTTCTTGTACCAACTCTTATAAATGCGAGCATTTTTTTTTTTCAAATTATAGCTGAGAAAAATGTTTTGATATTTTATTTCTTCATATTTATAGATGTAAACATCTTCCATATGTTTATAAGCACAATCAACTTCAATTTTTTTTACTTATAGTTCTGTTTTTTTTAAATAAGGGACACGTGTAGCCCAATCCCATCAAGAACACACATAATAAAAATGAAATGCGTGTGATTTTGATTGTTGTATAATGATTCCTGTTTACAAATCCTCATACAATTTAGGGTTCCATCAACCATTAAACAGGTTGCCATTTGAAGGGTAGCAAAATTTGAAGATGTATTATGTTTTTGAAATCCATAAGTCGTAATATATTAAAGGAAGCCAAAAGCCGCTCTTCTATAGAAATTGAAGGGATGGTTCATTGCAATTAAACGTCGTAGGTTTCAATGGAGAATTAGGAGTTAAAAGGATGGTTACCTGCAAGGTGTATGGTGATTGGGAAGGTTTAATTGCAATTAAACGTACGTTAGCTGCTTTAATAACCCTAATTTAAAGCTGCCGGAGATACTATCGAAAAACGCCGGAGGCTATATGTTATTTAATTTTAGTGGCGTCTCTATCGTTAAGTTTAACGGTATCTTAAAAGTGTCAAATTATCATTATGTCCATTTAAAATGTTTTATATGTAATATAGATGAATGAATGATGGTGTTTAAAATAAAAAAATAATAATAATGCAGGTAATCGTTATTATTACTAAATAATCTATCCTAAGAACGCATTAAAAAACGTTTACTGAAAACATGTTTTAACAAAAAGATAACTTAGGAAATTACAGATAGGCAGATAGCTAATATGATGAAGCCACATCCTAAGCATAACATTTTATTTTCCGTACGACTATTATAAGTGCAAATATATTTTTTTTAACAATTTATAACGAGAATAATGTTTTGGTATTATATTTTTTTATATTAAAAAATGTAAACATCTTCTGTACAATTATAAGTACAATCAAGTTCAAATTTTTTTTTCTTTTCTTTTATTTATTATTTATGTTTTTTTTCTAAATAAGAGCCACATGTAGCAAAATCCCATCAAGAACAAGCATAATAAAATTGAATGATTCACTCAAAAGATGAATGAACCATAATTTCCATCTTAATATGTTTAAAATAAAATAAATGATATAAATGTAGGTAATCATCTTTATTACTCAATGATCTATTCTGAGAATGTATTAAAAAAGTTTACCAAAAGCTTTTTTGTACAAAAAGTTAACGTCACAGGCAAATAATATGAGAAAACCACATCTTAAACAGAACGTTTTATTTTCCATAAAACTATTAAAAGTGTAAGTGTAAGTACTTGTCCTTTCTTCTTTTTTAAACAATCTATAAGCGTGAATAATGTTTTAGTGTGATATTTTATCTTATTTATAAATGCAAACAACTTCTATACATTTATAAGTACTATCAAGTTCAGTTTATTTTTTTTCCTTTTTTACGTTCTTTCAAATATGAGCCACGTTTAGCACAATTCCATTAAGAACACATATAATAAAAAGAGGCATTTACATGTATGCCCTTCATAAGTTATCTTATTACATATATATCCAACCCTTAAAAAACAATTACATATTTTCCCTTTCTAAATCACATATATTACATATCCCTAATTTCATTAAATTTAACCAACTAAACGATCGTTTTACCCTTAATGCAATGTTGTAAAAGTATGTTTCCAAGGCCAAGTACTCTCCGAGTACTCGCTATAAGGTATGGCGCCAATTAGAGTTTCTCCAACTTCGCCTAGTTATTAAGAATTGATTAAATGTGGTTAACCTTAGCCAAAATCACATCTAATCGGTCAACTTGAGCCGATTTTGACTTTAAGAATAAAATATAATTCATATTTATATAATACTAGAAATAGGCAATTTCATAGAATAGTAACCAACTTTTAAAAGTGTTTCAATTAGGTCACTCAATTTTAAAAAGTGTTCCAATTAAGTCACTCAACTTTCATGTTTGATTAAATTAAAAGTTTTAACATGTTTTTTAGCCTTTTTCCTTTTTTTTACATATGAAATGTTTTTTTATCTTATTTTTGAAGTTGACGTTTACTGGCGACGTGAATTTTATTTTTATTTTTAAATTTTAATTTAATTAATGTTTTTTTATTTTTTTTTAATTTTAACTACATATATTGCAAATTCCGACCCCCACATCTTATCCTCCATTTCTTTCTTCACGCATAAAAAAAGCGGTGAGGCTTGATTTGAAGATTTAGTGACCCGATTTAGGAAAAATATGCATCAGTGACCTAATTTGAACACTTTTAAAAGTTGGTTACTATTCTATGAGATTTTTCCGACTATACTAAAAAAAAGCATATCACTTTTTTAGTTAATGATTTGCAAATTTTAAAATAATTTAGTATTTGGAAATGTATTTCTCTTATTTATATTTATATTCACTTATTTTGTTATAAATATTAGTATACTTATGATATTTGACATTTATATAATATTCAAATATTAATTTCTTTATAATTACCAATTCCGAGTACTCTCCTAGTACTCTCGAGTACTCCGAGTACACCAACTCCTCAGTCGACCGCATAGGATCCGCCTAACAACTTTTGCAACCATGCCTTAATGAACTAAATACAAACTATTACACATATCCTCTTTTTAATAGCAACAATACATATATCCCCAATTTAAACTCAAACCAAATAGGTGTTAAGACGAACATATCGAAGCTAATAAATTTAATTGGAGTCTATTTTTTTAATTGTTAGCAAATATGAATAATATTTTTTACATCATTTATAAGTTAAATGTTTTCAATAAAATTTATCACATAGTATTTTTAAAAATTAAATACGGTTGAATAATGCTAAAATGTTTCAACTTTCAAGTATAAGTATTATTGTTCGGCAACCTTAGCCATGATTAACAACTGTAGCAGGAAACTAATAGCCATGATTGAATAGGGTTTGCAGCAACCTTATTATTTAGGGTTTGCAGCAACCTTCTCGCACCGACTTCACTTCAAAACATATAAAAAGTAGTGAACTTATCAAAATATTGGCAAGAACGACAGCAGGAAGAAACAATGAACATCGGAGGAAGCCAGAGACGATGAACGCAGGAGGGAGAGGTGGCTCCGCCGTGAGGATGAACGTCGGATTAACGCCCTGAAGATTAATGCCGGAGACGATGAACGTCATAACGACGCAGTGAATAGGAACACTGGAGACGATGATCACCGTGAATGGAACTGATGATTGTTGTGTTATTTGTGTGCTTCATCTCTGATATTTTCGTGAGGATTGGTTTTCATCATGGTGTTATAAATTGAAAAGGGTAATGTGCTAATTGCATAATCAAAGGGAAAATATATGTAATTAAATGTTTAACATTGAGAAAATATGTAACAAGGGATGTTAGGGAGGGGATATTTGTAAAAATCCCTAATAAAAATGCATGATTCATTCAAAGGTGAATGAATCATTATTTCCATCTTAAGATGTTTAAAATAAAAAATAGTATAAATGTAAGTAGTCGTTATTATTACTCAATGATCTATCTTAGTAATGCATAAAAATGTTTATCGAAAGTGTCTTGGTTCAAAAAGATAATATGGGAAATCACAAACAAGTATATGACGAAACCACATCTTAAGCAGAACATTTACTTTCGTAAAACTATCATACGTGCAAGTGCTTATTTTATTTTAACAATTTATAATTGTGAATAAAGTTTTCCCATTTATAAACGAAAGCATATTCCGTACATAAGTAAGTACAATGAAGTTCTGTTCTTTTTTTTTTACTATGAATTTTTATACATTTTTTTTGGGCCTTGTGTAGCACGTTGCCAACGAGAACACTCATATTAAAAGTGAATGATTTATTCAAAAATGAAAGAATCATTATTTCCATCTTAGGGTGTTTAAAATAAAAAAAAAATGGTATAAATGTAGGTAATCCGCATTTTTACTCAATGATCTATCCTAATAATGCATTGGAAATGCTTATCAAAAGCATTTTGATTCAAAAAGATAACATGGAAAATCACAGACAAATAATATGACGAAACCAGATCTTAAGTAGAACATTTAATTTTTCGTAAAACTATTATAAGTGCAAGTGCTTATATTTCTAACAATTTATAAACGTGAATAACGTTTTCTCATTATATCTTTTCATATTTATAAACGTAAGCATCTTCCGTACATTTATAAGTACAATCAAGTTTTGTTTTATATTTACGTTTATTTCAAAATTAGGGCCACGTGTAGCACAATTCCACTAAGAACACACATAATAAAAGTGAATGATTTATTCAAAGATGAACGAATCATTATTTCAATCGTAATATGTTTAAAATAGAAAAAAAAAACAATGGTATAAATATAGGTAATCGTTATTATTACTCAATGATCCATCCTGATAATGAATTGAATATATAATTAATACTATTGCTTCTATAATATATGATTGTTTATTGAATTACATCGAAACAGAAGGCAAACGGACAACAAGCTGCGCCGCTACCCCTTAATCAAAGCATTTTGGTACAAAAAGATAACGTAGGAAATCACAGATAATAATATGACGAAACCATATCTTAATCAAAGCATTTTATTTTTCGTACAACTATTATAAGTGCAACTATTTTTTTTTACGTACATTTATATATACAACCAAGTTTAGTTTTCAGGTTTTTTTTTTGCTTGTTTGAAATAAATCAATAATGGACACGTTTAGGACAATCCCATCAAAATACACATAATAAAAATTAATGATTTATTCAAAGATGAATAAATAACTATTTCCATCTTAAAATGTTATAAATAATGTTATAAATTGGGTAGTCATTATTATTTGTAAATGATCTATCCTGAATGCATAAAAAAATGTTTACCGAGAGTGTATTGCTATAAAAAGATTAGTTAGAAAATCATGGACAATTAATATAACGAAACCATGTCTTAAGCAGCACATTTTATTTTCCGTGCCAACTCTTAGAAGTGCAAATACTTTTTTTTAATATAATTTATAAGCGTGTATAATGTTTTGATATTATGTTTTTCATTTTTATATGTGTAAACATCATTCGTATATCTGTAAGTACAAATAAATTCCGTATTTTTACGTAATTCATAAATAAAGGACACACTGACACATTTCTAACATAATCTTTTCGAGTACACGAATAATTGATTCGACAATGAATGAATCATTTTTTTTCATTTTAAAATAGAATAATGGTATAAATGTACATAATCTTTATTGCAATCTATTCTGAAATTAAAAAAAAATGGAACGTTGTTTTTGTTTTGTGTGATCGTTCGTTTAGACCGTGCGTTATGGGCGTTAAGCTCACTAGCACCAAGCCAAACTCATCACCGATGTAGCAGCAAATTTGCAGGTTGGGCGCCATCTTCGTTAAACCATGGTGGTGGTGGTGCCCATGACGTTAAACCATATCACCTGGTTTTATACATGTTAATGACATAATCTAGACGGTGTACGTATACGGTAAAATCAAATATAAAATCTTCTTCTAACATATATATGTAAATAAAAGCTTTAAAAATTAAACATAAAATAAAAGTTGTGTTTTAGATTTATTTAAGTATTATAAATATGAATTTAGTTATCTGAAGTCAAAACCACGATAAAATACACGGGCTTGATAAACTTCCTTCTACATCAGATTAATGATTACTTTCAAAACACCACATCTAAACACCCCCCTATTTTTACAAGGTGCGACCCTTTTCATGTGCTTACTTTGATCCTCACTAATCATGTGTTTTTCCTTCATGCTTATATTTCTTGTTTCCTATGAAAATATTTCACGACAAAAATCACTTGATAACCAACCTCGAGATTCTTATTTATCTACTTCATCAATCTCTACTATATTATCCCGTCACCTGCCACCTTCATATCCCTACACAACTACATCTCAACATCAAACAATGGGTGTCAGTCACATTTCTTACCGATTATTTATCATCTCACTAGCGGCTGCGGTGATGCTGGCCGATCTGTTACCGCTCGCTCTGTGTTTGAAAGATCCTTCTGTGGCTTACACTTATGAGATCGGAGGGAACTTAAGTGCGTCAGTGAAAGTATTAATAACCGCAATCGCTTTCTGCGTGCTGTTTCTTGCTTTCTTTATTTTATACCTACGCAAATGCTTTGACACTTCTCCTTCGGAACCCCTCCCGATTATTAATAATCTTCGGACCCGATTAAACTTCCCATGCGGCCTTGACCGAAAGGTCGTTGAGTGCTTTCCCGTGTTGTTATACTCAGACGTTAAACACTTGAAGATCGGGGTTAAGTGTTTAGAATGTGCCGTGTGCATATCCGAGTTTGCGGACAATGAAAGCCTCCGGTTTTTACCAAAATGCCACCACGTCTTTCATCCCGAATGTATTGATGAGTGGTTAGCTTCTCATACCACGTGTCCGGTTTGTCGAGCCGACCTCACTGCAGCCGATCTGGCCGCTGAGTCGGAATTCACTCGTCTGTTGACTCTGTCACAAAATGATGAGCCCGTTACTGAAATGGGAACTCAGAATAGTGATTCAATTCAAGTAGAAGAGGAACGATCGGCTCTGAGAATGTTGAAATCGCATTCCACCGGTCACTCTTTGGTTTCACCGGGGGAGTGTTGTGAGAGATACACGTTGAGGTTAACGGATGATGTTCGGCAGCAGATGGTGACGTTGAAACGGGCAAAGAGTTGCGGTTGCGGTGTTGACGGAAGCTTGAAGTCGGATGGTAGCAAGGGCGGATGGCGTTGGACTCCCGAACGGTTGTGTGGTGAGTCGGATCTGTTGGATGTGACCGTGGCACGTAAAAGCGATGCGGGGCCATCATCCTCATCCGCGGGTTTTCCCCTTTAGAATATATTTTTGAACGGTAATGGGTTGCCGTACTAAAAAGTTGCCATCCGCATATAACTCACATTACCGCTTAAAATCTTAAAATCTTAAACAATGGTGTTCTTCTTTGTTGATTAAGTTTGTATTTATTTTTATTGTGTTAAAAATAATAATTGAGTTTCTTCGTTAGATTAATAAATTGTATATAGAATAATCATTGTTGAGTTTAAATTTGAACTATTTCAGTATAATCATGTTAATTTCTACATGAAAGATCACTTTTTTTAATTGCTAATTAGTTCATATGTTTCACGTTTTCTTTCACTGGGACATTTAAATCTCCCTGCACTCACGCCTCACTCGTTTCTTAATTTCCTCCTCTTGTCTCTTACGCAAATAATTAAAAGGATGATTTGGATTATGATTTAATTAGTAAGCTTCGTGTAATTTTTCTTTTTAAGGTGCTTGTAATTTGTGGTGTTATAGTCTCTTTTCAACCTGGCTGGATTCTTGCTAGGTCCGTTGTTGTTTTAATAAAATTCAGCCAATAAAAAAAATTGAAAGAATCTAATGTTTATATCTCACTTTACATAAATATATGAAGTTTAACGTGATAATATCATTGATAATGTGATGCCCTTAGATTTGTGTTTCCCGTGTTTTTAAGTTATATCATATTATCATATCAATTTTTGAGGTATCACACACTTTTTACAAACAAAATTCGAATAATGTTATTAATTTAATTTTTATATTTTATCCCATTTGTATTTAATAAAAAGGATTCTGAATGAATGAGTCTTGTATAGCATCCACGACAACCAACAACCTCATTTTGGACAATTTTAGAAGTAGTGATATAGATGAGAGAGGATTATGTGGATTAGAGAGAGAAGGGATGGGGTGGGGGGGGGGGGGGTGTACGTTCTTGTACAAAAACATCCACAAAGCGTGCTATAAGACGGAGGGGAGAATGCGCTTTAAAAGTAATTAGTTTTGGTTGTGACACGAGCGAAGGTCAAACGAGTTTGACAATTGCACACGTGGTTATGTTTTTAACACCCACTCGTGTTCTTAGTGTATCTTTGCATCATTACAGAATGACAAAAATCTTTCGTTTGTCGTGTGTCCTGTAATATAGTATTACGTGTGGCCTGATGAATACAATCTATATTATAATTAATATGTCAACTTATGATCTCCTAGTTCAATCATACATTAGATTAAATCTTTAATGCATCTAACTTGAGTATATTTGCTTCTATCGATATATAGAATTTACTTTAAGGCTAATCGTTGTGGTATGACGCCGCCTGTGTTATATTCCCTCCATGTCGGAAGCCGCTGACGGGAGCCTTTTGTAGTAGACAAACACTCCAAGAAATTAGTAAGGAACAAGAGCAATTTTGAACAATTTTCTCAGATTTTTCTTAATGCAAAAACAAATATTTAAACATGCAGGAAATTTGGATAACTACCCATGTTCCTTATTCCATGGAGTACTATGTTGAACATGTCCACTATCTAAATGCACTAACATAAACATGCAATTACCAAGTCAAATACTAGAAACAAACACATGCAAAAATGAAAATAGATAACGGCTTCTTTTCTTAATCCAAATAGCGACTGGGCTTCTTCCTTTCACGCTTGGGCTTGTCTTGGAATGACGGTTGGGCTGGTTCATACGTTGGGTCGGGTCGAGACGTATCATCACTCTCCCCTTCAAAAGCGACGTTGTCCTCAATGTCGGTAAAAAACGGAAATTGTTCTTGTAAAACTATTTTGTTTTCCCACGTAGCTTCTTCGAGAGGACGATTTTCTCATTGAACAAGTAGCTGCTCTTGATTCTCTGATCCCACTCGTTTGTCCAATACAACTTCCGATAAGAACAAGACGACTTCTTCGTTGAAAGCTTCAATATTCCCTTGATTTATCGGTTTGTTACCAAAGCTTGGTTTTAATAAGGAGACATGAAAAACCGGATGGGTCTTCGATGATGGTGGCAATTCCAGTTTGTAAGCAACCTTACCAATGCATTCCGCTATTTTGTAAGGTCCAAAATATCTTCGTGAGAGTTTCTGATTTGCCCGATCTTGAACTGTTTTTTGGCGATATGGTTGAAGTTTCAAATACACCCAATCATCGACTTCAAACTCTTTCTCTAAGCGATGCTTGTTTGATCATCCTTTTCTTGGCATTTTCAAGCGAAGCTTTTAATGCTGCCAACAGTTCCTGGTGGTTGGAAAGTGAAACGTCGATAGAAGCATTGGCAGTAGTTCCCGGAATGTAGTCGTGTACGGAGGTAGCTTCATGGCCATAAAGTGCTTTGAATGGTGTCATGTTGATGGAGCTGTGAAAGTTGGTATTATATGAAAACTCAGCCATGTATAAGTACCTTTCCTATTTGGATGGAGCTTCGAAGACATAGGCTCTGAGGTATGATTCGAGGCAGCGGTTAACCACCTCAGTTTGGCCATCGGTTTGGGGGTGGTAAGCACTTGAATGGAGTAGTTTCGTTCCCATCTGTTTGAACAATTCTTTCCAAAAGCGGCTTATAAAAATCGGGTCTCGGTCCGAAACAATGGTCTTTGGTAAACTATGCAATCTATAAATTTCTTTCATAAAAATTGTAGCTAACGAGACCGCAGTGTAGTGGGGTGGAGTGTGCGAATTTTGATAAACGATCTACAATAACCCATATTATCGTTTTACCTTTAGATGCCGGTAGACTCATTATGAAATCCATAGAGATGTCATGCCAAGTATTTTCCGGAACCAGAAGAGGTTGAAGCAAGCCATAAGGTTTATGATTCGGTGTCTTAATAGCTTGGCAGCGCACAATTCTTGATGAATACAGCAACATCTTTTTTTAACCCGAGCCAAGCGAACGAAGTGGAAAGCCATTTAATGGTGGCTGTGACTCCGGAATGGCCACCGACCGGAGAGGAGTGAAATTCTTGTAACAGACGTTCTCGAACGTTTCTAATTGGTGGGACTAAAATTTTTCCAGTAACATAAACGAGTTCATCCCGATAAATGTGATGAGGAAAAGCGATTGGATCAGCAGTAATTTTTGTGCCAAGCTCCATACCAATTGGATGATCTTTGAAGTATTGCTTAATTTCCTCCAACCATGGTGATGTGGAGTGTGAACTGGCCATCATAGATGGACTTTGGACCCGGCTCAAAGCGTCAGCAAGCGTGTTTTCCTTTCCTGGCTTGAAGTGGATTTCGAAGTCGTACCCAAGTAGTTTAGTAATCCATTTTTGCTGTTCTGGAGTGTGAATGGTTTGGGTAAGCATGTGTTTAAGGCTGTGGTGATCGGTATAGATGCAAAAACTGTTGGGTTTTTATACAAGATTATCAAAGTTCAAGTTAACCATATTTAACAAGAAAACGCAACGGAAGCTTAGATTTTAAAACTTGTTATGAACATACCATTATGTTAAAACTAAAACCCGAAGAACAAGGATCAATATTACAAGAACAAAATGCTCACATAATGTAAGTTGTACCTTCTTATACCTTATAATAAGATGTAGGTGGATGAAGAAGATGATGTCTTCAAATGGCAAGGTTGCAAAGGAGAAACCCTCAAGCTTTGTATACCCCAAGCTTTTGTAGCAACAACACCAATTTGTGCTAGGATTTGAACACCAATTTTAGACTCACAAAACTCCCAATTTGAGGCCAATATGGCCGTGAGTTTTGAGAGAGAAGAGAGAGTTTAGAAAACTTCAAAATTACTTGAGAATTCAAAAGGGACAAGACCAAAATGCATGTAATGTGAATGGAGATAAATAAGATGGTCAACACAAGAAGACAAAACTTTTGATTGGACCAAAACCTCCACCCACATGGGGTGGCCGGTTATATTTATTTTATATATATATATTTTTTTTTTTTTTGTTTTGTTTTAACCATTTAAAACATCTCCATTCATTTTATAAAACTCATTTTTATAAAATGTACATACATTTATATAATTATTTAACCAATTAAATAATTAATTTATATAAACAAATTATCCAGATAATTTATTTAAATCCTCAAGTGTGTTTGTTTAGAAAACCAATTTTCTAAACATGTAGTGTTCGGTATTCGTTTAATTGATCAAATCATTAAAAGAATACATTTGGTGTTGTCTAGCTTGTTATTGGGTATGACCCGACTTGGATCAAACACATTTAGCCACATTAGTATAAGTATGTGTCTCGGGCATACGTAATTCCAACAATCTCCCACTTGCACGAGATACATAGAAAATTAATGCAAGTGGTGAATACCGCCTAACAACAGTTCACCACCCCTAATGTGTTTGACGAAGTGCCATTCAATAACATCATTCCTTCAAGTCCCTTACTTGATATGATTTAGGTGAATCTATCATTATATCCCTTTGTTACTAGATGTCATGTTGGATCTAAGAGACATAGGCGATCATTCTCTTTACAATTCAACTTTATCAGGCCTTAGACATCTAAACTCTCAACACATAAGAGGAACAAATTCCATCTTGACTGTATACGCCTCTCACTATCACTTTATACTCCACCTGAGCTCATCCTTATGTACCATCTTTTACGAATAGCGAAGGGGAGAGTCAAAGTGTAATACTTGGTGAAAATCAAGACCCAGTATACATCTCAGGTCTAAGGATAATATGAAATTCTCCTTTACTCAAAATTACTAATGATCAGGTCCATTGACTCCATGTAGTAATATTGAGAGCGGGTCAGTCCAATATTCGTATCCCACAAATATCTATGAACCTTGGCAGCAAACCTATGCTCCATATTCATTCCTTATGAATATCCACCAATCCTAGTTCATAATAGTCTTGCTTCATATTTGTTCCCACAAATGTGATCGACTACGGACTTTTAGAATAAGATAACTTATTCATGGATTAAACATGCAAAATTAGAATTTAACTCAAGATTCCATAATCATATAAAAGAGTTAAATTACAAAAGTCTTTTAAACGTAAATACAAAATAGATCAAATCCAATTACTAGAATATCGAAGTCCTAAGCCACTCGCATGACGCTCATGTTTCGGTCTTTCTAGGAGCTTCGTGAATGGATCCGCAAGATTTTGATCAGTTCCAACTTTGCGAATACATATCTTTCCTTTTTCAACTTCATCCCTTATGTAGTTGAATCTCCGCTCTATGTGCCTTGTCTTTTGGTGCGAACGAGGTTCCTTGATTTGAGCAATCGCACCCTCGTTGTCACAAAAGATTTCTAGGGGGTCTTGAATGGTAGGGACCACCCCTAGATCAGAAATAAATTTCTTCAACCATGCAGCTTCCTGAGCTGCCAATGAAGCGGCGATGTATTCTGATTCTGTAGTGGACAATGCTACCACTTCCTGTTTTGAGCTCTTCCAAGAGACAGCTCCTCCATTAAGAGTGAACACATACCCAGATTGTGATCGAGAATCATCTCGATCAGTTTGGAAGCTCGCATCCGTGTAACCTTTTATAGCGAGTTCCTCCTCACCAGATCCATATATCAGAAACATATCCTTAGTTCTCCTAAGGTATTTCAATATGTTCTTAACAGCCATCCAATGACTGTTTCCTGGATTCTGTTGGTATCTGCTTGTCATGCTCAAAGCGCATGACACATCCGGTCTAGTACATATCATCGCATACATGATGGATCCTATAGCAGAAGCATATGGGATTTGTTTCATCATCTCTTGCTCACCCTTTGAGCTTGGACATTGAGCTGAACTCAATATGGTCCCTCTTTGAATAGGTACAAAACCTTTCTTGGAGTTTTCCATCTTGAACCTTTTCAAGATCTTATCAATGTATGTACTTTGGTTCAAACCTATCAAGCGCCTTGACCTATCCCTATAGATCTTTATTCCCAAAATATAGGCAGCTTCACCAAGATCCTTGATGGAAAATCTACTTCCAAGCCAAGCCTTAACGCTTTCCATGGTTGGAATGTCATTTCCAAATAGTAGAATGTCATCGACATACAATACTAAGAAGGTAATTATACTCCCACTAGCTTTCTTATACACACAAGCCTCATCAGCGTTTTTGATGAACCCAAAACTTTTGATTTCTTCATCAAAACGATGATTCCAAGTTCTAGATGCTTGTTTCAATCCATAGATTGATTTCTTTAACTTGCATACTTTATTAGGATGTTTTGGATCGACAAAACCTTCAGGCTGAACCATATAGACATCTTCCTCAAGATATCCATTTAGGAAAGCGGTCTTGACATCCATTTGCCAAATTTCATAATCATAATGTGCAGCTATGGCAAATAATATCCTAATAGACTTTAGCATTGCCACAGGCGAAAAAGTTTCATCATAATCAACCCCTTGAGTTTGAGTGAAACCCTTAGCTACAAGTCTTGCTTTATAAGTATCCAAGTTTCCATGCATATCAGTTTTTCTTTTGAAAACCCACTTACTTCCAACAGCTTTGGAGTTGAGTGGTGGTTCAACCAATTCCCAAACTTGGTTGTCATACATGGATTGCATCTCAACGTTCATGGCTTCAAGCCATTTGTCACAATCATTCTTGGACATTGCATCACGGTATGTGGTTGGTTCATCCGAATCTACCACGTAGCAACCTTCTACAAAAAATCCATATCTTTCAGGTGGATTGCTAACTCTACCAGATCTGCGAACGTTTTGTGTGTTTTGATCAACCACTTGATCACTTTCAACAACCTCTTGTTGAGTGCTAGTATCAACCAATTGTGTATCATCTTGTGGTTCTTGATCCTCATCAAGTTTCACTGTTCTACTATTAGTTCCTTCCTTAAGGAACTTAGTTTCCAAGAACTTACCCTTTCGAGCAATAATAACATTTTGCTCACTAGGATCGTAAAAGTAATATCCTAAATCATCTTTAGGATAACCTATAAAGATACACTTAGTGGATCGGACTTCTAATTTGTTTGGGGTGTATTGCTTTACATAAGCTTCACAACCCCAAACTCTTAAGAATGATAGCGATGGAGCCTTTCCATGCCATATTTCAAAAGGTGTCTTCTCCACTTTCTTGGTTGGAGCCATATTCAATATGCGAACAGCGGAAAGTAAAGCATAGCCCCAAAATGATAGAGGTAAAGTGCTTCTAGCCATCATCGATCGAACCATATCTAATAGGGTACGATTTCTCCTTTCAGACACACCATTATGTTGTGGTGTTCCAGGTGGAGTAAGTTGTGAAATAATTCCACAACTCTTAAGATGATCTTGAAAAACACCACTTAGGTATTCACCTCCTCTATCACTACGAAGTACTTTGATTGTGGTCTTGAGTTGTCTTTCTACTTCAGTTTTGAAGTCTTTGAACATTTCAAAAGCTTCATCTTTGTGTTTCAATAAGTACACATAACCATATCGACTATAATCGTCAATAAAGGTAATGAAGTATCTTTCACCATTCCTAGTCATTGGTCTAAAAGGACCACATACATCCGAATGTATGATACCCAATAATTCTTTTGACCTTTCAAAAGTTTTATTAAAGGGTTGCTTTGTCATTTTGCCTTGTAAACAAGATTCACATACATCAAATGAATCATACTCATTTGTTTCTAGAATACCACTCTTGCGAAGAGTTTGCATGCGATTCTTGCTTATATGTCCAAGGCGACAATGCCAAAGATAGGAATCACCCAAGTCCTTCTTGAGTTTCTTGGTGTTGACATTGTACATTGAACTACTATGTGACGTACCAATTTGATCTATTTCATATATACCATTCATGGGTATAGCTTTAAAATAAAATATGCCATTCATCAAAACATGAATATCATAATCTATAAATTTAAGATCAAAGCCACATTGTTTTAAAAGGGACACGGAAATAATGTTTCTCCTTAACTTAGGAGCATACAAAATATTCTTCAAAATTACTTCCAAACCACTTGGAAGATTTAATATGTAGTCTCCTTGGGCTTGGACTTCAACTCTTGCTCCATTGCCCATAAAGAGACTAATGTCCCCTTTGTTGAGTTGTTTACTTCTTTTGAACCCCTGCAACAAATTGCAAATGTGAGTTCCACATCCGGTATCAAGTACCCATGTATTTGAAGAAATAACATTTAGTTCAATATGTATAGTAAAGATAATACCTGAGGTATGCCCCGCATCCCTCTTATCTTTTAACGCTTTGAGATAGGTCGGACAATTCCTTTTCCAATGACCTATCTCTCCACACTCAAAGCATGGATCTTGCGCCGCAACCTTTTGCTTCTTTTCCTTCGGTTTGATGGGCGTGATGGCTTTCCTCTTTCCCTTTCCTCGGACGTGGCCTTTGCCCTTAGCAACACTTGCTTTGGGGTTGGAGTTATGTCCCCTTTTTCCTTCATCGATTGTTAGAACGGGTAAAGCCTTTTTACCCATTCCCGCTTCGGCCGTTCTTAGCATTGCGTGAAGCTCACCAATGCTTTTGTCCCACCCATTCATGTTATAATTCATGACAAAGGTTTCAAACCTTTTGGTCAAAGAGTTGAGGATCAAATCCGTAGCCAACTCATTAGACACGGGACAATTCAACCTACGAAGCTTTTCGATGTAGCTTTTCATCTTTAGGACATAAGATGAGACGGTTTGGGTTTCCTCCATACGACATGCATGAAACGCTCGAACCGTTTCGAAACGTTCCGCTCTAGCTTGTTGAAGGAACATTTCCTTCAATTGAGTTATCATGTCGTATGCCCCATGATGCTCGAAATCCTTTTGGATTTCGGGAATCATAGTCCCCAACATGAGGCAAGAGGCTTGCACCGAATCTTTGGTGTAATTGACCCAATCGTTATAAGCCTCCTCATCTTCCACGTTAGGCTCATCGGGAATGGGATCGTCTAAGACATATGATATCTCTTCTTGTTTGAGAACTATTCTCAAGTTGCGATACCAATCCATAAAGTTATTATGGTTTAGACGATCCTTTTCAAGGATGGTTCTTAAGGATAGGTTACGGGTGTTATGGGTAGAGGTGTTTGCATTGTTAGTGGCCATCTACAAAATTTAACAAAGTTCTATTTAGTATTATAATCAATTTAATTATTAATACCCTTTTATTTCAGATTTTAAAATAATAATTAAATTCTAGAATCCAACGATAAATCAAATTTCGGTTAGGTGACCTTTATCCCGTTATTTGATTTAACAAGGTAGTCAACCTTGACAATTGCAACCCTTTGCAACTTCTAGAGGTATGGGACCATTCGAAATCCTTATTTCGTGTTGGCATGTTTATCCCATCAACACCATTGGATCCCATGCTTAGGTGACCTTTATCACATGGTTTCCAATTCAAGTCGTCCTACTTGTATAAACATGTAAGATTAACATACAAGTGGTTAGGTGACCTTTATCCCACAAATATGTTAATATTACCCTAAGTATATTAGTTTGCTCAAAATGGTTAGGTGACCTTTATCCCATTTAAAGTTCCCTAATACGTTAAGTGTCATACAAAAGGATGGTGTTAGACTTGTTTCCTTGGTAATTTGAAAAAGGGATTTTAAATTTTCAAATATTCTAGTTGAAAAACATTATGCCATATCCTAACATGCATTTAGAAATATGGCGATTTTGAAAACCAATTTTCAAGGTTCTAGTTATAATAAAACCAATTTTATTATAGGTGAGTGATCGCTTAGTTTTAATAAACCCATTTAATTAAACTAATTGACGCGATATTACCAAATATATATTAGAACCCGTTTTATGCTTGTTGTCGTTCCTATGTGACGGTTTGGATATCCTAATATCTATCAACCACACATTACATTAAGTAAAACAAACAACCAAGCATACACATGCAAAATATAGTCATAACCGAAAACCGCTAAATTTGACCATACTTGTTAGCCGAAACAAGTATAGGTCATAAGTCACACCTAAGGGACAAAACATGACACAAGGATGGAATGTTGACTCCCACTTGATCTTGCATCCAAATGCTTCAAGTATCCTTTCCAAGTTGTTGTGTTCTTGTTGGGCTTGTTAATGGGCTCCAAACTTCCAAAAGTCTTCTTGGGCCCAAGAGTGAAATTTATGGGCCTAATGGGCTTGAATCCCATGATGGGCCGGTGAGGCCCAACAAGCCCAAAATTTCGGCCCAAGGCCCAAATCCACCAATTCTTGCATCTTCAATTTTTACAACATGTATCCTAATACATATTTTTCTAAAATGAAGAAAATGCAACTAATCTACTTATTACATACCATTTATGGACAAATAAATTACACAAGCCTAAAATTATGAATTATTACAACCATATTGAATAATAAACATAATCAACATACACAAAACAACAATCAACACATCCAAGGTCTAGGTTTCGGTTATGACACATCCAAACATACCAAATGTTCTAAGCATGCATCCTAAGCAACCAATGCCCAAAATATCACAAAGACAAAAGGTGCCCCCCCCCCAAGAGGCTACGGCCACCCCCCCAAAATATTTACAATTTTGATATTTCAACATCCAAATGTTAAATGGTTTCCTAAGATCTTTCCATGCATGTCAAGATCTTACAAAACCATGAGGGGTAAAATCCACCAAATTTTCGGACCCCTTTTTCACCCATGAAAAAACCCGAAATTTAGGAACATGTAAAGAGCATAAGTCCTTGTAACCGGCTCTTGATGCCATTGTTGGGTTTTTATACAAGATTATCAAAGTTCAAGTTAACCATATTTAACAAGAAAACGCAACGGAAGCTTAGATTTTAAAACTTGTTATGAACATACCATTATGTTAAAACTAAAACCCGAAGAACAAGGATCAATATTACAAGAACAAAATGCTCACATAATGTAAGTTGTACCTTCTTATACCTTATAATAAGATGTAGGTGGATGAAGAAGATGATGTCTTCAAATGGCAAGGTTGCAAAGGAGAAACCCTCAAGCTTTGTATACCCCAAGCTTTTGTAGCAACAACACCAATTTGTGCTAGGATTTGAACACCAATTTTAGACTCACAAAACTCCCAATTTGAGGCCAATATGGCCGTGAGTTTTGAGAGAGAAGAGAGAGTTTAGAAAACTTCAAAATTACTTGAGAATTCAAAAGGGACAAGACCAAAATGCATGTAATGTGAATGGAGATAAATAAGATGGTCAACACAAGAAGACAAAACTTTTGATTGGACCAAAACCTCCACCCACATGGGGTGGCCGGTTATATTTATTTTATATATATATTTTTTTTTTTTTTTGTTTTGTTTTAACCATTTAAAACATCTCCATTCATTTTATAAAACTCATTTTTATAAAATGTACATACATTTATATAATTATTTAACCAATTAAATAATTAATTTATATAAACAAATTATCCAGATAATTTATTTAAATCCTCAAGTGTGTTTGTTTAGAAAACCAATTTTCTAAACATGTAGTGTTCGGTATTCGTTTAATTGATCAAATCATTAAAAGAATACATTTGGTGTTGTCTAGCTTGTTATTGGGTATGACCCGACTTGGATCAAACACATTTAGCCACATTAGTATAAGTATGTGTCTCGGGCATACGTAATTCCAACAAAAACGCCTCCCGAAAAATATTGACGCCATTTACGAACCGATTCGGTGATAGCGTATAATTCCTTGGTATAGGTTGATTGAGCTTGCATGGTGAGGCAAAGTTTTTTTAAGAAAAAGGTGATGGGACGATTGTTTTAGGAGAGGACAGCTCCAATGGCATAGCCCGAAGCGTTGGTAGTGAGATCAAAGGGTTTGGAAAAATCAGGGAGTGCTAAAGTAATGAGGTTTTGCACATGGTTTTTAAGGGTGGTGAAGGCTGATTCGGCTTTGTCAATCCATGTAAATGCTTTTTCTTTGAGGAGGTCGGTTAAGGGCGTGGCAATGTTGGCGTATTGAGGAACAAACCGACGGTAATACCCAATGATTCCTAAAAAGGCCCGAAGAGTAGTGAAGGAGACCAGTTTGGGCTATTGTTGGATGGTGATTATTTTTCTGGTTCAGGCCGTACACCTAGGGCCGAAATCCTGTGGCCCAAAAAGGAGATATCGTCCACAGCAAACACACACTTAGAAGCTTTGGCATGAAAGTGATTGTCACAGAGCGTTTCAAAGACATAATTGAGATGACCATAGTGGGCCTCTTTAGAGGAACTATAGATCAGTATGTCATCAAACAACACCAAGACGAACCTGCGTAAGACCAAACGAAAAAGATCATTCATGGCTGATTGGAAGGTTGACGGGGCGTTCATAAGGCCAAACGGCATGACCAAGAATTCATAATGGCCATCGGTTGTGCGAAACGCGGTCGTATGAATGTCTTGTTGTGCCACTCAGATTTGGTGATAACCTGATCGGAGGTCAATCTTGAAGAAGATCGTTGCACCGTTAAGCTCGTCCAAAAGTTCATCACTGGTTGTGATTGGAAAACAGTTGCGGATTGTGACGGCGTTAAGAGCGCGATAATCGACACAAAAACGCCAAGTACCATCCTTTTTTTTCACCAATAACACTGGTGAAGAGAACGGGCTTTGGCTTGGTCGAATGACACCGTCTCGAAGCATTTCATCTATCAATTGGGTCATGACTTGTTTTTGGAAATGTGGGTAACGGTATGGTTTCACGTTGACTGGTTGATTGTTATGCAATGGTATGTGATGATCATGAGGCCGTGAAGGTGGTAAGGAATGTGGTGTGTCAAAGACGGTTTGGAAATTGGTAAGGAGTGCTGTGATTTGAGTATCTTGGTGAATAAGGGGATCGGTTGAGGTTTGTGTTTGGTTTGGGAAATCTAACAGTAATGCATGGAGGGAAGCGATTGAACCGTGACGAAGCATGGAGGACAGTGAACTGGAGGTAACGGGTTTGCTTATGGGTTCACCTTTGAGTGTGGTTTGGTTTCCATTAATAGTAAAGGAGAGTTCAGGGACCGAAAAATCAGCTGTGATAGGACCTAGAGTTCCTAGCCATGAGATACCAAGGACGACATCAGCACCTTAAACCGGAAACACAAAGAATGGTATTTGAAAAGATGCCTTTTGCAATTGTAATGGAACATCAGGACAATGGCCTTGACAATATATGTTTTGTCCATTACCGACCATAACAGCGAACGGTTGGAGTGGGTTCGTAGGCAACCCCAATAAAGATGCGATACGAGGCTGGATAATATTGTGGGTGCTACCACAATCAACGAGAACGGTAACTGGCGAGCCGTTAATGTATCCCGTTATGCGGAGGGTTTGGAGGGAACACATACCAAAATAGGCGGCATCCGATAACGACATGAACTGTGGTGATGTGATACTGGTTTCTTGAGGATCGGGTGGTTCATCGAGCGAAGCAACCTGGTCTTCGTTATCCACAATTAACAAAAACTGTGGAGGTGAACACTTGTGGCCAGGAAAAAATTTTCCGTGCACCTGAAACAGAGACCCTCTTTTCGGCGTTGTTGGATGGCTTCTGGTGACAATTTGGTGAATGGTAGCGGTTTTGGTGGTGATGGTAACAGTGGTGGTGGTGTTACGGTAATGGTAGGTTTAGGATTTGAAGATGATGCGACTGGGAACTGAGAAGTAGGGGATATTGTTGTGAGTGGGGCCGTTGAATGGGAAACGTAGGTTTTAGGTGAGTAAGAGTATTTATGTTTCATGGCAAGGGTTAATTTATCTTCCACAAGACGTGCTAACGCACATGCATCGTGATACGTCGTAGGTTTTAGGACTGCTAATTCCGCTTGGATCTCTGGCTTAAGACCCGATATAAAACAATTACGTAGGGTTCGTTGCGAAAGCCTGGTTATACGATTGCTTATCCTTTCAAATTCTGTTTGGTATTCCGGAACGGAAGCCGTTTGTCGAAGCTTAAAAAGTATAGCCTCATGGTTCTCGTATGTGGACGGGCCGAAACGGAGTTCAACTTCTCGTTTAAAATCGGTCCATGAGCCCAACAATTCATTTTTAGCTTGGTTTTGATACCACGAAAGGGCGTCCCCTACGAAATGGAAGGCGGTGAGTTTGACGCGTTCGTCGGGTGGAATGTGATAGTAGGTAAAGAAATGGTCGGCTTGAAAGATCCAACCGAGTGGGTTGGAGCTGTCAAAAAGGGGAAGAGTAATTTTTGGGTGGCGGGGTTGTTGATTGTTGTGAACTTGATGAACACGGTGTGACGAGTGAGGTTGATTGAACGGGTTGTCATTGTCTAGGTTGTCGGTGAGTTTAGTGACGTGATTGACTAGGTGGGCTGTAGTTTCAGTTTGGGAATCAAGTTTGGCATTGAGATTAGCAGTGGCTTGGACAAGGGCGGCTAGTTGTGTTTGAATATTGGCTTGGGTGTTGGCGGCAGTAGAGGTAATTTGGATGAGTTGGGATAGTTGATCGGATACAGTGGATGGAAAATCATCGGAGCTGGACGTATCTTTGCGAGGCGGCATGGTGGGAGGTGGATTGAGAATGAAAGCACCAAATGATGGGAGCCTTTTTTAGTAGGCAAACACTCCAAGAAATTAGTAAAGGAACAAGAGCAATTTTGAACAATTTTCTCAGATTTTTCTTAATGCAAAAACAAGTATTTAAACATGCAGGGAACTTGGATAACTACCCATGTTTCTTATTCCATGGAGAACATGTTGAACATGTCCACTATCTAAATGCACTAACATAAACATGCAAATACCAAGTCAAATACTAGAAACAAACACATGTAAAAATGAAAATAGATAACGGCTTCTTTTCTTAATCCAAATAGCGACTAGGCTTCTTCCTTTCACGCTTGGGCTTGTCTTGGAATGACGGTTGGGCTGGTTCATACGTTGGGTCGGGTCGAGACGTATCAGCCGCCACCACGAACCCATACTCCACAACCTTAATGCTGCTTCCTTTGTTAACCTGTTACCATCCACCATAATGCCGTCCTGTAACACCGGTCCGACGCAGTGTTTAACGCTCAAGTGCTCAACACGTCCGTCAACCTGCAAAAGTAATGGCATGTAGGATGCTAATACAGATAGGGGGTTCCCCACAATGATTAGCCTGACTGTTAGTAATAAAGTTTTCAACTATTTTAGGGAAAATGAAGTGTTTCTAAAATATTTGGATGTTCCTTTTATTGATTAATTATTAAAATTCTAAATACAATAGTAATATGTAATATAAATAAACTTTATATTTTCATTACAAGCATGTTGTCATTTTATATGTATACTATAAGATTTTCACATTTAAATCAACGTTAATTTACAAAATACAGTGTACTATTCTTTTATATGTATACTACAAGTCCACAAGACTACAAGTGCCCCAAATTAGAGGTGCACAAATCGGGTTTTTCAAATACCCAGGTTCGGGTACGGAACTGGGTTTGGGTATGACCGAGTATAGAACCGGGTATTCTAAAACCGGGTATTTGAATACCCTATTTTCGGGTATTGAATAAACCCTATTTTCAGGTGTTTTTCGGGGTTTTTTTTCACGTATAGATTGGATTTTTTAAGATGTTTCACTTTTTAGGGGTATTTTCGGGTACTTTTAGATATTTTTCAGGTATTTTCGGGTAAATTCGGTTATAAATCGGATATTTTAAAAACCCAATTTCGGGTATTGGAGAAACCAGGTTTCGGGTATCGAACCGGTTCCGGTTTACGGGTATTACCGGGTATAAATCAGGTCCGGTTCCGGGTACGGGTTTTGGTACTGAAATGCATACCCTATCCGTACCCTATGGGTAGGGTCGGGTACGGGTATCAAAAACTTGGGTATTAAAAAAACCGGTTCCGGGTATTTTTTCGGATCCAGTTCCGGGTTCGGGTTTTTTTTTGGTACCTCTACCCCAAATGGCTCATATTCTAAGTTGGATTAGAGATTGGGCTTATTTCTTTTTCCTATTTTAGACTTTCTTCACGGGAAGAGGCTATGCACCTTTGGGCCCTGGCCCCTTTTTGAAGGCTAGATTCACTAATGTTTCCTTCCTGTTACTTCTCTTCTCTCTCATTCATTTTTACTAGGGGTGGCAAGGAGTCAATTTAGGTTATGTTAAAGATTAAATAGGTTAATTTGGGTAAGAGATTTTAACTAAATAAGTCAAAATGGATTATTTGAAATTCCTTCTTGTTATTTTCGGGTCAAATGGGTCGACAAATTCAAAGAAGATGTGGGTTAGTGTGTCTAAAGGAAATGCGGCAAGTTTCGGATCGGAGTGGGTTTTCACACGAGACATGTTTCGACACGAAACGAGTTTCGGATATGAACGGGTTCGGTTCAGGTTTCAAGCTAACACGAGTTTTCGCACGAGACATGTTGGGTTTTGATTTCTTTTTGGTCGATTCCGGACTCGTTTTTGGTTTTTTGTTTCGTTTTTGTCCGTTTTTTCAGTTTCGTTTTTGTTCGATTTCAATTTTTTAGTTTCTTTTCGATCGATTTTTTCGATTTCGATTGATTTGGTTCGGTTTTGGCCTTTTGTTTCATTTTCGTAGATTTTTCGGTTTCGGTATTTCTAGGTGTCTTTATTTATTTATTTTTATTTTTTTGGAACGAGGACAATGGAGAAAACATTTTAGTTTTTTTTCTTTTCTGATTTATATTTTGAGTTATGATTTTTTATTATTAATTTTGATTATTTTTTTTGATGGACTTTTGATCTTAATAAAAAAACCCCTCAGAAAAAAAATCAAAAAAAATAATAAAAAAATTATAATTCAAAATATAAATAAAAAAAATCGAAAAAAACTAAAATATTTCCGCCGTTATCCTCGTTAAAAAAACGAAACATGTTCCGACCAAAACCAAACACAGCCCTTTTTTTAATTGACCCGTTCTGACCCAAACCCATTTTGACCCATGACTCGTTTCGGCTCATGGCCCGTTCGACTCAATCCAACCCATTTGCCACCTCTAGTTTTTGCACAAACAAACTTTCGGACCCAATACCCCCAAAATACAAATCACCACACTTGACTGCTGTCGGAATACGACTTGAGTTGTTTTTGTGTTATTTTTACACAAATTTAAAGACTTGGATTATAATTTGAATAGTTAATAAGCTTTTCGGTTGTTCTTTTACGATGAAAAAAAGAATTTTAGTTGTATTTTGTAAATCAACGAAACTTTGTTAATCAATCTTGTGCCATTTAACATTGCTTTCTTCTTTTGATATCATTCTAATATAATGTTGGTAATCTTAGTGTTATCGACATGTATTTTAGTATATTGGATTATCGATCGAGCAAATAACGCTATAGATTAAACGAGTTAGATGACACGGGAATGCGGGCTCGTTTAACAATAATGTTATTTGGGCTTTGTTATTCGGTTTTATTCTTGGATTTAATTAATTATTTACTTGGGCTTAAGTGTAATGTTAAATGGGCCTTTAATTATTTTATTTAGGCTCATAAGGAAATTTGATTTGGATTATATTAATAGATCTTTTTCATTCCATGGATTTTGTCACTTGATCAAATTAGACAGAACAAAAGAGGACGATCTTCAAAATCCAATTCCGTATACAGAAATTCCTGTCTTATCTAATAAATCATTGCGTGTAACCCGTAAATAGGTTTATCTAAAAGTGATTTACGATTTAGAGAATCCAGACAATTGCTCAAGAAACTAAGACTGAAATCAAGATTACAGGCTTGCATCATTAATTGAATTCAACATTTAGGTACGCAATTTTACAACAAAGATAAACCTATTAGGGTTTAATTGGTTATTAATTATCAATTTCAATATTTTGTTAATATGTCGACTATCTGTTGTTCTTCGACTATTTTGATGCAAACCTAATTCACAAATTATGGTAACATGTTTTCCAATATTATTGATTCACTAATTTTATATGCTTATCGTAATTCTTTGGAATAAAATAATCGCTTTGGTAAATGATAATTGCTTTGATATTAAAAAACAAAAATAGTCATCAGAAGTTTTGTTTTTGACTTTTTTGAAATATCGGTTTGTGATATCTAATAGCGTTGCATTTTGAGTACACAGAAGGATTTTGCTTTTCTAAATTGCAAGTACCATCATAATCAGTTTGCTAAATTGGGTTTGATATTAAGAAAGTTGCTGGGATATTGGTATTGTTCATATTAATCAAACAAAAATATTAAATCAATTCTTTGGTGTGGTCACATGCTAGCTATCATAGAGGGGTCCCAAAATAAAGAAACGTATATAATGAAAGTTACTGTTCAAGCTCAACGAAAAATGAGATGCGTGGTTTGGTATATTGTATTAATTTAGGATGCATAGACACATAAGAATTAATGAAGGGTGCGAACTCCTGTAGTACGATTAACGAGTTTATTAATAGAGTATTCTAGTTGTTCATTCCTTGAAAATTGATTATAGCAAATTATTATTTGGAGATAGGCTATCATTATATGAATTTTATTAAAATACATACGGTTAATTCTTATATATGGTTCCATTATAATCAAGAAAATTAATTATGGTTATGGACCTTTTGAGTTCTATTTTGACTCCAACAATTTTAAATCATTTGAATGATTATGGCAATCGGAGAGTTCATTCGTAACTTGTCTAAAGCCAATGTTGTCTTGTTGGATACATGGAAAAACGGGACACCTAAAGAAAGAATGTCGAGAGAAGGTGTCTGGTGGAAACATGCCTAATATGGCAGGTTCATGTCAGTCAAAAGACTTGAATGCTTCACAAGGTACGCTTACTAATTATACTTTAAATTTGGCAAAACCTATGAGTTTTGTAGTTGTTTCAATGTTTCATTTGGGACATGTTAAATTTTGTAAAACACAACTGGATTTGATTCAAAGAAACAATGTTTATTTTATAGTTTGAATGATATAAAAATATTATTAAAATATTAGTTGTATGGTACACACATGGGGTTGATGGCTACGACCCAAGTAACGATAAGCCCATTAAAGGTATACAAGTCGAGAAAAATCCGTTGTTTTGGCTTTGGACTTAGAAAGTTCAATGGTTTATAAATATAATTCGGCTAAGAATTATGTATCATTTATTGTTGAATCCTTTTATGTATAGGATGACATACGTACTTGCATGGTGGGTAGACTCGGGTGATACGAGTCATGTATGTAAGGATCTGAGATGGTTTGAAGAGTACACAAATCATATGAAGATGAATATATACTTAGGATGGTAAATGTAAAAGTTAGACTTGCATTTATACATGGAAAACAATTGTTGTTGGATTATGTGTTGTACGCATTGGAATTCGAAAGAATCTCATATCCGTGGTTGTTTTAATAATTATAGGTTTAAACGTGTCAATGAGTTGGATAAGTTTATCTTAAATGAAATTTTTGTTGGATTTGAATATTTGTATCGTGACATGTTTAAATTTGATATTAATGTCCCGTTTGCTATTGAATCTATTTGTATGATATCATCTCAAAACATGGTATGCTATGATCCAAGTGTTAGGCTTATGGATGCTTGGTGTGTGCTATGATTAGCACAAGGACTGGCATAGTTTATGTTGTGAGTAAGTTGAGCAGATATGCTAGTAGTTAATAGTGCCCAATACTGTTGATAAGCAGTACATAGATTGCTTAAGTACCTAAAAGAAACCATGAACTGGTTTGTGTTTTTGAGGTTTTCCTTCAGTTTTAGGATGGTATTCTAATACAAGTTGTATAACTAAATGGACATGTATCTCTGTTAAGGGGAGGTTTTATTTCTTAGGTAATTAAGAAATGAATTTGCATAACTTGACAATGGAATACGAGTTTCTAGCATTTGCAAAACTGATAAAAGTGGTTGAATGGATAAGAAATTGTTATTAAAAAATTCTATTGTGGTCAAACCGATATGTAACGTCCACATTTTGGGATTTATGTAAATAAATAATACAAGTTATTTTAGACGGTGTCGTGTTATGTTATTGAATTTGATTAATTAAATAAGAGGAAAAGATTAGGATGGTTATTGGGCTTGAAACAATTATGGGCCTAAAGCCCTTGGGCTTAACCTATATAAATAATCTAAACCCTAATTAATACATCATTCCATCATTTCTTCACCATTATCTCTCATCAAACACACAAACACACATATTCACCCTCTGTGCACATTTCATCCTTTTCATTCATTCAAAGATCTTAGAGATTCATTAAGGTTTCAAGATAATCAAGATCCAATAACAAGTGCATAAGGTATGTATGTATTAGATTCATCAATATTCATTTCATCTTCATCTTGTTTCCATTCTTGTTAAGATCTACTAATAAAATGAACGAATCTTGAAAGCTTGGAAACGAAATGAATCAAGTTGAACCGACCATAACGAACTCTATACGAACCAAGTAAGGAAATGGATCTAGGTTTGAATGGGTTAGCATAACATAATGATATATATATATATATTAACGAAATGAATCGAGTCGAATAAGAAAAGAAGGATACAGATTGAGTCCTTATTCAAAAAAATGGATCTGACTGGAATTTGACTCTAGTTGGAGTGGATTGGAATTCGACTCTAGATGGAGTGGATTAGAATTCGACTCTAGTTGGAGTGGATTGGAATTCGACTCTAGTCGAATGGATTTGACTTCTGTGTGACTCAATTCGAATCCAACGACTCCTATGTGACTCGAATGGATTTGTTCTGTGTGACTCAATTCGAATCCAACGACTCCTATGAGACTCGAATGGATTTGACTTCTATGTGACTCAATTCGAATCCAACGACTCCTATGTGACTCGAATGAATTTGACTTCTATGTGACTCAATTGGAATCAAATGACTCCTATGTGACTCGAGTGGAATACAAACGACTCCTATGTAACTCGAGTGGAACCCAAACGACTCCTATGTAACTCGAGTGGAACCTAAACGACTCCTATGTGACCCGAATATACCTAAATAAAACTTGAAACTCGATTCAAATATGAGAACTTAACCCGAACCCGAGAACCGACTCGTTTAAGGATCATAACCTACAAACTCATTAAGAACCCTCTACCTTATAAGCATGTTAAAAGAATCGTTAACTTAAAAAGACCGGTTTGTTAAACTAATAAAGTTCGGTTCGTTAAAGTAATAAAGTTAGGATTCGTTAAGATATAAGTTTGCTAAGAAACCGTTAACCCGGTTCGTTAGGGAATCATTAACTTGAAAGTTTGGTTCGTAACTTATAGAGATCTTAACGGATAATGATTAGTTTCGTAACCGACAAGCTCGGTGTCGGTTTCGTAAATAATAGGTTCAGATTAGTTAACTTAAAAGTTAACTCCGTTAACTCAAGAATATAAAATATCAAAATAGAAAGTTAATACTTGTACGTTAATAAACAGTTAGCGGTGCTCAATTGAAGAAGGGTAATACGCTTAACTCAGAGAGGAACCGACTACAGGTGAATTCTAGCCCATTTCTCTGTGACGTTTTTCGGGGCTGTGTGCATATTCCTATGTGATAGTTTAAATCCTTATCCTATGTGATAAGTATAATATACGTGTATGATTGTGCATCATTGTTATTATTATATAAATATTATATACATGAGACAGGCAAAGTTGATAATGAAGTATGAAATGAACGTATAGATAGCTGACAGGACATGTATGGTTGTATGGTTATGCGAAATAAAGGGACCCGACCCTAATAATATCGGAGATAGTAGGGACCCGACCCTAATAATATCGGAGATAGAAGGGACCAGACCCTAATAATATCTGAGATAGAAGAAGCATGATAGTATACGGTAGGGATGTTCTTCGGGTTATTTATTCGGGTTTCGGGTTGTTTGGGTCGGGTTGTTCGGGTTTGAGCTCAAAACAAATTGACCCAAGAACCGACCCAAATAAGTCCGGTTTATTCGGGTTTCGGGTTATACCGTTCGGGTAAATTCGGGTTTAACAAATTAAAAAAAAATCCACCTTTAACAATATCATAAATTAAAATACCATATTCCAAGCTGTTATAAAACCATAATATACAGTCATATTCAACAATAGCATATATTATTTAGCAAAACATGAAATTTATCATACAAGAATGCATTAGATGATATGAAGGAGTGTTGTAGCCTGTGGATTAATACCTGTATAGATCGAAGAAACATGCTCAATAAATATTGGTTTAAATATTATACTAGTTAAGTTTTTGAATTGAAGATA
Source organism: Bidens hawaiensis (assembly GCF_021521415.1). Classification (NCBI taxonomy): domain Eukaryota; kingdom Viridiplantae; phylum Streptophyta; class Magnoliopsida; order Asterales; family Asteraceae; genus Bidens; species Bidens hawaiensis. The sequence continues at coordinate 450,783 of NW_027492155.1, forward strand.
CATTCTCCGCATGCTTTATGGTCATTAATACATTGGGATGTGATAGATCCAATATTAATTGAAGTATTGAGAACAACCGAACAAGAATAAGTAAGGTCACTGTGCTACTTCACCGCTAAACTACCCTATAAAATTAGGGATACATGCATCGATGTATTAGACATCTGGTTATTTGGGTCAACCCAAATCTGGGTATTTCAACCCAAATACCGACCTGAATATTTTATCTCAGGTTCGGGTTAGGAGTTTAATCGGTTCAGGTGAATTCGGTTTGGGTTATTTGGGTCTCGGGTCGCTTCGATTCGGGTTTGTTATTCGGGTACGGTTAAAAAACACACCCCTAGTATACGGTATACCACAGGAAGAGTATGAAAGAAAGTATGTAAATACGTATGCATGTATGAATGAGTAATAGTAAGTAATATACAGAATACGTATCTTCGGACACGTATAAGTATGAATATGAATGTATGTATGTTAATTGATTAACTAGAACTCACTCAGCGTAGCTGACTTTTAGTATGCACGCGGGTGAGTAGGATGAGACAGGTTGCATGAGGGAGACACGTGGCAAATAAAAGAAGACTGGCATCGAAGAAAAGAAGAGTCACGTGTTATTTATATTTAATATTTAAAACTTATGAAATTTCCGTTTGAGATAAAGTATTAAAGTTATGTAAGAATGGTTGACTTTTATTTCGCGAAATGTTTTAATTAACTCTGATTTTCCGAATTATGTGAATGAGTAAATCCAACTCGAACAAAAGTAGGGCATCCGGGATCGGGGCCTTACACGATATCACCAAAATCTATCAGGTGGGATAGTGCTGACTATGGGTTATAGTCACATGTATAATGGAAAGTCTAGACGATTATATATTATACCATGCAAGGTGTGATATCAGTTGAGATTGTAATATTTATGTATAATTTGGCTGATGATCTAACTAAAAGGTTAGGAAGAGATCTCATGAGCATATGAGTTTAAAGTCCATACTTTATTATCCATTGTCAAGACATCCAATTCACATCTAATACAATGTTAGATGCTGAATTCAATACGGGAAGCTTGTCATGGAGCCATAGAGGTATTGGGACACAATATCATAAACATCCCAAGGTTTGTGTTCAAATTGCAAGACAAGGAAGGCTAAAGTGTAACTTCTTAATAGTTCATTGATAAATTGCACTACAGGTGCAAGAGTAATAAACTACCTATAAGAATATGAAGTTTAGCCGCTTCAAGAAGCTTTGGACTTGAGATTTGATGTATTCTTTGAAGGATCAGGACATAGGAAGTAAAATATTGTGTCGAGTGGAATTTGGATTTATAAATGTATGTGTATTTTACCTTCAAGTATTCAAATAAAGGGTTCAATCCATAGGACACCTCGATATTCAAATATTTGGATCGTGTAATTTACTAAGATGAAAATTCAATCCGTAGAACATTTTCATTTATGCAAACGTTTGTGTTTTTGTGAGGATGGCTAAGTTAATCATGGATATCACTAAATGGGGAGAATTGTTGGTAATTTTAGTGTTATCGACATGTATTTTAGTATATTGGATTAACTTGTCAATCAAGGAAATAACGTTATAGGTTAAACGAGTTAGGGGACACAGGAGTGCAGGCTCGCTTGACAATAATGTTATTTGGGCTTTGTTATTCGGTTTTATGCTTGGGTTTAAGTAATTATCTACTTGGTCTTAAGTGTAATGCTAATTGGACTTTTAATTATTTAATTTGGGCTCATTAGGAAATTTGATTTGGATTATATTAATCGATATTTTTCATTTCCTGGAGTTTGTTACTTGATCGAATTAGAGAGAACAGAAGAGGACGTTTACTCTTCTCTGGTTATTTATCACATTCATAGAAATCTTCAAAATCTAGTTCCATATACAGAAATCTCTGTCTTATCTGACAAATTGTTGCATGTAACGCGCAAATATGTTTATCTGAAAGTGATTCACGATTCAGAGATCAATCCAGGCACTTGTTCAAGAAACTAAGATTGAAATCAAGATTATGTGTTTGCATCATTGATCGAATTCTTCATCCAGGTACGCAATTTTACAACATATAGGCTGGTGTACATGTATTGACTTTCATTTTTAACAGATATATAAATATATCAAACTAATAATACGTCAACTACGTAGTTTAATGAACCGTCGTAAATAAAACTACGAATCGAACTATTTAACTTTGTTACGCCCTGATGATGTTGTGTTAAAAATGTATCACGGCTTGTATGAAGTGAATAGAGCATAAAATTCTGAATTTTCTGATATGGTTTTTGAAGAACAAGAAGCATATCAATGATGCCAGAGTTTTAAGTTAAACGCATAGATGAAGAGTTTTAAGAAAACTACAAGAAAACGATTTTGTATTTTTCTTTTCAATTGATTCAACAACTTTATGGTGAGGATCAATAACGAAACTATAAGAAAACAACGATGTCTAATATCATGTTAATATAAAATTTAACCAACACGATGAACAACGAACAACGACTTCTTTAGTTCTGTCCGTGACAGAAAATAATTACAAATGAAACCTAATTAAATTATAACTTTCAACTAAAAAATATTTTTTTATTGGTGCAGTCTGAAAGAGTAGAGGTGCGTTTCGTTTGACAATACCCTCCAAAAAAACAGTTGGATAAAAGATTTTGCATACTGTTTATGTTTTGTCATTTTGATAAAAACAAGAAGTATAAAATACAAAGATAGAGACATCATAAGGACTAAAACAAAAACAAAAACAAAAAAGCAGTGGTAAAGGGCACAAGTGCCTAAACAGTTAAAGCAATAATGGAAATTAAAATGCAAATCAATCATAATATATATGTTCGAAAAACTAGCTGACAGCTGTAGTTGTAAGCTAATAGCTTGAAGCTGATAACTGGTAGCTATAGCTGATAGTTGTAGTTTTTTAGATATTTTAAATGTTTAGCAGAGTAGGAGCTTTTAATAAAATGTATAAAATGACTAAAATAGGCATAACTAAAAAAATAATAATAAATGTATCTATTTGGAAGGTTATTTAAGTAATTTAAAATACCAAAAGTTTTTTGTTTTTTTCTAAATGCTACTAGTAGGAGCATCGAACTTTAAGCTTTAAGTTTGTTCTCATGACCTAAAAGTTTCAAGATTCTTCAACCAAACAAGATTTTTAATTAAGTATGGATTTTTCCTAAAAGACTGAAGTTTTTCTAAAAGCTCTCAACCAAGCTTGCCCATGTTCAACTTATTTTTTTGGTAAATTTTATAATTTATTTTCTTATATATATATATATATATATATATATATATATATGCTTAAGTTCATGTAAGAAATAATATTATTGCAAAAAATACAAGAAGTTATTTCAAACAATCAAAAATTTTCTTTTAATTAACTATAAGGGCATCATTGTAAAGTTTCAAATGTTTTATTTGGTAGGTATTCAAATTAGAAAGTTTTGAGTACCATTTAATTGAAAGTTACAAATCAATTAAATTTAAATGTGCTTTTTTATCTTCTTATTCAAAATTTTTGTTAATCTAATGTTTTAAAAATTTTCAGACATAGTCATTATTATTGCTTAATATTAATATATATTTAATAATATACGTAAAACATATTAATAACCTACACATATATTCATATATAAAAATGGGATTGTTTTGGTAACAAATCAACTAGAAGAAATCAGAATACGATGTAGAAAAGGGAGAAGCCATTGCAACAAAAAAATGAAATGTTTCTTTACTTGGTACTCTTCTCAATTTTTTTTTATTTTTCTTTAATTTTTTTTCATTTATATAGTTTCTAGGAAATAATTGATGCATTCGCTATTTAAAAAACCTTATTCTTTGCGTTTTGTTGCTTATCATTTATATGTTTGTATTATTTGGACCGTTTTTTTAGTTCACTAAACTTTAGTGAATTTTGAATGTATAATGAGAAAGACAAATTTGATTATTATTATTTAATAAGTAAGTTTTAGACTATGCGTATTCAACATGCCTTACCTCCGGGCATTTAAGCCATGTGGTGTCTAGCTAGCATTTCAACATTTTGCAAAAAAAAGGGTGTAGTCATAATTTTTTTCAAAATTTTGTAGCAATTATTACTTAATTATTTTTTTCTTTTTTGCATTTCTAATTATTTTAAATTAAAACTAAACAAAGAATATTTCATCAAATAAATAAACATTACATTAATTCCCACTTCTTGCTAAACATTACGTCCAAATCCTTAACTCCGTCGGTTTTTTAACGTTGCATGAGGGGATCTTTTGCCAGTCATTTTTATGTTTTTTATGTATAACTAACAACTTTCAACTTTGAGGGCTAATTATAAACAAGTGAAGATGAGAGGGGTGTTAAATGCTATATTGCATAAACTTGATTACAAAAAAACCCATATACCTTTAACCTACCTTTCTTTTAGATCTCATCTTCTACCTTTCTTCATCATTGAAGACAAATGGATGAAGACCAAGCCCATACTTCGTTCGATTTTCTCCAAATTCAGTTTGATTTTGGTCCAATTTGGTTTGAAATGAGGTAAGAATCAGTTCCCCTTGACTGATTTGGTCTAATTTTGATCTGTTACTATTCAATTTTGACCGTCAAGGTCCGATTTTGATCATCACGGTGGTGCAAGAAGAGAATGGAGATGGTGGTTGTAGAAAACGCTCATCCAGAAATCGCCACCCACAACAACGAAAGGGGCGGTGTTCCCCGGCGTTTTGCCTGCAAAACGCAGCCCATAACATTTCACTATGCTCGGTCTTATAGGCTACAAAAGGAAATTAAATAGAAAACTGTAAGCTACTATCGTTACCCACTAAACCATTAATTGATATAACTACTCTTAACTAAAAAAACATGGAAAACCTACATGAAGCAAAACATGCATAACTCATATCATTAATATGATATATTATTGTTGCAAAACTTCATTTTTATGAATATGTAACGTAAAGCATTCACTTATACCATGGGTTAATAAGGCACAGGTGGTTAAAAAACGAACTTAAAAAGAATAAATAAGGTAGGAAATGGAGGGCAACCGCTACTTTCGATTTTCTTTACAAATTGCATAAAAATCACAAAATTGGAATAGTGTATGGTAATCATAAAATGGAATATTGTCAATTTGGGTGAGTGGACATGTACATGTAAAAAGAGGAAATTTCCGGGACTACCTTATGGTCATGTCATTTCGATTTCATGTTACTTCAAACAGTATGGATTTATGGGCGTAGTCATTATATATGCACTGCACAATTTCATGATCAGTGTTTGTCGAGCTACATTCTTGGAGATATTATACCATTGTACATACATGGGTCATCGGTTAGTTACCAACTTGTAACGATACATACTCTTTTGGAATATGGTAATCAATAACACCAAGAGAATATTCAAGAACCATCGATTTATTCGTTAAACATAAGCCTCCTTACATAGGAGAAGAAATTAAGCAATAGAGAAACCAAAACCAATTAGAACACGAAAACAAGAAACTTAAACCTATTGACTTCTAAACTAGATAATGTTAATAAAACCAAAAAACAAATCTAAGATCCCGATTATATCTAACTAATTAATTATAGGTATATTGGTTTTTAATGATCCCAACTATTGCCTTTTAGTCACCGCTGGTCCCAACTAATGAATTGGCTACTGATGGTCTCAACTTTTAATGTATGTTGTTTCTAATGGTCCGCGACTAACAGAAAGCCTAACGTCGTTATTTTCAGGTCGCTAGAAAAGCGGTTTTGGCCGGAAAACTCAATTTTTTTTCCCGAAAACTCAACATTTTCGTCCCAAACATCTTGGTAACTTCGTATCGGATCTTTAGGAACCTTTTTCTAGTAAAAGCCCCAAATATTGAGGTTGCCGGAAACTCTAGAACCATCGTCGGAATCGGTTGATGGTGCACAAGTGGTGGTAGTTGGTTAACGGTGAGTCCATTGGCAGTGGTTGCGGTGTTTAGGTGGTGTTTTTCTGCAACAAATTTGAATTTTCCGGCCAAAATCGTCTTTCCGGCGACCTGAAACTAACGACGTTAGGATTCTGTTAGTCGCGGACCATTAGGAACAAATACTTTAAAAGTTAGGACTATCAATAGCCAATTCATTAGTTGGGACCAGCAGCGACCAAAAGACAATAGTTGGGATCATTAAAAACCAATATACCGTAATTATAAGACTTTGAATTATTATTTTAACACCCCCTCTTAATTCAAAGCTTTTAAACTCCCATCAAACTTCTGAGATAACAAAATTGTTCGGTTCCCAGTGCCTTTGTAAGAGCATCCGCCACTTGCTCCTCGGTATAGCATGACTGAACTTCCACTTCTTTCATTTCTACAAAGCTTTTGAGATAATGATATTTGATATCTATATTCTTGCTTCTATTGCGTAGAGTAGCATTTTTAGAGAGAAACATTGCTGACCAGTTGTCACAGAAAATTGTAGTTGGCACCGTTTGTTTCGTATCCCAATTCTCTAAGCAACTTCCTTAGACAAACCGCTTGACAACCTGCAGCATTTGCTGCTACATATTCCACCTTAGTTGAGGAAAGAGCTACAACTTGTTGCTTCTTTGAGCTCGATGACAATGCTCCTGACCCCAATGGAAAAACACATGCAGAAAGATTTTACCTATCTTTCATAGAGCTAGCCCAATCACTATTTGTATATCCTTCTAACTTTACACTCTTTCCATACTCATACCATAACCCATACTCCACTGTTCCTACTACATATATGAGTATCCGTTTTGCTGCACCAAGGTGACTTGCAGTAGGGTTCTGCATATATCGTGAAATTATTCCAAAAGAAAAGGCAAGATCAGGCCTTATGTGTGAGAGATACAATAACTCTCCAACCATACTTCTAAAAACTCGAGCATCTACTGCAGTATCAAATTAATTTGCCTTAAAATTTTCACCACAGTTCATTGTAGTTAGGGATGGTGTGCAGTTTGTCATGCCAAACTTATTGAGCAGATCCATGGCATACTTCCTTTGTGATACAAATATTCCATCATTACTTTGAATTACCTCTAGACCAAGAGACTTCCTAATTCAAGCATCTCAAACTCTTTTTGCATCAAGGCTTTGAACTCCAACAATAGAGATTTAGATGAGCTTGTGTAAATTATGTCATCGACGTATATCATACAATTATGAGGTCTTCGCCTTCCTTCTTTACATACACCATGGGCTCACTCAAAGTTCTTAAATAATTTTGTTCTTGCAAATACCCATCAATTCATTCATACCATGCGCGCGGAGCTTGCTTCAACCCATACAACGCCTTGTGGAGTGAAGAGGTAGGTCCCAGCAGAGCATAGTTGGACCCGCAGGACTCACCTTGAAGAGGGACGTCTGCGCAAGGACCAACTGGTTCCGCAGGACCCACCATGCTCAGAGATGAAGACCTTACGCGCAGTACGCCAGCTGTTCCCGCAGGGAAAGCCTCCCAATGGTGAAGTACCCCGCCTGTCCCCGCAGCTGCGGATACAAGCCATCAGGGAAGGCTACCCGCACTAATAGCAAGGCTACACGCACAAGGCACTAACTCAATAATTTAGTGTCACCTGAAGGAATGAGCAAGGCGGGAATATTCCCGCCCAAATGAGCCAGTCCGTATGCTTCTAGAAGATCTTTTGTACTATACCTACCAAGGTATGGACAAAATAGACAAGATCTGACCAAAGAAGCCCATGAACCAATCACAGGGTGACAGCTCACCGACAACAGTACGAGGAGGAGCATGCTCTAGTACTGTTTGTCATTATTAGCCGCTGCCTACTCACCAACCCTTGTCGTGGCACGCACATAGCCTGCAGTTGGTGGAAAGGGAACAGTACACAGCCGGCCTTGTCACTATCAGCCGCTGCCTACCCACCAACCAGCATGGCACGTGCGTAGCCCATAGTTGGTAGAACAGGAATATTATACAGCTGGCTGTACCTGCTTGGAAACCTACCTTCGGCTATAAATACTCCAACACCTTGGAACGGTATTATCATCTGGTATTTTACCTTCACTAGCTATTTCTCTCAATATACACTTATATTCAGAGCAATCTAGTCTGATTCTCACGCCGGAGGGTGGTCACAAGGAGGAACCCCCCTTCTCAGTGACGAGCTCACGGTGTTTGTTTTGCAGGTCATCTAAAGAACATCCTTCTTTACCAGACCTGACCCTCGTGGGAAACATCTATTTAACCCCCAGATTATCCGTAATCTGCCTGGGGTCGATTAGTGTTTCTTCATTGGCGCCATCCGTGCATAAAAGCTAGAACTAATTCTCAGTTTTTTCAAAATTTCTGAAGAAATGGTTAACGTTACTCCGGTCCCAAGGCCAGTAAGTAACCAGGAAACCCCGGTAACCACAACCCCAGCCACTGGGAGGAACACCGGCGGTTATACAAATTTTACGAACACTACCCCGGTTACCCAAGCCGGGACAAGTGCAGTAAACAATATTTCACTGGGGTTCACTGATGCCAAGTTGGATAAACAGACGATGCTCCCTCGCCAAACACTCGATCAAGTTAAGGCGTGGGCCGAAGCACGTCAGAAAGAGTTCCAAGCTGAGTTGGATGAACGTTTGCGTTCACTACAACAGGCTGACGAATTCGGAAGTACTCGACAACAGCTCAACATGAACAGTGAGTGCGAGTACTCGGACGATGATCGGGAGGAATCCGACACCGACGCAAACCCTCGCCACAGGGCGAAAGGGAAGCGTAAGGAAACGGACTTCCAACCAAGAAGGAATTTTGGAGAAACCTTCAAACCAAGGAACGCGGGAGGAAACCCACGTGACTTCTCCAAAACCTTTAGACCAACTGCCGCAAATGCGGGAAAGTCCAAGTTTGCAAGGGACATTGCGGAAGCAATCGCCCCGAAAAGTGCCAAACAGATGTCCAACATCGGCACCTATGATGGTATGTCCGACCCTGATGATCACTTGAACAGATTCATAGCGGGGGCAACCGTCAGCAGCTGGACGGAACCCACGTGGTGTTATATGTTCCAGATGACGCTGGTTGGAGCAGCCAGGGCGTGGTTCGATCGTTTACCGGTCCACCACATCTATGATTGGGCGGACTTTCAGCACAAGTTCAGCCAACACTTCAGTCAACAGAGGAAATATACTGAAGAAGAGTGGACGATCCTCAACTGCGTGAGAGAAGAGGATGAATCTTTACTAGACTTCATCACTCGCTTCAACTCCAAAAAGCTGAGTCTGGGCGACATAAGTGAAGATCTTGTTCGCGCCGCTTTCATCCAGGGCGTCGAATACCCAGAGCTTATCCGCACGTTGACGGGTAAGGACGGCATGCCATCAACATGGGATGCCATCATGACGGCGGCTAAGCGCTTTGCCGAGACGGAGAAGCAACTGGGTAGGGACCTTCCCCAGAGTACACATCTCTACACGTAGAGGACCAGAGAAAACAATGTTCGGATCGCCCGGCAGAACAAAAAGAGGAAGCTAGGTATTTGGCAGTCAAGGGTAAACTTTGACACCTCATCCAGCTCTCGCCCTCTTGTTGGCGGAAGGGATAACACGCACCCTTCAAGCCGAAAACACCGGTGGACGCCACTCACCAAAAGCGTCACGGAGTTTGGGGTAAACTTGCCTATGTCCAAATCTTGTGGGTTTCTAATGATCTTAACTCTTCTTGCATGGCTTTTAACTACTCTTTATGCTGGATTGCTTCATTAAGTTTGGCAGGTTCCATTGTGACGAGTGCTAGCTTACATGTGTTTAGGTCTTCCCAGCCATCAGTAGGGGTGTTCAGATTTTGATTAGCATTCGAAACATTCGAAATTCGATTCGATTCGAATTCGATTATTAAGATTAGAATTCAGTTTTAAAAAATTCGAATTCGATTTGATTTGTATTCGAGTATATTAATCGAATACGAATTTATGATTTATTATTCAATTCGATTCGAAATTCGAATTTAAAGTATATATACATATATGTATATATATAATTATTTTTTTTATTTGTGTCAAATCCATACATAATAAATGTTCATTACAAATTATTGAACCCAATATACCATATTATTGTTTCCTAGCCCATACTAATATGGGAGTTATTTACTTCTCGTTTTGAATAATTTGAATTTTATACTATTTGTAGTTTAGGTTTGAATTTATTATCATGTGGTATTATAGCTACATTAAATTTATAAGTTTCTTTTGCGATTATAATTATGGTTTTCGAACTTTTGGCATAGGTAAACTTGAATTAGATTGTATTTATTCGAATTAAAATCGAATTTATTCGAATTCGATTCGACTTCGAATCGAATTTCGAATTGGGCATATAATACGAATACGAATCGAATAGTTCAACTTTTAATCGAATACGAATACCGGAAAAAAAAACAATTATTCGGATTATTCGATTCGATTTAACTTGAAAATTCGTTATTCGATTCGATGAACACCCCTAGCCATTAGCATTTTGGTGGCTGCATTTACAATAAAGTCGTTTAACCATGTAGATGGCCTTCTAACTCGATTGCTTGTTCTATTTTCGTTGTTCTCAGTGTTGAAATATTAAATCAAAGTATTATTAATTATGTTTCTATTATTAATTGTTATCTTGTCCCGTAATTTAAGGTAGTTTGATATTTATCTTGTTATTACGGTTTGGGTTTTTTTTTTTTTTGTGTGTCTTTTGTATTTGAGTCGGTTTGGTATTGTCTTTCCTATTTAAAGGGTTTGTTGATTAATGAAAAATTAGTTTTGTTTTATTAATTATCCTAGTGTTCTTGATTTCCATATTCCAACATTGTGGTATCAGAGCATCCAGATTGAAGTCCAGCTTGTCAATAGCATCTTTGACAATGGCAGGGAAAGAAACGAACTCGATGCCTATTCCTGTATTCAAAGGAGAAGGGTACGATTTCTTGCAGATTCGAATGAAGACGTTGTTTATTTCTCAAGACTTATGGGAGTTTGTGGATTTCGGTTATGATGCTGCGGATGGTGAGGTTGATTGATTGAGATTGAACCGAAGCAAAGGTGCCAGGGCTCTTGCTATCATTCAGCAAGGAGTCCATGATGATGTTTTCTCTCGGATCGCTGATGCTACCACATCAAAACATGCATGGGTACTACTAAGGAATGAGTACCAAGGTGATAACAAGGTCAAGGCAGTCAGACTTCAAGGACTTCGTCGGGAATTCGAGACATGTCATATGAAGGACGGCGAAGCGGTTGGAGACTACCTCTAAAGTTTATGAAGATTGTAAAGCAACAACCAGCATATGGTGATGATATTTATGGTCGGTTAATTTATATATATGCTAGTTCATTAATTGCTTAGTTTACTCGTTTATCACACGAACTTCGGTACATTATACGCGTTTGTTATATTTCAGGTCACATGTGATTAATGCAGTTAATATGGACATGTAGGAGCACAGAATGAAGACCCAGGATGACTATCACGCAAAACGAGGCAGAAAACAAAGTATGAAGGTTACAAGACCCATCACGGTATGCAATGGGATGGAAGAGAGTCCATCGCGTTACGTGATGGACTAGTTTTTAGGCTGCGTTAACTTTTGGTACATAACAATACGCAATGGACCTTTGAAGATCCCATCACATATCGCAATGGGTGGTAATGTCAGGAATTTTAGGGATTTTATTATATCACACTATGATGACCGTAATCGTATCTAACACTTTCTAGAGCAGTTTCTAAGGCTGAGAAGACCTAACCACCATTCCGATTCATCCCGAGATCATCTGCATGCCCTACGTTATCTGAATTGAAGGTCTTTCGATATCGAGGCATGACTAATATTCTTGAATCATACCTGGGATATAGAGTTCATAATTTATAGTGTTTCTCATGTGTTAAAGAACAGACTAATTGTAATTGCCTTTTATTAATCTATGAGTATTGATGTTTGGTATTATTGTACACTCGGTCGTTTTAGGTTTATTTAGATCAGAACGATTAGTTTTTCGGTTGCTATGATAATTGCCTATAGGGTTGTTTTGATTATTTGAATATGATGAAGCATACAAATGCCCTTAATTGAGTCACACTGGCAGGGACTGCTTGATAACCAGTGTCGTGTATTAGCGATTGTCGATGCCTAAGGTTTAGCTCGTTAATCAATCTTATTTGATCCTTGATAATTAATCTGTTAAGGAACATGAGATGACTGCTTATTTGCTTACTTGAAATTCGGGTGTGATTTGTTTTTGTCAATTGTTTGAAAGTTGTTTAATTGCTTAGTAATATTAAATCTGTATTGTTTGCTAGTGTGATCAACACTTTTGACATTCACTTCATAATTCTCGAAACTGATTGCATATTACATTAACCGCATACTCCTCATGGTTCGACACCCTACTTACCCTAGCTTGCTTTCTAGTCAAAAACATTTTTAGGTATGGTTGTACGAAGTTTTTCCGCTTCTTAGGTCTAGATCCAAATATGTGTCATCAATTCCTCGTTTTGGATGGTCAAACATGAAGAGAATGGTATGGTAAAACTGCCTATTGCGCTATAGAGGCATCCAAAATGTAACATCCCCAAAATTTTGATCCAGATTTGACAAATGAATTAAGATGAAGGACCAAAAATATTCCTAAGATAAGTAATGGGAAAATGAGAAAAGAAGATAAAAGCATCTCATATTAAATAAATAAGAAAGTTCATCCCATATGGAAGGAAAGAAGAAAGTGGAAGCATTACACATGGGTATAAATAGAGAATAGAATTTCCTCCCACATCGAAAAATTATAAAACTTAGAAGCTCTTTATAAGATAAAGAATTTCCATAGTAATATTCTTATATGCATAGATGCGCCCACTAGTCCTAGTGAAGGGTGCGAAGCACCGACACGCACGGGCACGAGCTCGGGCGATGGGCGCAATGTGGCGCTTTGATGGCGCACTTTGCACTTCGCACGCTCGCATCTCCGCTTAAGAGCCGCCTTTAGTATTTTTTGGAAGTAGAGGGACTAATAGAGTAAAATCTAAATTTTGATTGTTCGTGCTACGCGAACGGATTAGGATTAAAGTCTTTGTGCTACGCGAAAGACAAAATACATAAACCGACATTGAGTGGCTTCGCGCTACGCGAACAACCAAGACGTGATTACTTCGCGCTACGCGAAATGATTACCATGCATGAATGACATGTGCGGACATGTGGCATCACGTGTCAGTCCATGTGGCAACTCGAAGATGACTCAACAAAAAGTAAGGCGGTTCGCGCAGCGCGAACGACCATAGCCTGTGTCCTTCGTGCTACGCTAAGGGGCAAAAAAGTTGCTATAAATAGGAAGGTCCACGACACCTTCATCCTTACACCAATAACACATCACGATCACACGTTTAGCCTCATTTTGCATGCCGGTTCTCGTAGTTCGTACCTGTCAAACCCCAAAAACCTTAATATAATAGCGAAAGACTTAATCAACTAATTTGGGCGGTGACAGTCGCCGTTTAGCCATTAGTATTTAAGCACAACATATTCACATACAAGTTTGACTTTTATTCGTTATAAAATGTCATAAATCGCACGTGTCAGAGCACATGGTTTATTTAAAATACAAGTCCGACATTCAGGTATTACACCTGTTTTCCAACATCATCTCCACGAAACACCCTCTTTTCCTTTATCTGATAGGGCGTCACCGCGATAGATCTATCAATATTTCTATGCCTGTTTAACAATTAATGATTATAAGGCTGTGGAATTGTTCCTAATTTTTACCCACGACAACCTGACCATATTGGTCAAATTTAAAGTCATTCCAATACCACAATTGCCAAAACAAAATGCGTTTAACCCAAACGTGTTTTCCCCCAAAACATTTATAAATTATTTAATTACATTAAAATGGCGGGGATTTCGAAGAAACTTACCTTTGTCTTAGCACAATCAACACATACGAGATGATACACAACCAGTTGATGCAAGATCTTAACAACAGTCATCGAATGATAACCGGTTTCCTATGTTCAATACAAAATATATTAACACATAACAAATATACAAGTAGGAACTCATCCTAAGTAACTCGTTTATCCTCACGTGTCTTATTTGTCATAACTTTATTGATTAAATTACAAAGTTCCATCGTTTTAGAAAATCGTAACCGAATCGGATGTTTCAAAATTTCGTATAATTATAAACTTATTTTCAAACAGTCGTTGTATAACTAATAAATTTCTCGAAACTAAATATGGACGTTATGTAATAATAAGTATATATATTTATTGTAAAATTATAATAACCTTTTATTAAATTAACAGATTATCTGAATAAATTATTTTGTCCAAATATCGTGTGTGTGTGTGTGTGTGTGTGTGTATATATATATACACATATGTCGTAAATTTACACGAAATTGTCCAAGTCTCGATTGTTCCGTTTTTAACACTCGATATTTAACTAACGGTTTTCTAATTAATTATTAACAACCTTTTCATTGTTCAAGTTATTTCCGATAACAATATTTATGCTAATCTCTCGCTATATAACTTTTTCATCACTTAAAGATATAAAATATATATGCCTCATCGCGTACTGTTCGAGTCTAGAAATATGCTCAAAACCGGCATGCAATGCGATCCGGATATACCAACGCGTTCGTTTTTGCGTCACGAACGTTTCTCCGGTCTCCGATCATCCACACGACTCAAAACCTATATGCAACTCATTTTATGAAACTATTTTCGTTCTGAAATCTGATCAGTAACTTACGAAGCTTATAACTCATCAGCCAGATATCTGATCATCGATTACTTTTGTGGATCAATGATATATGTGTTAGGAAGACTCACGAAAAATTTCAGCTCAATAAGACGGTCGGATATCCAGGAATCTGCATTCCTTTAGAGCTGCGTTTTCAAAATCCGCCCAGCGAACTGACTCCGAAAACGAGCCTAGAAACCTAACTTAAACTTCTTCGATCCTCATCTCCACCTTTCAAAATGATTATCCATGGGTTACAAACCATCTATAATTAAATAAATATGATCGAACCGTTAGATATTCGGTTATGGAACGATCTTTGCAGACATGCAAAACTTATACAATCTGTCCAGATTTTAAAGCGCGTTTTTAACAAACTTAAGCTCAAATTTAGGATGATCGGAGCTTACCATCGCGTTCTGGAAGTCGAAAAAAGGTTCCGGATACAAGACGTGCTTCGGCCGCCACTGGACCACCGCGTCGGACCACCAAAGGCCACCGTGCACCACCGCCGGCCTCCGGCCACCTTGCCGGAATCCTCTAACCTCTTTCTACCATCTCTCTCTCTAAAATGCAGAAACATGATGAATAATGAATGAAAAGTGGGGGTAGCCCACTTATATAGGTTCGGTTTAAACGAGTTTTACGATCGCGTTTCGGTCTCTCGCTTCAACAATCCCGCTGCTTCAAGTGGCGTTGTATTTTTCAAATACATTTCGTAAAAATATTTATTGCGTTCCAGACTTAAATTTGTTTCGTTAACTTATTATTTCCGCTAATAAGTTATTATCAATTGTATCTCCGTCTCGGTTCCGTGTTACTTCAAACTTAATAAAACCAGTGTAGTTGTTTTTCCCAAAAATAACCCATCCAAACTTTCCGCTAATAAGTTATTATCAATCATATCCCCGTCTCGGTTCCGTGTCTATTCGATTTATTTTATCCACATAATAAATCTCAAAATGCGACAACAGTATTAACTTTTGCAAACTAATCGGTACAGGTGCTTTAACGACCGTGTTCCAAAATACTAATTTGCATTTTCCGCTTCGTTATAACTTAGAATTGAGTCACGTTTTCGCCTTCGATCTCGGTTTTCAATCCTCTACACAACTCAATTGGATCCACCCATGGATATTTTCTCAAATATCGGGTTGAATATTCGCACGTTTAATCGAAAACATTCGTTTCTTCTAACTTATCACCAAAATTTCTTTATTTAGCATGACTTCTCACGTGCTTTCCTTTATATATGACCTTATTTATTAGAATAAAATAATATTTTAACTTAGGGTCTTAATTTCTCACTTAACCCGGCCTAAACATGTCTTAATCCCAATTATGGAATATAATAATACCTTTTATTTTACCGGGTGTCACATTCTTCCCACCTTATTTGAATCTCGTCCTCGAGATTCGACTATGCGTAGGGGGTCAAACATTCTAATGTGTTCCTTTAACTTTCTAGTTTGTCGACAGCTTACTTTCATACAAATTTTCAGATTCTTTATCGTCACCTGGTGTGTGTTTCTGATCTGAATAAAATCTTTATTCTATATTAACAACATCCTTCCATGATTGCCAGGTAATTTTTCTTGAGATGATAGCGTTAGCTACTTATCATGGTATGCGCTTTTCTATCAAGATCCTTAACTCTAGATCATAAGCTAAGTAGTTATCTTTATTAGTGAAACTGTGCAGCTTAAACACATACTCTATTTCATTATGTAAGCATACACCCAAACTTTGATAAGTCTACCAAAGTAAACCACTTGATCTTGTCTCTAGTTTAAACACTAGTTTTCTAAGGTTAATCTTGTCTCTGACATGAGGAGGAATTTATCTTGTCGATGCCTGAATTCATATTTTCCATCCTTCTAAGCTAGTCTTTCATGAAACGATACTAGTCGGTCTTTAGGCGGACTATTACAATTTTGTTCGTTTCGCTTCTTTAAAAGAGATTTATGCTAACGCCTTCTCTTTATATTGCTTCTTTCTATGACGAGCCATAAGGAGTATTGTCCTAAGATTATCACTTAGAGTCTAAGAGGTTTAATGTTTTTAAATAATGAAGTTGGTATCAAAGCTTACGCTTATAGCGAACTAGAAATTTCTGAAGAGAAATTCTAGACTATAACCCAGTATTTGAAACAAACATTTTCCCGCTTCGTTATAACTCAGAATTGAGTCACGTTTTCGCCTTCGGTTTCGGTTTTCAATCCTATACACTACTCAATTTGATCCACCCATGGATATTTTCTCGAATGTTTGGTTGAATATTGGCACGTTTAACCAAAAACATTCGTTTCTTCTAACTTATCACCAAAATTTCTTTATTTGGCCTAAATTGTCACGTGCTTTCCTTTATATATGACATTCTTTATTAGAATAAAATAATATTTTAAATTAGGGTCTTAATTTCTCACTTAACCCGGCCTAAACATGTCTTAATCCCAATTATGGAATATAATAATACTTTTAATTTTACTTGGTACCACATTACCAAACCCTGAGGTTCCGACGGTTTAAGCCCAAGTGCGCAATATAAAGTAGAAGTGCTGCATGTACAAGCTTAGGCATATAAACTCCGAATACCCACGTAAGGTAGGGGTTTTGCTTTAGTTATTATTTTATTATATTATGGCTTAGACAATAGTCGGGGGTATAGCCCAAGCCTTGATAATAATAATGTTTATATAGACTCGATATATACAAAGGTTATAGCTAAAATAATGTTTCTTAATGATTAAAAAACATAAGCTTTTACATACAAGATGAGATAGACAAATATAGTTTCTTCACGATTAAGAAACACAAAGTTTTATATTTACAAGAGATATAGTTAAAATTTATGTTTCTTCATGACTAAGAAACGTAAAATTTTACATACAAGGGTTACGGTTAATTGATGTTTCTTCTTGAAGAAGAAACCTATCATAAATGTTTCTTCATGAAGAAGAAACTCAGCACATGAATGGCAAATAAACGGAAAGACTACAGGTCTAAATATTATATTCAAACAAATGATCAGCCAAGGTTTAAAGCTCTCAAAACCAGACTAAAGGTCTGCAGCTGGATCAAGAGACGATCCGGGTATTTATATAAACCTATTTTATTATAGGCCAATCATCATTCATTCACAAAGGTTTTCAAACGAGATCACCACATCATTCAGAAAAGACAATTATAGATGAATACGTTAAACCTTTTACAGTCAGTCATTAAGATAAACGAGTTGCTTATCTTAACAAGTCAGTCAAATGTTATATGAGATTACGTGATCTCCAAATTTAAGGGATTGCGTGATACCTAAATTACAAGGTAAAAAATAAAAGCAACTCAGACTAAGTACACATGTGTCTGGATCTAAACATATTTGTCTAGCCTATCAATAAAGGCTACGTGGCCGCAGGCTAACAGTCATGACTAAAGTACTCCAATGGGCATCAGTTGCCGGAGAACCTTAATTGTGTGTATATGGCAAGTGGCACAAGTTCCCCAAAATAAGAGACGTTTCTGTTAAGTGTGTTCAAGAAAACTATCTTGTCAGTCAAAGATTTATTAAATATTTTTGAGTCAACGATTCACCAGCATACGCTGGTGTATTTTCCCTCACATTTTAGGGAAACAGATTTAGCACAAATAACAAGGAATTAGAGTCACTCATGGAATAGATGCTCGCTATATGGATATGACTCTGTTTTAATTATTAAAATATTGCGAACAAGATCAAACAAGGTTTGTAAATCAAATACTCAGATATTTTTTATCCAAGAAGTTTTCAAAATAAATTAATATTTTATTATAACCAAGTCTTTCGCTAAATAACCAGCAACTCTAATATATTCACAAAACAGGTACCAACTATGGGTCACACTCCTAGGCCCTAAGTCGGGGTGTGACAGGTTGGTATCAGAGCCATCGATCTTTGCGAATTAGGTAGTTAACTATACTTAAGCTTTGATCAGAGATAGATATCAGTGTTATAATAGGACTAATGGTCTCAGCAAAGTTGATATTTGATTAAAAGTACCAGCAAGCAATTAAATTATTACGGATAAGATAAGCAGTACGGATAAGATAGGAATGTATCAACTGCACACAAATGTCTGATCATTATTCTAGTCAAGGATCAAATAAGCCTCCATCAGGAAAAGGAATTGGATATATGGGAATTGTTATACTCTTAATTCCTATATCCAGTGATGAAGATTCCTACCAAACAACAATGGAGGAAGATTTAGACTCATTCAACACCAAGACCCCGCAAGTCCCAAAGAGTATAAACTAAAATATGCATGGACAAGGATCAAGTGGGAGCCAAGAAGCCAATAATATCAAAAAGAAAAGAAATGATGGCATATCCAGAAGAATATCCTCAGGGACAGGAATATTTTAATTTCGTAGAAAGAATGTATAACATTGAAGATGATTCAACTCATTATGAAATCAATGTTACCCAACTAGCTGAAGCAATGCGCAAGAAGGAAATGAATACGAAAAAGAAAATGAATTAGACGAAAACACCAAGAAGGACAACAAAATCAAGAAATTGATCATCCACTGGAAAAGTAGACGATAAATAAATTGTAAATAGTATAGCTGTCTACGGCGTAAATAAAAGATATGTTTTACTTTCTTCGAAATATTAAGCTTATCTTTAAATTATGTCAAGAATAGAAAGCACAACTCTCAGAGTAATACTTCCAATAAATCTAGAAGTGAGAGAAAATCCATCAAGATGAGGAAAAGTTCAGGTGGACAAATTCCAAAAGATGATTAAACTTCCATTTTCAACGTAAGTCAAAGAAATAGAAATTGAACGAGAAAGAGAGTTTAAGAAATTCTCATAGTCTGCTTGTACACAAGGTATGTACTAGTATTTCAAGAAAATACTCAAGAACAAATATATTCAGAAAATAATATAGTAATGATGAGATGCATGGATTTGTCATCTTATACGATTATCCCAACATCGTTCCTCAATCAACGAGAAAGCATCGAGATCGTGCCTTATATGAGATAGATAACCACAAGAAAGAGTTAGTTGAGGTCAGAGAAAATAAAAGGAAAAAGTCAAAAGGAAATCCTCTCGAAATACGACAAAACTATTAAACGTTTCATAGATAAATAAATCTTTTGTACTTGTATCGTTTGTTTCAGTGTTACGCAGTTGTTAAGAACATTTATTATGGATATATATATATAGGGTAGATTTCAAATGAGAACCCCTTTGAGTTTTAAAAATTCGAAAGAACTCAGCATAACAATTTTTTTTTTCGAATTTTTTTACACATGCGTAATATATGTAAGTTACATACACGTAAAAAAATTACAGAATTTTTTTCGATTTTTTTTTCTGGATTTTTTACACATGCGTAATATATGTAAGTTACATACACCGAGCCGACATTTTACACATGTGTAACGGACGTAAAAGTTAGTGTAACCACTTACATCTTTATTTTCTCTCATACTTTGACTTTTTTGCCAGATTTAATCTCAACCACATATTTCAATCCACCTAATTAAATGTGTGGCTTAGATGAAGTTCTTAAGTTCTTATAACTCAACATGGTTCT
This sequence comes from Bidens hawaiensis, assembly GCF_021521415.1. Classification (NCBI taxonomy): domain Eukaryota; kingdom Viridiplantae; phylum Streptophyta; class Magnoliopsida; order Asterales; family Asteraceae; genus Bidens; species Bidens hawaiensis. The sequence goes on from NW_027492155.1 coordinate 471,136, forward strand.
CAAAAGATCCCTCCTCTATATATATATATATATATAAGTTTCTTTCATACTTAATCGATTCTATTTACAGAATGTCGAATCCTAACAATCAAGAGAATAATGATGAAGCTTCAATTCAAAGAAGTAACATGAACATATCAAAAGCTGCCCAAGAGTAGAGGTGCACAAAAAACCCGAACCCGGACCCGAAAAAAATACTCGGAACCGGTTTTTTTTATACCCGGGTTTTTAATACCCGAACCCGTACCCGACCCAACCCGTAGGTTATGGATAGGGTATACATTTTAGTACCAAAACCCGTACCCGGAACCGAGCCCAATTTATACCCGGTAATACCCGGAACCGGTTACATACCAGGAACCGAGTTTTTCCAATACCTGAAACCGGGTTTTTCAAATACCCGGTCTATACCCGAAATTACCCAAAAATACCCCTAAAAATTGTAACCCTTTAAAAAAATCCAATCTATATCCGAAAAAAACATCAAAAAACCCAAAAATAGGGTTTTTTCAATACCAGAAAATAAGGTATTCAAATACCCGGTTTTAGAATACTCGGTTGCATACCCGACCCGAACCCGATGCATAGAGTATGGTTTTTATAGACAATATTCGGACCCGGACCCGAACCCGACCCAGGTATTACCAATACCCGATTTTCCAATAGCCAGTCATACCCGAACCCGGTTCCATACCCGAAACCGGGTATTTGAAAAACCTAATTTGTGCACCTCTACCCAGGAGATTCCTAAACAATATTTGGTCAAAATGCAAGAAATTATTCATAAAGCAATGACTCCTTTCATCGATGCAATGAAAGGAGAATCATATAAAAATAAATCTCAACATTCAAATAAGACTGTTAGAACTAATCCATATCGAAATCCTTCTAATCACGAAGAAAGCGTTCATAGTTCCAACATTAACAGTATATTCAATTGTAAATTCAAGAAACCATTAGTAATCTAAGGCTGTAGTTTCAAGAACTTCAAAGCTTATGGACCAAAAGAATTCTACGGCGACCAAGGTGCCATATCAGCATTACGATGGCTTGAGGAGATCGAGTCCATCATCATCATTAGTCAATGTACTGAGATTCAAAATATTCAGTACGCATCTCAACAATTTAAGGCGAAGCTTTAGAATGGTGGAACACCCTAATCATGCCAAAGGGTAGAGACACCTTGTATAAAATGAAGTGGGAAGCATTCAAAGAACTTGTATTACAAAAGTTCTTTCCTATGCATGAAAAAGATCTTATTCAAACTAAGTTTTTGAACCACAAGGTGGAAGGCACTAATCTCATGGAATACAATACTAAGTTTCATGAGTATTGTATATTAGTACCACACTTGGTAACACCCGGATCCAACAAAGTAACCCGCTACATGTGGGGTTTGCCTTAGGAGATTAGAGACATGGTGAGGTCTCATTTGCCTCAAACCGCTGATTCAGCCATGGAATTGGCTGGTTATCTCATGAATGGTCTTATCAGAAATCAAGAAGAAATTAAGAATGATAAGCGAAAGGAAAAAAGAAAACAAGGAAAAGAGAACGAATAAAAACAAAGAAAAGGAGGAAGGGTCATTCAAATTTACAAGACCAATCTTCCAGAGTTGTGGCATGAGACACCATGGGATTTATTTGAGACCAACTAACATTCCCAAAAGCAATCCGTTGGTAACATGTACCTTCTACAAGAAAATGGGTCATTCTGAAGATGACTGCAGAAGAAAGACAGTTGTATGTTTCAACTTTGGAGAGAAAGGACATTTCAGCACGGAATATACGAAAAAGACAAGCAGCGCAAGTGGAAGCTGTGCTAAGAAAGGAAATGCCAGAGTAAATATGTTAAACATACAAGAAGCATCTGCCAATCAAGAATAGAAGCAGATAAGAGTATGCCAAATGAATGTTCAAGATTCCAAGGCATTAGAAATAACTAATAGTTTAGTTAACTCTTATAAAGTGTTTGTAAACTCGTTTTAAACGAGAAGTTTTGTAACATTAATAGGGTCTTTAATTCCCTAATGTAAATGAAGAATAAATATTAGCATACAGATCGTGTCCTTAGACAAGAATGCTTATATAGAAAAGAGATAGTTGAAAGGTGAATATAAAGAGACTGTATGTTCAATATAGTCCATCCTCTATAGAAAGATTAATATAACAAAAAAGATTAATTAATTAGACGAGACATAACAACATGTCTTCTTAAAAGAAAATCGGTTATATGAACTTTGAAAGTTTCAGGAAATAATCGATGGATATAAACAGAAGAATAATGTTAAGATCATGGATCAAATGATAACATGACAAGTATGAGCATCTTAAAAGTTATCATGATAAATAAATTGAAAGGATTCGATAGAATGAATCCAAGAGATATTCTAGTTAACATCAGTAAATGTTTAGAATACAAAATGTAAGATAAATATTTAAACACAACTGACCACTGTGCTTAGCAATTTACAATTACTTATGATGTTCTGAACTATTGACTAATTACATCATTTAAGATGTAAGTTAACAACGATTAAGAGATTTCAACTATTCAACATTCAGAGTTAAACTCGATAATCTGATTAGATGGAATCTAATCATAAATCAACAAGTAAGATATGCCCACACCTAAGACAACGAATCTTGAGGACGAGATTCATTCCAAGATGGGAAGGATGTAACATCCTTAAAATTTAGATCCACATTTGAAAAATGAATAAAGATGAAGGACCAAAAATATTCCTAAGATAAGTAATGGGAAAATGAGATAAAAAGATAAAAGCATCTCATGTTAAAGAAATAAGGAAGCTCATCCCACATGGAAGGAAGGAAGAAAGTGGAAGCATTCCGCATGGGTATAAATAGGAAATAGAATTTCCTCCCACATTGGAAAATTATAAAACTTGGAAGCTCTTTATAAGATCACCGTGAGCCTCAATACGGGAAGGATAGGATAGGGGGTCTTCTCGTAACCACCCTCCGACGTGAGAATAAGTACCGCTCTTTGGAAAAATAAACTACTAAGTGATTGATGTTATCTTGGAGTTCTGAATGAATACCTTATGACGATGGAAAGGGTATTTATAGCCGGGGGTGAGGAACATGATTGGTGGGGTTATCACTATCCACAAGATACCTCCTTTTACCTGAAAGGACACGTGGTTTATTTTGATAGGAGATGACAGCTAGCCATGTGCATGGTTGTTACAGAAACGTCCAGCTGGCTTCTCCAGATTGACTGTGCCATCACGTGCTCTCCATTATTAGGGAATATTTCCCTCAATCTTCTTGAAGGCCATTTGTTGTAACCGCCTTTCTTTAATAACTGTGAAGTCACCCATTTATCTTTCCGCCTGTGGGAGGCTTCCGCAACTTGTTCAGATTTACTCATTTTCGCGGGTGTCTTTTGCGGTTCCCGGACTTCTGTTCTTTGGTGGATGGCTCTTACGTGTACTATGAGTGACCCGCCAAGATATTAAATGGGTCAAGGATTTGGGTCTTTCTGTGACCCTACCTCTATAACTAGCATATAGTTGTGTACTTTTCACGCCTATGTGCACCCTATCTACTACTAGGCATTTCCTACATGCTCGCGCCGATTACTAAGCTGTTTGATGTATCTGGGCACTTAGTGCCCACCTGTATCAACACAAGTTTGATCCCCGAGACTACGCAACCATAAACCCAATTACTATCATAACTAATTATAACCAACCTAACTTATGTTATGGGGCTATACCTTTCTGACAAAAAGTCTTCACTAGTACAATTCAGGCAATCCCCGCAAGCATTGCAGCAACACCTCCATGGCTCCATGCACACGCTCGGTCTTTCTTTGGGAGAGAAATTTATGACGTAGCAAGATTATTTATTAAGGTACACTGGTATTATAGGTGTACCCATTGTACCTCGGCCTATAAGGAATAAACCAAGAGAGATTCCAACACTCGAACGAGCATTAAAATACCAGGATCCTATAAAAGGGTTCCCTCTCTGAATTCTCTGTCTAGTGTGAGAGAGATGTGCACAAAAATAAAGAGCCCAAATTCCTCAATGTAAAGTGCTAGCTGGACCACAATACAAACCATATTTCTAAGATCATACAATCCATATGACCAAAACCATAGGTGACACCAAGCGGGTGATTTAATGGTAATTTGTTTAGAAGATAGTTGTGATATGAACCATATGATAACCGCACGGTCCATATGACCATCTTTTCAGAAATGATAATTTGGCCCCTAGAGTTAGATCTTTCAAGGATTGACATATTTGGTCCCTTAACTTTCTTTAACCAGTTTGAGCCTTTTAGTTCATGCTGTGTGTGATCATATCATCCTTTTAACATGCTAGGAGAATATAATTAACTTCAAACGTCTTTGTTTGATTCCTGAAGCTATAAATTTGCACTACTGATAATTTCGGTCCTTCGGACTTTCTAACACCATAACGAGTGATTCTTATGCATGGAATACATCATGAATATTGTATGTATACTCATTTTATATAGGGTGTTGCATATAATATCATCGTAGGCTTTTTAATATTATCTAACAAAACTAAATCGACCTAGAAACAGGAGAACAATAAAATATAAATTTTAATGAAGAAAACCTTGTGTCAAGGAGACCACCCAAAATATCTTGTCCTAGCATATAAATGAATCGTAGGAACACAAACGAGGCTGCTTGTTTTTGTTCATTCGGTTAAATTTAAATAAAATGAAAGTGTTATTCGTTTTATTATGTTTAGTCATCAATATTCCAACAAAAAAATGATTCATGGACACAAACAAATATCACCGAGAAAAAGGGAAAATAAACATGCACAGAAGAAGAAACATTAAGCAAACATCAATTTGTAATGGTCAAATAAGGTTACCGTTGATGGCATAAAAATGGCTACTAACTTCATGGTATACTCTAACCCTTCTTAACTCCATATAAGTATTATATCACTTATTTTCTCTTTTTCACTTCATTCATCTAAAGGAAATTGTTTAATCCATAAGTAATAACAAATCAATTAGTATTAATACATATTGTACCTTTTAACCCGTTAAAAGCATAATCCATGAGCTTTTTTTTTTTTAACAAACTTAACACTAGTGGGAAGTGGTTTAATACATATTTAAAGTGCCAAGTCATCTTAACTTATGTTGGGCGTTAGAGTACACCACCAGTGGCGGATTCAGAATTTTTTTTCAGGTGGTGCATTACTTTTATATGCTTTAATTTCATAGAATCAGGTATAAAAAATTCCAGGTCGGTTCGATGGTTCGGGCAAAGTTCATTACAAACTAACAAATTAAAAACTTACAAAATAACAAATTAAGCTAACAAACTAACAAATTAAAACTAAAATTTAACAAATAACTTAGCAACTAACAGCATCAAGAACAATTATATATTTAACAATGGGAGGAATCTAGGAATAGTAGCAAGGGTGAGTATGAGGAATGAAGAGAGACATCCACTGCATAGGTGTGTGTTTTATAAAACCCTAAATTGATATAAGGCTGACTTAAAGAAAATTTAAAAATTCGCTTGTTGCATGGAATTGAACCCATGACCTTCCATTTACAAAATTAGCAACTTACCAGCTAGTCCAACGCTTATAGTACAAACAAAGTGGTTCCTAGGAACCACCCGAGTTTTGAAATAATAGTGTATCGGTATATAGAAAATATTAGATGAACCACCATTTGCACTCTAAATCCGCCCCTGTACACCACATAGCCTAAACAAGAGTTTAAAGTTAATGGTATGTTTGGTTAGAGGTAATGAAATGAAGTGTAACATCCCGAAATTTCCAAAAATGATATTAATTATATTACTTAATAATAGAGGGAAAGTTTACTCGGGTTATCGGGATATAAATAGAGTAGGAGTTGGTATGGGTCGGGCTAGTGTTGGGTAATGGATATGGGTTATGGACTTGGGTTATGAACGAAGGAAGGAGAGTCCATGGGCTTAAGCCCATGATCCCTAATATAAATACCCTTAACCACCATTTCTCACATATTCCATACACACTCAAAACACACACATTCTAACCGATCAAGATTCGAAGCCGAGACCCGAGATTTTGTTGATAGATCTGAGTTGGTAAGGTAAGAACAAATCCAACAAAGCTAATATTACTGAAAATGGTTAGGATTGGATGGGTTAACCGGACCCGAAACCCAAACTGCCCAAATCGGACCCCTAAAACGTCGATTTTAGGCCGATTTGATGGTTGGGATTTGTAGGCGCCGATCATACGATTCCGTGGGTACCAAAATCGAGTTATTTGGATAAGAAACGAAGGATTTATGGGCAAACAGATCTGCAGCGCGATAACTTCGCCTGCAAGATTAAGTTCGCCTGATGAACTTCGCCTTCAAGCGTAACTTCGCCTAAGGATAACTTCGCCTACGGCCAAGTTCGCCTAAGGATAACTTCGCCTACGGCCAAGTTCGCCTAAGGATAACTTCGCCTGAAGCCAAGTTCGCCTAAGGATAACTTCGCCTGAAGCCAAGTTCGCCCGAGGTTTAACTTCGCCTGAAGCCAAGTTCGCCCGAGGTTTAACTTCGCCTGAAGCCAAGTTCGCCCGAGGTTTAACTTCGCCTGAAGTGAAGTTCGTTTAGAAAATAAATTAAAAACCTAATGGAAAATGTGTTAAGGCAGTTATCGAAAATAAATTTTTTCCAAGCTGACCTGGCAGCTTAACCCCAGCCAGGGGCTCTGCCCCTTGGACCCTGCTAGGGGCTGCCGCCCCTAGACCCCGCTGCCAGGGGCGCTGCCCCCGGACCCCCGTTCGTAGAGGGTAGTAGTTAAGACTAGAAAGATGATATGAGTAGTGATAGTTGTTTGATACGTGTACTTGTTATACAGTCAGCCGTGCACAGCTGAAGAAAGGGATTACGATTAACGGTGAACGTAACCGTGTTCAGGTGAGTTTCTAGCCCCATTCCTTGTTATGTTTTCGGGGCTATGTGCATACTCGATGTGTTGTTAATACATTTATCCTAAGTGATAAGTGTATGTCATATGTGATATGTGTGATAGATATGAATGATTGTTTGTCGGTACGCGAACGATCTTCGGATATTGCGCGTACTGTCAGGTTAAAAATAAAGGTACGAATATTATGTATCAAAGATGTATGAATATTTCAAATGAATACTTGTCGGGGTGTGAACGATCTTCGGATATTGCACGTAACGACAAGGGGTATGGTTGTTAAATGAATGAGGTAAAGAATGCCTAGAGTGTTCTTATGTTATAATGTAAGTATGTGTATACAGGTACACGAATGGCATGTGAGTTCTAAGTTCGACATAGTAAGTTAGGATGGCAAATCCCTCTAGCTTCTGTCGGACATAGACTCGGCTGGTGATGGCGTAGTTAAGGACTGCGAGCCTTATACGTGAAGTAGATGATATATGTAAACGTAGATAAGGACTGCGAACCTTATACGTAATGTAGATAGGCGTCAGCATAGGAAAGGACTGTGAACCTTATACGTGCTGTATTTGTAGCATAGGGGAGGACTGCGAACCTCGTACGTGCTATGAATTAGGTTGCAGCATAGGAAAGGACTGTGAACCTTATACGTGCTGTATTTGTAGCATAGGGGAGGACTGCGAACCTCGTACGTGCTATGAATTAGGTTGCAGCATAGGAAAGGACTGTGAACCTTATACGTGCTGTATTTGTAGCATAGGGGAGGATTGCGAACCTCATACGTGCTATGAATTAGGTTGCAACATAGGGAAGGACTGTGAACCTTGTACGTGTAAGGCCCCGTTACCGGTAACCCTACTTTCGTGTTGGATTTACTCATAAACACAGTTCTAAATATCAGAGTTAATTAAAAACTTTACGCGGAATATAAAGCTTTCATAAAACATTACATATCAATTCATAATCATGTCTTTAAACATTCCTCTTGTCTTTCAAAATCAGAACGTAACTTATAAAACATATCGGATCTTCAGATGCCAGGCTTTAGTCTTCTGCCATGTGTCCTCCACTCAAGCCAGCTGTCTCATCCTACTCACCTGCGTGCATACTAAAAGTCAGCTACGCTGAGTGAGTTCTAGTTAATCATACACTACCATACAATACCTTGTTACATACATACGTACTTAACCTCATAACTTTCTTTCATACACACATAAGTACTCATACCTTCATTCTTACTTACATACTTTCTTTCTTACTTACATACTTTCTTTACATTCATAATCATACGTTTTAAAGAGCCTTTCGCCCTATAACCTCACAGATATTATAAGGGTCTGGTCCCTAACATCACAGATATTATAAGGGTCTGGTCCCTAACATCACAGATATTATAAGGGTCTGGTCCCTATCATCACAGATATTATGAGGGTCTGGTCCCTAACATCACAGATATTATTAGGGTCTGGTCCCTAACATCACAGATATTATTAGGGTCTGGTCCCATGTTTTCGAATATTAGTAGGGTTCGATTCCCTCTTCGTTACCATACAACCATACATCATACCTCGAGTATTATTAGGGCTCGGTACCCCTTTCGTAACCATACAACCATACAACCGTCATTTCCTTCTTTTATTAACTTTCTTACGTTCATACACATAAACATACATATCATACTTGCCATATTTATAACGTTACAACCTGACAGTACGTGCAATATCCGAAGATCGTTCACGAACCATCAAGCAATCATTCATACATATCACATATATCACCTATGGCATACACTTATCACTTTGGATAAATGTATTAACAACACATCAAGTATGCACACAGCCCCGAAAACATAACAAGGAATGGGGCTAGAAACTCACCTGGATCCTGTTACGCTCGCCGTTGATCGTAATTCCTTTCTTTAACTGGGCTCGGCTAACTGTATAATATTTACACATATCAATTAACTACTACTACTACTCGTTTTGTATTTCTATCTATATATGACCCACAACGAACGGGGGTCCGGGGGCAGCGCCCCTGGCAGCGGGGTTCTAGGGGCGGCAGCCCCTAGCGGGGTCCAAGGGGCAGAGCCCCTGGCTGGGGTTAAGCTGCCAGGTCAGCTTGGAAAAATTTTATTTTCGATAACTGCCTTAACACATTTTCCATTAGGTTTTTAATTTATTTTCTAAACGAACTTCACTTCAGGCGAAGTTAAACCTTAGGCGAACTTGGAAACAGCTTGGTTCGGGCTTGATTCGGTCGAATAGGGACATATCCGATCGAATCTGAGACACACTCGATCGAACTAGACACACACTCGATCGAACCAGTTGGGAAAACTCGTTCGGCTTGGTTCTGGCTTGATTCGGTCGAATAGGGACATATTCGATCGAATCTGAGGCACACTCGATCGAACTAGACACACACTCGATCGAACCAGTTGGGAAAACTCGTTCGGTCGGACATGGCACTTGTTCGATCGAATAGGAACTCGTTCGGTCGGATATGAAGCTCATTCGGTCGAATAAGATGGAGACCATTCGGTTGCTTCCCTATTCGATCGAATGGACTGATTCGGTTGACTCATTCGATCGAATAAGTCTGATTCGACGCCTTCAAGCTGGGCGACGGAGAAACCTACGGGTTTTCCAGATTTTCCAGATTTTTGACCCAAAATCGAAGTTTTTGACATGGAAATGTTCGGGATTGAAAGGGCTATCAATTCCTAGTGATTTTAAACACAAAGACCTGCATTTTGACACCAAAACAAGACGGTTTTTGACCCGAAAACTCAAGTTACGAAAATGGGAGTTTTTGCTCGATTTGAGGCCGAAAATGGTTATGAAAACGGATGATTTTCGAGAGGGACTTACCAAAAACGATTAGGAACAAGATTGTGGACTCGGATTTGTGATTTGAGAACTTTCTCTCTCTAGCTTCTCTCTCTAGAATTGAGAGTGTTTGGGTGCGGGAGTGAAAGGGAGTTAGTGAAATGGTATTTTGGGCTCGGGATGGGTATTTATATCTCTCGAGCCCACGGACCCAAGGCCCATTCTCATTTAACCCATCTTACGTAATCTAAGCCCATGACCCGTTCCTTTCTCGACATTAAATAACTAAAACGTGAAATTACTAAACATAACTTTCTTTTATTTATCATATAAAAATTTTAGGATGTTACAAGTCTTCCTCCCTTAAAGAGGTTTCGTCCCCGAAACCTAACTATTACATAAACAAACTAGGGTAAAACTTGCGCATCTCATCCTCGACTTCCCAAGTAGCATCTGATCCCTTGCGGTGTTTCCATATCACTTTGACCAAGGGTATAATCTTGTGACGAAGCTGCTTCTCCTTGCGATCAACGATCTTTATCGGTTGCTCGATGTAGTTCAATTGTTCATCAACCTCGATGTCCATTAAGGGCACGTGAGACGTGTCATCAGCTAGACACTTCCTCAGATGAGAAACATGGAAGGTTGAATGAATTCCTTCTAACTCATCGGGTAAATCCAGTTTGTAAGCTACTTCACCCACACGTTTTACAATCTTGAACGGTCCAATGTACCTCGGACTCAACTTTCCTCTTTTCCTAAAACGGATAATCCCCTTCCAAGGCGAGACCTTAAGCATCACATAGTCGCCAACGTTAAACTCAATTGGTCGTCGCCGCTTATCCGCATAAGACTTTTGTCTGTCTTGAGCGGCTTTCATTCTTGCTTTGATCTGATCGAACTTTGAAGACGTTTCTTGAACCACTTCTATACTTCCCATTTCCTTCTGACCAATCTCACCCCAACACACCGGGGTTCTACATCGTCTACCGTACAGCATCTCAAACGGTGGCATACCAATACTCGAATGGTAACTGTTGTTATAGGAGAACTCTGCCAGATGCAGATGATCATCCCAACTTCCACCAAAATCTAAAACGCAAGCACGTAGCATATCCTCAAGGGTTTGGATCGTCCTTTCAGACTGTCCATCGGTTTGAGGATGATACGCCGTACTGATGTTCAACCTCGTCCCCATAGCTTCATGAAATTTCTTCCAGAACCTCGAAGTAAACCGTGTATCCCTATCAGACACGATCGATAACGGTACTCCATGCTTGGTTACAATTTTTTTAATGAACAAGCTTGCTAACGTTTCTGACGAGATGGCCTCTCGTATGGGCAGAAAGTGAGCACTCTTGGTCAAACGGTCCACAATCACCCAGATGGTATCATGTTGCTTAGCTGTACGAGGTAGCTTAGTTATGAAATCCATGGTGATGTGTTCCCATTTCCACTCAGGTATCTCTAGCGGTTGCATCTTCCCACAAGGCTTTTGGTGTTCGGCTTTGACTTGTAAGCAAGTTAAGCACTTACCAACATAATCCACTACATCGCTCTTCAATCCTGGCCACCAGTAATCTCTTTTCAAGTCTTGGTACATCTTTGTAGCTCCTGGATGGATTGAGTACCTTGACTTATGAGCTTCATCTAAGATTCGACTTCTAAGATCACCATGGCGTGGGATCCACATACGGTCGAACCTAGTCTTAACTCCATGAGTGTTTTCCATCAACTCATCTTGCTGGCCATAAATCCTTTCCTTCTTTACTAACCCTTCATCTATTAACACTTCTGACTGCACCTTGATGATTTCTTCAAAAAGACTCGGGTTCATGATCAACTTGTATGACTTCACTGTTGCAAGGACTTCCTCATTCTTCCGACTTAACGCATCAGCGACCACGTTAGCTTTACCGGGGTAATACTTAATCTCACAGTCGTAATCCTTTATCAATTCTAACCATCTTCTCTGCCTCATGTTCAGTTCTTTCTGCTCGAAGAAGTACTTTAAACTCTTATGATCGGTATAGATAGTACACTTAGTGCCGTACAGATAATGCCTCCATATCTTAAGAGCATGCACTACAGCTGCTAACTCCAAATCATGCGTCGGATAAGTACTCTCATGGACCTTCAACTGTCTAGACGCGTAGGCTATCACCTTCCCTCGTTGCATCAACACGCAACCTAACCCTTGATGCGAGGCATCAGCACAAACAACAAAATCCTCATCACCATCGGGTAAAGTAAGGATTGGAGCTTGCGTGAGTCTTCTCTTTAACTCTTCAAAGGCTTCTTCTTGAAATTTTCCCCAACTGAATACTATCGACTTTCGGGTCATACCGGTCAGCGGTGCGGCTATCTTGGAGAAACCTTCGATGAATCTCCTATAGTAGCCAGCTAACCCTAGGAAGCTTCGTATATCAGTCGGATTCTGCGGAGTCTTCCAATTCGTTATCGCTTCAATCTTAGCTGGGTCCACGGTAATCCCCTCCGGATTAACCACATGACCTAAAAATTGCACTTCTCTTAACCAGAACGCGCACTTCGAAAACTTGGCGTACAACCTTTCTTTCTTCAGAACTTCCAATACCTCTCTCAGATGCTCGGCATGGTCAGACTCACTCTTTGAATAAATCAATATGTCATCGATGAAGACGATAACCGACTTATCCAACATCGGTCGACACACCCTATTCATCATGTCCATAAATGCTGCAGGAGCATTTGTTAGACCGAATGACATTACAAGGAACTCGTAGTGTCCATACCGCGTTCGGAACGCTGTTTTAGGGATGTCTACCTCTTTCACCTTCAGCTGATGGTAGCCTGATCTGAGATCTATTCGTGAGAACCAACTCGAACCTTGCAGTTGGTCAAACAGATCGTCAATCCTAGGCAAGGGGTATCTATTCTTTACCGTAAGCTTATTCAACTCACGATAGTCTATGCACATTCTCATACTTCCATCCTTTTTCTTCACAAACAAAACCGGTGCGCCCCATGGAGAAACACTCGGTCTGATAAAACCCTTGTCGAGGAGTTCTTGCAGTTGGGACATTAATTCCTTCATCTCGGACGGTGCTAGACGGTAAGGCGCTTTCGCGACGGGCTGGGCTCCTGGTATTAAATCTATCTGAAATTCTATTTCTCGCTCCGGTGGCAGCCCCGGAAGATCCTCAGGGAATACTTCTGGGTAGTCGCGCACAATAGGAACATCCTTCATTTCTTTCGTCTCGGCCGTAGCGTTGACAACATACGCCAGGTAGGCACCGCACCCTCGCCTTAACAAACCCTCGGCTTTTATCATCGAAATGACATTAAGTCCATAACTCTCCTTATCACCATAAACCGTCACCGCACTACCATCCAATGACTTTAACCTTATCATCTTACTTTTGCATACTATCTGAGCCTCAAACTCAGACAACCAATCCATACCCAAGACTACATCGAACCCTCCTAAGGCCATAACATACAAAGTAACAGGGAACTCATGTCCCTCTAACTCTATCTTACAATTCTTCACCATTTTTGTTATTTTCACCGAAGTGTCACTTGCGGTTTCTACTACAAAAGTTTCAGACACTCGGCAGCCTTTCATTTTAGCTAGTTTACTAAACGTCGTAGCTACAAAACTTCTATTCGCACCAGAATCAAATAATACAGAAGCGGAAACATCGTTCACTAGAAACGTACCTGTGACGACATCCGGAATCTGCCTGGCTTGTTCCTGGGTCAGCATGTAGGCTCTAGTTCTGGGCCTAGCTTGATCGGCATCCTTCTTTCCACTACCTCCAGCTACACCTTCAGTGCACTCCCTTGACATATGGCCTGTCTTGCCACATTTGTAACATGCTGGCTTCGCACTGCACTCATTGGCATAATGCCCTACCTTCCCACACTTATAACAGGCATTCGACCCCATTCTGCATTCTCCACCATGAGCCTTTCCACATTTGAGACAAACATTAGAACTTTTACCCCACTTGCACTCACCACCATGCCTCTTTCCGCAGGTCTTACACGATCTCTTCTCCCACACTTTCTGTTTCTTATCCCTGGAGTTCCATAACTGAGTACCGGGTCGTTTAGCAGGAGTGACCCCTTTCTTCTCTTTCTCTTCGTCCCTTTCCACCCTATCATCCGCGGCCACGTCAGCATAGACCATTTCCGCGAGTCCAACAGCCGAATCAAAAGTAGCAGGTTGAATCGCCCTGACTAACATGCGGACCTTTTGTGGCAACCCCCTCACATAACACTTGATTCTCTTGACCTCAGTGTCAACCATGTCAGGCACCAACCTAGATAGTCGGTTGAACTCCGTGGTATACTCACGATGCGTCATCATACCGGCTTTTAAATTCTGGAACTTCATCTCCGTTCTTTCAACCTCGGCATCTGCACAGAACTTCTTCATTACCAACTCTTTCAAATCTTCCCACTTCATCCCTTTGATCTCTTCACGGGTCTTCCTCTGCTCCACACTCTCCCACCAATACATAGCCTCATCTATGAATGACTGAGTAGCATAGCCCACAGCTTGGTCGGGACGGCATTCGCTAATGCGGATAACCTTGTCCATAGCGGTTATCCACTGGAGAGTAGCGATTGCGTCTCCTAAACCAGTCAGCTTAGGCGGGTCACAACCTTTGAAGGACTTATAGCTGCACCCACCTTGTCCTCCTCTCCTATCATCGACTTTCACAGACTTATCCCCACTCGAGGCCCCTCTTTCACCTTCCCCATCCCTTCTACCATCACCACCCGCTCCTTCAGCAGTTCGTTCACGGCTTCCAGCAGATCCTTCGGGATTCAGGTTCTTCACAGCAGCAACTACAGCCTGAACAATGGCTGCTTGAACTGCAGGGCTAAGTTGAACTTCCTCGTTGTTGTTCTGGTCTCCTCCAGCTGCGCTTCCTTCATCTTCGGTGTGGGAAGCTTCTTCTACCGAGGGTTGCCGGACAAGACGAGGCCTGCCACGACGTCCAGTGCGACCCCCAGCTTCAACAAATTCTCCAGCTCCAGCCATCAGTATTCTAAAGGGAAAAACACAAACATCATCACTCAAGGAACTATCTAGTACAAGGATAGTAAGGCTAACAGGTAATAACAGTGGCCAGTTGTGATTAGCTGATCACGTTACTTTCCGTGTCATATACACTTCCCTTTATGAGTCTATTTGTGCTGGTTCTACTTAAGCAGTTTGTCAATTTAAACAGTCAATTATTCCTATCCCTATCGTTCACATATCCTTTCTTTCTTATTAACATACATCATTTAATCATGCACTTTACCTTTACTGATCTTGCTTGAGCGACACATGGCATTCTTGAACTGGCATCTTCTTTCCTTTCTTACTTAAATCCCATTCTCTGTTCGAGTCTAAGCATGTAGGATGCTTAAATCTCTCGAACTTTGCTCTGATACCAACTTGTAAGGCCCCGTTACCGGTAACCCTACTTTCGTGTTGGATTTACTCATAAACACAGTTCTAAATATCAGAGTTAATTAAAAACTTTACGCGGAATATAAAGCTTTCATAAAACATTACATATCAATTCATAATCATGTCTTTAAACATTCCTCTTGTCTTTCAAAATCAGAACGTAACTTATAAAACATATCGGATCTTCAGATGCCAGGCTTTAGTCTTCTGCCATGTGTCCTCCACTCAAGCCAGCTGTCTCATCCTACTCACCTGCGTGCATACTAAAAGTCAGCTACGCTGAGTGAGTTCTAGTTAATCATACACTACCATACAATACCTTGTTACATACATACGTACTTAACCTCATAACTTTCTTTCATACACACATAAGTACTCATACCTTCATTCTTACTTACATACTTTCTTTCTTACTTACATACTTTCTTTACATTCATAATCATACGTTTTAAAGAGCCTTTCGCCCTATAACCTCACAGATATTATAAGGGTCTGGTCCCTAACATCACAGATATTATAAGGGTCTGGTCCCTAACATCACAGATATTATAAGGGTCTGGTCCCTATCATCACAGATATTATGAGGGTCTGGTCCCTAACATCACAGATATTATTAGGGTCTGGTCCCTAACATCACAGATATTATTAGGGTCTGGTCCCATGTTTTCGAATATTAGTAGGGTTCGATTCCCTCTTCGTTACCATACAACCATACATCATACCTCGAGTATTATTAGGGCTCGGTACCCCTTTCGTAACCATACAACCATACAACCGTCATTTCCTTCTTTTATTAACTTTCTTACGTTCATACACATAAACATACATATCATACTTGCCATATTTATAACGTTACAACCTGACAGTACGTGCAATATCCGAAGATCGTTCACGAACCATCAAGCAATCATTCATACATATCACATATATCACCTATGGCATACACTTATCACTTTGGATAAATGTATTAACAACACATCAAGTATGCACACAGCCCCGAAAACATAACAAGGAATGGGGCTAGAAACTCACCTGGATCCTGTTACGCTCGCCGTTGATCGTAATTCCTTTCTTTAACTGGGCTCGGCTAACTGTATAATATTTACACATATCAATTAACTACTACTACTACTCGTTTTGTATTTCTATCTATATATGACCCACAACGAACGGGGGTCCGGGGGCAGCGCCCCTGGCAGCGGGGTTCTAGGGGCGGCAGCCCCTAGCGGGGTCCAAGGGGCAGAGCCCCTGGCTGGGGTTAAGCTGCCAGGTCAGCTTGGAAAAATTTTATTTTCGATAACTGCCTTAACACATTTTCCATTAGGTTTTTAATTTATTTTCTAAACGAACTTCACTTCAGGCGAAGTTAAACCTTAGGCGAACTTGGAAACAGCTTGGTTCGGGCTTGATTCGGTCGAATAGGGACATATCCGATCGAATCTGAGACACACTCGATCGAACTAGACACACACTCGATCGAACCAGTTGGGAAAACTCGTTCGGCTTGGTTCTGGCTTGATTCGGTCGAATAGGGACATATTCGATCGAATCTGAGGCACACTCGATCGAACTAGACACACACTCGATCGAACCAGTTGGGAAAACTCGTTCGGTCGGACATGGCACTTGTTCGATCGAATAGGAACTCGTTCGGTCGGATATGAAGCTCATTCGGTCGAATAAGATGGAGACCATTCGGTTGCTTCCCTATTCGATCGAATGGACTGATTCGGTTGACTCATTCGATCGAATAAGTCTGATTCGACGCCTTCAAGCTGGGCGACGGAGAAACCTACGGGTTTTCCAGATTTTCCAGATTTTTGACCCAAAATCGAAGTTTTTGACATGGAAATGTTCGGGATTGAAAGGGCTATCAATTCCTAGTGATTTTAAACACAAAGACCTGCATTTTGACACCAAAACAAGACGGTTTTTGACCCGAAAACTCAAGTTACGAAAATGGGAGTTTTTGCTCGATTTGAGGCCGAAAATGGTTATGAAAACGGATGATTTTCGAGAGGGACTTACCAAAAACGATTAGGAACAAGATTGTGGACTCGGATTTGTGATTTGAGAACTTTCTCTCTCTAGCTTCTCTCTCTAGAATTGAGAGTGTTTGGGTGCGGGAGTGAAAGGGAGTTAGTGAAATGGTATTTTGGGCTCGGGATGGGTATTTATATCTCTCGAGCCCACGGACCCAAGGCCCATTCTCATTTAACCCATCTTACGTAATCTAAGCCCATGACCCGTTCCTTTCTCGACATTAAATAACTAAAACGTGAAATTACTAAACATAACTTTCTTTTATTTATCATATAAAAATTTTAGGATGTTACAGTACGTGTTGTGGATGTACTATGGTATAGGGAAGGACCGCGATCCTTGTACGTACCATAAATGGTGAACATAGGTAAGGACTGCGAACCTTGTACGTGTTCACGACCTTGAGTACAGGTATAGACGGTGAACTATGAACGTACTCTCGGTAGACTGAGGTTAGTGATTGTAGATATGTATGTATGTAAGTATGATAGCATGTATGAATGTAGAACAGAAGGGTAACTAGTGAAGTATGGATATGTATCTACGGATATGTATGTATGTGTATGTATTGTATGGCGTTCGATTAACTAGAACTCACTCAGCGTAGCTGACTTTTAGTATGCACGCAGGTGAGCTGATTATAGAGTTAGCATGAGGATGACACACGGCATGGATTGAACGGCTGGCATCTGAAGAAAGAAGTAAAGATGTTTTAAATATAAAGTTTTGTGTTATGGTATCAAAGAAAAGATTTAATGTTTTGTAACAAATGATTGACGTTTTATATTCCGCGAAAAGTTTTAATAAACTCTGATTTGAAGAACTGTGTTTATGAGTAAATCTGAAGCTAAAGTAGGGTCACCGGGTTCGGGGCCTTACAAGAAGGGGGAATGGAATGGACAAGAGAATGAAATTGATCATTACCATTCCTTTGTTTTGTTTGATTAACTTATGGGAATGAAATGAATTATTACTTTATGTTGTTTGGTATCCAAAAAATTGTATGATTGAAATAGAAATAATAAAAACACTCCTATCTCAAAATAAAATTTTTTTTTACAAAAAAAAAAAACCGCAATGACGACGGTGGTGGTGTTAGCTCCGTCGACGAAAATGACGGTGGCAGTGGCGACGGTGGTGGTGGGGGTGGCGGCGATAGCATTGGTAGTGATGGCGATGATAGGGTGGTGGCAACGGTGGTGGTGATCAGGCAGCGACAGTGGTGCTGGCGGTGATGGTCAGGCGGCGACGGTGACAATGTTTGTGGTGGCTACGACGACGATGGTGGCGGTGGTTGCGCTGGTGGTAAGGTGGTGGTGGCGATCATGTGTTACTGGTGGCAATGGTACTGGTGGTGGTTGTTGTTAGGTGGTGGTGGTGGTGGTGTTGAGAAAGTAGGGTAAAGGAGGAATGAAATGAAAAAAAGAGGGTGGGGGTGGAATAAATGGTTTTGATGGAATGAGATTCCATATGTAATGGAAGATTCCATTCCATTGAGCAACCAAACACCACTTTTTTCATTCTCGTACAATGAATCACTCTATTCTCCCTATCATTCATACATACCAAACACTACCTAAATGTTACTAAAATGGGAAAATGGGGCTTACCAAATGGGATGAACAAAAGATTTTAAATTTAAAAAATATTAAATTAAATGTATTCTAAATTAATATAAACAATAGTTAACTTTGAATACGTATACTAGCCAACATATGTATATATATATATATATAAACGAATGTAAATAACAAATATAAATGAATGAATACAAATAAACATAAATAAACAAATATAATGAGCGAACATAAATAAATATAAATCATGTTTAAGAACATAAATTGAACAAAGGAGGCATATTTTCACGTTCACTTGTTTAATTAATTAAACAAAAAATTATATCCACAGCGTACCCTTAAAGTGGAGGGGATGAAAGCGGATAACCCCTTCCAATACCCTGGGTTCGCGGAACACCTCCGCCACCCCCCAAAAAATTGCCGGATAGGCATGATTTCCGGGTGTTAATGCCCGATGGTTGTGGGAAACTTTTGAACGTTGCACCGTTATTACATAACAGTTGCACATTAAATTTATTTCTTTCTTTGGCTTTTAAATTGTTTCTGTTATAAACTACTTTTTTACCCCGCGCAACATTACCCGGCGCGTTGCGTCGGGCAGGTCGGTAAAACTCAAACAGTGGTAAAACTCAAGCGTTGAGCCAATAAGTCGACGCGAATTCGATCGGTTTCGGTAACGTGGGTTATTGTACCGTAATTAAAACCAAATATAAAACAAAAAAATTATAAAATTTGAAGTGGACCAATGTGGTGATGTCTGTCGGTAAAACTCAAGCATTGGTAAAAGCTGACCATTGTCGATCCCGGACGTTGAGGCGGTGAGTCTACGGGTAGTCTATCGGTTTCCATCATGTTTGTTATGATACCAGAACTAAAAAAATGGCGTTCGGTCAGTTTTCGTTATTTTCTTTACGCTGACTGAACTAAAAAACATAAACAAAATTTACGGATCAGTTCGGTGCCGCTGGCCCAATAGAACACTTGCGACACCAAACTTGTTATTTATTATATAGCAATAATACACTCACTCTCTACCATCAATATGTACACTATTTTTCAACTATTTTTGCTCTCTTATATTTCTGTCAACTTTTTAATATATTCCCTAAAGCATCGTCTTATGAAGAAACTAAATTTTGAACCGAGAAATATGATAGGGTCACCAAGATGGAGTTATAAAAAGTAGTAACGTTAGCTTTATGTAGCAACCAAAGACTTGGACCCGGTGAACTAACGAATTTTAGGTTTTTCGCCACGAGTTTTGAACTGTTGTGTGTCAGAGAGAGGATCAAGCGACCGCACAGAGCATCAAATGTGTTCGGAATGGCAAAGTATGATGAGACAAATTAACGCTTGCGATAATGACACATTTGAAATGATAATGAGAGTTAATTAAAAGCCGATTGAATTGCGAATAAAATTTTTATGTATTTTTAATGAATAAAGTATTGTTTAATTGATAATTTATTCATTTTTATTTAGTTTTATGATTTTAAATTTATAATTTATTAGTAATTTTTAATTAAAATTAAAATTCTTTAGAGTAGTTCAGGGTAAGTGCCACCATTCTTTAGGGTAGTCGAGGATAGTTCGAAGTAAAAATAAGATGACAATACAAGATTGGTCGGTTCTTAAAATAATTTAAAATTATTGGGGATGTTTTCCCTCGTCCCTTTTTACCACATGTCAAAAATCGTCTTATTTTGTAGCTCCTCCACTATACATAGCCTTATAAGCTTTCCTTGCACATAACATGAAATCCATAATTCTCCTTTTGAAGTTAGGGTTGTAATTTTCCGCCCGTTTTCCCATCTCCCTCCCGATGCTTCTTGAAAAAGAATACGCTCACCAACAAAAGAACAAACAATGTTGGATTAAAATACATCTATAGAATATAGTTCCATCAATAGTACCTCTCATCATCATCATCATCATCGTACTCAGTATATCCCACCAATAGCAAAGCTATGGTAGGGTCTGAGGAGGGTAAGATGTAGACAGTCTGAGGAGGGTAATAGTACCCCTCTACAACAAAAACTATCCTCATGCATGTTTGTATCATTAATTAATCTATGAAAAGGCATCTGGTGGACGTGTTCGATTTTGGTGACATGCAGTAATATCCAAACGACAAAAAAAAAGAGAAAAAAGGATAGAAAGAGGCCACCACAAATGCAAAAACAGGCTACAAAAGCACTAAAAACATCAAGCACATGCTGTCTACACACTTGCAAATCTTTAATAGAAATACACCCATTGGTTGACTTGGCATTTACTCAATAAATCAAAATAGCATGCGTATTTGCTGATAATCCTCAGTCCAAGTGATTATTTTATAATGGAGAGATCTTGGGTTCAGGGCCGGCTCCGAGAAAGCAAAAAAAAATTTTGGGTCGAAGGTGAAAATTTTTTTTAGGCCTTAAGTAAAAGTAGTATATTGTTGGGTTTAAACAGTCTAAATTTTATATGGGCTTACTTGGTTATAATTTTAGTTGTGTAAAAATTTTTGTATAAAAAAAAAGTTTAAACATGTCTAAAGTAAGACTAAAACCCACAGCCTCTTGATTGTGAGTAATATCTATTTGCCACTAGACCAAGCTAGTGGTTATGTAATTGTGTTTAAATATTAAATATACATAATGTTTTTAATAAAAACAAATATAATTTTTTTCAAAAAAGAAATTTCGGGTCTAGCAGGGTGTCGGGCCTGTGACCGTCGACCATCCAGCCACACCCATGGGCTGGCCCTGCTTGGGTTTTTAAGACTTCAAGTCTCATATGTGACAAAAAGGGTTTTGGGATGGGCCATGAGGTTTTTTTCACTTATGGTGAGCTTTCCTTTAAGGATGGTCTTCAATACTCGAGGAATGGAGATAATCATGTGAGCCAGTGGTTTAGCAGAAATCCAAATTATACGTTAAAAGAAAACATAAAAGAGACATGTAAGCATACACCTTTTTAAATAAACTTGTGACGTTATCGTAAAAGAGTTTGTTAGACTTCTAAAAAAGAGTCATTTACATGATTGACTAAGATGGCACTTGGTCACACCAAAATACACTCTCTTTCCTTTGTTCTCTATCCTCTCACAAACACATTTTTGGTGCATTATTCATCAAGAATCCCACCATACTCTCTTTTCTCCAAATCATAACCTCTTTCATCCACACCACATGTTTCTTCTTAAAAACACCCAAAGAATCCCTTAAACCATTAGCTATGGGTGGCTTGGGGGGCGCTCCAAGGGCGCCTTTGGGCTTGAACACCGCCAAGGGGTGGCTTTGAATGGGCGCTCGGGGGGAGGGGGGATTCACGAAGACCAACGCCATATGGGCTTTTTGTGGGCCCTCCTCCATCCCAATGGTATTATTATTTACTACCGTTTCAAAATTAAAAAAAAAATTTCCTGCTTTACTCAAACAACTTTCTATAAATTCTCAAACCAAATCTCAAACAAACACCATAATTTTACTCAATCAAATCTCTCTACACCATCATTTTACTCAAGAACTCTCTCAACTTTCTACAACCATGAATCCGAGGTCAAAACCCAAACCTAAGCCCGAACCCAAACCTGATCCTGAACCCGAACTCATGGGATCCTGCTCAATTGTGGTGAGCTAGTTTGCTCGCAAATAACAATGACCCGAATAACCCTTTCTTTACCAACCAACAAGGTCATCGACCCGTAATGCCACCACCTATTCAATCGTTCATCGATATGTCAAGGTTAAAACAGACTCAATCAAAAGATGAAATCACAAGAATGCATGAAGAAAGAAAATTAATGCATGCAGAATACAAAAGCCATGCATGATGAAATAAAAAAAGTTCAATTGGAGAGGCAACGAGACAAGGATTTCAAGTTCTTCGCAAATGATCTATCACATCTAGATCCGGCCACGCGGGCTTTTTTAGAAAAAAAAAAGTAAAGATAATGGCCAAATATGAAAATGATGACAAAGACAGGCACGGTGGGCTCCAAACACCGCCGAGGGGCGCCGATAGGTGGGGCGCGGAGGGGGGAAAGGTGGAGGGAAAGATGGGTGCGGAAGGAGGGGTGAGATGGGGGGGCCCACCACCAACGGTAATATATATAGTCGTTTAAAAAAAATTAAAATTAACATTTCTATATAAATTCAAACCTTTTTCTCAATTTTACTCAAACAACTTTCATATTCACACCAAATTTAACCATCTTCACACCATTCATCTTCACACCAAATCATGAACCCTAACTCGAACCCGAACCCAAACCCGAACACGGGCTCAAGCTCAACACCGAACCCAAACCCGAACCCAAATAAAAACCCGTGGGATCCGAGTTGTATGTGGTGGGCTAGTTTCTCGCAAATAACGTCGACCTTAGCAACCCGTTCTATGCAAACCAACAACGACCGACGATTCCTCCACCCATGCCACCGTTTACCCCCGATATGTTCTTTCGGGCGCCAATGCCGTATACGTCCTCGCAAGTACCACAAACCCAAATACCCGAAACGCAAGTCCCGCGTCCAAAAAGAAGTTATAAAAAAAAGAACCCGGGTGACGTTCGAACAACTGAAAAGGGCGAACGACAAATGTGGGAAGCGGACGAGGTAATGGCGTTAGCCTTAGCGTGGATCGACTCTTCCGAAGACTCGATTCAAGGTATATTATAAAAATATTTATATGTTTTCCATGTTATATTTTTTTGTTTACTAATATTAAGCTTTTATATGTATCGAAGGTGACGGCAAACATTCGCCGGAGTTTTGGGTACAAATACGCACCAAGTTCTTTGCTTTAATGGGTCGAGGAGAGTATCGCGGGAATGACTCCGTCTACAACAAATGGAAGTCATTACGCACACAAATAACCGACTTCATAGCCGTTCACACCCACATGCAGAACAACAGAAAAAGCGGCATGGGCGATGCCGATGTGTTGGAGGCATACTTAAAACAATACAAAGCCCTTTATAATAAAGATTTTAGCATGTTGGATGTTTGGAGACAATGCATAAGCTCGCCAAAGTGACATACGGTCCCGACATCATCACCACCGTGACCGTCCAAACGGTCAAAGAAAACGTCTACTTCGGCCGATCAATCGCTATCGCAGCCCATGTCCGATGGTCGTTGTCAAATTAATCTAAACGAGTTGGATCCGGAATTAATTTTTGACGAACCGGATGAGTTTCCGCGACCGTTAGGAAGAGATAAAGCCAAGGCGGCGGCTAGAGGTGGAGGATCTTCGTCCAGAACCACATCCTCTAAGAGTTCCGACACGAGCTCGCATCTTGAAAACTTGGAGCGGAGGCTAGCCGAGATTGCCAACATTAAAAAACAAAGACAGGAGGGCCTCATGAAGGTGCACGAAGAAAGAAAGGCGATGCTTGCGGAATACAAAGCGATCCACAAGGAGCGAACGAAACAAAAGGAACTCAAGCTCATCACAAAAGATCTATCGCATCTAGATCCTGTGTCGCGGGCGGTGATGGAAGAAAGAAGAGCAAATATATTGGCCAAATATGCAAACGAGGACGAGGACGACGAGCATTAGTTATATTTTTATTTGTAGGATTTTTATTTTTATTTGTATGGTTTTTATTTTTATTTGTATTTGTTTTTTTATTTATATGTTTTTTTATTTTTATTTGTATTGGTTTTTTTGTTTTATAAAAAAAAAATAAAAAAGGTTGGGCTTCGAAGCCCCCTCACCATAGAGGATCATTATGCCCAGAGACTTTGATGCCCCCCTCCCCCCCAGTGCCTACGTGGCGCTGACGTGGCACTGTGGAGGGGCTTCGAAGCCCCCCACCATAACACACAGCCTAAGAGCGTTATATATATGAGAATAATTGTGTCATAGAAGTTAATTTATGAGAATAAAGATGCCAAGGACGAGTTCTTTCAAGCCGGGAGGAATGATGTCCGGTAAATGACACGACATCTAGGTTCATACGCGAATCAGTGAAAATATGGAACACACAAAAACGACAATAAATCTCAACTTCACTGATTTTTCTTATTTTCATTAATAAGAAAACTGTGATCAGCTTATGTAATTTTTTAGCGTCATATATTAAGTTTATTAGTTGCCAAATTGATGACATATGGTTAAAGCCATTTATAGATACATGTTTGTAGGGTTGAGTTAAACAAAGGGTAACAAAACTAAGAAAGATGAGAAGTAATAATTTATTATCTTATATCAACTGTGGATCAAAGGAGGAAGGATATAAAAGAAAAAACATATTTTTTCTATTCACATGCAAGACACACGTCAATTCCTACATCATTTTAAAACATCTATAGCTTTTTCTTCGACATTTCTTTTAAAAAAGTTCACCATAATACAAGCGTTTTTTTATCTTTAATGTGAGTATGACTTTGTTTTATAAAATTAAAAAAAATGATGTCATTGTGTCTTATGTTTATCATTGTGTCTCTCTATTTATCATTGTGTCTTTATGCTTATCATTATGTTTTTTTTAAGTGATGGAATCTGAAAAATTGTAATAATTAAATAACACCGTATACTTGTAATATGTAAATATAATAATAAAATAACAACTATATTTAATACATAAAAGTATAAAACATAATTATTAATGCATAATACACAATAACATAAAACATAAAACACAATAGTGAATATATATTACACAATGATCTGAAACGTAAAACACAATGATAATTACATAATACACAATGATCTGAACATAATACATAATGGACATAGTACACAATGTCTAAAATAAAATGATGAATAGAAAGACATAATAACTAACAAGAGACAAAATGATGAGTATAAAGATCCAAAGCCGAACAAAAGACACAATGACGTACGTTTTGTTTTAAGTTTTATCTTTAATATGTCTAACGATTGAAAAACACAATGACCATAACCTATAACACAATTTAAAAAACACAATGACAAACCAATAACATAATATATAAAAACCCACTATTTTTTTTATTTTTATACATTAATATGGTACTCATATTAAACATAAAAAACCGTTTGTTATAATGGTGATTTTATTTTAAAAAAATTTGTCGTATAAAAGATTTATAAACGTTTGAAAATGATAACATGTGGAGAGAGAAAATCACCAATATGGACTATTCCATATATGTCATTTCCATCATTTTTTATCCTCAAATTAATCACAACAATTCAAATATAAAATCAATAGACTAAATTACTTCTCACTTCTCATTTTTTTGTTTACTTTCCATTTTAACCTAACCACATGTTTGTAACCTTAAAAATGCATCCAATAGTCTCATATTTTCTCCCAAAACGTTGGTATTCACTTTTGTATGAAGTTTCTCCCAAGTTGAGAATTTATCAGAAGACTATTACAACGTATCTAGTTTGATGCTTTCATCTTGTATGATATACGATATTCGAGCATTCCCATTTGTGCCATTGACTACTACTATTGACTCATTTGGATAGAAACCTAATGTGTTTCCTTTACATAAACTTTTTGTTCTTCCAAAATCATTAGAAGGATTTCAAAATAAGAAAATCTGATTTTGTTAGTTCTACCTTTTCGAAGTTGTTGAATAATAATTTCATTTCAGAAACTTGCTGCAATCGGTTTATACCTTCTGCACTATTTGTTCTCATTGGACCTTGTTATATATAAAAAAAACTTAACTCCGTTAAGTTTTTTTTTTCTGAATTTCAAACTGATATTTTAAGACTTTTAATGGGAAGAAAGATAAGAACCGATTGATATAGAACTTATCACGAAACGATTGAATTTTGCTAGAGGGTGCTTGGAAATTGACTTCCAACTACAATGAATTTGACTACAAAGAGTGTTGAGGTGCCATCTACTCTATGTCCCTTGTGCAAGGATGGGTCGGAAATGAGTCTTCATTTATTTTGAGTGTAACTCAATGAAAAATATTTGTGTTTTAGTCGAAGATTGGTTAGAATTGAATCTCCAGAATTTGAGATGCCCCTTGGATCTTATGGTTTGACTTGATAATTCGGTGTTAAGTTCGGCAAATAAAGAGATGGTGGGAAATATTGGGTTTGTAGCATATTGGGCTATTTGAAAACTTCGTAATAACACATTTTTCTTGAAGAGTTATTTAAAGACAGAATTGCCATTTAATAAGTTGTTTATTTTCATTTGATCGGTACTCGAGTATCAAATATAAGTGCAAGTTATCTTGGATATAGTTGTGTTACAACGACGACTTTCTTATATTTAGGGTACCGCACTTCTCAAATTTGGAGAGCTCCGATGCCCTACTCTGGCTAGACTATGTTGTTCTTAACCGAACTCACGATGCTTCAGATTTGGCTTGAGCGTACCTTCGGATGCCACTTCACAGTCGTTGTGCTGCAACAAGAGTAGAATTCTCTGACATAACACACGGGGGAACAAAAACCCGGGTGGGCTCGGAATTCGAACTGACAACCTTGTATAAGGTCTTAACTTAAATCCTTCAGTGTTATAATCCACCAAAAGTGACACATGTGGGGATTAAACGTGGGTCTCTACTAGAGAACCTAAGCCTCCTACCATTAGGCCATAAGTGATTAAAATTTGAAATCCTATTTTAGTCATGCAATTTTTCATTTTTGCCCGTTTAATATGTTGCTAGTCGGTGCTATTAATGCAAATCCATCATAAAAATAAGTTTTAGCTAATGTAATAAATAAAACATAAAATAAATTAATAGTTTCGTATAGCTTTAATTACAAAATTATAAGTTTGAATTTTTGTAAATAATTTAATCAAAAAACAGAAAAGAGTTGAAAGAGAAAAAGACAAATAGATACAATCAGAAGATCAATCTATCATTTGATGTCGAGCATTCCTAACTTATTCTTAATCCTCATCTTTATAATTATATAAAAAAATCACTACATTTCTCTTTACTACGTAATTAAATAGTATTTTTTTATACTTTTATTATTATAGTTTTCTCTCTTCATCCTATAATTTACAAAAAAATCACCACCTTTTCTCCAATTTTAAAAAAAAATAATAATTACTTTTTCTCTCTCCACCCTATAATTTACACTCGCAACCACTCAAAACTCCACCTTATAATTTACAAACTCTACTTACAAAAGATTGTATGTTTGATAAAACTAGCTGGTAGCTGTAGCTTTTTAGATATACTTCGGTGTTTGGCAGAGTAGCTGAAACTTTTTAAATATATTTAGGTATTTGACAGAGTAGCTGGAGCTTTTAATAAAACTAATTGGGTGCCAGCGCGGTGCAACGGAGTTTGCGCGCAACCTGACATCAACCGCATAATCAGTGTCGGTACATGATTCACTTGATATTAGTGCACGCATAACCCGAATGCAGAAGTGTACTTCGTGCAAAGATAGTAAGCGTGTAATCGGTAGCGAAAATCAAGAAACAAAGCTAAAATATACAATAATTTCAAATAGATAATTTTTTAAACCAACATCTTTTGATCTGAAACCCTTTCCGACCTGACACTGTTTTAATCTGAAACATGTTCTGACCTAGCCCCTTTCGACCCAAAACCGTACCAACACGAACCGGACTAAATTAAACATTTTTTATCGACTCGTTCCGATCCTAATTTGGTCTTAGACATGACCCGAGCGTCTGACTCGACTTGTTGCCAATCATAACCGGTAAAGAAGTAAAGCAATATCATATTCAAATTAAAGAGAATAAAATGCTCTTTTTATTATGTAATTTATTTAAAAAAAATATTAACGTGTGAAAAAATTATGGACTTTTAAAAAGTTATGGGGGTAGTTAGAGCATTCTCATCTCATCCCCTATCTCCAAACCAAAAATTACACTAAAACTCACTTTATTTTCTCTCTTAATTTCAATTAAATAATACTTTTTATACCTTTTATCATTACATTTTCTCTTTCATTCACTCACAACCACTTTTAAAATATATTAAAAAATTATAGGGGATGAACAGTAACTTTTTAAATATACAGAAAAATCACTACTTTTTCTAAAATATAAAAACTCTTCACTCACAACACCCTGAATCACTCTCTAAATTATAAAAACACCCCTCACATAATATGAGGGGTTGTATGAGAATGCTCTTAGTTTTGAATGAGGGTAAAGTATGTAACTATTATATAAATTAAAAAAAGTTAATAGAAGTTCAAGTACTAAACATGTAAATTCAAATGTAAAAGTTTGTAGCTTTTTATCAAACGGTAGTAATAGTAGCATTTAAAAAATGAGCTTTTTCTTCAAACTTAAAAGCTTGAAGCTTCTTCAACCAAACAAAGCTTTTTATTAAGTATGAACTTTTTCTTAAAAGGTTGGAGCTCATAAAAGTTTTTTGCCAAACATACCCATGAATTGAATTTAGTTATCGGGCTCGGATGCGTCCGAAGATTGTAATTTCGATCTCAATTTGAAATTTGAATTCAGAATTTGTTAAGAAAATTCACAAGTATGGTTTTGCTTAATTCAAATTTTAATTTTTTAAATCCATTTTGAATTATCATCACCATTTCTTTAAGAGCATTTCCATCCCATCCTTATATGTTTGGTAAAGAGTTTTTAGGAGTTTTTAAGAGCTTTTAGCTTCAAGCTTTAAAGAAAAAGCTCATATTCAATAAAAAGCTTTGTTTGGTGGAATAAGCTTCAAGCTTAAAACTTTGAAGAAAAAGTTCCATGTTCAAACGCTACTTGGCAGTAAGTTTTTAGGAGCTTTTAGGAGCTTCTAGCTTCAAGCTTTTAAGAAAAATCTTCTACTCAATTAAAAGCCTTGTTTGATTGGAAGGAACTTGAAGCTTTAAGATAATGAGAAAAAGCTTAAATCTTGAAGCTCATACTAATAGCGTTTAGAAAAAGCTAGAAGCTTTTAGCATTTTAAATTACTTAAATAACCTTTCAAAATATATACATTTACTATAATATATTTTAGGTATGCCCATTTTGGTTATTTTATACATTTTATTAAAATCTCCAGCTACTCTGCCAAATATCTATATATATCTAAAAAGCTACAGCTACCAGCTATAGCTTCCAGTTATCAGCTTCAAGCCACCAGATTCCAGCTACAGCTACCAGTTAGTTTTGCCAAACATACAGTAGCGTTTGAGAAAAACTAGAAGCTTTTACAATTGATTTTACAAATTTGGTACTTGCATTTTTATCAACTTTTTGTTAATTTTTATAACAGTTACATATTTTACCCATATTCAAAACTAACTACCCCCATGACTCTTTAAAAGAGCATAACTTTTTCACACGTTAATATTTTTTTGAACAAATTACATCATAAAAAGAGCATTTTATTCTCTTTAATTTGAGTATCATATGGCTATATTTTTTTAACTTTAAAAAATTAGTATTCTACGTAATTACCGGTTATGATTGACAACAAGTTGAGTCAAATGAGCTCGGGGTCATGTGTAAGACAAAATTAGGGTTGGAACGAGTCGACACAAAAAGGGGTTAATTTAGTTCGGTTCATGTTGGTACGGTTTTGAGTCGAAATGGGCCAGGTCATAACATGTTTTAGATTAAAATGGTGCCGGGTTGGAAAGGGTTTCAGATCAAAATAGGTTGGCTTAAAAAATTATTTATTTGAAATTACTGTATATTTCAGTTTTGTTTCTTGATTTTCGCCACCGGTTACACGCTTACTGCCTTTGCACGAATTAAGCGTCTGCATTCGGGTTATGTGTGCACTATTATCAAGTGAATCACATACCGACACATATTATGCGGTTGAGGTCAGGTTGCGCACGACCCCGGCTGCACCGCGCGGGCGCCCAACTAGTTTTATTAAAAACTCCAGTTACTCTGCCAAACGCCTAAATGTATCTAAAAGGCTACTAGCTTCCAGCTACCAGCCACCAGCTTCCAGCTTTCAGTCACCAGCTTCTAGCTAACAGCCACCAGCTGGTTTTGCCAAACAAACCCCATATATAAATATAATTTTATATTTTAATAAATAAATATATCAATTTTTAATTGTTAGATGCATACTATTAGTTTATGTTTTGTTTATTTTCTTTCTCATAATTCGGTTTTACTCAAATCAACACGAATGAGAACCGAATTCGATTTTTTGAGTTTGAATATGTATTCTGAATTTTGGTTGAAATTTGGTTCCACTTTAAATTCAAGACCCGAAAAAATTGAATAGTATGATTCGATTAGTAGAATACTGTAACTTCAAGTAGGTATAAGAGTATTTTGGGAATATTATGGCTTCAAAAGACTTAAGTATTGTGGTTATGATTGAGAGACGTCAACAATGCCACCTCATCCTTTACCCCACCATCAAATCCCACCACCTTCATGGCACCAAAGTTTTCTTCCCCTCCTTGCCATCCTAGTTATGCCCGATAGGGCTTAAAGAGGTGGCCCATCTTATTTCAGCCAATCACTTTTGTTTTAATTAATGTATGGTTAAACCAAAATAGCCTTCTTAAATGATTAACAAGATAAAGGCAACCACATACGTGACAAACTGACAGTTACATGGCAATTTTTTAATTATGCAAACTATAATACATATGGTCTAATTAAGCATGCATTTCTAAGTTTTTAAAACAATTGTTTTATCTATACATGAAATTGTGTGAAACAGAAAATTAAATTACCCCTTATTAAATTGAAGAGTGACTTAAAGATACATATACTGAACTCCATCGATGATTGTGGAACAGGTGAAAAACACAAAACTTAAAAATAGTTCGAATAGCTATTATATTGAATATAATAATGTATTAATGGAAGTTAAAAGTGTCGTAAATTTATGCATAAAGCTTCTAATGATTGACCAAAAAGGCGAAGGATGAAGGATATAAAGTCAGGTGGTCAATGATTGTACGGTTTTTGTTCTTCTTTGCATATTATATTTGGAAAACTCATTTATCTTTAGAATTTTTATTTCTTAAAGATCACAAGAGCATTTTCATCCCGTTTCCTACCCTATATTCATATATATCATACTAGATTTGGTCCCCCGTATTACGGGGGTTGTTTTACATTATTCGTTTTTAATATTTATATGTATATATTCCACAATTGTTCAAATCAAAAACCCAATTATCCAAAGGTTTGTTTGCCATTTTCTGAACATACAATAATACAAAATTTAAAGAACGTAAATACATATAATAATTAAAAAGGCTTCGACTATGAATATATCAAAATTTCTTAGTAATAGCTAATGTCTGCTTGCGTTATTTGGAATAGAGTATTATTACTCATGACCCGCTTATGTTTGTTACTATAAAATTGTTTATTAATTATAAATAATATCTTTTTCTTTCTAAATTGGATATTAAATTTTAGTATATCCCTATTTTATAGGATTTTCATATTAAATAATTGGTAAGATTAATTTTTAATTTAATGAGATGTTATAACCCGTTTAAGAACTATCTGGTTTTGGTAAGACCCATACTCATGAATTTGGGTTTAATCAATGAGATGACTCTATTTAAAAATCAAGCAATCTGATGGCTTCCATAAAAGGAGGGAGCAACTACATCACGACAAGTAGGATTTTAGGGTCTTCTTTTATATATATTATTATAGATAACTAGATTCTATCCCTCGTATTACGGCAGTTGTTTTACATTATTCGTTTTTAATATTTATACATGTATATTTGGATTTTAATTTTATTTATTGTAAGAAAGTTAATAATTAATATATTTGAGGTTTGATGATGAAATGGTTTCACAAACAAATGATATGTTATAATCGGGTTTAAAAATTATCTGGGTTTGGTAATACCATTACCCATTTATTTTATTTATTATAAAATTGTTTCTTAATTATAAATAATATATATTTTTAAATAAAATAGGATATTAATTTTTAGTATATTCCTATTTTATAGGATTTTCATGTCAAATATTGATTAGATTAATTTTTAATATAATGAGATGTTATAACCCGTTTAAAAGCTATCTGGGTTTGGGTAGGCATTTACCCGTGAATTCGGGTTAAATGCATGAGAAGCCTTCATTTACAAATAAATCAATATGATGGCTTGAGAGAATGGTTATTTTACGTTTTCATTTTTTAATTTTTTTTTTGGATTTTAATTTTCTTTATTGCAAGAAAGTTTATAATATATTTAGGATTTGATGATGAAAAGGTTTCATAAATAAATGATATGTTATAACCCGTTTAAAAGCTATCTAGATTTGGTGACCAATTACCAGCTTATATTTTTTACTATAAAATTCTTTGTTAATTATAAATAATGCCTTTTTCTTTTTAAATTGGATATTAAATTTTAGTATATCCCTATTTTATAGTATTTTCATATCAAATAATTGATAAGATTAATTTTTAATTTAATTAGATGTTATAACCCGTTTAAGAGCTATCTGGTTTTGTTAAGACCCATACCCATGAATTTTGGTTAAATCAATGAGAGGTCTCCATTTAAAAAATTAAGCAATCTGGTGGCTTCCATAAAAAGAGAGAGCAACCATATTGCGACACGTAGGATTTTAGGGTTTTCGTTTATATATATTATAGATTATAGATTATACTAAAAAACACTGCATTTTCTCTCTCCTATTTAATTAAATAAAAATTTTTATACCTTTATCATTATATCTTCTCTTTCACTCACAACTACTTTATGAAAATATTAAAAAATTATACAGTATCTACAGTAAAACCTCAAATTTAACTTTCCCATATAAATTTTCTCTCTCCTCTACTCACAACCACTCATAACTATACCATATAATTTGCAAATTCCCCTCACATAATTATAGGGAATGGGTTGAGAATGCTCTAAGGTCACTCCAACGACGCGTTTATATGTATATATTATTTGGGTGGTGGGGGTGGGCTGCGGGTATTAGGCTCGGGTATCCGGGTACTCCGGGTACATTGATGCCACCTCCCTCATTTTCCCCGTCAGATATCAATTACAAGTGATACAACCCGAAGAAAGGAGAGTGAGCATGTTAGTGTGTGTAGGGGAGAGA
Organism: Bidens hawaiensis; assembly: GCF_021521415.1. NCBI lineage: Eukaryota > Viridiplantae > Streptophyta > Magnoliopsida > Asterales > Asteraceae > Bidens > Bidens hawaiensis. Next base: position 504,943 of record NW_027492155.1, read on the forward strand.
GGGAGCATGAGGGTTGGGCGGGTAATGGAGCGCCGATGGGTTCAGGTTACCGCAGTTTCAAGAATAGCAGTTAAGGTAGTGGTCTGTAACTGGTTTTTCTACAGGCATGAGCTCGTTGCTCCCCTACATGCACGTAATAAAGTGAAACAAGGATGAAATAATTCAATTTTAATAAAAACAAATGAATATTTAAATCAACTAAAGGTATTTTTATAACTAATACCTGCTATACTCTTATTTATTATTTTGAACACCATTAAACTTACACATTGTAAGATTCAAATCCTTAATTCTTAGATAAGGGGAATACATCATTACTACCAACAAGATATCCTAATGGAACAAGCTACAGTTTTTTATAACGTAATCAAACTTAGTTATATAAAATTTAGCCATGTAAGTGACAAACCAAACGACAACCTATTATAGGGAATATCTCATAAAATAGTAATCAACTTTCAAAAGTATTCCAATTAGGTCATTGATACATATTTTCCTCAAATCGGGCCACTAAATCTTCAAATCAAGTCTCACTGATTTTTTTGCGCGTCAAGGAAGAAATAGAGGATAAGATGTGAGGGTCGGAATTGGCAATATATGTAGTTAAATTTAAAAAACATTAATTATATTAAAATTTAAAAATAAAAAAATTCACGTCACCACTCAGCGTCAATTTCAAAAAAAAAGATAAAAAGATTTTCTATGTGAAACAAAAAAGAAAAAGACTAAAAACAACCATTTGATGTGGATCCCCTATGCTTACAACAGGTTCCTTTTGTGAGGAAGACTGAGGAGTTGTCTTGGGTGGAGGTATGATATGTTGTGAGGAAGTAACAACAGTCAATTTTCTTTATGGCTTTTGTGTTGCCACAAGTGATTTAGGCGCAATAACGAGCTTTAAACATCCCACGCTCCAAGTCACCCTATAAATAAGATCCTAATATTAGTCTAAACTCGTTTATATCTTCTTTTTAATCAAATACACACTCAAAATCGTGAATTTGTTTATCAAAAATTCGTTCCGGCCAAGCCCTCGTTCACCTTCAAATCATAAATATACCAGGTAATTCGTATATGCGTTTTGATCGTTTTGAGCAATAATCCAAACCCCTAGCAAACAAGGGATGAATTAAGCCGATTGAATTCTAGGGCTTGTATCAAGGAAGATGAACTTGAAGGCTTAGTTGTATACTTTTGTTTCTACATGTTTACGAAATAACATCCTAGGTCAACTGGTTAACACCTTTCTTACGGTCCAAAGGACCCAGATTCGAACCCGTGTCTTGACAGTTTGTTTTGTTTATTTTTTTATCAATTTTTTTTCATTATTATCAAAACTAAATTAAGGTTTAAGAAATTTAATAAAACTATTAAAAATCAAATAAAAGTAGTTTAGTTAAATAAAAATTAATTATAAAACATATTTTATCTTTTTCACCTAAAAACTAAATTCTTTAAACCCGATATTATCACTTCCACCTTGTTCACTTTATAATTCCTTTCGTTGCCGTTAATATTTATAACACGCTAATCATATGCGAGAATAAAATTTTATCGTTAAACCCGGTGCTTCATAAAGATTAAAATTCTCATTTTGAGTGATAAATCTATTAACAATAATTAATTAGTTACAATAATATTTAAATAATATAAAACGTTACAATTTTGTTAAAACTTAAAAATAATATTAGATTATAAAATGTCTTAAAATAACATTAAATATTGCGCAATCCTAAAACTTAAATAATTAACTCTTATTATCCCGTTAATTGGTCTTTAAATTTTCTTATTTATTTTATTTATAGTTCGAGATGATCATTTGATTCAGTTTTGTTATTGTGCTTTTGGTTTATGTTTCAAGTTTATCTTCGATTTCAAGGTGACTTTCTCACACCCCATTTTAACACTTTTACATTTTGGGGTAGCACGCATATCGTATCCAAACAGTTACTTACTTATTCGTTTACAAAAACTACAATTCGTATTATGGATTTGTGTGTTTATTTGCTTATGTGCGTTGTGCTATTATCCGTGTACGTTGATTGTTACTAACTGGAAAGGACCTTGCGTGCGTTATGATATTAGTCGAGTACGTTGGTTGTCCCTAACAGGAAATGACCTTGCGTGCATTGTGCTATTACCCGAGTACGTTGGTTGTTACCAACTGGAAAGGACCTTATATGCGTTATTACACATGTTCATAGAATTGTATGATTTTTATTTATATATATTAAAACTGTGTGATTCTCACCAACTACTTGTAGTTGACCATTTATTTTATATACATGCTACAGGTACCATTATTAGAGTTTGAAGTGACGAAGACGTTAGTTCTAAGTTATAAATAACAATCAACAAGTTATTATAGTTTATTTTCCTTATTTGAATGTATTTCATTGCTTAAATTTATGTACTTGAGATTTTAAATAAATTAATGATATTATTGTCACATAATAGTGTCACGTGTGTTTGAACAATCTGTACGTCACACTCAGACGTTTCCGCTACAGGGGTGTTACATTCATGCCATTAATATAATTTTTTATTATCGCTCCAAGTAGGGCTACGTAAATATTTCTTGCTATATAACTTAATAATATTTTTGGTAAACTTATAAACACTATCGTGTACCGTTCTTTCGTACATTTGAAGATACTCGTCCAAAGCATCATGATTCGTGATGTATGTCATATGCCAGATCGCTGCAGTACACATTTTTGTAGTGGAATAAAACCTCTTCTCCCTTCTGGCATCCTGACGTAACTTAAGCCATGGATTTGTACTCACTATATCATCGACTATTCTTAGAAATAGTTGTTTGCTCATTCGGAAACGCCTCCTGAAATCTTCGTTTGTGAAAGTTGCGTTTTCGGCAAAGTACTCACCTACCAAACAGTCATGTGCACCTTCACGATCTCGATTCAACCGATCCTTTCTTGTGAGCAGAGGAGATGCTTGGTCTTCACCAAATAAAACATGTTCGACCGTAAACTCTATTACATGAAGAAAAAAATCCGTATCATAGGATGAAGAAGAATCATTCATTTTGAATGTTTGGGTTGGAATTATATTGTTGTGGTTAAAATGGTTTTGAGAATTGTTAAAATAGGCTTGTATAAATGAGTTTGTATTATGTCTATATTTATAATATAAAAAAATTATTATTTTTTTTACCGTTGACAATAATCTAAAGAAGAGAGGAGGGGGAATAACCTGATTGACCATTGTTAGTCTCCTCAGGTCAGCCGTGACCAATTTGGGTTGGGGGTGTTCCTGCGTGACCCCTCACATGAGGGGTGCTACCTCACCTTTCACATCGGACTCTTCACTGATGCGATGGGTGTATATCGATGAGCCTAATCAACCCAATACGTAAGTACGCAAGATTGTCTTATATTTATATACAACAAAAATAAAAATGTGTGATTGGTTAGTCTAAGGGAATAAACGTTTTGCGGCCATTAGCCATACTTTGGTTTATTAAAAAACCAGTGTTGTGAATAGAAGAATTTATCATTTACAAACATTAATTAAAATGATATAAAGAAGTAAAAGAACTATTTAAAGCCAATTGTTATGATATTATTTTATAACATAACCTTCTTTTGGGTTGTGACCTGCCAACATTCCCTATTTAAACCCTACACCATCCCTTTCTTCCCCCCAAAGCTTCTAACTTTCTCAAGAAAAACACCATACAGACCCGAATGGCCTATCCCACGGTAGCTCCGGCTAACTTTACCACCGTGGAATGCCATAAACAAGTCCGTTCATGGCGGCTTCTCCGATCCATCTTGGAACTACTCATCCAAGCTTGCACCTGCACCCTTGTCGAGAAAACATATTACAACCACAACCACCATCCAAAATCATCATCTCTTATCTATCCCACCACCACCACCAATATCACAGGCACCATCTTCGGCTCACGCACCAGAAAAGTCAACTTATATATCCAAACAAACCCTAAATCACAAACACCGATACTCCTCCTTGAACTCACCATCTCCACCTCATTTTTAGCCCGTCAAATGAAAAATGGCAACCTAAGAATAGCCCTTGAGTGCTCGAACGAACTCGAATCCTCACAGGATAAATCTTTACTATCCATGCCCTTATGGACCATGCACTGTAACGGAAGAAAAGTAGGGTATGCATTCAAGAGACAGCCATCCTTAACCGATATCAACGTTTTAAAACATATGGAAACAGTGCATGCTGGTGCGGGTATTGTGGATGCAAAAGATGTCAAACGAGGAGATGATATTATGTACATAAGGGGAAACTTCAACATGGTTACTTGTAAATCCATGAATCGATCAGAAACGTTCCATTTGATCGACCCCGATGGTAATATCGGTCAAGAACTTAGTATATTCTTTTTCAGACCAAATTAATTTGGTTTTTTGGTTGTCGTTGATAATATTTCCCCTTTGAGTGATACCTAGGGTTGGTTTCTTTTTGAGTTGTGCTAGATTTTAGTGGCATGGCTTTATATTTGTATAACATTCCCCTTTTGAATATTGTTTGAAACCTTGTGTCTCAATTAAACAATCTAAGTTTATAGTTTAGGCTATGCGTAACACGCATTATAGGGCCTGATAAAACAACTACACCACACCCGGGGCATTATAGGCGTGTGAATGGGCATGGACATTTCTACAATAATGTCATATATGCCTTGAAGTAGTAATGATAAAAGGGGCTTCATTCATTATACATGTTTTTTTTTTGCTAAAAAGATTGATAATGATGCTACATAAAATGCCCCCAAGGAGCACTAACCTTGCACATGGCCTTATTGATATCGCGATGATAACGTTTTTTTGCGATTTCTTGATGTGGAAGTAATTAACTATGGTGTTCAAATTCATAAGGACCAGATTTAGCATGAGACAAATTATGTAATATGTATAAGTATGAACGTGATATAAAATTGAAGAAGTGGGTGCATGCATGAGTTGTTGTGGATTCACCATGTCGTGTCTCTACAAGACAAAATAACTTTATGTTTTATGTTGTGTAGTGAAGCACACAAAAATTTATGAACCCCACGTATCTTTATTTGGTTGTGAGTTGGTTTAGTGTTTCCTTTTGCTTTACACTTTGTTTTCGTCTTTTTCGTTTCTTAAAATGATATTTTTGTTAATTATATGATTATGTGCTAGGTTGGAAAGTTAAGGTTATGTCTAAAGGTGTCTAATTATATATGTTGATTAGGGTATAATTAATACGAGGTTATGCTACATATATCTAACGGCTTTGAATGGCTTCCACGTTCGCTCTTGTAAAAGATGATCCTTTAGATGGCAATTTAAAGGTATAGTAAATTAGTAATCTGAAGAGATATCTAGAAACACAAGTGGCTAGCGACTTAAAAGGACATACCTTCAAAAACTTAAAAACAAATATTAAATTTTTATATATATGGAAATGTTTAAATACAAAATGCTAAAGTAGGTTGTGTCATTATTTGTATATGGGTTGCGTGCTTAATAACATAGGTTGTATAATTATTTTTATCCTTTGTGAAATTATTTATTTATGTTGTGTAATTATTATGCGTAATTAATTGAATGTGTTGCGTAATTATTTAGTTTTGTGTGTAATTAGGATCTTGCGTAATTAGTTTACTTCATTCTTATTACGATTGAAAGACTTTTGTACAATTCACGTGTTAAGCTCCTTGGTTCTACTACAAAGTCTTGCTCTAAAGCAAGCATAAGAAACAATCTCAAGATGACATGTGCCGCTAAGAGAAGGAGAATTTAAGTGCATCTTTTCAAATTACCTTATTTTTATTAAGGAAAAAGCATTATCATACAATATTATTTTTTAAAACAGGTGCATCATAAAATTTGAACAGTTTTTTATCAGTGATTTGGTTTTTGGTTAAAAGTTTCTTTTTCTTTTTCTTTTTTTTCCCACTTTAATAGGGTGACAACATGGTTAGGGTGTTAAATGGGAGATCAGGGGTCATATAAATATTTAGTCATTAAAAAAAATAAAAAAGTTTCCTTTTTACAAATTTTGTGTTGTTATTCTTATACTTGGGCTAAATTATCTATTCAATCTTGTGGGCTTAATAATTTGTTGGGCTTTAGTTGGCTTACATCAGCTACATCAACTCAAAACGTAGGTCGAAAATAAATTGTGACAAGAGGGAGGGGTAGAGGTGTACAAAACCGGTTTTAAACCCAAATCGAACCGGTTTGGTCAACGGCTGGTCAAAACTGGTTTGACTCAAACCGGTTCGGTTTATAAACCGGTTTAGACACAAGATAGGCCGACCCGGTCCCGTCGGTTCGGTTCGGTTTATAAACCGGTTTTTCAAAACCGGTTCGGTTTTAAAACCGGTTTGGTAGATCTTAAGGGAAACCGGTCTTGAAACTGGCGGTTTGGGTCGGTTTGGGTGAAACCGGTTTTAAACCCAAACCGGTTCGGTTTGCCTAAAACCGGTCCCGAGGGGGGGTGCATTTATGGCGAAAATTCTCAAAATAGCTTATTTTAGAAAGAAAATCCTCAAAATAATTCAAAATTATTGATTATTTTCAAAAATTTGTACCGGGGAGACACATTAGGAGAAAATATTAGTTATGCGAGAGCAGGCCAAACTCTTAAAATATGTAGGGAGCAAACCAAATATGGGAAAATATTGATGGAAAACGCCAAGTTTTTTGAAAATATTGAGCGAACAGGCCATATTATTTGTTAACTTTTCTTCTCAAAAGACAATCTCCCAAGACTGTTTTTTTATGTTTCATACGTGGGCCGTACATGTTTTAAAATTTTAGGAAAATGTGCTTTTTAAATTTCGTTTTGGGAGACGCATTTCAAATACATTTGTTTTTAGGAGACGAGATTTTTGTATTTCTTCTTATAAGTTGGATTTATTCAAATTCCGCCCACTCCGGCAATATTTATTTAAATTCCATCCACACCGACATGATTTAACTATTATCCGTCTACACCGGCAATATTTTCTTTTCTTCAGCATCATCATCATCTTCTTCTTCCGTTCTTCATGTTATATATATATATATATATATATATATATATATATATATGTATGTATGTGTGTATATATGTATATGTGTATATGTATATATATATATATATGTATATGTGATATGTGTGTGTGTGTAGAAAAGGGTTCAAATAAGAATAAGGAGTTTTCTAGGAATGGTAAGAACCAATAGATTTTTGGCATGTGGCATTATAACCTATGATGAAAGAATAATTCTAGAAAACTATGTCGGTTATAAAGGTGAAAGAATAATTCTAGGAAACTATGTCGGTTTTTGGTATATAATTATTCTTTCATCATAGGTTATAATGTCACATGTCAAAATCTATTGGTTTTTACCATTCTTATAAAACTTCTTATTCTTATTTAAACCCTTTTCTATATATATATTCCCAAATAATCCGTCCAAATCTTCCGTAAAACTCCTTATGGAACGAGCTTTTGAATGCTCTAAGGGTGAATAGGAAAGAGATGGACTTGTGTAGTTTTACATATTCTAAAAAAGAAAATCATAATAATAACTATATGTAGTTAAAAAAAATTAATAGATTAGTGAATCCATAAGAAAAAAAAATAATATTTGTTTATTAGATTGTTAAAATATTAGTTAAACCAAATTAATACAAACACATATATATATATATAAAGGTGGGTTAAAATAAAAAGAGAGAATTTTCTAGAAAGAGTAAAAATAGATCATAGCTATTGGATCATGTTAATCAATGGTTGGAATTTAAATTTATCAAAAACCGACATAGTTTCCTTGAATTACTTTTTCAACTTTATAACCGACATAATTTTATAGAATTATTCTTTCACCATAGGTTATAATGCCACATATCAAAAATCTATTGGTTCTTGTCATTCTTAGGAAACTTCTTATTCTTATTTGAACCATTTTCTCCCTCCCCCCCCTCTCTCTCTCTCTCTCTATATATATATATATAACATGAAGAATGGTGTAGACAGATCATGGTTAAATCTTGTCGGGGTGGACAGAATTTAAATAAATATTGCCGTGGTAGACAGAATTTGAATAAATCCAACTTATAAGAAGAAATACAAAAATCTTGTCTCCTAAAAACAAATGTCTCTGAAATGCGTCTCCCAAGACGCAATTTAAAAAACACATTTTCCTAGAATTTGAAAATATGTACGGCCCAGGTAGGAAACATAAAAAACAGTCTTGGAAGACTGTCATTGAGAAAAAAAGTTAACAAATAATATGGCTTGCTCCCTTAATATATATTTTCAAAAAGGGTTTACTTCATAGAATAGTAATCAAGTTTTAAAATTGTTTCAATCAGGTCACCGAAAATTTTTTTTGTTCTAATCAGGTCATTGAAGTTTATTTTTTGTTTCAATCATAGATATTTTACCTGAATAGCAGGTAATCTAGGTTCTTTTTAAGAGTAAAGTAATAAAATCGTCCTTGAGCTTTGATCAATTATGCGATTTTAGTTTAAGAAGATTTTTTTTGTACAACTGGATTATTAAGGTTTCTTACTTCTTGCCAAATATGAAATACGTCCAACACATTAAGTCTGTTAGTTTTTATAGTTAAGTCGGGGGTATTTATGTATTTTTACTTATATAATATGCATTCTTCTCCTCGTAAACCTCCCGACACCCACCAGGCCCCATCTCATGTTCTGCCTCCACACCACCACCACCATCATGTTCTGCCTCCACATCACCAGCCACCACCATCGGCCATGTCTACCGCCACCAAATCCGTCACCCATCTTCGCCTCTCCGTCTCCACCAGCACTCAATTCGACCACCAAAAACCCGTCGTTCCAACCGGAGCTTGTGGTTGTAACTTCGATGGTGTCTCGTTGACTGAGGAATACGATCCGGCAAGACCTAATGATTATGAGGAGTATAAGAAGGAGCATAAACGGCAAGACCTAATCGCCCCCACCGCTATCGGCCATGTCAATTTCTTTAATGGTGTTTTAAAAGCATATCGATTGCTACCAAATATTCATGGTGAGGTGGAAATGGTGGTTAATTTGCAGAGAATGGAGGATTATGGGGGTGAAAACAGTGGCGGAGTGGCTGCCGACAGTAGGGAGAGAGTGGTTGTGGAGCGGCATACCATTGATCTAGGGTTTCCATCGCCGAAGATAAGGTGGTGGTGGGCCAGGCGGAGGAGATGGTTTCCATCGCCGGAGATGCCGGTGGTGGAGATGATGGTGGTGTCCGGTGGTGACGGGATGACTGGTACCATGAAGGCGTGAAGATAAAACAATTATCAACAATTATAATTATAATTAAATAATTAAACAAAGAACAAGTAAAAAGACATAAATACCTCCGACTTAACTATAAAAACTAACAAAGTTAATGTGTTGGACGTATTTGGCAAGAAGTGAGAAACCTCAATGAGCCAGTTGTATAAAAAAAACTTTTTGGACTAAAACTCGCATAATTGATCAAAGATCAATGACGATTTTAGCACTTTACTCTTAAAAAAACCTAGATTACATGCTATTCAGGTAAAATATCTAGGATTGGAACAAAAAAGAAACTTTAATGACCTGATTTGAACAAAAGATTTTTTCAGTGACCTGATTGGAACAACTTTAAAACTTGGTTGTTATTCTATAGAGTAAACCCTTTCAAAAAACTTGGCCTTTTCCATCAATATTTTCTCATATTTGGTCTACTCCCTACATATTTTTAAGAGTTTGGCCTGTTTCCTCATAATTAATGTCTTCTTTCAATGTGTCTCTCCAGTACAAATTTTTGGAAATAATCAACAATTTTGGGCTATTTTGAGGATTTTTTCTCAAAAATAGGTTATTTCGGGAATTTTCCCGAGAAAACATTTTTGACGGTAAGTTTAACGGCTGCAGATAAAAAAAATAAAAAATACAATTAATTATCCTATATGTTAAAGGAAACCAACCAACATTGGAAAATGTAGCAAGCTACAGTAGCCAGGGGTATATTGGGAATTTCAGAGCGAGATACTTAGTGCTTCAGAGAATAAAGAGTGTCGTTGCAGATAATCAATACAAGTGTAAAGAGGTGAGGGATAAAGATTCACCAGATGAATTAGCATGGTAGCTCATTTCTTCCGGCGATTCAGCCTTTCGATTTGGTTTTGCAATTTCATTGATTGGAGTTCATGCGATGACGGCAAGGGACAGGGGAAGACTGACAGTGACGCTCCTGTTTCCTTGTTTTTTGCATTACGTGTGTTTTCTTATCCCTTCCTATGAATTTCTTCGAAATTGTCTAATTTAAAAACAAACTCCTTGGTTTTCTTTTATCATTCGGTTATATGCACGTGATGTTAGTTAGTTAATTAGTTAGTTAGTTAGTTAGTTAGTGTAGCAGAGATTTTGGATAATGATAATTGATTGCCACAAAAGGTTACTAAAAACTTGAAGGCTAGCAGCTTAGCAAGTATTGTTCTTAACTAATTAGTGTCTTTAATGCATTTAGTATTAGCTATCAGTGGCTTTAAGATAATGCTAATTTGGTAATTTGCTTCTTACAATCTTACCTTAACATTGTGTTTCCAAGTTTCATTTAAGAAAAGGAAAAGGAGAGGATGGAAGAGAAAATAAGAGAAGGATGAGACAACGTGTTTTGGAAGATTTTTAGAAGGATTTTGAAGGTTTATGTTTGGCTGAAAATTTGGTAAGTTTAATTAATTGTTTGTTTATACAATGAAAGTAAAATATTTAAAATATATTGCTGTAGATTTTAGGGGTGACTGGGAGGCTATGGTTCATTTTTTCCAACTTAAAGGGCCACACTACAGGATTCATTTCCTTGATTGCATTACAGTTTGTAATGAGTGTTACTCAGGTTGTATTTCGTAGGCAACTATAATTAGTGTATTGTAACAACTTAGCTAGCGAATTGTATTTTGTTGTTGATATTTAGGATGAAGGCGTATAGGTCCTTTTGACGTGCTATCGTTCTTTAATGTTGGATATACCTTTGCGATGCTGGGGATAGTGTTGTGAATATTGCGTATGTGGGCTAGACAGTTGGTTAGGCGGTTGCCTATCTTGGACATTCGTTCTAAACTGGTTTCACTTTGACGATCCCTTCATTTCAGTTTATGTATTTTTTTCCCATGTAGAAATAGAAATTCGGGTGTGAGAACTGAGGATTTGTAAAAAAAAGGAGTATAAAAAAAGGGGTATAATTTAATTTGTTTATTTATTTTGAACGGTAAAAATATTATACCACACACATCATGAGCGGCATCCCAAAAAAACGGATTTCAACCACGCGAGCTCTATGGTCTCGGGTTGGATGCTCCGCCTACCTTTAATCATGCCTGTAGCGGATAGCCCTGATTAAGAGGTAAGACACTAGAATGTTAAAAATATATATATGTAACATTCATAAAAAGGAAGAGAGCAGGGGGGGGGGGGTTGTTTTCTTTTAATTTTTTTCCCTTTATGTGTTGAATAAACAACTTAAATGAGTGAAAACTTAAGTTTAACCTTCAATAAACATCAAGATATACTCCATGTCGTGAATTAAACCAAAAACACATATACAAACTTAGAAGTTAGAACCAAATGAGCTTCGGTTCCAATCACAGACCTTAAGTTCCCAGCTTTTAAGATATAATACTTGCTAGGCATCATCTTGTACAACCAATCATCAAGAATTCAAGATTCATAGTTTAATCTCAATCTCAATCCTCATACTCAGTAAGATTGATTAAGAGGACGACTCTTGCTTGTAAAACTACTCGCCTTCCGTAGGGGTAGCCCAAACGAAGAAGTCTTCGTTACTTTACTGAAATCGCGGATGCTAGAGCTCGATCCTTTGCGCTTATGTTCACGTTTTGGCATGCCACTCGGTTTCTTCGACACTACTAATTGACCATTCGAAAATGATCTCCTCACTAAATCTTCAACTTGCACACTGCTACTACTTGTTTCATCTACAATACTAGATGTTTTCACCATTTCTCCACTACTATCAACTTCAACCACATGATGATCATGATCATCAGTAGTTTCAGAATCATTAACCGGTATGGTTTCAGTTTCGGTTTCCTCATGCGTACTTGATGCGGCTGGTTGATCATTCGTGTTGTTAAAAATTGGAGCTCGGCACAATGGACAGTTCTTGTGAGACCGGAGCCAAGTATCGATGCAGGGGACATGAAAGGCATGGCTGCACTTAGGTAAAAGCCGAAGGCTTTCATCGTCTTCAAACTCACTCAAACAAACCGAACAATCAGTGTCTTCGATCAACTTTTCGTCCCGTTTATACTTGAAAAGTTGGATGGATTCGATTTGTGATGGGTCAAGGCCTATAGTGTTGATCAACCAGATCGGGTTGAGTGTGACTGGACCAAGTTCCTCGTTAAGGAAATCTTCATGGGTGTCATAGTTTGTGTTCGTGCGGTTTGGTCGACGTCTTAGGTATCTTGTAGCGCATATGAGGTAACAAATGAAACAGAAAGAAACAGCAAGGCCACCAAACAAAATGATCAGAACTGGTGAGTATGACTCATGGACGGATGGACCTGGCAGTGGTGGTGGTGGTGGTGGAGGAAACAGCAGCCGTGGTCGTACAACAAACGGCATCAGTGTTGGTGGTAGACATGAATCATGACTACAATTGGGAAGGGTTTTTCTAGGGATAGAAACCATGGTGACTAGCTAAGGGGATGAAGGCATGTGACACCACAAGTTGAATCAAGTGATGAATTGGTCTAAGTACTAGTTGAGGGGAGACTTGGACAATTTCGTATGAGATGGGTTGCAAAGGTCTTTTTGGAAGTCAAGGCATAGTGACAAGAGTCGTTTCCGAGTTTATGTGGTCATGGCCCATGCTCTACCCTTTTTTCTATGAGTGTCACTATTTGACGTTGAAAGGATTGGTGTTCACATATTATATAGCTATGAGAGATGGTATAAGGTTGTGTGGTGTCAATTTCTTACACATAAAACACGAAATATCAGTTTTAGGGTGTAATGTTTAACCAGATTGAAAAACACGGCACTTTGACTAGTAACGTTTTTAACCATATTGAGAAAGAATAGCTATTGGGTTACCGCATGAGATATCGTAATGGTTAACCAGATTGATAACAAGTCATTTTTGTGTTGACTTGTTTAACCTGTTAAATTAAATTTAATTTTCAGTTGCTGTGTGTAACCCGTTTTAATAAATTGATCAACCGTCAATCCATTTAAATTAGAGTGAAAATTTGTATATTTATAAGGTCACTCCATCAGCCTACTTACAACCCGTTTAACCCATTTATTACTACTCATTCTCTATTCTTCAGCTCGTTTAACTAATTTAGAAAAAATGGGTTGACCGATTGCGTTCGAGTTTACTTTTTCAACCTATTAAGCCGACACGATTGGTACCTTTACATGTAAAAGAGAGAGAGAGAGAGAATAGAGTGTGTCAAGTTAAATCAGAGTGGAAGATAAGGTCGGCTTGAGCTGAATAACGACATGGTATCTTGTAGAAATAGTTCAACCAAGTTAACGGGTAGAAACATATAAATGTTTTATCAGCTCATCATACAGTCCCAAATTGATACCCCAAAATTGCCCCCAAATTATAGTCCCAAATTGATACCCCCTTTGATGCCCCAAATTTGAAGCAACTGATTGATACCTCCAAATTGTCGTTTCAATGACCGGTCTGATTATGCAAACATTGATTTAAGAGTCTTGGTTTAGAAATCCTTGAAAAATCAGCTTCAAGCTACTAGCCTTTTCTCCTTTTTAATAAGCTTACAAAGCTTTCACATAAATCCAAATATCTAAAATGTTATAAATTTTCTTATTAAAATACAGAGACCCGGACCAGACATTGACCCAGACACCTTACAAGGTCACAGGTCGGACTGGACATTGACTCAAATGACGTCATAAACAAAACTAATACAATTAATAATAACAAATAAATAATAAATTAAAAATAGGATGTTAAGTTAGAAACATGAAGCCCCCATCCCTTATGGCGTGGTTGTAAAGGTGTCAGAGTTACTAGCAATTACTAAGATTCAAGCCTCACAATAGTGAAAAAATAGTGGAAACTTGCCATTCAAAAAAAAAAAAAAAGAAACGTATACTTGAAACTGTAATTTATTTAAACTATAAACTAGAATTTAAGGCCCCACGCTTTGCGACAGGACCATTAAATCAATCAAAAAACATAAGTAAAAACGTTAAACCATAAACTCGCTACAGGTCAATGCGAATTCAGTCTGTATCAAGTTACTACATCGAAACTAAACAAAACAAATAAACCCGTCAATGCTAAAATACAATAAATTATCATGTGTGGAACCACAAAGACCAATATGTTACAGTTGCGAACCAACACAAATTCAATTAGTATCAGCAATACCAACACAAATTCGTAAACATAAATTAGTAATAAAAAATATATATATTTTTTAAAGGCGAGCTAGGTATCAAACGTTGAAACGCGGATATAAAACCACGCGACAATAAGATATTTTTAAATCATAAAAAAGGTTTCGGTTATTGTAAAGACGAACTACAAAAAAATATGAAAGCAAAGTTTAAGAAAATTATTTAATCAAGGAAATAAAAACTATTATTTTTATTTATGGAATTATGACTAGTGAATTAGTGGTTATAATAATTAATAAAATATTAAAAAATGAATAGTAAATTAAATAGTAATTTTGTGAGGGGAAAGAAATCCCCCTTTTAATATATATATTAATAAATAAATAAAAATTTTGAAATATACCTAAAGGCCATAAAACTAAAGAAGCAAGTTGGCTTTAGCCTAGATCTAAAATGCATCGTTCTCTTCTTCACAAGTCCAACCTAATTTCATCTCACCCCACACCTCAAATAATTTTAACGAGTGAATCATCTTACCATATTCATCTCCATCTGTAGATTCTTCGCACCCCCTAAGCCTTTTTTCTCATTCGCAATTCCGCTTATTTTTAGAGTCTGTAAGATCAAATTGCAGCCGGAATCACCACCGGAATGCGTCAGATCTTTTACAACACTTGTTAGAAATTAGAATGTTAGATTTTAAACATTTTACCGGTGAAGGTTCACCTGGTGGTTCACCAAGTCCGGGCCGAGTAGCCGACCACAAACCACGAGAACCAGCCGGGTTTTTAGAAAACGGGCTAAATACCACGAACCTGGCCAGTGTTTGTAGCAGGTCCCAGTCCAACCGGTCTAGATTTCAAAACATTGGTAAAAAGTTGATTTAAAAATTCAGTTTTAGTAATACTTTTGACCATTTCAACAAGAGGGGGGGAACTGTGTACCAGTTTTGGTCAAAAAACTAATGAATGCACCAAAATATCAAAAGTGGCATGATGAACACAATTAAATGAAGGCAAGAAAAAGGAATGCTCCTAAGTAATTCTCTTGCCAACATCTCTCATTAAACATTATCAAAACCCATCCAAGTGTAAAGTATAAAAAAGGGGACCAAAAGTGCAAACAATTAAGTTCAGAGCTTCCTGCAAAGCAGTCAAAACATGGTGTGCACAACCCCCTTTACAGCCTGTCTGGATAATAAATATAATGCAGAAGCAAAAGGCACACAAAATGAAAACATCTAAAGAAATCATTGAACCAATTATATGATTTAACAATTAACCACAAATATTGATTAAAACTTATAAAACCACAACCTAGTCAATTAAGCATAATAAAATTCAGATAGAAGTTCATGAAATGCCTACAGCTAAAGAGTAGATACTCGCAACACACAGCATTTTTTCAATCGAAAAGCAAACAATTACAAACCATAAAACGGTCTTCTGAAATTTGTTACTCGTCGGCCTTGGGTGCTTCTTTAATTTCCTCTGCACTGTCATCCTACATAAAACCAACACCACATTAGAAAGTTAATACATAAACAGCAAGAAAACCCATGAGAATTGAAGATTTAAAGGTTGAATCAAATTGAGCAAAAGACTAACCTGCATGTCTGAAGTCCACAATGTGAGGTTATCACGAAGAAGCTGCATAATCAAGGTGCTGTCCTTGTAAGAGTCCTCTCCTAAGGTGTCCAATTCGGCAATTGCTTCATCAAAAGCCTAGAAGATAACAAATCAAACATCAGCCAACTTCGCACATCCATAATAATTCTAGTAGATAGAAACTATATACAGCTAATTTCTCACCTGTTTTGCAAGATTGCATCCGCGATCAGGAGAATTCAGGATCTCATAGTAGAACACCGAGAAGTTAAGCGCCAATCCAAGACGGATCGGATGAGTTGGAGCCAGTTCCGCATTTGCAATATCCTGCAACCAAGAGACATAACTAATTAACTATTACCACCAATTCACACTATTAAACTCATGTGAAAAAAAAAGCGCATAAACTGTGTCTCATACCAAACTAAAACACACTGGTTGGTAATCAACGGTTCAACACATCAATCAATCATACAATCATAAAACCTAATACTACAATACACAGATTAATCTCATATTTCACTTCATTCCAAAGTTACAAAAGCCCTAAAACGGCGTCAAACTGTCAATTCACAATAAGCCTACAAACATGAATTCTACTTTCTCAAAATCAAAAGGTAACCATCAACAAAACTATGCAGTCAATATCGGTGCCACAGCGGTTATCGGACCTTAATTGTCAATTTTTAGTGTTTCAAGTCTTAATGAATTCATACTCGCTACAAGTGTTAGTGTTTTGTAAGTTGCAAAAGCATAATTTGTTAAGTGTTAAGTCGCTATATATATAAACCAAGCATGATATTAAAATTACCGATATCGGACCGCAATAACCGATATCTGAATCTACTACATCAGATGAGAAAGTGAGAAACCCTAACCTGAGCCGCCTTGTAAGCATTCAAAGTATTCTCAGCGGCTTCCTTCCTCTCAGATCCAGTCTTAAACTCAGCCAAATACCTATAATAATCCCCCTTCATCTTCAAATAAAACACCTTCGAGTCACCGCTAGACGCCGATCCAATCAGCTTCGAGTCCAGCAGCTTCAGAATCCCATCGCAGATCGACGACAACTCCGACTCGATCTTAGATCTGTAATCACGGATCGTTGCCACGTGTGCCTCGTTGCCTCTGCTCTCCTCTTTCTGCTCGATTGAGGATATTATGCGCCACGACGCGCGGCGTGCTCCGATGACGTTTTTGTAGGCCACGGAGAGGAGGTTGCGTTCCTCGATGGTGAGCTCCTCGCCGCCGTCTGCGGCGGCGACGACTTTCTCCATGAACTCGACCATTTCCTCGTAGCGTTCGGCTTGCTCGGCGAGTTTGGCCATGTATACATTGTCTTCGCGTGGTGAGGATACGGCGGCCATTGCTGTGTGCGTGTGGAGGTTATCGGTGGAAACTATTTGGGTTTGGTGGGTTTGGAAAGAGAGATGGAGAGTGGGTTAGTGGGCCTTTGTAAAAGCTGTTTTCTTGTTTTCCAGACCAGTAATTTACCTGGGGCAGTATGATTTTTTTGAAATTACATGAATGGTCCTCTGTTTTATTTTGTCTTACGTTTTTTTAAGGATGTGTTTGTTTCTCGTAAAGTTTTAAGGGCAGGTGGCGAACTTTACCCGTTTTAACCGAGGTCGTCAGAGTCAGGCTAGGCTAGCACGCTCGCCTGTCTCGTTAGAGTAGTGAATGCGAGGTACGTTTGTAGGCATATTAGCTGGAAAATGGTGATGGTGGAAGGAGCAAAATGGTAATAAGGTATGGGAGTTGGTTTTGAATCTTAAGGAAAAATTCGAATAAATATGTCAAATAAATTTGAAAGAAATTATACTTTTTAAGGAAAATATAGGTGACAGCCAATTTTAAAAGAAATTGATATCTATTAGCGTGGCTACCATCTTTTTTGTGGTGAGACAAGGATGTTGACACCTATGATTGTGGTGGTGGTGGTGGTGGAGGAGGAGGAGGAGGCAGGGGTGACAAGGGAGACGGTGGTGGTGGCGAAGGTTATGGGGATGGTGGTTGCGGAGGTGGTGGGAGGAGTGAGGACAACGACAATGATGGTAGAGGTTGGCTGGATGGTGGTGGTGACGAGGTGGATCATGGACGACAGCAATGGTGGTAGACGCGATGATGGTGATTAATCAGTGATTCCAGTATGCTTTGTTGACTCCTTTCAAAGTTTGACCAGGATGTTATATTATTTTGTCACACTCCACCTTAGGGCCTAAAAGTGTAACCAACATTGGTACCAGTTTTGTAAATATATCAAAATTAAAGGTTTTAAAGCGGAAGTCTTTGATTAAAATATTATTATTTTTAAAACTCGTGAATTAAACACCCGATAGTTTGTGCAAAAGTATCAAACTTGAAAAACCATAATTTACATCTTTTAACATAAAAATATACATTCGAGCCATCAGATGGTCTAATGGCGATACCACCATCCTCTATCTCTATTCCTCATATTTATAAAACGGTTTATAAAATGCTTCAGCAATATATGCTTATGGACACGTTGAAACTAAAACATTTTATATACTTAATTTTTCTCTGCGGGTATCTTGTGACCCGGCCCGTCATGGCAAAGAGAATAACCAAGTTCTAAATTTCTATTACAAACTCAAGCTCAACTCAAAACCCCTCAGCAAATACCGCAGCGTTCAAATACTTAGCAGCTACCAATAAACACAAGACCATTCATGTAACATTCGTTAATTTTAAAACCATAAAACCCAACCCGTTTTAAATTTTCAGGTTTTATATATATATATATATATATATATATATATATATATATTGTTAATCAATCTCAAGTTCTGTTTCATGTATTTTATGCATTTATTACATTTAAAATTAAGTCCAGGGGTGCAAACGTCGATTTCCAAAGTTTGTTAAAAAAATTCCACTCGTCAAGCTATGCGACGGACTTTCCTCAAACACGTGGCGCTACGCAACCGACAAGCCCCATGGCCGTCGTGTAGCACAACACATGTCGTTGTTTTGTTTTTTCTTGTTTAAATCTTGCCATTACTCAAATTTTGACCCATTTAAATGTTTATGAACGTTGTTTATGATAATTTACTTATTTCAAACATTGTTACAACTCAAATTACTCATTATCAACTCAATTCATTGTGTTAATTAATTCAATTTAAAGTGTTTTATGAGTCCTTAACTAGCTTGACCAAATTCAAACTATTTTGCAACTCCTTTGCCTTTGTTCTCATATAAATAATCCTTCATTCTTCTTCTTTCCCTTTGTCATTCTTCATCTTCCAAGTTTATGGTGTTTTTCAAGAGGAGTTGCGTTTATTCTCAAGTTTGACTTTGAAAGTCAAACCGTGAAGAACTCAAGTTTTCTTTTTCTTTCTTGATGTCATCTAATCTAGGTATGTTATAGTTGTATCCAACGAGTTAGAATTTTTTAGAATGTAATACTTTGTTAAATCCATTTAACACAAGTGTTCATTCACCAAAAACCAACCCGACTCACTTAATTGTCAATTGGTTCGGTTAAGTTAATTTTATCATGGCAAGATCTAAAACCAAATTCTTTTATTCAATCTTTGGAAAATAATATTTTATTTAAGTCGGTAATGAACCTGACATAAAAGTTGAGTTCGGGTCCAACCGCAAGTTAACCACTCGCTTAAACTCGTTTTTGGCCCGTTTAAGAGTTTTCTCGAAACGTGTGAGACTTATTAACGTGACTAAGATATATTATAACCCAACTTTTATAAAACAATTAAAAGTAACCTACTTATAACTTTTACAACGAAAAGTCTAAAAATGGACAGTTATAAAGAAAATATATATTTTTTTTTCAAAAGCATAAACACTAAATCGTGAACCGAACTCGTCTAAGCCTTATATTTCATCTCATTTTCTTGAATCCTGTTTTGAACCTAGATATTGTAACATCCCGAAAACTTCCATGCCATTTCTCCCAACTTTAAAAGTCAAGGGACCATTTGGTCTTTCTTTCAAACTTATAGTATAGTATATTCTACAATTAGGCAAAATTTGAATGAGATGGACCGTCTGATTATTAGACGATCCATATCAAACCAAGCCTGTGTAACGTCCTCGTTTTGAGATTAATTATATAAAATAATACAAGTTTATTTTAATCGTGTAACGTTATTTAATCTAATTAAATAATAATAATAATGATAATAATAATAATAAGAGGAAAGGATAAGATTAGGTGGTTATCGGGCTTAAAAGGGATTATGGGCCTAAGCTTGGGCCTAGCCTATATAAGCAAACCTAAAACCCTAAATCTCTCATTATCATCATTCCCTCATCATCTTTCCAATCATCAAACACACACCCATACACACATACTCACCCTCCGGTTCACAAATATTCCTTTTTGTTCATCCAAGATTTTAAGAGGATTCGTTTAAGATTTCAAAGTAAACAAGATCAAATCTATCCGAATCCATAAGGTATGTTTTAAGATCCAAGCCTGTCTTTCATTTCATCTCCATCTTGTTCATGTCATGAAATAATAATAACGAACACATGAATCTTGAAAACTTGGAAACAAAACGAGCCTATAAACCGACTTAAACGAACTCTAATCGAACCAAGTAAATAAGTTAAAATATGATTAAAAAGATTGGAAAAAAATACGAACACCTATTAAGTTGGATTTCGGTTAAACGACACGACGTAATATACGTATATACAGTGAGCTCGGTTCATAGCGATGGGGTCCAAATGGTCTTGGGTTTGAACCCAAGCGGACCGAGGGTTAGGTCCAAAATGGAACGGCCAATATTGAGACAGCTCGAGCCGATTGAGACCAAAATAAACAAAGAACTCGAGTCTTCAAATCGACTCGAGTGGTGATAGAAAAGTCGACTTGAGTGGAATAGGGTAATCGACTCGAGTGAAGTCGATTGGTTTAAAAGTCAACCCAAACCTTTGAATCGACTCGACTCAAGTAAGGAACTCGATTGGAATTTCTGGAATCGGCTCGAACGGGACCTTGGAATTCGGCTGGATTGGGTTGCAACGAGATGGATGAAACTCGACCCGAAACAGGGAGTCGACTGGAAACATACAACTCGACTCGAATAGTCGAGTCGAGTGGGTCAAGGTAAACTCGATTCGAGTCGATTGGGGGAAAGGGGTAGGAGCAGAACTCGACTTGTTGGGGTAAACGACTCGAATTTGTGAAAGCTAAACTCGACCCGTTTGAGTTCAAGTACATATACTCATGGGTCGGCTCAACGTAACATGAACCAAACTTAACTCGAGCACCGACTTCTTCACCAGCTCCGGGATCTTCTTCTTCTTCTTTCGTCGCCATGGGAACGGGAGGACGGCAGTGGCAGATGTGAATGTATGGAAGGAGGGGTATTGGGTCTTGTTATAAATAGTGAGGGTTGGAAGGGCAATTTGGTAATTAAGCATTAACAAAAGAAATAATAATAATAAAACATGTATATAAATACAAGGATGTAACCCGAACTTGATTAAAAAATAAACAAGACCCGAACCCAAGACCCAACTCGTTTAGAACTCGTTAACATAGGAAGCTCGTAAGAACATTTAAACGAATAGGTACGTTGGGCGAGCAATTAACTTATAAAAGTATAAAATTAAACCGAGTGTGCTTAAGTGAAATAGAGAACCCAACTTGTTAAAGAAGCTTAAACGTATAAACCCATCAAGAAGGCGTTAATATATAAAGCTTGTTAAGAATCGTTAGATCGGTTCGTAAACTATAAGATTGGCTTCTTAATAATAATAATAATAATAATAATAATAATAATAATAATAAGTTAAGGGTTAATAAACTAATAAAATAAAGTTAACTAAATCGGTTTGACACTGTTATACGTTCGGTTCAGTTAACTTAAAGGATAACACTGTTAACGTAATAAAGAGATTTAAAAATAGAGAATTAATACGTGTACGTTATTAAACAATTATTCGAGCTCAAATGAAGAAAGGCATTACGATTAACTCATAAATGAATCGTCTACAGTTGAGTTCTAGCCCCTTTTCTTTGTTACGTTTTCCGGGGTTGTATGCATACTACGATGTTTTAGATAATACACTTACCTTAAGTGGTAAGTGTATATTAGACGATTATTTGTGTATGTTCATTGAACGGTGTAGAATGATT
This sequence comes from Bidens hawaiensis, assembly GCF_021521415.1. Taxonomy (NCBI): domain Eukaryota; kingdom Viridiplantae; phylum Streptophyta; class Magnoliopsida; order Asterales; family Asteraceae; genus Bidens; species Bidens hawaiensis. The sequence goes on from NW_027492155.1 coordinate 527,044, forward strand.
AATTAATATGCACATAGATATATATTTATTATTTATACTTGTTTATAATAAAAGATATGTGTCACACCCTGACTTAGGGCCTGGGTGCGATACCCGTTAGTTGGAATATGTTTTGAAAATATATCAGAGTTACAGATTTGTTTTAGCGGAAGTCTTTAAAAATATAATATTCATTTATAAAATGTCGGGTTAGAATACTCGTTTAATATTTCAAATACCTGTCTTTTGAAAATATGATTCTTTATAATATTTTGAATAAAATATCCGAGCCATCAAATTTCCTCTAATGACTATGTCTCCAATCTTTTAATTTGTCTCGCCTGTCAGTTATATTCTTTACAGTTTTCCTGAAATATGAGGAAAAATACGTCAGCACACAGACCGGTGAATTACGCTGACTCAAATTCAATACCATTGTGAAAATCAATAATAAACCTTTGTGACAACACTCATTAGGCACCCAACTCAATTGGGATAAAATTACCCTAAGTACATGTACAATTAATCATATACACGATATCATTTATCTAAACAGTCCCGTAGACTTCCAGAGGCATGTTTGATGATATGCACGACCTCGGGGAACTCCGAGTCACCATGTATGTATGGATCTAGACACATGTACACTCTTAATCAAAGTATGCCCGTTTCTTATTATTGTAACACAAAGTTTTAAGGATTCGTAAATCCCATGCAAACAGTCAGACTTTAAAAGAGTTGTTAAAGGTTAGGGCGTATTCACCTTTTATGATTGTAATCAGTTTCTGACACTGAATCCTGTATATGATCAGTTTCTGCTACTGATCCTTGTCTGTAAATCAGCTTCTGTTATTGATTCCTGTTTCTGTTTTCAGCTTTCTGATTGACTGATATCTCTCGACAGAGATAGAATTCAATGATATACTGTCTTTATATATTTTGATATCTCTCGACTTCTAATTTTTTCCTCAATATGTTATTAATCTATATTTGTAATAGACTTACATAAGTATCTAGATGGTGTTTCTTTGATTAATCAGCAGACTTTAAGTCTGTTTCAGTTCAGCAAACTCGTGGTAGCAGACTCGTGGTCTGATCAGCAAACTTTTAAGTTTGATTTAGTTCAGCAGACTCTTAGGTTTGACCTAACATTAACCTTAATAGAGTTTTATAGTCGTTTTATATTTTGTATTTACATATGATGTTTAGTATGAATCTGTCAGATGATAAACCAAATCAGCATGTTATCGGTTTTGAATGTCGGCTTTAAATTCAGACACTCAATTGTCTTTTCTTTTAGAGATACTGAATATGAGCATTCTTGTGTATTGACAAGATCTGTATGCTAATATTTCTTTTATAACTTATGGAATTAAAAACCTTTCTCGGTTTACAAAACTTCTCGTTTCAAAACGAGTTACAACTTAATGTACAGAGGTTAACTAGTCTATCTGACATTCCCTTGATATTTGTTTGCTCTTATCTTTGATTATTGTCAGATATTTTTTATTTCTTCTGACATTAGTGTCAGTCTTGATTAGCTTTTTCTTATCGGGCAATTTGTTTTGAAGTGACCCGTTTCTTCACATATGTAACATACTCCTGATTTCTTCCGGCATTCTTCTATCGTGTGCCCTGCTCTATTACAGTATGCACATTTATCTGTGCCTTCTAATCGACATTTCCCATAATGTTTTCTCCACAAGTTTTACAAGTGGATTTTGGAATATTTCCTTCTTTTTCTATCTTCTCAAAATCTTTCGGTTTCTTGATTTCTTTTTCTTCTTTCTTTTCTTCCTTTTGATTTCTTATCAAACTATTGATCAAGTATCCAGCTACTTCCATGGCCGACTCAATTGTTTGTGGCATATTAGCTCTTACCTAGTTTCTTATTTCCATTGGTAACCCATATATATAACGAGTTATCTTATATATTCTGGAGTAACCAAATGTGGAACCAATCGGCAGTATTCAAGGAATTTAGTATTGTATTCCCTAGATTTGTTTCAACAACCTTGTGATTCCATAACTGAGTTTGAATTTGATCCAACTCATGGAGTGGGCAATATTTCTTCATAACGAGACCTTTGAATTCTTCCCAGCTTAGATTGTACATTGTTTCTCGTCCCTTATTCCAGATTAGGGTATTCCACCATTCAAGAGCTTTTCCCTTGAACATTTGCGAAGAATATTGAATAGCTTCTTCACTTGTACACTTGCTAATGTAGACAATTGCTTCTTGTTCTTCTAGCCATCTTAGAGTGGCTATAACATCCTTGTCCCCATAAAATTCCTTAGGTTTGTAAGCTTGGAAAATTTTAAAGTTGCATCCTCCTTGATGCTTCAACTTCTTTCAAGTTTTCTCTCTTAAATTGTTGTCAAATGCAGAGCTATCATAAGCTTCTTCTTCTTTTGAATGAACAGATTTACTTTGACTTTTCTTGTTTGATTGGCTTTGTTTTGTAGAATTATCTTTGATAGCTTCTTATATCATTTTCTGGATTTCATCTTTATATTGGGCGGGAAGTTCCTTGTTTTCATTGTTAACATTCTCTTTGCTTCCAACTTTATTGGAAGGATTGTTCTGAGAGTTTGCACTTTCTTCTCCTGACATACTATAATAAAATTTTAAAGATAAATTCAATATTCGGGGAATTCAAAACATATCCTTTATTTATCATATTGTAGTTACAAAAGTGCACAACATTATTATAACTACACTTATTTACAACTATTGTGATTCTTATTAGCTATTTCTTCCAGCGGACAATCAATTTCTTGATTTTGCAGTCCTTTTTGGTATTCCTAGTTGTTTCCTTTTCTTTTCCTTTTCTTTTTCTTTTTCCTTCTCTTCTTCCATCTCCATTTCGTTAAGCATTGATTCGGCTATTTTTGTAACATTGACTTCATAACATGTTGAATCATCTCTGATGTACATTCCTTCATAATCTGTGCTCCGGCGTTCATTTTGAGGATCAGCAAAGTAAGGATCTTGATTTATTGGATAATTGAAACGTTCCTGCCCCTGAGAATTTTCTTCCGGATCAGTCATTATTCCTTTTCCCTTTGACTTTATTAATTTCTGGGATCTTCTTGATCCAGTTCCATGCATATGCTAATTTGGAATGATCCAAGCTAATGGAATATTAGAATCGTAGGAATCTGTATCTTCCTCCATTGTCGTCTGATATGAGTCTTCACTACTAGATACAGGAATTGGGAGTAAAGCTGTTCCTATACGCCCTTTTCCTTTACCTAACGAAGGTTGAAATGATTCTTCGCTAGACTGACGATCGGACATCTGTACAATGTTAGATTGGGAATAGGATTGTGTTCCTATCTTATCCGTAACAGTTTATTTATTCAGTGATTGTATTTTAGATACTTTCAATTAAGTACCTATTTTGTTTAAACCAGTATCTGTATGATAGGATTAAATCATATCCGTATCATGTTTAATCATTCAATGATTATTGTAACATCTCGAGAAATACCCTATTTAAGTTTCGGATTAAAAAAGGCAATTTTGAAAATTAAAGGGCTGGAAATAAAAATTTTAAGTTTTCTAGACCCATCGCGCTACGCGATGGGTAGGATATGTTTAGCATCGTGCTACGCGATGATGTTTTCCAGAAAGTTACAAAAAGGGGGCGTCGTGCTGCGCGATGGTCCAGAAGGAAAGGGGTATCGCGCTACGCGATGACCCGGTTAAGTAACCCAGTCCACGTGTCCAACCACATGTCAACACGTGGCACAATCTTATGTATTGTGGCGTCGCGCTACGCGATGGCCTATGGAAAGGCCCATCGCGCTACGCGATGGTGGGCAAAACTTTGCCTATAAAAGGGGGCTACGGGTTTGAAGCATTCACATCCCAAAAACACCTTTCTTCGCACATACACAACCTTAGGAGGCGTGCCCGACCATTATAAGGTTCCGTGGTCCCGATTTCTCGTAATTCGTGCAAGAACTGGAGTTTTAACTATCCGTAGATGTGTTAAGCTAGCTGGAAGCAAGATCCTGATGATTTAAGTTTCAATAAGTGATAAGGGAGTAGAAGTGCTACCCGTGCAAAACTTAGGCAATTAAAATACCCGCATGAGGTAGGTGTTCTGCTTAAGTTATTATTTTATTATTATAAAGGCTTAGACTATGGTCGGAAGTATAGCCTGAACCTTGATTACTGATAAGCATAATATACCTTTTCATAAGTAAAGGTTATAGTCAAAGTATTGTTTTCTTTGTGATTAAGAAATGTGAGAAATAAAATAATATTTCTCTATGATTAAGAAATATATGCAAATGTTATAGTTAAAATAAAGTTTCTTCTTGAAGAAGAAACCCAATATAGATGTTTCTTCTGGAAGAAGAAACATAGTATATGATTAGACAAATGGACTAAAGGTCCAAATATTTTAAAAAAATGATTGTCAAGGTTAAGCTATACGAAACAGACTATAAGTCTGAAGCTAGATCATTGATCTAGATATTCATACAAAGGTTGTTCTCGTACTATAGGTCCGAGATAGAAAGAATGCATAAATCAGAAAGATACACTGATCAAGAACAAAGGTGAATACGTCCAAACCTTTTATGAATGTTTTATGACGTGAATCGTCTATGTACTGTCTTAACGATATTTATTTATTATGGAGGGTTATCCATAGATAAAGAGTCAGAAAGATTTTATATGAGGATTGGTACAAATCCTCTATGTTTATGAAATGTTTACTCTTATAAACTATGGACGGTTATCCATATGTAAAGAGTTATGAAAGTATTTGCATGAGGGTTGGTTCAAATCCTCTAAAACGTTTTGATACAAGGTAGTACTAAACACTCAGGCTAAAATACATGTGTCTGGATCCATTCATATATGATTTGTAGTGGGCCACTACAAACATACTGACCATGAGGCAAGTGACTGTCTCTAGGGCGAGTGAAGTCCGATTATGTGGTCTATTGGTATTTTTAGTTCCGATGAGATGGGATGAGGCCCACTGAGTCGTTTAATGCTATTAGTGTTGTGTCATAACGAAGATGAATTATATATGATTATGTATAATGAATTATGAAAACCTTTTTGTTGAGTCCGTTATTCACGAGCACATAGCTGACGTATTTTTCCCCACATTTCAGGGAAATAATAAAGGTTAGAATAGACAAGCAAGACAGAATAGAAGATTAGGGATATAGTCATTAGAAGTGATCTGATGGCTCAGATATTTTACTTAAAATACTGTGAAGAATCATATTTTAAAATGACAGGTATTTGAAATATTTAAACGGGTATTGAATCCCAAGTTTTCAATATAATGATATTTTATTTGAAAAGTCTTCCACTAAAAGAACGTAACTCTGATATATTTACAAAACAGGTACTAACTATTGGTCATACGCCTAGGCCCTAGGCCGGGGTGTGACAATTATATCAGTTGATATTCTCAATTGAATATCAATGTTTTCAGCATAACCTTGTTTCTGATCAAAACATAGGTATAAAGTATACCTAATTCGCTAAGACCGATGGCTCTGATACCAACCTGTCACACCCTGACTTAGAGCCTGGGTGCGACATCCTTGTAGTTGGTATCTGTTTTGAAAATATATCAGAGTTGCCGGTTTGTTTTAGCGGAAGGCTTTAAAAATATAATATTCATTTATAAAATTTTGGGTTAGAATACTCGTTTAATATTTCAAATACTTGTCTTCTGAAAAATATGATTCTTTATAATATTTTGAATAAAATATCTGAGCCATCAGATTTCCTCTAATGACTATGTCTCCAATCTTTTAATTTGTCTCGCCTGTCAGTTCTATTCTTTATAGTTTCCCTGAAATGTGGGGAAAAATACGTCAGCACACAGACCGGTGAATTACGCCGACTCAAATTCAATACCATTGTGAAAATCAATAATAATACCTTTGTGACAACACTCATTAGGTGTTGGGTTCGTAGGCCTTGTTGGCCCGGTTTATTATATGAAGTCAAAAGAGGAGACGGGTGTGGGCGGTCGGGCCCAAGCCCGGCTCGGTTTAGATTTCTTGCATAATAATTTACTAACCCTAGTTCAGTCTCTATATAAACAACATTATGTACTTGTAATATTTGTCACTCAATAAAGATATACCTAGTTGCCACCCGTGGACGTAGGTCAGTTTAGACCGAACCACGTTAAATCCTCGTGTTCGTTTACTGCTTTCGTGTGTGTGTTCGGTCTCGTGTGTGCGTTTAATCCTAACAAGTGGTATCTAGAGCTTAGGTTCGGATCACGCGAAGAACACGTTGAACCAGCCGAGTCGCCGCCAAACCATCCAGCCGCCGCCACCCTACTGCGCTAGGGTTCCGCCGCCGCTACGGTTCTCCGATTGTCGTTAGGGTTTACGCCGCCGCTGTTTCGCCGCCACTAAACCCAGCCCGACGATCGCGACTAGGGTTCAGTCCACCGCCATACACCACCAGTAACCAACGGTTGGCAGTTTCCGCCATCGCTAGAATTGTTGTCGCCAACGATCAATTGTTAGTTTGATGTTCTTTTATTTTGTTGAAAGCTATTAATCAGAGCATCACCATTGGTATCTCATCGTATGCGCCGTCCCGTGAAGATAGGTTTGTTTTGACTTGGAGTGTGATTTCCAAGTAGGTTGGAGACCGAGATATTTTATGTTTCTTTGGACCAGATCCCACATGGGCCTAGCAAATTAAAAGTGGTCTATTTTTGGTTTGCTGTTGGTCCGTGACTTAGGCTGTTGCCCAAGTTCAATATTTTTTTGGTAGGATTAAGAAATTATTTGGGTCAAGATCGTAGTTGCAAAGAACAAGCCAATAACAGTTCAATCAAGATCCTGTTTTAGTTGAAGAACCGTTGTCAATTAGAAGAAGCGTTAAAGAAACCAAAACCAGTGCCAACCGCGTTTGTCAGGTTTATCGTTTCAGTTTAATGTTTCGGTTTCTGATTTACAGTTCGTTATTCCGCTGCATATTTAAAATAGGTTGATTTTTTAACAGAGTTCAGTAGAACAGTCGTTAAGTTCAGGTTCGTGTTGCTGTGTCTGTCTCTGTTTTTTATCCAGTTTTTCGTTTTAGTCATTGTTATGGCAGAAGACGGAAAGTTTTCGATACAGAAGTTTGACGGACAGAAGTTCGGTTGGTGGAAGATGCAGATTGAGGCACTACTTTGTCAGAAAGACTTGGATGTAGTGCTTGAGGATGAAAAACCAGAAAAGCTGTCAGAAGCAGATTGGAAGAAGTTAGACAAGAAAGCTAGGGCTTGTATTACTTTGTCGTTGTCGGAAGATGTGGCGTTTAACATCATGAAAGAAACCACAGCACGTGGTATGATGGAGGCGCTATCCAACATGTATGAGAAGCCTTCGGCAGCGAATAAAGTCTATCTTATCCGAGAGCTAGTGACAACAAGAATGAAAGAGGGTGGGTCAGTTACAACTCAAATCAATAATCTTAATTCGATCTTGTCCCGCTTAGTGTCAGTTGACATTAAGTTTGATGATGAAGTTCAAGGCCTCTTGTTATTATCCTCTTTGCCCGACAGTTGGTCGCAAACAGTGACTGCAGTTTGTAGTTCGTCTACAAATATTACTTTCGATGGGATTCGAGATCTGATTCTGGGAGAAGATTCAAGACGCAGAAGTTCAGGTGAATCATCAGGCAATATGCTAGTCACAGAAGGTAGAGGTAGGGGAAAACAGCGAGGCAGTGGGAGCAGGAAGAGGAGTCAGTCTAAGACTCGTAAGGATATTGAATGTTGGGGTTGTAAAGAGAAAGGACACTTCAGGAATCAGTGTCCGAATGGTAAGAAAGAGGTGAACGTTACAGAAGACGACACAGATGACGGGGTCAGTAGTGATGAGGCTTTGGTTTGTAGTGTTGAGAGTAGCGTTGATGCTTGGGTGATGGATTCTGGTGCATCGTTTCATGCCACTCACTGTAGTGAAACGATGAAGAATCTTAAATTTGGGGATTTTGGAAAGGTTCGACTAGCGAATGATGATATTTTAGAGGTTACGGGTATGGGAGACGTTGCTTTGATAACTTCAGCCGGTACTTCTTGGACTTTGAAAGACGTGAGGGTTATTCCAAGTTTGAAGAAACGTTTGATTTCAGTTGGGCAGTTGGATGACCAGGGGCACGATGTTAAGTTCGGGAATGGGCAGTGGAAAGTAGTCAAAGGGAATCTCGTGGTTGCTCGTGGCAAGAAAATGGGTTCGTTGTATATGGTCGATATGTCACCGAAAGGAGTGGATCCAGTTTTGGTGAAAGACAAAGTCCGGTTCACAGAATCTCGTGGGCAGAAGAAGGTTCGTTTTGCAAGTAACAAACCCAGAGCCAAAGTGAAGATTTAGGATGAACAAGCTAGGAAGGTTAAATCAGTTGGGGGACATCGTGACAGTGGGAGCACAGGTCGTGTTTCAGTTACAGTTCCAGGTCGACAGTGGATTAAGAAAACCAGTATTCCAGCTGTAAAAGTCTCTCCAATGAATTACTTGCTGAATATGGAGAGTGTTTGTTCTCAGGTTATCTCAGGATCCGGTAGTTCGTTACAGTGGGAGCCGGTAGGGACAGAGAATGGGTCAGGGGCAGTTTCAGCCGTGACTGACGTGTTGGAGCTCCGGGGAGCTTCAACGGGCCTTCAGGTTAATTGATAAGAAGGCGGTGGCAACTAGAAGAAGTTTAATGTTCAGATTACAGAAGTACAATCAGGAGTGCAGACGAGAGTACTCAAGGCCTCCGAGTGGGAGATTGTTGGGTTCGTAGGCCTTGTTGGCCCGGTTTATTATATGAAGTCAAAAGAGGAGACGGGTGTGGGCGGTCGGGCCCAAGCCCGGCCCGGTTTAGATTTCTTGCATAATAATTTACTAACCCTAGTTCAGTCTCTATATAAACAACATTATGTACTTGTAATATTTGTCACTCTATAAAGATATACCTAGTTGCCACCAGTGGACGTAGGTCAGTTTAGACCGAACCACGTTAAATCCTCGTGTTCGCTTACTGCTTTCGTGTGTGTGTTCGGTTTCGTGTGTGCGTTTAATCCTAACATTAGGCACCCAACTCAATTGAGATAAAATTACCCTAAGTACATGTACAATTAATCATATACACAATATAATTTCTCTAAACAGTCTTGTAGACTTCCATGGGCATGTTTGATGATATGCATGGCCTCAAGGAACTCCGAGTCACCATGTATGTATGGATCTGGACACATGTATACTCTTAATCTGAGTATGCCCGTTTCTTATTATTGTAACACAAAGTTTTAAGGATTCGTAAATCCCATGCAAACAGTCAGACTCTAAAAGAGTTGTAAAAGTTTAGGGCGTATTTCACCTTTTATGATTGTAATCAGTTTCTGACACCGATTCCTGTATATGATCAGTTTCTGCTACTGACCCCTATCTGTAAATCAGCTTCTGTTACTGATTCTTGTTTCTGTTTTCAGCTTTCTGATTGATTGATTGAGTGTTATCTCGAATCTATAGTACGAGATTAACATTTGTATAAATGTCTAGATCAACGATTTAGCTTCAGACCCCGTAGTCTGTTTTGTATAACTATAACCTTGACAATTTATTTGTTTGTATAAAATATTTGGACATTTATTCCTTTTGTTTGTTTACCAATTATATGACAAGTTTCTTCTTCAGGAAGAAACATTTATATCATGTTTCTTCTTCAAGAAGAAACATTACTTTAACTATAACCTGTGTGAATGAATAGTATATTTCTTAATCATAAAAAAAATACTATTTTAACTATACCCTTTGCATGTGAATGATTACGTTTCTTAATCATGAAGAAACAATACTTAACTATAACATATGCTTATGAAAAGTTATATTATACTTAACAGTGATCAAGGTTCGGGCTATACCCCCGACTATGGTCTAAGCTATATAAAAACAATAAATAATAACTTAATCAGAACCCCTATCTCACACGGGTATTTGGAGTTAAATGCCTATGATTTATCGAGCGGCACTGCTACTCTATATAGCGTACTAGAGCTTAGATTGTCAGAGCTTCGGAGCTTGGCACGTTCCACGAGACCGGCACGCAAACCGAGGCTAAGTGTGTGAAAACGTGTGCGATTGAGGTGTGAGATGAAATGCCGCGAGCCTCCCCTTTTATAGCTGAGTTTGGGTACCATCACGTAGCACGATGGTTTCATTCTGGAGCTCATCGCTTAGCGCGATGGGTTTCAAAATTCAAATTTTTATTTTTAGTCCCTCGTCTTTGATAACTTGTCACTTCTTGATCATACTTTCATTTTCCAAAAATACTAAACCGGCCCTTATGCGGCTCGCGTCGATGCGAAGTGCAAAAGTGCGCCATCAAAACGCCACATTACGCCCTTCGCCCGTGTCCGAGTCCGTGAGCGTCAGGTGATTCGCACCCCCTCTCCCGCTAGGACTATGGAGAGTGATTAGCCACATAAGAATGTTACTATGGAAACTTGCTTCCTTATAAAGAACTTCGATTTCTTTCCTTGTTTTCATGTGGAATGAAAGTTATCTTCATTATTTATACTCATGTGAAATGCTTCCATTTTCTTCCATCTTTCCATGTGGGATAGAATTTTCTTATTTTCTTAAAATAAGATGCCATTATTTTTCTTATCTTATTTTTCCCATGACTTTATCTTGAGAATATTTTTAATCCTTCAACTTTCAAAGTTGACAACTTTAGTCCAAATTAAATATGGGTTTTATGTTACATTATGTAACGAAGGTATGGTTATAAGGTTGTATGGTACGGCGAGTGGCACCCGACCCTAATAATATCCGAGGTATGTAGGGTGCCGGACCCTTATAATTTCCGAGGTATATAGGGTGCCGGACCATTATAATATCCAAGTTATGTAGAGTGCCGGACCCTTATAATATCCAAGGTATGTAGTGCGAAATGCTCTTTAAAATAAAGACGTAATATGAAAGTATCGTAAGCACAAATGTAATAAGTAGGATAGTATGAATTATGAAATAGTGTATGAAGGTATGTATGTACGTATGAACGAATGATAGATGAATAGGTAATAAATTAATACGTATCCCCGGACGCGTATTAATAAGTAAGTGAACGTAGTGTATATTAATTGATTAACTAGAACTCACTCAGCATAGCTGACTTTTAATATGCACGCAGGTGAATAGGATGAGGCAGGTTGTGTAACATTTGTTACTTTTCAAACCCGAAACCTCTACCCATTTTGAATTTTTTGTTTTTGTTTATATATATATATATATATATATATATATATATATATATATATATATATATATATATCAAATTATTATTAATATTTTATTTATCAAATTCGTTTCGATGTATATATATGTATATATCAAATTCGTTTTGATGTATTTTTATTTATTAATATTTATCATTAATAAATAGTCCCGACGATTGAAGTTAATCGCTCGAGCATTCTTTTTATTTGCGGTCAATTATTAAAACTTCGAGAGTTAACGTTTCTATTCAACCGACTCGCGAACTATAAGAGTATAATCTCAAAATTTTCTAAGTTATAAACCTATGTTACATTTATAAGACATTTTAAAGTTCAAGGTTCATTTTGAAAGATTAGTTTACTTTATGTTTTTAAGAGTCTTGAAAAGTATAAGGGCCTAATGTGTAACATTGGAATTCAAAATATATTATTTATTAAAAACCCAGCCACCCAACCCTTCCCCCTACCCGTTTTTCCGGCCCGGCTTTCTAGCCACCGGAAAACGGTTCCGGCCAACCTCCAAACACCTCAATCTTCGCCTCTTTGACCCGCTAAATTAGCCGAACGACTTTAAACCTCGATATTATATGATAACTAATATATTAATTATACTATAATGCTCTATAATTGCGGTTTAATTCCCGTGTCATTCGCCGGAATTCGGGTTAATCAAATTAATGCCATTAACGAGCCTACGCTCCCATTTACTAGTATAAATAGGACCATTAACTAAAGCTAAACTCGTCCACAACCATCAATTGATCTAACAAACACTCTATAATACGCCATTGATTCCTTACAGTCCGTTTTTCCTGCCATCCGCTGTCGCCGTCAACCTAAAATACTTACAGGTAATAGTTAGTTAGTTTTGTTTCATTGTTCAACGTTAATTAAAACCCCCAACCTTAATTAAACTAATATGGAACTAATTAGGAGAATTGAAATTTAGGGTTTCTATGGGAAGAAGATGAACTTCATGTTAAAATATATAAATTTTTGTTTCTGTTCTAAGTTAAAGCATACAAGCTGGAGCAGTTGGTCACTGTGTGTGCTTATGGACATAAGGTTTTTGTATTTTCTTTTAACAGCTTGTTTAGTTATATTAATTAAATGATTTATGTATTTAAAAATCATTATAAATCAATAAAACCACTTTTAAACTAAACAATATTTTTTATATATAAATAAGTATAAGTTTTATCTCACCATTTTCCATGTAAAAACCAACTTCCAAACCCGTTAAAACGATAAATTTATTGTTTAAATTCCGGTACATTAGATTCAATTCATTAACCTTAAAATTTATTAAGCTTATATTTCATTAATCATTAATCCGTTAAGATTAATTGGTTTGTTAACTTTATTTCGTTAACCATAATTCTTTTGAGTTTAATTCGTTAGTTTTAATCCGTTAAACTTTGATTCGGTAAAGATAATTTGGTAAACTATAATTTTATTCGTTAGCTGAAAATATTTTTAAACCGTTAAAGTTAGTTTATAAACCGTTAGCTTATTGCATCAACTTTATATTCCTTTTCGTCAGATATTTATAAACGCTAAAATAATTGTACTAGATAAATTTCTCGTTTAAAATCCGTACATTGTAACTCACATATTAGTGTTAAGATCATAATATTAAAATAATTCTTAGTTCGTTAAAATTCCGTTAAAGCCTAAAAATAATATTAAATAAATTCATGCCTTAAAATAATAAAAGCTAAATAAAACAATATATATTTCCAATAAAATTGGACAATAATTAACTTTAATAATCCCGTTAGATAGTCTTTAAATATGCAATTTTATTTTATAGTTCGAGAAGTTCAATCGTTTCGGATTCTTTAATGCACTTTCGGTTGCTTCGGTTTCTTTATTGTGCTTTCGGCTTTTATTACAAGTTTGTCTTCGATTTCGAGGTGAGTTTTTCACCACCCCTTTTTAAAGTTTTAATATTTTGGGGTAGCATATGTATGCTTATAAAAATTCAAGCATTGTTTATTCTATTACAAACTACAATTCGTATATGGACTTGTGTGCTACTTGTATTACTTGCACGAATATTACTTGCACGATTGTGAAGCCTCATTAAGTATGATCATACACCCCCCTTTGCACCCCGGTCCATTTGTATCGAGTGGAAAAGGGCCTCATTATCCAAGTACGTTGGTTGTTACCAATTAGAAAGGAGCTTACTTGCACGATTACCCAAGTACGATGGTTGTTACCAGCTGGAAAGGACTTACTTGCTCGTTTATCACTTGTCCATGAATTGTATGGTTTTTACGTACGTACTTAAACTGTGGAAACTCACCAGCTATTTATAGCTGACTTTCTTTTATACATATGTTACAGGTGAAAGATACGAGGATGAAAGTTAGATGACACATAGCATGCCTATAGGATATTCAAAGAACAACCTAGCATTTGTTTATTTATTTGTTACAACTTGTATTATTTGATAAACTTGTGTTACATGAAGATTTAAATGAAATGAGGTTATTATGGTCACCTAATAGTGTCACGTGTGTTTGAGCAATCTGTACGTCACACTCGGGCGTTTCCGCTTTAACCGGGGTGTTACAGGTTGCTTGATGAGGACACGTGGCGAATAAAAATATAGACTGGCATCGATTAAGAAAGAAGATTCACGTGTTATTTATGTTTAATGTTTAAAACTTATGTTATTTTGTTTAAACCAGTACTTGATGTTTGTAAGAATGATTGACGTTTATGTTCCGCGAATTTTTTTTAATTCACTCTGATTTTCGAATTATGTGAATGGGTAAGTCCAACCCAAGAAAAGTTGGGCACCCAGGATCGGGGCCTCATAGCCCGGGCCCAAAGGTTTCCAAATTAAGACGGGGCATCTCACTCACTTACCGTTTAAGACAGGGCAGGCTGCAATTATGAGACGGATCGTCTCATGATTATACGGTCCATCTAATCCCTTTTGACAACATGAGATGTCAAAATCGTTTGCTACATGTCTTACACCCATTGCTGGCTCATCCAAGCAAGCTGGCTTATATATAGGACCCTTAAACGTTCATTTCATGCGCAACACATTCCTGATTTATTCTCAAACTCTTAAAGCAAGTAAAACTAGTGTTTAGTTGTTTCAAAGGTGTTTAAGCAAGAACAAGCTAAGGGAATAGGTTCTGATCAAGTTCAAGTTCTGATCAAGCATTCCAAAGGTGTTAGGAGCATTCACAAACCATTCCTAGATTCTGATATAGCTAGGAAGTAAGGTAGGTATGTTTAAACACTCATTTAAGTTCGGTTATTATGTTAACCAAGTATCCATGCTATTATCAGTTAAACCCTAGTCAAAATGGTTTACAGAAGTAGTATAAAAAGTTTTTGTTCATGTTCAAGTTCATATAACACTTAAACAATCGTTGGAAAGTTGTTAAACTGATTTTTACCCTTAACAGGACAAATAGTGAGATTAGACGGAATGTCTAATCATTATACGGTCCGTCTCATCCCAACCTCTGTTACGAATCAAAATAGTTTGTGACGGGATGTCACACATATACGGACTGTCTCACTTTTATACGGCCGGTCTCAAATCAAATTCAGTCAACGGCTCAAATATAACAAAATCAGATGGCTGCGAACCGTGTATTTCAAGAGAAAATGAGGCTAGAGCAGTGGAATATGTTTAGACATATCCTGGTTGTTCAAAGAGAAAACAGGGAATTAAAGGCCCTTGTTGCTGCTCAGGGGGAGAGGTTAGATAAACAAGATGAGATCATTCTCCAGCTTGCGTGTAAACAAGACGAGTTAATGAAGCTTAAAGGAGATGGATTAGGATCCGAACATGGGTGGTGGTAGTGGAGGTGACCAGCAACCGGCCGGCGGCAGTGCGTCGTCTTCAGGTAAAACTTCTGAGGCTAGTGGTAATGGTAATAATTTGCAGATTATCCCGTACAAGGACTACACTAATGTAAAGACGGTCAACATGATAGCGGCTAATATGATTTTGTTAGTTGACGTGTACGGGATTGTTAAAGGTATGGTTAATGCTGACGAGATCGAAGAAGAAGAATTTGTTGATCATCCAAAGAACAAATCGCCTTGCTTCTGGAAATTAATGAGGAAGAGTTGGAGGAATTGGGAAAAACTGTGGATGTGGAAATCAAGTTTGAGCCTAATGTAAATATAGGTATTCCAAGGGGGGATAATCCATTTAATTATGATGAGGTTGAGGTTGAAGATGTGACTGTAGAGGAATATCCAGAGATGTATACAAGTAATAATTCTGATGATGGAATTCTATTTTTCACGACCGAACATTTTGAAGCTGCAGAAGAGCATCTGAAACAGGATCGGGGAAAGGGTAAAGAGAAGGTGGTTGAAAAGAAGAAGAAGCGAACTTCTGATAGTATGTTTGGGCACAACGTTCAATGCATGAACAAAATGATTGAAGCTTTGCGCTATAACGAACGAGAAGAAATACGACAAGGGAAAGTCCGAGCATATGCATACCAAATGAAGAAGTATGTGAGCTCGAAATCTGTTAAAGGTAATATTATTTCGTGGTTACATGATTCGGAACTTAAAGTATGTGTGGTCAAGTGGGAACACGGGATACAATACTTTCGAAGAATAATTGAAATGTTATCCATGCCGTGTTGGGATGTGAGGACGTTGGCGAATCGACCATTCATTAATCATGGTAACAATCAGTGGGCTAATTGGTTTTACCAATACTTGTTAGACAAAGCTCGTTGTGGATTTAAAATTTTCAGGCCTCATGTGCCGACACACAAGTATATCGATGAAATCGATCCACGCACCGGTTGGAGGAAAATGATTCTACAAGTCAAACCGCCAAAGACAATGAAGAAAGTACCTGTTAAGATCTTTCCTCAAAGTCTGTTCACAACGTTTAACAAGTGGTATTATGATAACTATACTAGAGAAGCGGTTATTGTATTAGGATCGGGCTGAAAACAGAGTTCATGCGTGTTATCGATCCTATGTGGCTTGTTAATTTATCAGAGTCCGACAACGATGCACTTTATAACAACCAGATTCGATGGGCTGAGCTTAAAGATTATGATCTTGCGATGCAATTCCAGCATGTAGTGCGGGTTTTTTATGCTTTCAAGATACACAGCTGCAATGACTGGAAGACTCGAAAATTCATCCAATAAAGTATTTTGAAGACACAAAGATCACGAGATGAGGGGGAGTTTGTTAGTACACGGTTTTCCGTCTCAGTCTTTGTTAAAGTATTATTATATTAGAATTAATTGTATAGGGGTATTTTGGTAAAAGTAAGCCCATTCGTTAACTAATGTAAGGCACATTCGTTAAGAGTCTTAACGAATGTGACCCATTTGCTAATGTATCATCATTCGTTAAGTTTGTTAACGAATGATAAGAACGATTGTGGCCATTCGTTTATATTAATGTATTCTATAATGAATGAGGGTTCATTCGTTAAGAGTTGTTTAACGAATGACCTCATCTCCTATAAATACCAATACCCTGTAATCTATTTCTAAAGTAATGAAGTTTATTATTTTGAATATGCATCTCGTTACGTTGCCAAAATCTCTCCTGACACACTCACATATTCGTTCATTCGTTAACATAATAGTATACCTAATTGTATTAGCGAATCAATCTTCGTATCACAGAACTAGATCCGGTAACTATGGCTTCACAAATGGTAGGTCTCTGTATGAGTTGGTGTATGGTTTTAAACTTGTCTTGAGTCATCTTAGATGTAACATCCACAATTCTGTGAATAAATAACGGAAAGTTTTATTATTAACGATGTGTCGTTAGTTTAATTGTGTGCATGTTTGTATTTGGATAAGGATTGGGTGGGTAGGGAAGTGGATGGTGGGACCCGTAGCCTCCTATATAAAGCCATCTCCCATTCCTTTCACCATTTTTTTTCCACCACAACACACACTAAAACACACACTTTCTCTCTAACACCCGAAACCAATCCCGAGCCAAAAGAAGAAAGAACCTCGTGTGTGAACGCCATCAAACACCAAGAATCACGTCCAGATCCTCGAGTTGTTTCATATCTAAACCGAACCCGAGAACCGAAGGTGGGTTTTGGTTAAAAAGGTTAAGTTTTAGGTCGGTTTCGACATGCAAACTGATAGAATGGTAGATCGGGCTGTAAAATGTAATAAAAACATAAACTTGGTAAGTTATAACCTCTTGGGTGCGTTTTAAGCTAAAAAGGTGATGGTTAGACTATGAGAAACACGAGTATACAAAGTTGGTACAACCCAAAACCCATAAAAAGAGTAGAATCCGGTCCTAAGGAAGAATCTTGGAAGAGAATGGCCTTAAAATGGTAAAAACGAAGTAAAAAGGGGGTTTTCGCATGAAAAAGGGCTTCGCATCGCATGTCATGCGAAATCCAAGAATTTCGCATTGCACGCCATGCGAAGCGAAATAAGCGTGCGAATCGAAATTCTCATGCGAAGCGAAATTCTCATGCGAAGCGAAATAAGCATGCGAAGCGAAATCAGCATGTGAAGCGAAATCGCATGCGAAGCGAAATTCTCATGCGAATTCCAAGCGAAATTCCATGCGAAATTCCATGCGAAATTTCATGAAATCCATTTTCTGATGCACTTTTGTTAAAGGACTGTCCCTTGGACCCTGCTAGGGTCTGCCTCTTAGACCCTGCTAGGGGCTGCCGCCCCTAGACCCCGCTACCAGGGGCGCTGCCCCCGGACCCCCGTTAGCTGAGGGTTTCATTAACTCAGATGTAAGAAGCAGTAGTAATGGACAACTGACACGCGTAATGTGTTGTACAGTTAGCCATGCACAGTTAAGGAAGGGCATTACCATTAACGGCGAGAGAAACCGACTTCAGGTGAGTTCTGGCCATTTTATGTGTTATGTTTTCGGGGTTGTGTGCATACTCCTTTGTGATAGATAATACACTTACTTGAATGGTAAGTTTATGTTATGTGTATGACTACGTATTGAATGTTATTATTATATGATGATTATATGAATGATTGAAGAGACAGGTATGGTTGAATGGGTAAAGGGTATGCGAAGAGTACGGGGTTGCATACCCTAATAATATATGCGAAGAGTACGGGGTTGCATACCCTAATAATATATGCGAAGAGTACGGGGTTGCATACACTACTAACATATGCGAAGAGTACGGGGTTGCATACCCTAATAATATATGCGAAGCGTAAAGGTTTGCAAACCTTAATAGTATCTGCGAAGGTCATAGGGCGAAAGGCTCTTTAAAACGTAGAACGGTTATGTATGTATAAAAATAATGAAGGTAAGTAAAGATATGAGTGTATGGAAGTATGAAAGTGAGAACCAACGTAATATGTGTCTTCGAATATATATATATATATATATATATATATATATATATATATATATATATATATAAACATGTGTAAGAATATGAATGTAATGTAGGTTACCTGCTTAATTAGAACTCACTCAGCGTAGTTGACTTTTAGTATGCACGCAGGTAAATAGGTTAATGTAACATCCAACTTTTGTTAAATAATAAATAACATAAAGTTTTGTTATTAACCGTGTGTCGTTAAGTTAGTCGGGTGTTAAAGTGTTTGGATAAGAATTGGAATTGTGAGTGGGTTGTGGGGCCCACAGCCCCTATATATATAATCCAACCCATCCTTCCTTTCACCACTTTTCTTTCCTTTCATCACACAAACCCACTCAAGAACAAACACTTTCTCTCTCAAGACCCGAATCCAAATCCGGGTTAAAGTAAGGAAGATCTTGGTGTTCAAGTGTCTTCAAGTAACAAGAATCACGTCCAGATCCTCGAGTCGTCTCGGATCCGAACCGAACCCGAAGCAAAAGGTAGGTTTCAGTTTAAATGGTTAAGTTTTTAGTCGGTTTCGACATGCAAACTGATAGGATGATAGATCGGGCTGTGAAATGTAAGAAAAACATAAACTTGGTGAGTTATAACCTCACGGGTATGTTATAGGATAAAAATGTGATGTTCGGACCTCATAAAACACGAGTATACAAAGTTGGTACAACCCAAAACCCATAAAAAGGGTAAAATCAGGTCCTAATAAAGAGTCACGGAGTAATAGCTTTAAAATGGCAAAAAAAGAAGAGATGTAAAAAAATGGATGTTTCCCATGAGAAGAGAAATTCTTCCATGAGAAGATAAATTCTTCCATGAGAATTTCTTCCATGCGAAATTCCATGGCCCCCGTTAGCTGAGGGTTTCATTATCATAGATATAAGAGATACTAGTAACAGATAATTGACACGCGTAATGTATTGTACAGTTAGCCGTGCACAACTAAGGAAGGGCATTACCATCAACGGCGAGAGAAACCGACTCCAGGTGAGTTTCTAGCCCCTTATATGTTATGTTTTCGGGGCTGTGTGCATACCCAATGTGATAGTTGTTAATACACTTACCTTAAGTGGAGAGTGTATGATACGCGTATGATATGTGTATGATATATGTATGATTAAGTATTGAATGTTATGATAGAATGTTTATACGAATGAATATGTATGTATGTATATATATATATATACACATATATATATATACATATATATTTATATACATGATTAGAAGATATGTATAGTATGCACGTATGAAAATGAATGTATGAAAGAGTGAAGAGACAGGTATGGTTAGTTGAGACTGAGGAACCAAACCCTAATAATATCTGAGACAGAAGGGACCAGGCCCTAATAATATCTGAGACAGAAGGGACCAGACCCTAATAATATCTGAGACAGAAGGGACCAGACCCTAAAAATATCTGTGATGGTAGAGATGGTGTAGCCTATGTTATACCATAGGGGATTAAGAAAGAAAGTATGAGAGCACGAATGAATGTATGTATGTATGTAAAGCAAGAATGAAAGAAGTAATAGTAAGTAAAGTCCGAAATACGTATCTCCGGACACGTATGAGTAAGAACATGAATGTATTGTATGTTAATTGATTAACTAGAACTCACTCAGCGTAGCTGACTTTTAGTATGCACGCATGTGAATAGGATGCGACGGGTTGCTTAAGGGAAGACACGTGGCAAAAAAGTGAAGACTGGCATCGAAGAAAAGAAGATTCACGTGTCGTTTACATTACCTTTTAAGACTTAATGTGTTTTGTTTAAAAACAAGCACTTATGTTATGTAAGAATGTTCAATATTATGTATTCCACGAAAAGTTTTTTATTAACTATGATTTTAGAACTGTGTTTATGAGTAAATCCAACGCCAAAGTAGGGCTTCCGGGAATGGGGCCTTACAGTTAAAGGAGCTGGCTTAAGGATGGCACATGGTAGGGACTGGAAGACTGGCATCTCGGGAAAGAAATATTATGAAATATGATGTTATGTTAAAACAATTCAACTTTTGTTAAGACAAGATTTTGTTGTTTTGTAATATGATGGTTGATGTTTTAATATTCCGCGAAAGTTTTTAATTAACTCTGATATTTAAAACTGCGTTTATGAGTAAATCCAACACCAAAGTAGGGCTTCCGAGAACGGGGCCTTACATTAGAATGCTTGGGTGTCTATGTTTTTCAGCTGTTTTGAATAACACTAATAAGTTTTCTAGTTATGCTGAAAAATGTGTGTTTCTTCGGTATTCTAATCAAAAGAAAGGATATAAATTGTGGAATTAAAACGAATAACATTCTCTAGGGATGTGAAATTTTACAAATCCATTTTTCCATTTGTTGATAATAAAGTTTTGCGAGAACCTGATAATATTCATATTGGTGTCAACAACTTAAATTTTTTGATCTATTTGAACAAAATGATACCCAACATTCTAGTGTTCAGGACATTTCCGATGACGAAATATTAATTCAGGTAGGCAAGATACTTCTACCCATCAGTCTCAGTGGTCTAGAAATGACCCATGCTGAAGGTGGGACTGGTCATGTTCCAGTAGCCAAGTAGTTTAGGGTTAAGTACTGGTAGGGTTGAGGATGTAGGAAGAAGTGATGAAATGTCTAATGATAATAATTTTGAGGGTATTGAGGTTGAAATAAAACATAATATACCAACTGTATTAAGAAGATCTACTAGGAATGTTAGTTTTCCTAGGACTTTAAATGATAATGTTATTGAAGGCAAAGTTAAATATGGCCATGAAAAAGTTATGAATTATGCAAATCTATCTATGCTAAATAAATGTTTTACTTCTGTGTTATATAAGAGTAGTGAACCAAAAACTTATTTTGAAGCGGCTTGTGATCCAAATTGGATTATAGATATGAATGATAAGATTGAGGCTCTTAATATAAATAAAACGTGGGAGTTAGCAGATCTACCACCCAATAGAAAAATTATCGGGTGTAAACAGATTTTCAAAATTAAATAATAGTCTAATGGAGAAGTGAAGAGATTTAAAGCAAGGCTGGTGGCTAAAGGTTTTAATCAAAAAGGAGTAGATTTCTTTGAAACTTTCTTTCCTGTAGTTAAGATAGTAACACTTAGGTGTGTGTTATCTATTGCTGTTAAAAATGGTTGATCAATTTCTCAACTTGACATTAATAATGCCTTCTTATATGGTGATTTGTATGAGAATGTCTACATGTCTTTACCTAAGGGATATTTTTCTAAAGGAGAAACTTGAGTGTGTAAATTAAAAGACAAAAAAAAAAATCTTTGTATGGCTTGAAACAAGCCTCTAGAATGTGGAATGAAAAACGTGTCAATGTGTTAGTTGAATTAGGTTTTGTTCAAACTAAATGTGATTATTCCATGTTCATCAAAACGAGTACTTTTATGCTTATTGCGTTACTTGTTTATGTAGATGATATAATATTAACCGGCAACTGTCAAGAAGAAATATATAAAATAAAAGAATTTCTTAAAACAAAATTCATGATAAAAGATCTTGGTGATCTTAAAACTGACAAAGGTATTTGTTTGTCAAAAAAAAATGTATTGTATAGATTTACTAGCTGAGTATGGCGTGACATGATGCAAACCAACAGTAGTCCACTTGAACAAAATTTTGTGATAACAAATAAGTGTAAAAAGGATAGTGTTGTGTTAACCAATGTAACTTGTTATCTAAGTCAATATATGCACAAACCTACTAATTCACACCTGCAAATTGCTATAAGAGTTTTGAGGTATTTGAAGGGTGTACCAGGTTAAGGAGTCATGTTTAGTAAAAGTGATTCTTTTGATCTAAAAGGTTATTCAGATTCTGATTGTGCCAAGTGTTTGGAGTCAAGGAAATCTGTTACTAGATACTGTGTCTATCTTGGTAGATGTTTAGTTACATGGAAAAGCAAAAAAAAAAACAATTAACCATTTCAAGTCTTCTACTGAGTCAGTATACCGGCAAATGTATGCCGCAACATCAGAAATTATGTGGTTAATCAACTTCATATCTGAACTTCTTGTAAATTTGTATTGTGATAACTCGGATGCAATATCTATTGCAACCAATCCTGTTTTTCATGAGAGAACAAAACACTTTTGAGTTGAATTTTTTCTTCTTGAGTAATAGGGTTTCAAAAGGTACTATCAGGACTCTTGGTATAAAATCTGAACATCTATTAGCTTATATTTTTACAAAGGAGTTATTAGTAAATCAACATGCAGAACT
Source organism: Bidens hawaiensis (assembly GCF_021521415.1). Taxonomy (NCBI): domain Eukaryota; kingdom Viridiplantae; phylum Streptophyta; class Magnoliopsida; order Asterales; family Asteraceae; genus Bidens; species Bidens hawaiensis. The sequence continues at coordinate 549,879 of NW_027492155.1, forward strand.
TTGTAAAAGATTAGGCTTATTTGACGTGTTTAGTCATTGAATTGGGGGGGTTTAAAGTTACAAGTGTTCTAATTCAATTCAATGTGTTTTTATTTTTATGAGACTTCTAGTTCCGGATGGTTGAGTGTGGGCTAGTGTTTACAAGTGGACCTAGAAGTTTAATGGGCTGGATGGGCTTTGTTGCTAGTTAAAGATTGATGCGGGTCAAAGTTGTTCGATACTTTTGAGTCTATATATTCTGGTCTTCCCAATATTATTAGTTTCACTTTCTTTTTTTACATTTCTCTCTCAAAAGTTGATATCTAGAGTTTGATTTTGTTTGCTATCTTCGTAATCATTACTTGTTAGATCTTAGTGTCAGTGTTGCAGATCATCTTCTTGTTGATCTGTTTTGTAATCAAGACTTTGTGATCTTTCGTGGTGTTTGATTGGGCTTCAAAAAATAAAGTTTCGATTTATCTCTTATCTGATTATCATTTTAACACACCGCATAGTTAACGTCTAACGAGTTTTACAACGTAAGCAGGTATTCAGAAACGGATTCTGAGTTTAATTATCAAACAGAGGCTCTCATGGTAGCAAAATATTTTGAACGCTTCATTGTTCTCTCGATCTCGGAAAAGATGTAGGGATAAATGGATAAATATTGCAACCTTTAAATTGTTATTAAAATTATGATTTAGATAAAGATTACAACATTAAAAATAAAAAAAATTAAGAAATCATGATGGATAAAGATTGCAACATCTAAATAATCTATTAATGCAAAACATGTTTTTCACAAGACCTTCAAATATGTTATTCATATGGGATACTAACTAACCAGGACGAAGGTCTATGGGATCGGGGGTGACCCTGGCCACTGCCGTTTTCTCGATTAATAAGGTAAATTTCGTAATTTTTGTTGGAAAATTTTTATAAGTATTGAGCACGGTCACCCCCAAGGTATTTCTCCAAAAAACTACCGGTCACTGTTGAATTTTTTTATATAGCATCCCAGCATTTGATTTTTGTTTATAAAACCTCGCATTTTTCTAAACAAATATTAATCGAATACTAAAAGCTTTGTTTATATAAAACTCAAACTTGAAGGAGGATATTTGTAACAATAATAAACTTGTTTAAACAACAACAACAAAAAAGAACAACATTATCATTGGGTTAGGGTTTGAACACCATCTACCATTCATTCAGTACATAACTCAAAGTCACTGCCTCACTGGAGACCACCGGCCACCACTAAGCGCACATCATCGTCCTCCGCTGTCAGCCTCCTCCCTGGAGACCATCGGCCACCACATGCAAGACAACGCCTTCACCTTGGAGACACCACACACGCTGCAGCATTTAGTAATCGCACCCTTCCTCGTGCATTATCATTAATATTTTAGGTCCTTTGTTGGTTAAAAAATTATCTAGTTTTTGCAAATTTATTTATATTTTTTTTGTAAGAATAATCATTTGAATGAATGAAGAAAATTTAGATATTTAGATTTCATATTGTTTTGACCCGACCGACCGAATCACCCACCGACGCGAACCGAATCGTTGAACCAAAAATTTTTAGGTCTGTCTTCGATCACCGCTGTCACTAAGTCCAAGCTTCACCACTGCAACTAATCAATTTCCATTTGTACATATTCAACCTAATTAACTAATTTTTTTAATTACCGTTTCTTCAATTTAATGCATATAAATGATATAACAATTAACGCATTTATTACTATTTAATATTTATTAATTAGCTCAATTAAAACCAATTATGGCTTTTTAAAAATTATATTATTAACAATTTCTAATTAACTCGATGTGAATGCAAGGTCATGTGGAAAACATGTTTTGCTTTAAATATATATTATAATTGTTTCATATGCTATGACATATACTTCCTGTTTGATTTCACGTATAACTTGTATCGAATATTCAAACACTTTTTATTGACATTATATAATTGTTTTAGCGCGTGTAATACACGAGTTACTAACCTAGTTTGCATGGTAAAGTAACATATAAAACGAACTAGTGTTTTCCCTTCGCGCATAACGCGAGAAACTCGGTAACAGCTCGAGTTTCTAAATAAAGATATACAAATACACCATGATGACTATCACTTCGATATAAAAATGTTTCTCTAAATATGAAAGAAAACTTGGTTTGCATAAGTTTGGCTCATTACGGTATTGACGTGATACTGCACTCAACATATAGCTTGCAATAAAAAAATATATTGTATTGCAAATATAATTTCGTTTTCAACGGAAGTTATATACTTTATTGTGAATATACCATTGTTTTAACGGCGTTGATAAAATAAACATGTCGTAATGATATACTAAAAAATCTATAAAAAAAAAACACTTTGTATGGTGGTCAAAGATCAGCAACTTAAATATACATATATAATAATAATAAATTAGGGAACATATTAAAACCATGAATATTTGGGTGGGGGGGCAAAATTAAATAAAGTTTAGCAAAAGAGAATGTTTGGAATCAATTAAAACAGTTTAGGACTTTGAGGGGGCAAATTTGCAAAGACTTAAAAGTTGAGGGACTAAAATTATAAAAAAAAAACTTTATTGTAGCCGTTTAGGTTTGGTTAATATATAGTATAATTTTAAAAAGCTTACGAAAGCAAATTTGGTAATGGAACCGACCATTATCGGTTAGCCAATCAAATAAATAAATCATTGTTTATGTTCATTTTTCTTCATTGGTTTATGTTAGTGAATCGTTCACAAACAAGTTCATCTCCTTAATAAAACAAATATGAACAAGGCATGCTGTTCGATTAAGTGTCCGTGAACCTTTCGCTTGTCAGTTAAAAGCTTGAAAGGCAAAATGAACATTGCTTTTGTTGGTTCGGTTCACTTACAGCCATAGCTACGAGATGTATATCAATTTTTATGATCGGACTGGACTAGTCTGGCCGGTTAGGCCGAAAATGGCAGTCATTGTCTATTCAGTTGAGCACTTCATAGTCTTTCATTTGGGCATGCCGATTAGATCCTCAAATAAGTAAGAATGAAGAACTTATTAAAATAAAAAAATAATAATAATAAAAAAGTCACACGATTTGTCTACGTCTTAATATTTTACTTTAAAAATTCCTAAAAAACTTTTAATTGTTTATGCAAAATGGTTCAAAGCGCTTATCCACAATGATTATCTCTCATGTAATTTTTTGTTCGGTGTTTGCGCCGCTCTCCAGGTTGTGGAGTTAGCGGGTGGGTGTGCTTGGCGTTTGTTTGGTTGTTTGTTGTTTATAAAAGTTCATAGTTCAAAAAAAAAAAAAAACAATAATGATTAGCTCTCATGACTAATGAATGCTAACTCACTTATTTTGCATATATCCGTAAGATCGCACTCGCATTGGAAAGATTCAAAAGCCAATGCATCATGGATGTGTTGCTATTCACACTACCATGTCGATCTTAACAAATGATTGAAACCTTTTTTACTATAAAATATTATTAAATGCTCTACCTGCTACTTTCCAAGTTCAACCGGGTCCAAAAACATTACACATGAAATAATATTGATTTGAAAAAATTCGCAATGGATCTACTTTCACTACTTGATTTTATCCAATGGAATCAAAGATTACCAAAATGTTCATCTAATATGCCGTTCAGATATAAATTTGTCCTCTCAAATATCGTTTTGTCTTCATATAAAGTCGTCCTCCTTTACAAAGGCTACTCCTTTAAAGAGACGGATGCAGGAAATTCATTAAGGGGACACAAAATGGATCTGATAAAAAATGAGCCAGGTCAAATATAAACTGGCATTACCTCTTTCTACTGTAGGTCCCTGAAATGGAATGATAACGAGATTGTCACGAACTCTAAGGGCGCATTCGTTTCATGGAATGGAACGGAATTAAAATTGGAATTTGCATTGGATTTGGAATTGGAAGGAATTGGATTTGGAATCTAATAAGCATTCTAATAGAAATTGGAATTTGAAGGAATTGAAGTCCCATTCAATTCTTGATATGTTCGTTTGAAAAATGAATTGGGAATCATTTTTTTAGCGAGGATAACGGCGCAAACATTTTAGTTTTTTTATTTTTTTGGTTCAATTTATATTTTGAGCTATGAATTTTTTATCATTAATTTTGAATATTTTTTTGGGGGGCTTTTAAAACCCCTCAAAAAAAATATTCAAAAATAATAATAAAAAATTCATAACTCAAAATATAAATCGAAAACAAAAAAAGTAAAAAAAAAAAAACTAAAATGTTTTATTCATTGTTCTCGCTAAAAAAAATAAAAAAAAAAACTCGAGAAAAGATTCCAACGAAATCACTTGAAATCCTCTACATTTTGGAAGGATTTAGAATCTCACTATTTAAAGGAATTTGAAGGAATTGAATTCCAATTCCTTGACAACTGAACACACCATTTTAGATTCCCACGAATTAAGATTTTAATTCCAACGAAACGAACACACCATGTCGTGGTATTTTAATTCCAATTCCTTTGAATTCCCACAAATTCTGTGAAACGAACGTGTCCTAAGAGTTTATTAAGGTATTAGAGCAAGTAATAAGACAAGGTATCAGACAAAAGCTTCGCGGGTATTGACTATATCTGGGTAGCGATCGATACACAGCTTATAACACGGTAGAGGCAAACAAAGCAACTACAAAACCCTAGCCGAAGTCGTGTTTATATAACGCAACTTCACTTATTGTCACACCCCGGTCCAGGGCCTAGTGGTGTGACCAGCAGTTGGTACTTGTTTTGTAAATATATCAGAGTAGCGGGTTCATTTTAGCGGAAGTCTTTTAATATTAAAATATTAAATTACATTACCAAAATTTCTCGGGAATTAAAATACCCAAGTTTCAGTTTTACAAACAGTGATATTAATAATACAAGGATTTATAATATTCAAAAGCGAGCCATCTTGAGCGATCTTCTATAACTTCAATCCTTGTATACCATCTAATTACCTGCAAGGGTGGGAAAACACGTCAGCTGTATACTGGTGAAACGTCGACTCGATAAAACATTTATAACAGTCGTTAAGTACAAATATAGTATTCTGTTTCACAAGCTCAGCAGGAATGCCTATCCATTCCCGGGATTTGTACCACTGTCCTACACACACAATTCAAAGGTTCCCCGAGTACATAGCCCCTGTTCGGAGACAACCTTCCCCTAGGCTATGTAACCCTTATGGAGAACTGGTTATGACTGACTTGGTTTTATATGCCAATTATCAGTTATGTTTGGATCCAGATACATGTGTATTCGGTCTGAGTTGCTTTTTATTATCTATTTTGTATTATAACGATTTTATAAATTATATCTCATGCATACATTTATCAGACTCTTCGTAATAAACAACCAGGTTATTACAAGAGTAAAATCAGTTCAGACAGTAAAAGGTTAACGTGTTCACCTTATATTATCAGTTGGAAATATTAACCTCCTTGGCTTCAGTATGCTATTAACCTATATATCATAATAGGTTTGCATAAGTACCTAATTGGTATTATTCAGCAGACTTTAAGTCTGTTTCAGTTTCAGCAGACTCGAGGTCTGATCAGCAGACTCGAAGTCTGATTCAGTTTCAGCACACTCGAGGTCTGATCAGCAGACTTGAAGTCTGATTGAATTTCAGCAGACTCGAGGTCTAATCAGCAGACTCTTCTCCAGGTAAGCAAACGGGTCCCGCGGTTGATTGGGATTTGTATGAATTGCTTTCCTTATGCAAGAAGAGTCTACTAATGATACCCCCTTCCAGTTACTACATGCCCGTCAAAATAATAGTTTTGTAACATTACTTCACGTGGAAGCAACGTCTTTGCTTTGTAAAACATTACTTGGAAAATATTAACAGTTTAACGACTATACCCTTAACCTAAGTTGTAACTAGATATTTAAAGTAACTAGTAAAATAACTTAACCTTAATCCTACCTTAATCGGCTTGATGGGACTTAAGAACTTAAGAAATCAGCAGCAATTCAGCTTGTACTTCGTTTACGTGATCAACAGCTCGTTAACAGCGTAACGACTCCTCGTTTCTTCGCAAGAACAGCCCTCGAAACCCCGGAACAACCTTGGCACGATTTCCTAGGTTATGTGTGTGAAATGAAGGTGAAAATGAGATGCATTGGCTTGAACCCGTAGCTGCCCTTTTATAGGCGAGTTTTGCAGACCATCGCGTAACGCGATGGCCTTTTCCCCAAGGCCGTCGCGTAGCGCGACGCCACAATTAATCAGAAGCTGCCACGTGTTGATACGTGGTTGGCCACGTGTCCCGGGTTACTTAACCTGGTCATCGCGTAGCGTAATGGACCAGTTAGGTTTGGCCGTCGCGTAGCGCGGCGCCCCCTTTTTCTTGAACTATGTGATTCTCTGTTGCGTAGCGCGACAGAGTTAGTCAGGAGACCATCGCGTAGCGCGATGGGTCTCAAAACTCAAATTTTTTTCATTTTCAGTCCTTTAACTTTCAAAATTGACATTTTTAGCCAAAATTAGATGGGGTATTTTCACGGTGTTACACTTATTACAAACATGGCGAAGTTAAGCGAGTTCTCCACTTTATTAACTTCGCTCCTAAACATCTTCGCCTCTACCTAATTCTAAGCATACTCAAAATATAAACGTAAGCATCCAAAACATAATGTATCATATACATAGTCAATCACAAACATAAACCAATGTGTTGGCACCAATATGCACAAACATCTACCTGAACCACTATTTAACACTGGCAAGTATCATCTTTGTTTTCTTTCTCCCTAGCGACGGAACCAAATGTTATATATGAAAGGGGATCAAAAGAGAGCTCATTCTTAAAGAGAGAACTAGAGAACTAATAAAGTACTTTTAATTTAACCAAAAAAATACTTTTAAAATTCTTTTTCTTTCATCTTTTCTTATATGTTGTTATTCTTCATCATAAAAAAATATAAAAATAAAAAAAATTATAAAAAAACTCGTTGCAGTGCACATATGCAATACATCGACTCCTTTTTAGAAAAGAACTAGAGAACTAATAAATAAGTATTTTTAATTTAATCAAAAAAGTTTTTAAAAATTTTTTTCTTTCATATTTTTTTTTTGTTGTTATTCTTCACCAGAACATATATAAAAGTAAAAATAAATAATACTAATAAACTCGTTGTAGTGTACATATGCAATACATCGGCTTTTTTTATATTGCATATGAGCAATAGTATGTATTTTATATGTACAATAGTGTTTAATAGCATGCATGCAATTTCTTGTATTGTATATGTGCAATAATGTTATATTATACGGAAAAAAAAAAAGATCGATATAACGCATATGTGTATTAGTGTCATATTACATATATGGAATAGTGTGTATTGCGTACAAGAAATAGTGTTGTATGCGTATATATTCAATAGCGTGTATTGTATAATAATTGTGTAGTATTATATATAATAAAACATTGTTGTATATATACAATACCCATTATTACACACATGCACTACATCAACAGGTTTTTTTATGAACAATATCAACTTATTAGAAGGAAAGGAAAAACATAATTTTTCTTTTAAAAGTTAAAAATAATTATTTATTAGTTTTTTAGTTCTCCTTTTAATTTACAAAAAGTCACAAAAAGATGATTTAGATGAGCTGAAGTGTTTTGGTAGTTTAAAGTTATATTATTTCAACTAGCTTTAGAACCCCGTGTATTACACGGTATAAGTTAATGTATAAATTATAATAAATAAGTTAATACAAATAAAATAAAAGATAATTAATGTTAAAAAGCAATATTACTGGAAGCAGCATTTAAAACAGTGAGGCCTTTAAATCTGAAGGATGTAGTTAAAGCCTTTCACAAAAATGTTTTTCACTCCATACCCTAAACCCTAAATCATAAACAAAAAAAGACACCAGATTTTTCTTTTTAAACAGCTTTCATGATATCCTTATAAACACAATGTTGTTCAAATGTCCAATAGTCTTATACTAAATATAAAAAACGAAAATTTTGCCTATGATTTTTAAGACTTATTAAACATTGGATATTTGTAAAAAGTAAACAAAATTATTATAGTTTTCTTCAATATGAAGATTCTAAAAAATTAAATGTTAGTGTATTCTTTAAACACAAATTCTTTTATATACATTTTAATTTTAAAGAAAATATCTTTATAACACGTTATTATTATATATATTAGTATTTTTTTATATTAAATATGTTTACATTATAATTTATAGCATTAATAATTCAATTAATAGAGATTGACCAATTAATACGGTATGTTAAATTTATAATCAATACTATATTTAGAACAAAATATTTTTTTTGTTTTCCATCAATAAAAGAGAAGTGATTTGGGCGGGAATTTGATAATGAACATCAACCTCAGAGTGTCATGTGTCCAGATTATTTTCTTTATTAGTATAGGTAGATGGAGACTTTCTTTTGTTAGTTTTTTAATTGGGTCACAAAGCAAACATTTAAAAGTCCACGTAACATAAAAAATAGCGCACGAATCATGTTTCTCTTTCATACTCTTCGCCCAAACTCCAAAAGAGTGAAAGACACCCATAAGAGAATGTTGCAACCGTTGCACACCGGCTAGAAAAGAACTTTCTTGTCATGCCACGGCTAGATTTCGGTTCTGTATGACATGTTGTCGGCCAGAGAGTCAACGAATGGTTGCACTGACTAATTGTTTGCTCATTATGTAAGGCCCTGTTACCGGTAGCCCTACTTTCGTGTTGGATTTACTCATAAACACAGTTCTAAATATCAGAGTTAATTAAAACATTTACGCAGAATATAAAACTTTCATAGAACATTACATAATTCATAACTTGTCTCAAAACATCCTTTGTCTTTCAACATTAAAGCATTAAAATTAAAACATCATAAGTCTTCAGATGCCAGACTCTTATTCAGTGCCACGTGTCTCCTCAAGCGAGCTGCCTCATCCTACTCACCCGCGTGCATACTAAAAGTCAGCTACGCTGAGTGAGTTCTAGTTAATCATACACTATACAATACACATAAACTTATATTATTTCATTCATACTTTCATACTTTCATTCTTTCATTCTTTCCTACTTTCATTCTTTCTTTTATATTATCTTACCTTCATATCTTACGTTATAAAGAGCATTACGCCCTACATTCCTCGAGTATTATTAGGGCTCGGTACCCTCCTTCCTCGAGTATTATTAGGGCTCGGTACCCTCCTTCCTCGAGTATTATTAGGGCTCGGTACCCTCTTTCCACGAGTATTATTAGGGCTCGGTTTCCCTCTTTCCACGAGTATTATTAGGGCTCGGTTTCCCTCTTTCCTCGAATATTAGTAGGGTTCGGTTCCCTAGTTCTCGAATATTAGTAGGGTTCGATTCCCTCTTCGTTACCATACAACCATACATCATACCTCGAGTATTATTAGGGCTCGGTACCCTTTTCGTAACCATACAACCATACATCATACCTCGAGTATTATTAGGGCTCGGTACCCTTTTCGTAACCATACAACCATGCAACCGTCATTTCCTTCTTTTATTAACTTTATCACGTTCATACACATAAGCATACATATCATACTTACCTTACACATAACGTTACAACCTGACAGTACGTGCAATATCCGAAGATCGTTCACGTACCATCAAGCAATCATTCATACATATCATATCATTCACATAAGGCATACACTTATCTCTTAGGATAAGCGTATTAACAAACATATCGAGTATGCACACAGCCCCGAAAACATAACACATAAATGGGGCTAGAAACTCACCTGAACACGGTTACGTTCACCGTTAATCGTAATCCCTTTCTTCAGTTGTGCACGGCTGACTTTTTGAGCTTGTTTGGATCTCGTTTACTTGTTTAATCACAACCAACGCTCTCTCTCTCTCTCTCCCGGATCTGCCCGGTTCTTCCCTCGGCCGGCGGCGAAGTTGTGTGGTGTGTGTGTTTTGGAGTGTGTTAGAAAAGTGATAGAATGAAAGATATTTTTGGGTTTAGGGGGTATTTATATCCCTTAAATCCCATGGACCTAAGGCCCATTCTCATTTAACCCATCTCAATTAATCCAAGTCCATGATCCGCTCCTTACTCGATATCCAATAATTAACGCGAAATCACTAAACATAACTTTCTTTACTCAACATTAAAATTTTAGGATGTTACAAGTCTTCCCTCCTTAAAGAGGTTTCGTCCCCGAAACCTAACTATTACATAAACAGACTAGGGTAAAACTTGCGCATCTCATCCTCGGCCTCCCAAGTAGCATCTGATCCCTTGCGGTGTTTCCATATCACTTTTACCAAAGGTATAATCTTGTGACGAAGCTGCTTCTCCTTGCGGTCAACGATCTCTATCGGTTGCTCGATGTAGTTCAATTGTTCATCAACTTCAATGTCCATCAATGGCACGTGAGACGTGTCATCAGCTAGACACTTCCTCAGATGAGAAACATGGAAGGTTGAATGAATTCCTTCTAACTCATCGGGTAAATTCAGTTTATAAGCTACTTCACCCACACGATCTACAATCTTGAACGATCCAATGTACCTCGGACTCAACTTTCCTCTTTTCCTAAAACGGATAATCCCCTTCCAAGGCGAGACCTTGAGCATCACATAGTCACCAACGTTAAACTCAATTGGTCGTCGCCGCTTATCTGCATAAGACTTTTGTCTGTCTTAAGCGGCTTTCATTCTTGCTTTGATCTGATCGAACTTTGAAGACGTTTCTTGAACCACTTCTAGGCTTCCCATTTCTTTCTGACCAATCTCACCCCAACACACCGGAGTTCTACATCGTCTACCGAAAAGCATCTCAAACGGTGGCATACCAATACTTGAATGGTAACTGTTGTTATAGGAGAACTCTGCCAGATGCAGATGATTATCCCAACTTCCACCAAAATCTAAAACACAAGCACGTAGCATATCTTCAATGGTTTGGATCGTCCTTTCAGACTGTCCATCGGTTTGAGGATGATACGCCGTACCGATGTTCAACCTCGTCCCCATAGTTTCATGGAATTTCTTCCAGAACCTAGAAGTAAACCGTGTATCTCTATCAGACACGATTGATAACGGTACTCCATGCTTGGTTACAACTTCTTTGATGAACAAGCTTGCTAACGTTTCTGACGAGATGGTCTCTCGTATGGGCAGAAAGTGAGCACTCTTGGTCAAACGGTCCACAATCACCCAGATGGTATCATGTTGCTTAGCTGTACGAGGTAGCTTAGTTATGAAATCCATGGTGATGTGTTCCCATTTCCACTCAGGTATCTCTAGCGGTTGCATCTTCCCATAAGGCTTTTGGTGTTCGGCTTTGACTTGTAAGCAAGTTAAGCACTTACTAACATAATCCACTACATCATTCTTCATTCCTGGCCACCAGTAATCTCTTTTCAAGTCTTGATACATCTTTGTAGCTCCAGGATGGATTGAGTACCTTGACTTATGAGCTTCATCTAAGATTCGACTTCTAAGATCACCATGGCGTGGGATCCACATACGGTCGAACCTAGTTTTAACTCCATGAGTGTTTTCCATCAACTAATCTTGCTGCCCATAAATCCTTTCTTTCTTTACCCACCCTTCATCTACTAACACTTCTGACTGCACTTTGATGATTTCTTTAAAAAGACTTGGGTTCATGATCAACTTGTAGGACTTCACTGTTGCAAGGACTTTCTTATTCTTACGACTTAACGCATCAGCGACCACGTTAGCTTTATCGGGGTAATACTTAATCTCACAGTCGTAATCCTTTATCAATTCTAACCATCTTCTCTGCCTCATGTTCAATTCTTTCTGCTCGAAGAAGTACTTTAAACTCTTATGATCTGTATAGATAATACACTTAGTACCGTACAGATAATGCCTCCATATCTTAAGAGCATGTACTACAGCTGCTAACTCCAAATCATGCGTCAGATAAGTACTCTCATGGACCTTCAACTGCCTAGACGTGTAGGCTATCACCTTCCCTCGTTGCATCAACACGCAACCTAACCCTTGATGCGAGGCATCAGCACAAACAACGAAATCCTCGTCGCCATCAGGTAGAGTAAGGATGGGAGCTTGCGTGAGTCTCTTCTTCAATTCTTCAAAGGCTTCTTCCTGAAACTTTCCCCAACTGAATACTATCGACTTTCGGGTCATACTGGTCAGCGGTGCGGCTATCTTGGAGAAACCTTCGATGAATCTCCTATAGTAGCCAGCTAACCCTAGGAAACTTCGTATATCAGTCGGATTCTGCGGAGTCTTCCAATTCGTTATCGCTTCAATCTTAGCTGGGTCCACGGTAATCCCTTCAGGATTAATCACGTGACCTAAAAATTGCACTTCTCTTAACCAGAATGCGCACTTCGAAAACTTGGCGAACAACTTCTCTTTCTTTAGAACTTCCAATACCTCTCTCAGATGCTCGGCATGGTCAGACTCACTCTTTAAATAAATCAATATATCATCGATGAAGACGATAACCGACTTATCCAACATCGGTCGACACACCCTATTCATCATGTCCATAAATGCTGCAGGAGCATTGGTTAGACCGAACGACATTACGAGGAACTCGTAGTGTCCATACCGCGTTCGGAACGCTGTCATAGGGATGTCTGCCTCTTTCACCTTCAGCTGATGGTAGCCTGATCTGAGATCTATTCGTGAGAACCAACTTGAACCTTGCAGTTGGTCAAACAGATCATCAATCCTTGGCAATGGATATCTATTCTTTACCGTAAGCTTATTCAACTCACGATAGTCTGTGCACATCCTCATACTTCCATCCTTCTTTTTCACGAACAAGACTGGTGCGCCCCACCGGGAAACACTCGGTCTTATGAAACCTTTGTCGAGGAGTTCTTGCAGTTGGGACATCAATTCTTTCAACTCGGACGGTGCTAGACGGTAAGGCGCCTTCGCGACAGGTTGGGCTCCTGGTATTAGATCTATCTGAAATTCTATCTCTCGCTCCGGTGGCAACCCCGGAAGATCCTCAGGGAATACTTCTGGGTAGTCGCGCACAATAGGAACATCTTTCATTTCTTTCGTCTCGGCCGTAACGTTGACGACATACGCCAGGTAGGCACAACACCCTCGCCTTAGCAAACCCTCGGCTTTTATCATCGAAATGACATTAAGCCCAGAACTTTCCTTATCACCGTAAACTGTCACCGCACTACCATCCAATGACTTTAACCTTATCATCCTACTCTTACACACTATCTGAGCCTCAAACTCGGACAACCAATCCATACCCAAAACCACATCGAACCCTCCCAAAGTCATAACGTACAAGGTAACCGGGAACTCATGTCCTTCCAATTCTATCTTACAGTTCTTAACCATCTTTGTTATTTTAACCGAAGTATCACTAGCGGTTTCTACTACAAAAGTTTCAGACACTCGGCAGCCTTTCATTTTAGCGAGTTTACTAAATGTCATAGCTACAAAACTTCTATTTGCACCAGAATCAAATAATACGGCAGTAGAAATGCCGTTTACTAAGAACGTACCGGTCACAACATCAGGAATCTGTCTAGCTTGCTCTTGGGTCAACATGTAGGCTCTAGTTCTTGGCCTAGCTTGATCGGCATCCTTCCTTCTACTACCTCCAGCCTCACTTTCAGTGCACTCCCTTGCCATATGACATGTCTTGCCACATTTGTAACAGGCTGACTTCGCACCGCACTCATTAGCATAATGTCCTACCTTCCCACACTTGTAACAAACATTCGACCCAAATCTACATTCTCCGGCATGAATCTTTCCACACTTATGACATGTATCCGAACCCTTTCCCCACCTACACTCACCACTGTGTGCCTTGCCACAGGTCTTGCACGACCTGTTCTCCCAAACTCTCGGCTGCTTGTTCTTAGGGTTCCACATCTGGGTACCGGGTCGTTTAGCATGAGCAACCCATTTCTTTTCTTTCTTCTCGTCTCCCACCACCACATCATCCGCAGCCAAGTCTGCATAGACCATTTCTGCGAGTTCGACAGCAGAATCGAAAGTAGCAGGTTTACTTGTCCTGACTAACATGCGGACTCTCTGTGGTAATCCCCTCACGTAACACTTGATCCTTTTAGCCTCAGTGTTGACCATATCGGGCACCAACCTAGACATTCGATTGAACTCGGTGGTGTACTCACGATGTGTCATTGTCCCAGCTTTCAAGTTTAGGAACTTCATCTCCGCCCTTTCAACCTCGGCGTCAGCACAGAACTTTATCATCACTAACTCCTTCAGATCGTCCCACTTCATCTCTTTGATCTCTTCACGGGTCTTCCTCTGCTCCACACTCTCCCACCAATACATAGCCTCATCTTCAAATGATTGAGTAGCATAACCTACCGCTTGATCGGGACGGCACTCGCTAATGCGGATAACCTTATCCATGGCGGTTATCCACTGAAGAGTAGCGATTGCGTCTCCTAAACCAGTCAGCTTAGGCGGGTCACAACCTTTGAAGGACTTATATTTGCAACCGCCTCGGCCCCTCTTCCCATCATCAACTTTCACGGACCTCACCTCACTTGAATCACCCATTTCCCTCTCGTCATCCTTTCTACCATTACCACCTGCCCCTTCAACAGTTCTTTCACGGCTTCCAGCAGACCTTCCCGGGGTAATATTCTTCACAGCAGTGGCCACAGCTTGAACAATAGCTGCTTGAATGGCGGGATCCAGTTGAACTCCTTCATTGTTTTCCGGGTTTCTTCCAGCTGCGCTTCCTTCAGCTTCGGTGTTGGAAGCTGTCTCAACCGAAGGTTGCTGGACACGACGAGGCCTGCCGCGTTGTCCAGTGCGACCTCCAGCTCCAACAATGTCTCCAGCTCCAGCCATTGTATTCTAAGGGAAAACACAAACATCATCACTCAAGGAACTATTTAGTACAAGGATAGCAAAACTAACAGGTAATAACAGTGGCCAGTTGTGATTAGCTGATCACGTTACTTTCCGTGTCCTATACACTTCCCTTTATGAGTCTATTTCTGCTGGTTCTACTTAAGCAATTAGTCAAATCAAACAATCAATTATTCATATCCCTGTCGTTCACATATCTTTTCTTTCTCATTCACATATATCATTTAATCATGCACTTTACCTTTAAGGATCTTGCTTGAGCGACACATGGCATTCTTGAACTGGCATCTTCTTTCATTTCTTACTTATATCCCATACTCTGTTCGAGTCTAAGTATGTAGGATGCTTAAATCTCTCGAACTTTGCTCTGATACCAACTTGTAAGGCCCGGTTACCGGTAGCCCTACTTTCGTGTTGGATTTACTCATAAACACAGTTCAAAATATCAGAGTTAATTAAAACATTTACGCGGAATATAAAACTTTCATAAAACATTACATAATTCATAACTTGTCTCAAAACATCCTTTGTCTTTCAACATTAAAGCATTAAAATTAAAACATCATAAGTCTTCAGATGCCAGACTCTTATTCAGTGCCACGTGTCTCCTCAAGCGAGCTGCCTCATCCTACTCACCCGCGTGCATACTAAAAGTCAGCTACGCTGAGTGAGTTCTAGTTAATCATACACTATACAATACACATAAACTTATATTCTTTCATTCATACTTTCATACTTTCATACTTTCATTCTTTCATTCTTTCCTACTTTCATTCTTTCTTTTATATTAACTTACCTTCATATCTTACGTTATAAAGAGCATTACGCCCTACATTCCTCGAGTATTATTAGGGCTCGGTACCCTCCTTCCTCGAGTATTATTAGGGCTCGGTACCCTCCTTCCTCGAGTATTATTAGGGCTCGGTACCCTCTTTCCACGAGTATTATTAGGGCTCGGTTTCCCTCTTTCCACGAGTATTATTAGGGCTCGGTTTCCCTCTTTCCTCGAATATTAGTAGGGTTCGGTTCCCTAGTTCTCGAATATTAGTAGGGTTCGATTCCCTCTTCGTTACCATACAACCATACATCATACCTCGAGTATTATTAGGGCTCGGTACCCTTTTCGTAACCATACAACCATACATCATACCTCGAGTATTATTAGGGCTCGGTACCCTTTTCGTAACCATACAACCATGCAACCGTCATTTCCTTCTTTTATTAACTTTATCACGTTCATACACATAAGCATACATATCATACTTACCTTACACATAACGTTACAACCTGACAGTACGTGCAATATTCGAAGATCGTTCACGTACCATCAAGCAATCATTCATACATATCATATCATTCACATAAGGCATACACTTATCTCTTAGGATAAGCGTATTAACAAACATATCGAGTATGCACACAGCCCCGAAAACATAACACATAAATGGGGCTAGAAACTCACCTGAACACGGTTACGTTCACCGTTAATCGTAATCCCTTTCTTCAGTTGTGCACGGCTGACTTTTTGAGCTTGTTTGGATCTCGTTTACTTGTTTAATCACAACCAACGCTCTCTCTCTCTCTCTCCCGGATCTGCCCGGTTCTTCCCTCGGCCGGCGGCGAAGTTGTGTGGTGTGTGTGTTTTGGAGTGTGTTAGAAAAGTGATAGAATGAAAGATATTTTTGGGTTTAGGGGGTATTTATATCCCTTAAATCCCATGGACCTAAGGCCCATTCTCATTTAACCCATCTCAATTAATCCAAGTCCATGATCCGCTCCTTACTCGATATCCAAAAATTAACGCGAAATCACTAAACATAACTTTCTTTACTCAACATTAAAATTTTAGGATGTTACACATTATCATATAATAACGCATGACCACAAACACGTCACTCATATAGGCGGATAATGGGCATCGGCCCACCCTAGCTAAGTAATGAATCCGTCTATGCTCTCTTATATAAATGCGTACTCTCTTATATAAATTGGAGACAAGACAACTTTTAAAAGATCAGTACTGTAAATATAACAAAGATAATATTTAACACTTTAACGGAAAGGTGATTGCTATAAAATATAAACGATAACGCATAACAAGTAATTAACTCTTTCTATTAATAAAAACTAGCTAATCAACCAAGTTAAAGTATTAAAATACATATTAATCTTGTAAAAACTCACGTTTCTAACATTATGTCACATCAAAATTAATCAGGCACGTCATCTAATTAATATCATTAGTTTAATGATCAGGACGAATAACTTTTACAATTTGATTAATTTAATATCGCGTAACTATTAATCTTGAATTAATATCATGGATTAAAGTAATCAATTAATCAAGGCAAATCCGCATCACATATCAGTTATCACCATAAACTCCAAAAAAAAGGCCTATAAAAAATATACGAATAGCCCACAAGTAACGCGTGATGTTGGGCCAAGCACGGTGTCTATGACTAACGTGGCACGTGTAAACCGTACGTGCTCTGTCCTACCTTCCTCTTCCATCAATCGGATATATAAGGCAACCGATCTGTAACACTTTCGGATAACGAATCAGAAGCTTGGAAAATAAACAACTGTGTTGATAGTACCAATGTCATCCATGGTGAAATTTACTTCAGGTGATAACAGTAATGACGGCGGTTGCGAGCAGCTTGAGTTTCTTAATACAACAAGCTCGCCGTCCGCCGGTAGTCTCTCGACCTTTCTGGAAGCTGCTATTGCTCTCAAAGAACAGGTATTTTGTTCTTCATTCGATTGTGATTTTTGTGAATATAATAATATAATGGTTTAGTTCTGATTTTCGGATGGATAGTAGGAGCTGAGTTTTTTCGAACTCGAGCCTTAAATAAAACTCGTTTAGTTTTCGTGTTTAAGCTCGAGCATTGTATGAAAGCTCGTTTAGGCTCCATGGGCGAAGCTTGGACTAAAACGCCGCATGACCGGCTAATAAACTTTCAGACAAAAATAGGTAAAATTATACCGCGTTTAAAAATTTTCAGGAAGAAACACATAAATTTACACTCCTAAGCAAAAAAAAAAAACGAAAGAAAGAAAAGAAAAACGCTTGTTTAAGGCGACAATCCGAGCCTTGTGTATTTTAATTTTTCTTTGTATTAATTTCAAATTGTACAGCCGAACTCGAGCTTGAGCCGAGCTTTGGCTTGTTAGGGGTTACACGAGCTCGAGCCGAACTTAAGCCCGTTTAAGGTTTTTCTCAAAATATATAGAACAAACGAGCCGCGGCCAAACTTGGGAAGACGACTCACTAGCCAAGCTGAAGTTTTAGAGAAAAGAGGTCGAGTTGGGTCTTAGCTTACACCCCGAAATTATTGAAGAGGAAATCTGGAATTTGTAGGATGGCGTCGGTTAGGTTTTATGTTAATGATTTATGATCGATCAGGTGGTGGAAGGCACGTGGAGGGAAGGCGATGGGGAAATTGTGGATCCAACGGTTTACACAGGTCTGTTAGGGACCGCACTCACCTGCCTGCGTTTGTATGAAGCTACCGCTAGTCACCGGGATCTGCAGTTGGCTGCTGATATTGTTCACGCTTCTGCTACTTCCCTTACTAATAGTAATACTTCCATTAGGTAAACTGTCTTGTCTGTCTTCACCTAATCATTTTACAAGATTCTAGCACCATTTACAAATTATTATTATTATTATTGCTATTTTTTTAAAAAACAGGTATACCACATTTTTGTGTGGAAGAGGAGGCATATATGCTTTGGGTGCAGTCATCTCGAATCTATGTGGAGATCATCACAAGCGTAATTTCTATCTTGCCCAATTCATGGAGGTATGGTATATATACAAATACTAATTTTTTTGTTTTATAAAATGTATATGGTCTACAGTAGTTGTTTCAGAGTGATCTTAAACCGTTATCCAAGATAAGTATAAGGATCGTAGAACAACAAAATTAGACTAGAAAACGATTAATCTTTTTTTAAAAACTTACTTGTGAAGACACTATCGTTGTCGTCTATGACTTTTATCACCCAAAGCTTAGTGAACGCGTTCATGTGTTCACGTACATAAACTTATATGCACATGCCTAAATTGCTATGGTTCTTATGGGTCTATTTACTGAAATGACGGATAAGGATATGACTTATAACGTGTGTATTAATTCAAGTGGGAAGAAAAGATATTTTGTTCACACAATTATTGATTGTGGTCCATTACTTATCAAATAGCTTTCCAACAGTATCTTTGTGAGATTCCTTAACCAAGACTAGTAGTGGGACCATTCTTTAAATCATAACACGATAGA
Source organism: Bidens hawaiensis (assembly GCF_021521415.1). Lineage (NCBI taxonomy): Eukaryota > Viridiplantae > Streptophyta > Magnoliopsida > Asterales > Asteraceae > Bidens > Bidens hawaiensis. Next base: position 569,033 of record NW_027492155.1, read on the forward strand.
AGGTTGCGTATAGATTACATGACTATTAAAACGGTCCAAAATCGTTACCTAGTCAAGTCTTAAATCGGTTGTGGACAAGAAATGTGTCGTGTTAATAATTAAATAATAAAACACGGTTTAAGTGTATTGGCTCTCAATTAGATGAAACTTATCTTAGAGTGTAGTAACATTATGTACTTTGTTTAAATTGATCATCTCCAGCTTGCGCAAGAGAAAGCCCTGCCTGCAGGACCAGAGGAAGGCGGTTTTGGAATGTCATACGATCTTCTACACGGCCGTGCAGGTTTCTTATGGTGTGCTCTATTCATAAACAAGCATATTGGCCACGAAACAATACCATCCGACATCCTTGAACGGGTAGTCAAAGCAGTGATGGATGGAGGAAGGGCAGGTGCAACTGACCACACTATGTGCCCGTTGATGTACAGATGGCATGGAACCAGATACTGGGGTGCAGCGCATGGGCTCGCTGGCATATTACATGTGCTGCTTCATTTCCCGTTATCTGAAGAAGATGCAGAGGATGTGAAAAGGACTTTAAAATACATGATGAGCAAGAGGTTTCCTCATACTGGTAATTACCCGTGTAGTGAAGGTAATGGGAGGGATAATTTGGTGATGTGGTTGCACGGTGCGGGTGGCATGGCTATAACCCTGTGCAAGGCTTCTGAGGTGTTTCAGCATGATCGTGAGTTGCGTGATGCAGCGATTGAAGCAGGGGAAGTGGTGTGGAAGAGTGGGTTGGTGGAGAAAGCTGGGCTTGCAGATGGTGCTTCTGGGAATGCATATGTTTTTCTTGCGCTGTATCGTTTAACGGGAGATGTTATTTATGTGGAACGAGCCAAGGCGTTTGGTGGGTTCTTGTATGCCAACGCTAGGAAGCTTATATCTAACACTACTTCTAGTGGACTTGACCATGGGTTTTCACTTTTTCAAGGACTAGCTGGAGCCGCTTGTCTTTGGTCTGATCTGGTTAGACCAGAGGACTCCAGGTTTCCTGGTTTTGAAATCTAGGACTTAAATGTATTTGGTTTTTATGTGACAATGCTATTTTCTAATAATCAAGTTTCACAATCTAAAGTCTGAACTACGTGTGTTCAAACACCAAACTGTCAACTAAGTCTAGTTCAGCTGGTTTGAGATTCAAACAATTGGGTTTAGGTTTAACAGCTATATCCGATTTAAAATGTGGAACCGCCATTTAACCTTTGTTATTTATGTTTTCAAATAATGGTACAAAACATCGAAAACGAACTGGAAAACAGCAAGGCCGAGTGGCCGACTGGTGTATCATTTTTTTAAACCGTAATTAGCAGTTGAGCCTATAATATGTCAAAACCGTCATGTCTGTCTAAAATCAGGACGGCAATGAATAGGTCAGTAACAACCATGACCAAGATCAGTAGTAAATATAAAATATCAAAATTTATAGGAATAATTTCACTAAAGCATATAATCATATCTTTAAATTCCAAGTATAAATTTAATATAAGACTATAAGACATGTTATTTTACTTGTTCTTTACCTTGTTCTTTCGTCTGTTCTTTATCTTTACCTTGTTCATTTGCCTGTTCTTTACCTTGTCCTTTACCTTTTTCTTTCGTATGTTCTTTACCTTGTACTTTACTTTTATCTTTTGTATGATCTTTACCTTCTTTACCTTTTTCTTTTGCATGTTCTTTACCTTTTTCTTTCGCATTAACTTTTTCTTTGGCAGGCTCTTTACCTTGTTCTTTGGCAGGCTCTTTGCCTTGTTCACCTTGTTCTTTATCTTTATCTTGTTCTTTTGCATGTTCTTTACCTTCCTCCATTGACCCTTCTTTCTTATTATTAGTATTGTTCTTCCCGACTATAAGCTCTCCAATCTTCCTAAACAACTTCTTCCGGTTATAAAGCCCATACATATACGACCCTTTATCGTCGCCATCTTCACCGTGATGATGGTGTTGGTGATGATGATGAGTACTGATACCTCCATGCACACTAGTTTCCACTTCTTCAAACTGACCCAAATCACTCGATTCACCAAAACCCGTTGCAGACCTGCGACGCTGCACCTTTGCAGACTCTGGCGTTTGTGGCTCCGACTTTGGTGATGCGCTGGTATCGAAAATCGATCCTTTAAGCGCTTCGGCTTTCTCGGGATCAGCATCATCTACGTGAATTTCCGCTATATTATCATCTTCATGATAAAACATCATATCTTCTTCGTCTTTATTAAACGCTTTAAACTCGTCAAAATCAAAATTAAACATTTGTCGCGGCGTCATCCTTCCATCTAAATGATCTTCATAAAGATCAGAATCGGGAGAGTTGAAAACCTCGGTATGCTCTTCATAAAACTTATTAGCTTCGGCTTTTGCAGCTAGTAATCTTTTGAACTCCTTCACATTTTCACGAGCTGCAACTTCATTTATTCTTAACCGCTCGTTTTCTTTCGTGAGAAAGTGTACGGATTCTTCTTTTTCAGCTAATAAGTCTTTGAGTTCAGAATTCTCGGCTCGTGCAATGTTTGCAGCTTCTTTAGCAACCGATGACTCGTTTAGAGCTTGTTTGAGAATATCCCTTAACTTGAAACCTTCTTCTCGAGAAATCCGTGCGGTGTTCTCTGCTGCAAATAAAGCTTCATTTAATCTATGGTTTTCGTGTTTGAGTGACGCGTTTTCTTCATCGGCTTTCTTTATACAAGTTATGAATCCCATTTCTTTCGAGGTCCATGCAAGAACATGTTCTTCAAACTCCACTCTTAACCGTTCAGATGTCTCCGTTTGCACCTCAAGTTCTTCATGTAACCGTTCGATCTCCTTCTTCAAATGGTTTACTTGCTCTTCTGATAACCTTACTTTCTCATTTGCTGCACTGGATTCCATTGCTACCTCACTTAAAGCTGATACTAAATCATCCATGGCTTTCTTGCTTTTCTCCTCACCTTCATTTGCCACTTTCACTTGGTTTCTCAGCTTTGTGACTTCATCTTTTAGGGCTTTGATGGTCAAAGATGAAGCATCCAGATTATTGTTGAGGCCGTTTTTACCGCCCTGTGGGAGATTGTTGAGTTTTTCTTGGAGGGCCATGACATCAAGCTTTGATTCTTCTAGGTCCATTTTAGTTTGCTCGATTTGTCGAGTTTGAAACATTAGTGATTCCAGCATTTGCGACTCTGATTGCTTCGTCTTCTCCAGTTCATCTTCCAGTTCACTAATTCGTTTCTTGAGTATCTTAAATGAAGCATCCTTTTCTGCTAATCTAGCCTTTGTGTTCCTCAATTCCTCTTCTAGATTACTCATTTGTTTCTGCATCATTGCAGCTTTCACTATCCGATTCTATACAACAAAATCAAAAACCATAGTGATAATGTGATATGTGCAATCTGTTAATTAAGTGTAGGGGTGCAAATGAGCCAAGCGGCTTGCGAGCTGCTCGAGATCGGATCAATAAAAAGCTCGAAACGAGCCGAGCCTGAGCCTCAAATAAAGCTTATTAAGCTATCGAGCACAAGCATGAGCCTTGCATGGGAAGCTCCTTTAGACTCTTCGAGCCTTAACGATCCTAGTGTATTTTTAAGTTTGACCTTTTGGCCTTCTATGCATTAACTTCACACTGCACCCCTGATATCGAGCTGGGCTTTAGCATGTTTAAGGTACTACACGAGCTCCAGCCGTGTTTAGGCTCATTTAAGGTTTTCCTCACAATTATAAAAATAATTAAAAACATATAAAAGTTCCTTGATAAACAACAAACGAACCAAGCTGAGGTTTAGCACGTTTAAGGTACTACACAAGCACCAGCCGGCCGGCTGTGTGTAGGCTCGTTTGAGGTTTTCTTCGAAATAATTAAAAACATATAAAAGTTAATTAATAAACAAGAAACGAGCCGAACTGAGCTTTAGCGCGTTTAAGGTACTACACGAGCTCCACGTTTAGGGCCGGCTCGTTTACACCCCTAGTTGAGTGACTTTGTAATTAAGGTTTGTTAGTTTTGTAGCCAGGTTAATTTGTAATATCTTCTAATTAAGCGTGTTAATACAATCTGACAAGGATTAAAAGAAATTCGTCGTTGAAAGAAACGATGTAACAAATCCGAGGAAATAAATACCTCAGACAAACAAATGGAATGGCGATCGAGGGAAACTAAAGCTTGTTTATCGACCTGTGACGCACTACAAATCTTGGATCCAGAAATGCTTCTAACTAGAAAGGATGAATGCTTCTTTTGTCCGAATTCCGAATACCCAGATCTAGAAATCGAGATCAACAAAACAAATGTAACGTATGAATTTGATGGGGTTGTATTATATTATATATTACGAAAGAAAGAATCGACGAAGAAAAGAGATAGATACAGAGAAGAGATTAGTACCTGGATTTGGACCGTAACATTGTGGTTGTCAAAATTCAGCAATTTCTTTCTGGAAGACGAGAGAAAATCGGAATAATAATAACCCACAGGGAAGGAGTCCGAGGTTGGCGGGTGCAGACTTTGAACCGTAATTTATATTAATGGATTTGACGGGAAATGACAAATGGGGAAAAGATCAAGTAAAACGTTACATGGAGAAATTAATTGACCAAATCCTGTATTTCCCGTTTTTATTTTATAAAAAAAATTCTGTCTTTTGATGCTTATGTCCAAGGATGTGGAGCTACTTAACAGAGTTCAGCGCGTAATATATAGTAACGTATGACTTCAAGATTAACCAATGTAATTTACAAAAAATATGGTTTTGCAATCCAAAAGAGGCTAGCAACACAACTTGTTGTCTGTTTACCTTCTATTTCAATGTAATTTAAACAGATTAATGAAATGAGGAAGGAAAGTGTAGTTGTTTGTTTTTTTTCTCTTTGCCTGTTTTTAAATCGTGTGTGAATTTAATTTAAGTATTGAAGGTCTTTACGAGCATACGGTCGGTAATGGATCAAATTATTGGAATAGCTTAATCATGAGCAAGGTTGGTATTTTATAATTTTTGCTTGGCGGCAGAAACGAAGAGAGTTCGGGCTCTTCTTACTTTGACTAGACGGAATGTGGATGTTGGTTCAATGTTATGACCGGTTTGTGGTTAAAGAGATGAATTGGCCAAGCATCTTTTTTTTGTGTCATGTGAGTTCGCTCAAAATGTTTGGCAACTAATCTCACAAATCACAATGGTGTAGGGCAATGGCGGATTCAGAAATTTTTTTCACAGGGGTCGGATTTTTTAAGGGTCAATTGTCTATCGATATGTATTAATTTTTTTCGGTTGTTCGAGTCGGGTCGGGTTGGGTCACATATAAAAAATAAAACCAAATTACTATGTTAATTATTGTAACAAAATTGTGTTAATCTCGGGATGCACAAAATTAAATTACATTTAAGTAATATAAAAATAAAAATAAAACTAAATATTTATTATATTAAATCTCTAATGATAAATTAAATCTCTAAGGCTGAGGGGTGTGGGGGGCGCGAGAGGGGGCGCGAGTGGGGGCGCCAGCCAATAATATTGTGACGTGTGGCAGAGAGAGAAACTTGATAAGATGGGTGTTGGTAGTGGTGCTCGCGCCCCGGGGCATGGTGTGGAGGGGCGCAAGAGGGGGCGCGAGCGGTTTTTTTTTTTATTTTTTTATAAATGTATTAAAAAAACGTATTATTAAAAAAACTCATAAATTATTTAAAAAAACACACATTAATTAAAAAAACACATTAATATCTAAAAAAAAAATTAAAGTACTAAAAAAAACATTATTCTTATTCTTCGGCTTGGTCTTCTTCGATCAACCTCTTCCGGATACGTTCCTTTTGTTTTTCCATCAGCATTTGGTCGACCGGATTTAGGTTACTGAAGTCTCTTGTAAGGAATTCCAAATCTCTCATTCTTTTTTTTCCTTTTTGTCATTAGAGACCACCTCCATGGTTTTGTTGAATTTATTGAGGGATTCAACAAGATCGTTGATGTTTACGGCTTCCCACTCAGCCGGTTTTTTGCCCCTGGCGTCCCTTCCCAATGGCCGCCTCCTCGGCGGTGAAGACGTTTCCTCCCCCGCAACGTTTAGGTCGAATCCAACCCGGCAATCCGACCCGGCGGAAGTGCTGTACGCTCCAGACGAACTAGTTTTAGTCCGTTTCGGCCCTACTTCCGCATCAACGTCCGGCGCCACCAGCTCAACCCACTTAGAACACCTTCTCAACCTCTCCCACACCTTTACATCGTCCCACGTCTTCACCGTCCCATACCTCCGCAGGCACTCCTGCCTCCACTCTTCGACAGTGAAATTATAAACCGCCAAATCGTCACTGCCACTTGGTCTCATACGACCGGCGTTCCTGTTGAACAGATTAGTAAACAAGCCGACAAATTTTCTAATTTCGGTCCACCGACCCGAAATCATATCGGCGTTCCGCTCTGTACTCCCAACGAGCGAATAGAACGTCTCCCTAACCTTTGTCCAAAAGACCTTGCTCTTTTGGTAGTCCGCTGCAAAATGCATAAATAAATTTGTAAGTCATTTAACTTTTTTATTAAAAATCATTTTTAAAAACGTTAAAACAATTACCGCAACGCCGATCCTCAGAAGTGACTATCCAAGCCCGACACAGGGCTTCCTTCTCATCCGATGACCACGGAGTGATTTTCCGTTTCGTCCTTCCGGTCGAAGCCGAACCCGACCCGTCCGTTGCAATTTGTTTTTTCCGGTGGACGCGTCTTCTTTGTCCCGCAGCTTCACCTTCTGGTTCTTGTGTCTCCGGAACTACAAAGTTAGGAGACGGTTGTATGTTGGATGGTTGAAAGCCGGATGGTTGTTGCGACCCCGAATAAAACATCGCTTGGTCCGGTGCCGACCATAAATCCTCGTAACTGTAATCTGAATCTAGGTTTGGGTACCAATTTCCAGCCATGTTTTTAAAAAAAGGTTTGGAAGATGGGGTGATTTTGGGTTTTGGGTGTGGTATGTGATATTGGTATGTGATATTGGTATGTGATATTGGTGTTGGTTTGGGTTTGATATAGGTTGAATAGAGAGAAAAAATCGGGTTTGATTTTGGTTTGATATTGGTTGCAATGTATGTTATTATATAGAGGGTAAAAATTTTTTTTTAATAAAAAACGAGCCCAACGGCTCTTTTCACGCATTCCCAGACCTCCTTCACGCTCCCCCCAGCCGCTACCCCACCCGCGCCTGCCTCTTTTTCCGCGCTCGCGCCCCTTTCGCGCCCCTCTCGCGCCTCGGTGGTGTGGTCCTCGCGCCCCGGGGCGCGACCGTCTCGCCTCTTGCGCCCTTTCTCGCGCTCCGCACCCCTCAGCCTAATAACATTATATTAAAACAAAAACAAAAATCTGTTTAGTAATAAATGTTTGTTGAGTAGTTGAGTTTGTTTGATTCATTAATGTATTTGACAGACTACTTTTCCTTTTAGTATTTCCAAGTAAAATAATAATTACACTACTCTTCCTCATATCTATCTATCGATAATAATCTCGTATTTCTCACTTTCACTAATTTTCAACATTTTCTGTTTCTTATTAATTAATACTAAACGATTTTTCCACCAATAAAATACTGAGGTCAACTGTTTCTTTAAAAATGATAAAATTAGTACATTTTTTGATTTGACATATAAAACTATCTATATATATAGATTGAGGTTTTCCAAGGAGAGAAGAACTGATTGAACCCAATCAGTTGATGATGGATTTTTCACAGTCATCCCAAGAAGGAAACATTGATTGTTCCCCAAATGAAGAAGTCACAAATTCAGAAAGGAGAGAAGAAGGTGATCAGAAGAAACAATATGTTGGTGTGAGAAAGAGACCATGGCTCGGGACATTTGATACCGCCGAGGAGGCGTATGATCAAGCATCATACTCAATGAGGGGCTCTTCATCTGTTCTAAATTTCTCAGTTGAAACCATCAAGAACTCTCTCAATGGAATCCAGTGCTGCAGTAACATGGATGGGGGGGAATCTCCTGCACTCGCTATAAAGGCGATGCATAAGCTTCAAAGATCAATGTCTCTGTCGTCGAATTCGGGAGAAGATAACAAGCAGCAGAAAAACTTGCTGATTTTGGAAGATCTAGGATCTGATTTGTTGGATGAGCTATTAAGTTCATAGAGGTTGCTTTATTTTCTGCTCAAAGGTCATATCCTCCACCCTTGGAGCCTCCAAATGATAGTTAATATTGTGGTTATCAAACTTCTTCCATTGGCAAAAAGAGTGATGTTTTGATACTTATTGTTACCGTTGATTTGAATGTTCATTAAATACCTACTTGACGAACTAGATATGGCAGAAGAGTCCTTGTAATCTATAAGTTTTATGTGAATTTCTTATACTACAAAATTAGTGTTAGGAAAAAAATCTGTCTTCAAACTGCAAAATTAGCGTAAAAAAAAACCTTCTCCGTTTTTTGTATTGGATCCCTAAGCAAACATCAGGATACTCCTAGGTCAATGCCACTGAATTTTCCTTCTAAATCCACCACTGACCGAAACAATTAAAGTTCTTGTTTTCTTGTCCAACGATATTTAGGAAACCTTCAAGCTTAATATATTTTTTATGATCGAGCAACGAATAAAGTCGTGCAACCCGGGGTAACCCATGGCAAACAACGCAGTAGCCCAAATTCTTGTTCCGGCCTCCGGGGATAACTCGCCGTCCAAAAGCCCACTGCGCCGTTAAAACCCGATCCCAATCGGATTTAAAATTGAGACATTGCCTTCTCTGACCCAAATCTTCAAGCTTAAATCAACTTTTGTTGGATGACTCAAAGCCACAAAAATATTATTACCAGACATAAAATATGTTACTCTTTCCTCAAAATGGTAAAACAGATGAAAGTTACAGAACTATTATATGAAATGAAAGAGTTAGTAATCTCAAAACCCTACATTTAGGGTAAAGTCAATAGCTACTTGCCAGGTAATTGATCATGTGTCCCTGTCAACCTACGTCGCATGGAAAAGTGATTTGGTAAGGAATCTTGGCAAATATATGCGATGTTTACTGTTGTTCTATTTAGTGCAAAAGTATATGGCATAAACCAAAATACCTTTCAGCTACAGCATGCCATTAATCATTTAATAATTGTTATTATTTTCAGTTGTAATATATTAACACAATTATTGTTTTTAATGTATTGTTATTCTTATCATTGTAAGATATTGTTAAATTTTGAAATTAAATATTAAAACAAAGGACCAAGTTATTCTACGAAAAGAGACAAAAATGAGAAGCATGAAAAGTATGAGAAGAATTTGTAGCTATAAAAAAACCTTTAAAAAAATAATAAAAAATTAATTAAAAAAATCATAATTCAAAATTTAATAAAAAAATAGAAAATGTAAAAACACAAAAATATTTCCACCGTCTTCCTCATTCAAAAAAAAAACCCTTGAAAAAGACACAATGTTGAGGAAAAAATAACATCGTTTTTTTATTTATCATTGTGTTTTTTGTTTGGTTGTGTCTTTTTCCTTAGCATTGTGTATTTTTTTTCTTGATATTGTGTTATATTACTCAACGTTGCATTATATGTTGTTCGAAATTGTATTAAATTTTACGACATATTGTGTTTTTTATTTATCATTATGTTGTTTGTTCATTTTCGGCATTGTGTCTTTTCGGTTTCTTTTCTTCTTTCTTTTGGAACGGGAATGACGGGGAAACATTTTGGTTTTTTAAATTTTTTTTGTTTTTTATTTATATTTTGAGTTATGAATTTTTTTTTTTTTGAATATTTCTTTGAGTATTTTTTGTGAGACCACAAATCCTTTTCACCATTCTCATTTTTATCTCCCTTAGCATTTCAACTTTTCCCTAAAACAAAATGGTATATGTGTCGAAATAAAAACCAAACAGAATGCTTAACTAGCTAACTGTCCAACCCAAGTTTCTTTACGAGCATACGGTCGGTAATGGATCAAATTATTGGAATAGCTTAATCATGAGCAAGGTTGGTATTTTATAATTTTTGCTTGGCGGCATAAACGAAGAGAGTTCGGGCTCTTCTTACTTTGGCTAGACGGAATGTGGATGTTGGTTCAGTGTTATGACCGGTTTGTGGTTAAAGAGATGAATTGGCCAAGCATCTTTTTTTTGTGTCATGTGAGTTCGCTCAAAATGTTTGGCAACTAATCTCACAAATCACAATGGTGTAGGGCAATGGCGGATTCAGAAATTTTTTTCACAGGGGTCGGATTTTTTAAGGGTCAATTGTCTATCGCTATGTATTAATTTTTTTCGGTTGTTCGAGTCGAGTCGGGTTGGGTCACATATAAAAAATAAAACCAAATTACTATATTAATTATTGTAACAAAATTGTGTTAATCTCGGGATGCACAAAATTAAATTACATTTAAGTAATATAAAAATAAAAATAAAACTAAATATTTATTATATTAAATCTCTAATGATAAATTAAATCTCTAATAACATTATATTAAAACAAAAACAAAAATCTGTTTAGTAATAAATGTTTGTTGAGTAGTTGAGTTTGTTTGATTCATTAATGTATTTGACAGACTACTTTTCCTTTTAGTATTTCCAAGTAAAATAATAATTACACTACTCCTCCTCATATCTATCTATCTATAATTCATTAACTCCGCCACTTTAACTCTTGAAATAGTCAAATCGTCACCTATCTTGAAAGAAACTTTAAAATGGAAATGGACTTGATTACTTAAGGTTGAAGCCGTCGATCTACATTGTCTTAAAAACTTCAAAGTGGAAATCAACTGAAACATTTTCCTTCTTCTTTCTCTAGATTTCACAGGGATCGGTCATTATTTTATCAAATACATAACACTAAAAATATTTTTTTCACAGGGGTCGGCCAACACCCGGAGGCAATGCTTAGGTCCGCCCCTGGTGTAAGGTATCAAACTTCTTTGCGTTTAACCCTCATGATATTATTGGCATGCATAGATACTCCAAGTTTATGAAACGGATAGGCAAAAACATTATATCATTATTTGGGTTATTTGGAGGGCTATAAATGAGGCGGTGTTTAACAGGGTTTCGGTTAATCTTAATGGTGATGTGGGAGAAATTAAAGCTTTCGGTTTTCTTTGAGTTTGGAAATAGATCAAAGATGTACGCAATTACTTGGGAGGCTTGAAGATCTTTTGATTTTGGTCTAAAAGGTTAGTATTTGTTTATTTGGTTTGGTGTTGTACTTTTTGGCACCAATATGACTTAATTGTTGTTCCACTGAGTGATTTAGTTTTGTGGCTTGAATAGTTTCTAGAGTATTTTTCGAGTGCTTTTTATAAAATTTGTTTGGTCGTTAAAAAAATGTGTGGATACACCTTTTAATAGCAGTATGTTTTAAAACTATTTAAAAATACATAAAATTTGAAAGTTATTGTCACACCCTCAAAATCCACTAACGGAGTTTTACCGTCATAGGGTGTGAACTAACAGGATCGGAATCATTAGTTATAATCAAACCATAAAACAAAGTTTCAAAACCATGAAAACGTTTACGAGTAATTAAATGCGGAAGCGTAAAACCATAGAAAACAATGTTACGTCACGCAGGACGACTTAAAACCCAATGATAACAGTTAAAAATAAGTTTGCATAGTTAAAAGTGTTTCAAGCAATGCATGTTCCTAAACCGCGCGCCCGCCTCGGCTACCTGAGAATAACATACTAAAAGTGTCAACACAAGGTTGGTGAGTTCACAAGTTTATACAAAATAAAGTGTTTAGCGTTTGCGTTCAGCGTTTTGCGTTAAGCGTTTTGCGTTACAGCGTTTTGCGTTCCCAGATAGTGTTATGTCAATTATATATCTATAGGTAGCTAGCCTATAAAACAAGTATCACTAAGTGTTTGACACCGAAGCTGACTGTTTATCATTTGCCTTGCCACCAGGTCTATCCCGACCATGGTATGTGTTTAGCCAAGATTACACCCACTCGACCTCCAGTCGAGTTTAGCGTTGGGTGGGGTTTGTCAAACCCAGTAGTATTACTCAACAATGACTCGCTATTATCCAATATTAAACGGTTCGATGTGAATGAAGGACTTTAGTTATTGCGTTTGCCACTTAGTCTTTACGAGTGATATATAATCTATATTAACAAAATCTTAAATGCGTTTTCGGAGTATGTTATCTCCCCCAAGTGAAAAGCGTTTAAAAAGTTTAAAAGGGGAAAGTGAAACTCACTGTTTGCGAAGTATTCCCAAAATAATTCACCAAGATGCGCGTCACAGAAAAACTCTCTCTAGCGTTCTAAAATAACAAAGAGATTTTTCTAAGTGTCGGAATATTATCGAGTCTCTAGACCCGGCACATAATACCTATGCACATAACATGTTTCGTGTTTCGTTTGTGAATCGTGTATGACTTTAACAAAGGTATTTGTGATACGTTACATGTGTAAGCAATTATTTACGTGTCATGTATTCATAAAGTACATCACTAGCAATTACTCCCCGTAAGGGCAATTTGGTCAACACATAACAATTAGCTAGCAATTATTCCCCATGAGGGCAATTTGGTCAAATAATGACAATCAATTAGCAATTATTCCCCGCAAGGGTAATTTGGTCAAAACATATCAATTATATAGCAAGTATCATGTTTCATGCATTTTCACAAAATTCAGCAGCTAGTTTCACCGAGACAGAAATCCTACTTGAAAGATTGTACTATCTCACCGATCATAGCATCACAATTAATTTACCAAAAATCATCACAAAAGCATATATGTCTTAGGTTTCCAGAACATATTTTATTATATTTTTATTCCACATAGGTTTCTCACAATCATCAAATCATTACAGCAAACTCACAACAGTCAAATTCATGCGCAACAGAATGTTATTTGAAATTCCCGTTAAACGAAAAATCCAATAAATGCGAGACCACTTGGGTTAGGTTCCTAACTCAATGAGTCAACTTCCAGAAGTGGAACCAACCCAATTGGTCTCGTAGTTCATGAGATATAACATTTACAAAACAACCTAACAGCAGGTCTAACAGCTCAGCTTTGCACAACGTTTTTTGTAAAATCATAAAAGTTAACCTTTACTTGTCCAAAAATTATAAGTTTATATTCTTTAGAAACTAGACTCAACCTAGTTTACTGTAGTATCAATAATCTCAACCAATTTTCACATTTACACTTCGTTACAGTCAATTAAACATCAATAACACAATCTGTCCAGAAACTGTTTGCATCCAAACTCAACATATTAACTATCTATGGACCATCATTCATTCATATAACACTCTAGACTCCATAATCACTACTCATGCACATCAATTATACATTACATACATGATTAGGGTTTTTGTTTGAACTCAAATCAAAGACACAAGCAATTAACATGTAACAATATCCATTCTAGTTATCAAATCATAAACAAATCAACAACAATCATAAGAACTACATACACACATAAAATCGGCCTCTAGGGTTTTCAATTAACCCATTAAACATCAAAATTAATTATAAAGGATGCATAGGATAGTCGTTTATACCTTCCTAGCACCTTAATCTTCAATCAAAGGCTTGAATTCTTGGTTGTATGTGTGTGTATAAGTGGCGGCAGCCAAGGGAGCCAAGGGAGAAGTCCGATCGGGATTGTGGGGGAAGAAAAGAATGAGTTAGGGTTTATTATTATTATTATTTATAATAATACTATGTTACACTTTGGCCCATCCACTTCTAAGTATTACTTATCTAGCTTAAACTAACTTGTTTACATCTTGAGTTAGTGTTTATAACGTTGTTATCACACAACACATAAGTCTAACACATAATTATCACATAATTACTGTTTTGACTTTTTTTTGTTTATTCACCAATCGTTTGCGTCAACTCGTTTGCGTTTCGGTGCAATTCCCGAAAGACTACACATGTAGTAAGTGTTAAGCGTCATTTAAACCCTAGTTTAAATGTAATGAAGTGTGCGTTATAGATTCAATGATCTTAAGTTTGAATTGACGGAGTTGAGTTAACGGAGTTAACCTGAAATTGACGATTGTCACAGTTATATTTGTTTTAATACGAATAAATATTGTGTTTATATTTAATTTTTATTGTTGTACTTTTGTCTATTGAAAAATGGGTTGTTAACCATAACGCATAGTTGTTACTAGTAAAATTATAAAATAGACAATATTTTATTTAATAGTAGCAAAGTTTGTTTCTTGTTTCAAAGCCAATCTAATTTTTTAGTTCTTTATCAGCTAAAAAGATCTATTAGTATCAACTTTTTGTTGTGAAAAAAAAATTATAAATTTAATACTTTTTAAAAAGTTAAGTAAGCTAGATAAAACATATGTGAAATTTGATTGCCATTCAGTGGTTTTATTTTATTAATTGTCATAATAATAAACCAATATTGAAATTTAAGTTACTGTGATAAAAAAAACTTAGAAATAAATTTGACTATAGGGCATTTTCTATTGATCAAATTGTTTGAATCTATTTATTTTTATATAACAAAACCAAAAGGGGTGAAACATGCATACCCATTTGAGTTGAGTCCTCGAGAAACTATTATCCGAAACCAAAATAAAGGCATGGAGAATGTGTGATGAGACCGATTAGGCTAGAGCATGTTTGATTGTATAGAACTATTTTTAACGACTACACACTCATATACACCTACTCCTAAACTACTCCAAAAGAAGAGAATAGCTACTCTCATGCCAGATTATGAACTCTGGACTTCACTTACAAAAGCAAGAACCTTTACCACACAACCAAGACTGGAATAGCGCTTGTATAGCACAAACTATATCTTGATGTGCCAGTAATGCTTAAAGCTCCATCTAGATTCCTGCTCTGTTTTGTTGATTATGTAAAAGACTAAATAGTAAAAGACGTCATTTATGTTTGAACGTTTTTTCAGTAGACGTTCTTTAGCAAAAAAAATAGCAGAAAACATACTCGATGTTTCAAACATAAAGGACTCCTTTAATAATATTAAAACCAAACAACATAAAGGACGTCCTTTAATAATACTAAACACCCATCGCCGGGTAACCATTACCACTATCGTCGGTGACCACCACCAACCCTCTCTTATCTCTTTGTCTACTCAAACCGACATCGTTGATTGGAGTTTTAGGTTTCCGCTGAAGGTTGGGGTGGAAATACGGGAACGGTGGTGATGCTGGAGAATATAAGAATGGTGGCGGTGCTAGTGCAGTTCAGAAGGGGGTGTAGGCGGTGGCTATGGTGATGAGGATTCAGAGAGGCAGTAGATGGAGAGATAAAAGGGTCCGTTTGATATGGGGTAATGGAATGGGTGATGGAATGTAATGAACGAGGTAATGGAATGGACAATTACCATTCCATTGACATGTTTGGTTACCATGTGGGAATGAAATGAATCATAAGTCTTTATTTTCCGATAAGCTAGAAAAGCTGGAATAAAATAAAAATGGTAGTGAGTGGCGGTGGGCGGCGGTAGCGATGGGCGGCGAGTAGTAATGGTGGTGGGAGGCGGTGGCGATGGGCCGGAGCCAGGAGCGATTGTTGGTGGTGGCAAGTGGTGCTAATAGTGGGTGGTGGTGGCGATGACGATGGTGGGTGGTGATGGTGATGGTGATGGCGGGAGTGATAGTTGGTGGTGAGCGGCGCTACTAGGTGGTGGTGGGTGGTGGCGGCGGAGGTGGGTGGTGGTGGTGACAGGCGGCAGAGGAGGGTGGTGGTGGCCGGTGGCGGAGGCGGTGGCGGGTGGTGGCGGGCGGAGGCGGTGGTGGGTGGTGGCGTGCGGCGGAGGCGGTGGTGGCGGGTGGTGGAGGCGGTGGTGGTGGGTGGTGAGAGGGCAATGGGTAATGGTGGTGGGAGGGTGGTGGACGTGACATGGTATGAAAGTGAGATGGAATGAAAAAAAAAACAAGGTGGTGGATGAAATGAATTTGGGGTGTTTTAGGGGGAATGGAATGTACATGGTAATGGGTTATTCCATTCCATTGACCAACCAAACACATTTTTTTCATTCCATCATAATGGTCTTATTCCATTCCGCTTCTCATTCATGCATAACAAACGCTACCAAAGAGAATGGGGTGAGGGTGGGGGAGGTATTTATTTTTAAATATATTAATGTTTTTATTAAATAAATTATAAATTTACAATAATACCCTCATGTGCCTTGCACATGAGCAGATTTAACGAGAAAAACTAGCTGGGTTAGTGTTAAAGGACGTAACGGGAGGTTGGGGTGGAAATACGGGAACGGTGGTGATGCTGAAGAATATAAGAATGGTAGCGGCGGTGGTACAGTTCAGAAGGGGGTGTAGGTGGTGGCTATGATGAGGATTCAGAAAGGAAGAAGATGGAGAGATAAAGAGAATGGGGGGAGGGGTATTTATTTTTAAATATAGTAATGTTTTTATTAAATAAATTGTAAATTTACAATAATACCCTCATGTGCCTTGCCCTGTTTTTATTTTTGTAAATTTTTAAATATAGTAATGTTTCCGCTGAAGGATTCAGAAAAATTAACTGGGTTAGTGTCAAATGACGTAATGTGAAAGGGATTCAAAAAATGAAGTATGTTTTCTACCATTTCTTTCGCTAAAGGACGACCATTGAAAAAACAATTAAACATAAAGGACTTCTTTTGTTATTTTGTAAAAAAAAAAGAAGTAAACCTTGTACAATATGTATGTAGATCTTAGAGCATTCCCAGTCTATTATCTATATTCATCTCTATAATTACATTAAAAATACTATATTTTCTCTCATTTTTAATTAAATAATATATTTTTATACTTTTATCATTATTTTTTATCTCTTCTTCACTTACAACCACTTTAAAAAACTTTATAAAATTATAGAGGTGAACAGTGTGTTTTTCCAAATTTAACCATGAACAGTAACATTTGCTCTCTCCTCTCTCACAACCTTTTTTAATCATCTCTAAAATATGAAGAACCCCTCACATAATTTAGAGAACCTACTGGAAATGCTCTTACATCATTTTAGAGACCTTGCCTTGTGACTTGACCCACAAGTCTATATTCCAAATTTTTGAATAATAATAATAATAATTAGCTATAAAATTATTGTGTACTAATATAAATAACTATTGTCACTTGTAGTCGAATATGTTTGTTACGAAAACAAACCATGCATTTATATAATCATTTGGGAGTGTTACCTAGCTAATTACAAAGGATGCATCCTTTGTGGGGGGTATGTATAACATCAATTTTTTTTCACGAATTTAATAGAGCGTATAAGATCATATATTCAAACGAGCACCTTTAATTTTTAGTGACTGAACTCATTGATACTAAAAAAATTGTAAATTCTTTTATATGCTCTTTAATTTTTGGTGACTGAACTCATTGATACTAAAAAAAATTATAAATTCTTTTATAAACCGTCTAAACTCTAAATAAAAAGGGAAAAATGTTTGATTTTTAATACAATTTTAAGAAATTCCTTCTCAACGTTTCAATTTGCAAACATTTTTTCTCAACTTATAAGCATTTTCTAATTGGGGTCTAACCCGATGAATTTTTCGGTGGTGCTGGCATGACACAAACATTTGTTATTTGATGAGGTGGCTGCTTATATGGCTCTCATCACCACCACCACCATCATTGACGTCGGCAAGGTAACATGTATAATTGTTTTTATTTTATGAAAAAAAAAATGCCGGTGAAAAAAATTTAATTTTAATATTTTGTTATTGTAATTAAATTGAACATATTTGTGATTTTCTTTTGATTTTGTTATCATTGTTTTTCTTTTTAATAAAATGGCATTAAAAAGATTTATGAATATTGTTGTATATAAAGGTTTTGGCTTTAGTTTTTATTCCCTCAAAATTCAAGCATTACATGGGTAATTTTTGCTATGCCTTATCTATGCTACATAAAATACAAATGGAAAGTGTCACGTCACAACGGACGACAGATTATACGTCTGGGCGTGAATGATGATGATTTATAGCACATGACACTAATTAAAGTTATAATATTAATTCACCGCGTTAAAACATGTCACACATTACATAACATAAAGATAACACTGTTTATTGTTTTATTAACCTAGGGAGCGGTACTACGTTTTGTACTTCAAAGTAAACATCAAACTTGTGTACCTACCTAATGTATAAATAAGACGGTTAGCTAGATGAAAACGCAATCCAACATGTCAAATGCTTGTCTAAGCATGTATGATTGAGTAACACATATGATGTGTGATCAAACCTTGTTGACTTGATTCCATAACCCGATGGCTATACTAAAAGTCGGTTCAGATCGTCCAAATTCCAAAACCAATCAAATTCGGACGGGCGTCACCCGGGTAGATTTCTTATCGTTATCGGTGGCTTGTTAAGTTACTGATTCACACTTGATTGATTAAATACTCATACAACACAACACATAGCATGAATAAACACATAACATAGATTGAATTGCATGATTGAAAGAATAACAAAACCGTGATTGTTTAATACAGATGCATGATACACCCCAAAGTGTTTAAAGTACAAAGGGGTATGATTACTCACATGGATATGGGAGCAAGAATGGCAAAGCCTAAAAGCGAGTTTGATGAATGACATGGAAAAACCACAACGGTTTATCCTAATTTATTGAATAACACAAGTATGAATATTCGAACGAAAACAAACAACTTATAGTTTTTAAGTTCATGAGCCTTTTTGGGACTTTGTTTATGATTAAAGGTATAAATGAGTTAAATATGGTAAAATGTAAAAGCAAGCTATGTCGTAAAATACTTATACAAAAGTATAAGCAAGATATGCATATGTATGTGGGTGTGTGTGTGTATGCATGCATGCATGTATGATTGGCATGGGTTCTTATTTGACATGATGAATGGTTTGAATGCAATGATCGTTGATGTATTTGAGCCATGATTTGCATGCACATCGGATACGAGCCAATGATTTGATCGACGATCTTGAGAAGATATCATATATAACGCCGGGAGGAAACTCATGCTCCGCCATTGAAGATTAACTATGTGGTCTGGCTGCTCATATTTATAGAGGAATATAACGTACGCAACAAGAAAAAACACTTCTTAGCCCAAAAGCTGTCGTCGTCCTTCTATTCCAAATTTTAGATTTTTCTTTGCTTGCTAATATAGATAATTATTGTGGTTAGTGTTGAAGAAGTTGCGAAGCGCCATTTATAGGATTGGAATTTTTGTAAGTAACTTTTCAAATTTACATGCACACACACATGCGCACGCGCGCAGACACACACACATATGTAGGGTTTGGATCAAATAAAAATGAAGTTAACGTGCTAATTGTGAAAATCAAGTAGAGTAATTATGCAATTACATAATTACTCTAACTGTATATATAATTACTCTACTTGATTCTCACAATTAGCACATTCACTTCATTTTTACGTTAACTTTCCCAATTATATATATATATATATATATATATATATATATATATATATATATGGTTAAGTTAGAATAAAAACCCATTTGAGTTGTGAAAACTCTAGAAACCCATTCTCAACCATATTTTTTTAATTAAAGATTAAATTTTGTGGACTTGTGGTCCATAATTAAAGTTAATAAAAAAATATAAAAGTTAATTTAGACTTTCTCTCTCCTGAAAACATATATAAAAATTAGTAAAAAAATAGCAAAACATTTTTTTTATGTTTTCGATATTTTGTATTAAATGTAACAACATATATTACATGTAACAAAAAAAACGATGTTACATAGGGTTTTCACAACTCAAGTGAGTTTTCATTTTATACTTTGCCTATATATATATAGAAGTTCAAGATTCAAACTTTTACCTTTTAACATAATATATCACTTACTTAAAAGCTTAAAAGCTTCAGAGCTAGTCACATAGATCAACAAGTCTATTTATGCTGATTTTATTAGGCCGATTTCACTAAAAAGTTTCTGAATATATTGGGCCGAGTTGGGTGATTTTATCCGACTATGACCGACTTTGACCAAAGACGAGTTGGCCGATTAATCGGCTTCATATGCCGATTTTTACAACTCGGTTGCCGGCTGATAATTTGTTGAAATTTGTTACAAACCATTCATTTATTTAAGTATCTAAAAGTAATACCTAGCTAACTAAAACTTGCAACTTATTATATCTTCGATTAAAGTTATATAGGTCATAAAACACAACGTTTCCTAAAATAAAAAATTTATAAATCTAGACACTAACACATGTGACCTATCAACACACATGACACACTACGTAAGGTCTAGACCGATCTAAGTTGTTTACCATTCGCTGTTTAACTTAGGAACACTAACTTTTAAGACATACACTTAACATCTCGTGTGCTTTCCTTTTTATTTAAAAGTTTCTAAGAACTAGTAGATCCTCTAAAACTTTTATCATGGTATGTGGTTATGAAGACGTGGTTTATCCATTTTTTCCAACCTTAACTTACACAATCATTAACCAAAAAAGGGTTTGGGACAGAGGTGTATATGAACCTTGATACAGGGTACCCACACAAAGAGATCAATGAATCATTAGGACATATATCCCATATTTGTTGATTATTGTATGACTACTCGGGGACGATTTAACGTTTAGCATAAATTGGGAGGGCTTATAATTGATGCAGGACTCGCTGTGGACTTGATTGACTTACATAACTTTGATTCTATATATATGTTTTAAGCTCATGAGTTCACCAACATTTTAGTTGAGGTGTTTCAGTGTGTGCTTTTCAGGAAACTTAACAATTGGGGAAGCACACGTAGTTGCACCAACAACGCCTTAGATGCCGCCTGCGAGGAATATAGGACATAGTCGAATGTGAAGACTTTGATTTGAATAATGGTGTAAATGTTAGATGTAACCCACAGATAATTTAAACAATGTCAACGCATTAAAGACAATTTAGGTCATGGTTGGCCGTTAGTCTTTCATTGTAACCAGGAGACTTAACTTAGTAATTTCATGAAATTAAAACATCCTAATTCAACTGCTATTGGTTGATATTAATTGGTCATGTCCAGCCCCTGGTATCGGGTGTGATAGACTGGTATCAGAACCAAATGTTTCAGAGAATTAGGTTTCATATCGTACCCTAGGCTAACCCTACCATAAGAAATTGATCCCTCTAAGTTTAATTCAATAGAAAATTGACATTTGCCTATGTAAACCCTACCCGAGTGGGAATGGACATAACTGATTACTTGAATATGCTTACCTGTTTAAGAGCATTCCCAATACATATCATATAATTATACTAAAATTCATTACATTTTCTCTCTTCTGTTCAATTAAATAATGTATTTTTATTTATCATTATATTTTCTCTCTCCTACACTCACAACCATTTTCAGAAAATATGACAAAGTTATATACGGTGTGAACAATAAAACCCCAAATTTAACTTTTCCACATAGCATTTTCTCTCTTCTCTACTCATAATCACTCATAACTATACCGTACAATTTACAAATCTCCCTCACATATTATTAGGGAACGGGCTGAGAATGCTCTAAGTTTATTTGCTTGCATAGATGGCCAACAACGAAAAGAGGATTACCCCTGATGCATCATTATCTCAATTATTTCTACACTTAACCCGTTGACCCTAACGATGGACCATCCACCGCCAACACCCTAGTAAGACCGTGATTACCACCATTCGAGGAGCATCGCTATCTATGAATAGGGACATAGCTACCCTACATTCCCTCATCTTCCGATATGACCCATCTTAGGAGCCGAGCGAGGCGTGATCGTCTACGTGCAGAACCCGGACATGAAGCAGGTTTCACTGAACTGACAGGGTGACTTGTGAGGACCGAATTGACCCCTAGACGCCGTGTATATAGGGGTTCGAACCGGGTATTGGTATCTCATACCTAGGCCCATTTGTAAAACCGTGTCCCATACCTGGCCCATTACCCTTCGGGTAATTACCCATAGGTATCGGGTATACCTTTTGAGATTTTCAAGTACATTTCTTTTTTTATCATTATAACTATTTTGTACATTTTATTCATACAACAATTATCACCAAATTTTAATATAATACACTCCATATATTTGTGTGACAATAAATAAATAATATCATTATAATTTTTATGTAATTATATATATATACACTTCACAACATATAAAATACAAAGGATTTTTCAGGTATACGATTCGGGTAAATGGGCATGTTTTTTTGGGTAATCGGATAGGGTATCATCTAATCCCATACCCGGCTCCTACCCGCGAAAAATTTTAAATCCTAATCCTATAACCAGCCCATACCCATTGGGTTTCGGGTATACCGGTCTCGTTTGTTTCAGGTTTCGTGTATACCCATCGAGGATGTTGGTGAGCCAACACGTCATTTGGATACGACCACCAGTTATATCATCAGTCCCATCTTACCAGCACCCGGAGTACCAGTCACGCAGGTGCTTCGGGTGAGCTAGCAATAGGAGATGGCAACGAGTTGTATCATTTCACGCGCTTTGACAACCCTTTTCGCATTGAGAGTGGCCGCACCAGTGTCTTACGATTCCTTGATGACAAGGATTCCTATTTCTAGGCTACATGGGTTTACTACACGAAGGAGCGTGGATGCATGGGCATGCACCAAGTCATAGGACTTTAGCACCAGGTCCGCAAAGTGAAGGAGTTCACAGGTAGTGCTTCGAGAAGATGTGTGGATCGATTCGTCATGCAAGAAGATGGTTCAAGAGGCAACACAACTACACCTAGATTTATTTATCAATCTTCTGTAGGCATCAAGTGTTAGCAGCCATAGCATGTAGCGTGGCTGGAATAGGATTCGACCGAGTAGATGCTGCTTTCTTAACTAGATTTTGATTTCAGGTAGACAGGATACACATTAGTAGGGATGTTTGACGGCTAATTTAGTTAACACCTCTAGCTCATCATCATCATCATCATCATCATCATCATCATCATCGTACTCAGTATATCCCACCAATAGCAAAGCTATGGTAGGGTCTGAGGAGGGTAAGATGTAGACAGCCTTACCTCTACCCCGAAGGAATAGAGAGGCTGCTTCCGGTGAGACATTCGGCTCGAAGTTAACACCTCTAGCTGTAGTGTCGAAAGTTTGCCTTGGTGTGAGCATTCTATTGTAAAAGCATGATTACTGCCTTCTTATCAAATGGTGACCTATTAAATCTTTTCATTCAATTATGGTAAATATGAGTATATATGTGCATAATTCGGACTTTAAAATAATTTCATGGGTTTGCACATAAAGAACCCAAAAGAGAGCTAGAAGCCCAGTGGGCCAAACAAACAAAAACTAAGTAGCGTATATAATAAATGGCATCAGTTTGTTCAGAAACCCTAATTCTTCTGACTCTTCAAGCAGCAGGTATCCTCGCGGCGGCCTGAAGATGAAGGTTACTAACTCAAACCCTAATTTCATTAAATTAATTGCATGAACATTTCAGTAGATTAATCGTTCAATACGTGAAATATGTAGTTCAACATTGCAAATCCAACAACTGGATGCCAGAAGAAGCTCGAAATTGACGATGACCAAAAGCTGTAAGAGCATATTATCACCGTTTGATTTTGTTCTGTATATTGTTATCTGTTATGTTTTGTTATTAGTTTGGCTTGTATATTAGGTT
The DNA here is from genome assembly GCF_021521415.1 of Bidens hawaiensis. NCBI lineage: Eukaryota > Viridiplantae > Streptophyta > Magnoliopsida > Asterales > Asteraceae > Bidens > Bidens hawaiensis. The sequence goes on from NW_027492155.1 coordinate 592,606, forward strand.
TGATTCGAAGCTTTAGATATATAATAGATAGATGCTCATTTCGTTAAACCTTAACTTGTTTAACTCTTTTTAATTCCTAACCCATGTCTTTGTGATTAAAAGTTTGCTGTAATAGATAGCCTAATAGAGGTTTTAAAAACTTCTGGTTATGCAAGCAATCAAACAGTTGGGGTGGTTGATTAAAATTGACACTGACATCTCTACATTAGAGTTTCTGTTCAGTTTTAACTATTAGTTTACATGTTGACATTATATGCACATTAAATAAGTTTTTTTTAATGGTATTTTGCCTTTATATTTTGTTGTAGTTTTACATTGTCACATGTTTTAAAGTTATTTTTGATCTTGGAAATGGTAATTAACTGAATATCATTTTATTAATTTGCTCTCTAACTAAGATTTTGGGGCTTAGAGATCTCAAGGAAACTAATCACTATGCGTTTCAAATAATTGGTACAGTCGGGCGTTTTTCGACAAGAGGATTTCTCAGGAAGTCAGTGGAGATGCGCTTGGAGAGGTAATGTTTGCATCATCATACTATCTTCTATAATTGTCATGTATATTTTTCGTTTTTAAAGTTATATTTGTAACTTTTTTCTTATTTTGATTACAGGAGTTCAAGGGCTATGTGTTCAAGATCATGGGAGGATGCGATAAGCAAGGTTTCCCAATGAAGCAGGGAGTGCTAACTCCAGGGCGTGTTCGTCTTTTACTTGTTCGAGGTTAGTTAGCAACAACCATTTATAATATAGGTTTCTATTTCTATATTTTGTTGTTAATTTATTAACAACGCTAGGTTTTGTTTTTTAGGTACTCCATGCTTCAGAGGTTTTGGTAGGCGTAACGGTGAACGCCGAAGAAAGTCTGTTCGCGGATGCATTGTGAGCCAAGACCTCTCAGTTTTGAACTTGGTCATTGTCAAAAAGGGTGAAAACGACCTCCCGGGGTTGACTGACGTTGAGAAACCAAGAATGAGGGGTCCCAAAAGAGCTTCAAAGATCAAGAAGCTTTTCAACCTTTCAAAGGAAGATGATGTCAGGAAGTATGTCAACACCTACAGGCGTACATTCACAAACAAAGCTGGTTAGTTCGTTTGTCTTTTTCATTCGTTCTTATCAGTGTTGGCTTGTTGGGTTGGATCAACTAACGGGTCTGTTTTGTAAATGTTATTATAGGGAAGGAAGTGAGCAAGGCACCTAAGATTCAGAGGCTGGTGACACCATTAACTTTGCAAAGGAAGAGGGCTAGAATTGCCGACAAGAAGAAGAGGATTGCAAGGGCTAAATCTGAGGCCGCAGAATACCAGAAGCTTCTTGCAACAAGGTTGAAGGAGCAGAGGGAGAGGAGAAGTGAGAGTTTGGCAAAGAAGAGGTCCAGGTTGTCTGCTGCTTCTAAACCCTCTATTGCTGCCTAAACTGTTCTGCTGGTAGTGTTATGAACTCTGTTTCAGGGTATGCTTATGCTGATGATGAGTGAGACTTTTGTTTTGATACCTTTTTGTTATAAGTTTATTTGACTGATTATCTCGTATTAAAGTTTTTGGCATTATGGTCTGCTTTATGGCTTAATGTACTGTTTCTGATGATGTGCTACATTTATTTGTTTTGAAGTCTTTTATCTAGTTTTCATCTACATGGAAGCGCCGAAGTTTTATGATTAAAATTTGCAGTATCTGAGTTTTTATAAACATATGGTTAACATTTAAGCATAAAAAAGCAATTCCATGATATTTGTAGAACAAATAATGTTGTTTTACAATTTTTGTAAGCAGTCCTTTATTGTGCTAATAAGTATAAATTTTAGTATAAAGTTGGTACTGTGTCAGTTTTGTATAAACATGCATAGATAATTTGAGCAGCCAAAAAGAGTTTTCACACATACAACAGTTGTCTACTCATTTTCAAGTATTTTGATGCTTGAGCGAACCCTAGATGGGTGTTGGGTCTAGAACCGGGTTTTTTGTGCACCTTTATAGATAGGCGTACTCAACTGTCCAAAGTCTTGTTGGTATATATAAACTACCCTAGATGAGCATACTTGAACTGGCCAGAGGCTCTTCGGATTATATAAAACTTGGCCAGTATTTAAAGTTTGTTACGATTAATTGGAATCATGGGAAATATCAAGCACTCCTTAGTCATTTCTATCTATTCAAAGCCTCTAATTCATTTTATACACCCATGGTTACATTTGCATTATCTCTATCATGAATCCTTTGTGTAGCTTAGTGTTCTTGCTATGATGATGTCCACTCATTTTTATCTCACATTGAGATTAGTTCTATTGAGGGTGGCTATCACTTTATTTGGTAGCATAGCAATTGACACTTTTATATATATATATATATTTAGCATTATCGATACTAGACGTGCACAAAAAAACCGGTTCCAGAACCTAACTGGTGGAACAGAACCGAAACCGGTTCCAGTTCCAACCCGGTTGGTACAATACCCGGTTTGGGTATTTTTGTACCCGAAAATCGTACCCGGTTCTTCTATTTGTATGTCAGTATCAGTTCCAACCCGGTTCCTACCCGGTTCTTAATTGGAACCGGTTCGGTTCGTACCTGGAAAAACCGGTTCCGACGAGTTTTTTTTGAAGGGTCAAACAAAAGTCAAACTAGCCCATATAACGACGAACATTTTATTTATTTAAAAAATAACTATTACAAACATTATTAAAACATAAACGATACTAAACATAACAACTAAAACATAAAAAACAAAGTCCGTCGTTTTAATCCGGGAATACTTATTTTTGGGTTGTAGAGCCGGACGACTCTCCCACTTCCGTTTTTTTAGCTTCCAAACTTCTTTTCTCTCGACAATACTTATTCGTATGTTTTCGTAATGTCGAGTTGGACCCTGCTTTAAGAAACTTCGAGCAATATTTGCAACGTGCCAACTCATGTGAGTCGGTCATGAGACACAAATCGTAATGAACCCAAACATCGGGGCATCTTGTTGTTTCGATCACCATAACGTCATCATTAGTTGCCATTTGTTGTCGGTTTAAGGTTAATTGTGGTTTGGAGTGTGTTTTATAGTTTTGGAAGTGGTTTAACAAGTACACAAACAAACCTTGCTATTTATAGTAAGAAAATAACCTATTTGTAGTTAAAAAACCGGTTCCAACGGTCAAAAACGGCTATATAGCCGTTGGAACCGGTTCCTAACGGCTATAATATTTAAATTTCAAAAAAAACCGGTGGAACCGGTTTTTTACGTAAAAACCGGTTCCGGTTCCAACCCTACCCGGTTCCTAAAAGTTTGCATTTTTGGGCATCGGTTCGGGTCGGGAACCGAACCGGTTCCTGACTGGAACCGGTGTCATTTTCTACCCGGTTTGAAAAAACCGGTTCCGAACCGGTTCGGGTTTTCAAGGTGAACCCGATTTGTGCACGTCTAATCGATACTGGTTTAAAAATTGAACAAATTAATCTGTGTAGGGGTATGGTACTAAACCCGGTTTTACGATCCTAAATTTATTATGTTTGGCTTATTTTATTATATGGACTAATACAATGTTATTGGGCTGAGGGGGTTTTGTGGAGGTAACCCTAATTGGGCCAGGCCCATTAGGGTATCATGATGGTGGCCATGAGACTCTCTATATAAGGAGGTCTTCACCTCCTTATCAAGAGGTCATGCTCAATAAGAGCCACCACCACTTTTTTGTGTCTGTAAACAAGAAATCCTCAGGATATCTTAGCAGTCACCTCCACACCCCTGAAAACCATTGCAGGTCTCAGGCGCAGCCGAAGAAGAAGATCAAGACGTGGTTCGTTCATCTCAAAAATCCGTGGAAACATCGTCATGAATCAGGTCAGATTCGTTTCGTGCTTCGACATTGGCGCCATCCGTGGGACGGCAACGAACTACCCTTCGATCTTCATCTTGGCTGTCAGATCTCTCCCAGGAAAAACCCAGATCTGGAAGTTTTACAGAAAAAGGCTTCAAGGCTTGTTCTATTAAAGCTCAAAAAGATCCATAGATCTAAAAGAGGCTTCCAGATCTGTGCAAAAAGAAACGGCCTGATTCGAATGATCGGGTCTCCGGATCTGTGATGGTTTTAAATCTGCTCCGGGCTTCAGATCTGCCCAGATCAGAGTTATAGATCTAGGTCTAAATTACAGACCTGGATTTTAGGTCTAAAGTTGCAGATCTGACTCTAAAATTGCAGATCCAGAAATTACCAGACTTCCGCCGCCATGTACGCGCGCCCGCGGATTCTCACTCCGCAGTCGTGCATGTGCCGCCGCGGAAACCACCATCTGGGCTTTGCGCAAGAGACCTCCGCCATGCACACGCACACACGAGTCACCACTCCATCGCCGTGCATGTGCGCATCAGGCCTCGCGCCAAACTTCAAGGTTGGGAATCCTCATAATATCCCATATGGCTACGCGCCAAACTTCAAGGTTGGGAATCCTCATAATATCCCATATGGCTACGCGCAAAACTTCAATGTTGGGAATCCTCATAATATCCCGTATGGCTACGCGCCAAGCTTAAAGGATGGGAATCCTCATAATATCCCATATGGCTACGCGCCAAGCTTAAAGGATGGGAATCCTCATAATATCCTATATGGCTACCCGCCAAACTTAAAGGATGGGAATCCTCATACCACATGCTCACGCATCACATATGCTCACGCATATCACACATGCTTACGCATCACATGCTTACACATTTCACAGTCTACGCGCACGCGCATGCAACATCTGCGCGTGGCGCATAACACAAAACCAAAGTCTACGCGCACGCGCATGCAACATCTGCGCATGGCGCGGGACATAAAGTAGCTCGTAAGCCGCCTCACGCGCAAGCTCCACTATTATTACAGCTCGTAAGCCGCCTCGCGCGTAAGCTGTTATTATTCATACAGCTCATAAGACGCTTCGCGCGCAAGCTGTTATTATTCTTATAGCTCGTAAGCCGCCTCACGCGCAAGCTTCATTATTCTTACAGCCCGTGAGTCGCCTTACGCGCAGGCTTTATTATTCATACAGCTCATAAGACGCCTCGCGCGCAAGCTGTCATTATTCTTTTAGCTCGTAAGACGCCTCGCGCGCAAGCTCTATTATTATAGCTCGTAAGCCGCTTCACGCGCAAGCTTCATTATTCTTACAGCCCGTGAGTCGCCTTACGCGCAGGCTTTATTATTCATACAGCTCATAAGACGCCTCGCGCGCAAGCTGTCATTATTCTTTTAGCTCGTAAGACGCCTCGCGCGCAAGCTCTATTATTATAGCTCGTAAGCCGCTTCACGCGCAAGCTTCATTATTTACAGCCCGTAAGTCGCCTTACGCGCAGGCTTTATTATTCATACAGCTCATAAGACGCCCCGCGCGCCAGCTTAATTATTATTCTCAAAGCTCATAAGACGCCTCTCACGCGCAGGCTTTACTATTCTCATAGCTCGTAAGGCGCCTCACGCGCAGGCTATATCATTCTCTGCTTGTAAGACGCCTCTCGCGCGCAGGCTTTATTATTCTCAGCTCGTAAGTCGCCCCTCGCGCGCAGGCTTTATTATTCTCAGCTCGTAAGTCGCCCCGCGCGCCAGCTTAATTATTATTCTCAAGCTCATAAGACGCCTCTCACGCGCAGGCTTTACTATTCTCATAGCTCGTAAGGCGCCTCACGCGCAGGCTATATCATTCTCTGCTTGTAAGACGCCTCTCGCGCGCAGGCTTTATTATTCTTAGCTCGTAAGTCGCCCCTCGCGCGCAGGCTTTATTATTCTCAGCTCGTAAGTCGCCCCGCGCGCCAGCTTAATTATTATTCTCAAAGCTCATAAGACGCCTCTCACGCGCAGGCTTTACTATTCTCATAGCTCGTAAGGCGCCTCACGCGCAGGCTATATCATTCTCTGCTCGTAAGTCGCCTCTCACGCGCATGCTTTATTATTCTTAGCTCGTAAGACGCCTCACGCGCAGGCTTTATTATGCTACAGCTCGTAAGACGCCCCTCGCGCGCAGGCTTTATTATTCTCAGCTCGTAAGTCGCCCCGCGCGCCAGCTTAATTATTATTCTCAAAGCTCATAAGACGCCTCTCACGCGCAGGCTTTACTATTCTCATAGCTCGTAAGGCGCCTCACGCGCAGGCTATATCATTCTCTGCTTGTAAGACGCCTCTCGCGCGCAGGCTTTATTATTCTTAGCTCGTAAGTCGCCTCTCGCGCGCAGGCATTATTATTCTCATAGCTCGCAAGTCGCCTCACGCGCAAGCTTCATTATTATTACAGCTCGTAAGCCGCAACTCGCGCAGGCTCTATTATTATAGCTCGTAAGCCGCCTCACGCGCAGGCTTCATTATTTTTACAGCTCGTCACCATCATGAAGAAAATCTCCCAAAACTCAAAGACAATAAAGACAAGGCCAAAGAACAGGGAAAAAACCGCCTCATAGCCTAACACACCTCATAAAGTCCAGCGCTCCACCTAGACGCTTGCGCGTCCAGGAGCAACACTGGACTTGGGGGGGCTTGTAGGGGTATGGTACTAAACATGGTTTTACGATCCTAAATTTATTATGTTTGGCTTATTTTATTATATGGACTAATACAATGTTATTGGGCTGAGGGGGTTTTGTGGAGGTAACCCTAATTGGGCCAGGCCCATTAGGGTATCATGATGGTGGCCATGAGACTCTCTATATAAGGAGGTCTTCACCTCCTTATCAAGAGGTCATGCTCAATAAGTGCCACCACCACTTTTTTGTGTCTGTAAACAAGAAATCCTCAGGATATCTTAGCAGTCACCTCCACACCCCCGAAAACCATTGCAGGTCTCAGGCGCAGCCGAAGAAGAAGATCAAGACGTGGTTCGTTCATCTCAAAAATCCGTGGAAACATCGTCATGAATCAGGTCAAATTCGTTTCGTGCTTCGACAATCTGATTATCCATATTTAAAGAAATGTTTAAAGGAAAACAAAATGAATGAAAAGAGTAATAAGGTTTTCTCAAAAGAAATTCTATTATCCTGAAGAAGTGAAACTCAGAAATGGAAGAGCTTTTATGTTTTCTGTAATGAACTCTTATCTTGTTAATACTTTGTCCATGATTAAAATTATGATATTATATTGTTAACGAGTCCAATGAGTGTCCACCCAAATTAAATTATCACAAGCCATTTCAATTTTCTAGTGGTGTTAAATACTAGTGTGGTTAACTCATTTTGACTGGTAAGTAGTAACACAACCTGAATTCAAAATTCGATATAAATAAAATTAAACTAATGAACCAAATCAGACACAATAAAACTCTTGAACAACTGAAGATAATACTATGGCCAAATTTAAAAAAAAAAAAAACTCTTTTAGTATATGTAGCACTGTTGTCTTGACTAGAATTGTTTAGACACTTGAAATGGAGCGAAGTGTTAAATTGAAGCAAGTTGACCAGTTTGAAATTTACACAATTCTGAGCTCAATTTTGACGGTTTAATAGTCGAGTTTGTGGTTTAAAACTTGAAATCGATCGTGTAAACCAAATTGACCATTAACAATATAAAAGTTTTATTTTTAGAATATTGACTGTACTTAACCAACCTTCGGCGGGTTCAGTTTTGTGATTTTGTCAACCATGGTCAACAGTTTGACCCAACTTTTTCATTAGAATATATGAAATCTTTGATTCTAAAACATAACTCTGAATATCATTCAAATAGCATCTAAAACGCCCGTCGATCAATAACATACACGAACGGTATAATTGCTTGTGTAGTGTTCTGCAATAAACCATACAACAATGGAAGAATCTGGACCAAAAATACCAGCACCACCCGGAAACAAAAGTACAAAAAGAACAAATGATCTTTAACCGCCTTTCTTCGATACAACACCTTATCTCCATAGATATATATATATAAATGACTCTTATGATCTACAACACATCTTTTCTGGAATTACTTGTGCAGGACCCGGGACAATAATTTTCTTGCCAGCCAAAGAACCCGGGTTCTCATTTTGTTCCTCCCCTGCAGTCAAACTTTTCTTGTTGACTATTCTGAAGATTTCAGTCAAAACAGTCAAGAATGCCTCTTCTACATTTGTTGACTCAAGTGCGGATGTTTCTAGAAAGAATAATCCTTCCTTCTGAGCAAACTCATTGGCGTCCTCTGTGGGAACCGCCCGCTGGTCTTCCAGATCACGTTTGTTTCCAATTAGAATGATCACTATGTTTTTGTCCGCGTGGTTACGCAACTCTTCTAGCCACCGCTGTATGTGGTCAAATGTTTGGCGTTTGGTTATGTCATAAACCAACATGGCTCCCACTGCACCCCGGTAGTATGCACTTGTCACCGCTCTGTACCTGCTCATTAACAAATTGAGATACTTATATGTATACGCATAATCAAAAACAAAAATAAATTTTGTAAGACCATAGTAACAATTTAAAAGATAGGTGATATCATAATCAATTTAAAGTGTTTACAATCTACATATAGCCTAAAGACCATAATAACACGTCTTATTGAAACTTTATTTTTAACAGGCTAAAATGAAAATGAAAAATAAGTTTTTCTTTTGTACGGTCAACAAACAATACATAAAACATAGAGATAAAAATGGCGGTGGGAAGCTGGATATAGAAAGCCCAAATTACACTCCATCAACATAGCATACACAAACAGATCAATGATCTACACTGCACCACCGCTCAATACAATACAATGAAACTAGAAAAACTTTGGCGATACTTGCTAATATTATGCAATCGAACTTGATTGCCTAAAATGTGGAAATGCTTGTAATTTCAATGTATTGGATCATTGATTCATTTGTCAATGCTATTTTGACTGACTGTACTATGAACTTCCTACTATCATTTTTTCCATTCGCCTTGGGTAATCGACAGATAACAACGAATCAAACACCACAAACGTATTTAGGGATTCTTGCATTATATATATACTCGCAAATCAAACCAAAGATCTAGATCAACACAACCGTACATTACTCGCAACAACAATGCCAAATCAATTATAAACCACGTCCAGGGGCGGACCTACATAGGTCCCATCGGGGTCCCGGGACACCAATGTTTTTTAAAAAATACTTAGAGACGGTATACTAAATTTTGTAAGGACCCCATAAAAATTAATACTTGGAACCCATACTATTAAGGCTAAACTGGTCTAGTGGAAATTCCCTTGTTTTTCTTTGAGAGGTTGCAGGTTCAAGCCTCTCCATACTCAGTTTTTGTTGTTTTTTTATATCATAGTCAATATTAGTTATTTAGTTGGGGTATTTGTGTTTTTTTTAGTTTCTCTCATATAGTCATTATCACCATCCAACATATATAATAACAACATGGGTTTTACATATTCTTTTATTAATTATCTTATGTATGTATATTATAATTAATAATTTATTTGTGTAAGAGTTAGTTTTTCATGTCTTGATTATTTATGTAAGACCATATATATATATATATATATATATATATATATATATATATAGCTTATGTTTATGTTTTTCGAGTATGAATAAAAATGAATTAAAAATGTATGTTCTATTAAGTTTCTAATCTAGATTCTTTCTACTTACTCGTTTCCAATGACACCATATTTCCGTGTTTTATTATGTTACTCGTCTCGACCCGACCCGAATAACGACCGACCTGAAAATTTTGTAAACCGAAAAAGTTGGGACCCCGTCAACAAAAAATCCTGGGTCCGCCACTGACCACGTCATATATATTATACAAACCCTAGAAACACAAGCAGTAAAATTATACCGTTCTTAACCAGCTGTGTCCCAGATCTGAGCTTTGACGGAGTTGTGTTCAATAACAAGAGTTCGAGTCTGAAACTCAACGCCGATTGTAGCTTTGGAGTCCAAACCGAAGTCGTTTCTGGCGAATCGAGCGAGTATTTGTGACTTACCGACAGCAGAGTCTCCGATTAGCACCACCTTAAACACATAGTCCATCTTCTGGCTGGGATCACTGTACGTAGCCATTGATGGATCTCGGTGAATTCAAAATTATTATTTATTTAAGAGTAAGTATCTGAAGATGTTGACATGCGGAATGGATGTCGGCTTCGCTTGTTTCTCGGCCCATTTAGATTTGCTCATCTTTCATTTTTCCTTTTAATTTTTTAATCTACTTTTTTTTTTGGGTAAAAAAACACTGCGTTACGTCAGAAACTTCTGCTAGTAAAATAACTGATAAAAGTAGTCAGTGATACGGTTTCTCGGTTGAATGCTTAAGTCAAATTCTAAAGACAGCATGAGCCTGGTTAAGACAACATAGTCTGGCCCTAGTGGGACAGCGAATCTCTCCAAATTTGGGGAAGGTGGTGGCCTAAAAACACAATAAAGTCGTCGTTCTAAAAAAAGAACAGGGTTGTTCACAAGCTAAATCAAACCGAGTGAGCATGTGGCCAGTGCTTAACTCACTTACAAACCAAACTGAGCCAATAAGAAATAAGCTTGAAGTTGGAAATAACGTATCTATAAACAAACTAGTAACCTTTAGATAAACGTATAGCAGCTTAAAAATTTCTATAAGAATGAAGTTTGAAGTTGTATAATGTATATGTAAACAAACTTCTGGTAAACTAAAAACTTGAATCGAATAAATGAAACTATGAAATTGACAGAATAAGGGATAATTTAAAAGGGTTACGAAAATTTATATTTATATGTATGTCTGTGTGTGTGCGCGCGTAAAACTCATTGGAGCCAGTCAAGCTGAACCAAACAGATCATACATTTGCTCGTGCCTGGCTCGTTTACAAACCAAAATGAACCAACCGGCTCATTTACAAACCCAGCCGAATTCAAAGAGCAATTTTTAAACGAGCCGACGAGTGATTTGAACAACCCATAAAATTATTGTGTTGGTAATAAAAACTAAATAAAATACATGGACATAAAGAATAAATACTACACTCAACCATGAATACGTGTGGTTTAGTCGGGCATGGTTAGGTTAAAGTGGAGCATTCATGCTTTCAAGCTTTCTATCTTCAAGTGATGTTGATATGAATAATAGGATGTGATTTGATGTGTTTTGTTTGTACTATTTAGATGGTGGTAGATTTAAAAGATTCTTCGTCACTATGTGCTTAAATGGTGTATGTTACAATGGACCGAGTTACAAAATTATATTAAATTACAGCAACTCTTATTATAATGACATAAGAACTACAATAAATTATAACATGACTAAGTAATAAGGCAAGCAACTAAACCACCATATTAACTATTTTAACTTAAATTGAGTTTATGGGGGTGTCAAATAATCAAACCTCAAAATTCACGGTGCCACCAATTGGTGTAACCAAAGAGATTGAACTATTGCCTCACATTATGCATAAAACCTTTGGCATTTGGTGTGCAAATGATTTTTGTTGCAACATCGTACGACAATTACACTTAGGGCATCCATAATGGAACAATGCCTCATACCACCTAAGCTGAAAAGTGCCTCGCACACTATTACCGATAGGTGTCTTTGGGACGTTTTGGTCAAAAGCGTTGGGCCAAACATGGTGTCAGTGTGGACTTTAGTTTTAATTATTCTTTTTGGGTTAATGCAATCGTGTCACCTTACTCAACTTAAGTTTCAATTATTATTTTGTATTATTATTTATATTCCAAGTGAAACAATTACACACTTTAATAGTTCGAAGTGTTCTTCCAAGTGAAATCTATGTGACAGTGACATAGCGGTACATTTTCACATTTTATTATAACCATCATGCAAGCCTAATTAACCTTTACATCAACTATCATGTTATAAACTAGCAATTTACTCAGTTTGTTGAAAACTAAGTATGTGATATCGAATTATGCTAGTTGAACACGTTTATTTATTTCATACAGAGATGATACTCTATTTCTAGCGAAACAACTTTATAAAAATGAACTGGGTGACACATAAGTAGACCTACACATTGAAGACGGGCATAGGCTGCACCCCGTGATTTTTGTTTAATAGTATATATATATATATATATATGATTTAATCCTGACCATCCCGATGAGTTTTTCACACAATCCAATCCCATGAAATAATTAATTTGGATAAGTCGAGCCCCTAGTTCATTTGGATTACACAACCGACCTTCATATTTGCTACTCATTTGTTAGTTTCTTTCGATCATCAAATTTATGCAACCTTCACAGGTGAGTCCGTAGCACCTTCGATTGTATAACAAACTTATCACCAGGGTTTACCACATAGTTTAATTAAGTGTGCCCTCTACATCTTTTAACACGCATTGATGTATATTCAAGCTTCTTATTTGATCCTAAATAAATCCAACTGAAATAGAGTGACATGAATGACACTAAAATTGTCATCATATTTTTGTGTTAACTTTTATTTAATATACACTTTTATATTATCAACGCCCGATTATGATGTTTTTGTATAAATTTAATTTAATACATGTTAGTAAAATTAAAAACACGTATTATTTGTAAGTCTTTATTGGACTAAAATAATATATTACAATCTGGTTTACTAATATTTTGTCAGAATTTGTAAACAATATTTAAATCTATAAAATTAATAATAAAAAACATTGGCATGTTAATGATTTTAGCCATTTTAGGTCCATCATCTATTTCTGTCTTTCTAACATTGCTCGGAAATGTGAAAGCGAAAAACTTGATGTGCTAAAAGTAGTTTAATATTTATTAACTAAATTAACTAAAAATAAACACTAAGTAATACTCTAGACTCTCTAAAACTCGACTAAACTACTAACCGGCAAGTGAACCGATCGACTCTAGTAAAGCTAAGTAAGTCCGGATATCGAACCCACGAGACTCTTTAAATTACGTTATTAGCTAATTAGACTCGACTACACACGACTTATTAATTTATATTTATTTGGGGGGTTTTATTTAAAATACTAATTTAATACTATAATTAAAAACTAGTTAAGAAAACAAGTAATTTAAGCAAAAGCAAAAGTTTGTTATAAATAAGATGGTGATGAGAAAACTACCTAGGCTAGAATCCCCTAAATTTCAGTTATGACTTAACCCGGGAAAATATTTAGTTATAGACTGGGATCGTAAAATAGACACTTAAAGAAAACCCGAACAGGACCCCTGACCCTTCTCAAAAAGACACCTATGGGTTTCTAATAAATTTTAACGCACACCAGTATTAAAAATCAAGTTCCCTTACGGTCACCTAATTAATTATGATTTAGTTCCTTTATACGAAATCCTACCTTACAGCGCGAAAATCAAAGGCAATTTAAAATATTTAATTGACTCAATAGACAATAATAAATAATCAATTCTAGACGGACTCCTTACGAAGAACTAAATCTAGTAAGATTAAATAATAAAGATCTATCAATAACCTAGCACTTTACATATTTTAGGTTAGCAGCACACTTAAGTTTATTTGACAATATTATTCTTATGATCTTATCATGAAATCAACCATAAAATAATCAAAACACGAAGTAATTGACCTAATAGCAATCCTATCATATGACAAACAATAATCAATGAAAGCTATGGAACAAAACTCATCAAACAATCCTAAGCATCCATATGCATCAATTTAATATAAATAAATCTTTTACTAAAACATAAAAACCATAACGATAAATAATCCCAAGTCAAATCAAAACATCAAAGTAGGTTCATCATAATCTAGGCAGTCTAAGGGTTTAGCCAACAACCATACTCAAGGACAAACCAAAATAAATAAATTCAAATAATGATTTCATAACGAAAACAATAAATTCGAACCAAATAATAATGATGTTTGGATGAGTAGGCGTTGAACCTAAACGCTCTCTACTCGAACCAGTGGCTTGCTCCTTCTCTTTTCTTCTTTCTTTGCGTGACCCCCTCTGATAGCCGTAGGGTTCTCCTTCGTCTCTTTCCGCTCACGGGTGCCCAACTTCTGTTAGAATAATAAATATCCTCCTTATATGCGATTTGCCTTTTTTCCTTTTTTATCTTCACGTGGGCTTCACAAATCTTCACATGGGCCATTAAATAAATCAATAATAGAATTGCTCCATGTTTTACTCTTCATGTTATGTTCCTGTATCCAAGAGAATCAAATAAATATCATTCATATTATACCTTAAAATTTGAAGTTCATATTTAAACAACTTGTCCTTTCCTATAATTAAAAGCAATGGAGAACGATAATAGAAAGTATAAATATATTAAGTTCGACTATTCAGTTGTTGGTTTCAAATCAGTAAATATAATTCATTTTAGCCCGTTGTCTCTTAAAACCTTAAAAACCCGCATATGAGCCAACTAAAAACAATAGTCATAAAAAACCTAGCTCAAAAGTAATAAAAGTATAGAAAACATTTATATAATAATATGTATATTTCAGACCACATCAAGGTCCATCATCTATTTCTGTCTTTCTAACATTGCTTGGAAATGTGAAACATGTGTCCTATTTATGCCCATTAAAATAATAGTGGCCATGAAACCGACTACACGCACCAACTTCGTACTTGTCTTTTGGCACTTGATAACCTCAATCCTCGTTAATATTTGAATTATATGCATACAGACACTAATGCAAGTACATTGATGCATACCGTGTAAATAAGACACAAGCATGGTTAAATACGTTTTAGTAAATGTCTTGACTCTTGATAAAACTAAAATGAGAAAAAAAAGTTAGTTTGTTTTATCATGTATCAAAACACTACTATCAAATATACTAGATAAAATCTAACTAACGGGTCCTAAAACGTCGATCAACTTTGTTCCCCAAGTTATTATATACAATACGTAGTTGGTAATGGTTGGGTTATAATACTTAAGTTTCCCCGATATTAAATTTTCCAAATATGTGTGGAAAGTTTAACTATAAAAGGGGAAAAATACCTAGAAATAGAAGGTGAAATGCTTGTATGCTTTACAAACACTTTATAGCTCATGGTCTGGTTGTAATACTCAAGTTTCCCCAACTATTAAATTTTCTAAATATGTATGAAAAATTAAACTACAAAAGGGAAGGAAAAAAATACCTAGAAATAGAAGGTGAAAATGTTTGTATGCTTTACAAACACTTTATAACTCATGAGTTCTATAACTTGCTATTAGGATTAGTGAAGCTTTTAGGCTTCGGTTTGTTTTAGATCACATAGAGAAGTTATTGGGCCGAGTTATTATTAAGTTAATTAGGTCAATTTCATTGTTTCTTGGTGATTAAGCTATAAACCGTAATCCTAATCTATTAATTATATCCTTCAGTTGCAGTTGCAGTTGCAATTTTTCACCTCAATTGTCACAGCCCCAGACCATACACCCCGGGAGGGGAGCCATAAACATCGAGCGGTGATATCGATGTTTATTATTAAAATATTTAGCAGCGGAAAATTCATCAAGACCGTAGTTAGAAAAAAATATCTGAGTGTAAAAATACAATGATTCTTATTTTATAAACTGTGGGTAAAACCCATATTTTACAAACATAAGTTTCATAGGGTAAATCCTAATTTACAAAAACACATTCTTTATTCTGGTAAGAAATCACTTATTTAAGCTTGAGGCACGCGGTCATCATTCATGTGCCTCTAACAAGTCACCTGAAACATGTTTAAAAATATTTGATTAGCAAAAAATATTGGTGAGTACATTCATTTGTAAATGACACATTTTACCATTACAACATTAAGATGTTTTTACACCTGTATGCTTACAAATTACCGAAAGGTACTTGCCGCTCGACTGTATCTGTGACTGTGGCCATATTACTTATTGGCTAGCACTTGTCCAATAAGTAACGTCTAATAGCCCATTAGACAAACCTTGTATACAAAACCCCACAATACCAGTAGTAACCACCTCGTAAGTCTACAGAGACTTAATCACTGTAATATAATTAAAATCTTTTGAAGATAGTTTTGAAAGCATTTGGACCGTATGTCGTGAGTTTAATAGGTTTAAAAAGCATCATGTGTTGTCTCACACAAATGTAAGTGTGCAAAAACTCGAATGTTCACATTGCAAGTTTACAATTAAAGAGCTTTCCTGATATTAAACACCTATCATGAACTATAGTTTAGGTCAAATATACCACCACAAATATCATGTCGCTTGTCACGATAAGTTCCTTACAATGTTGAGACGTTACGGACCTCATAGCACAGCTTCACACAACATGAAAAATGTTTACTATTTGAACTGACATGATAACGCATACACACCCAGTCTCTATACACACATTAATAAAGAGATGATTGATAGACGAGTAGCGTTTGTGTAGAACATGCATTTACCATTCTTTAATTGGCTTACAATGCGGCGTGTGAGGAAAACTAAATACAAAAATTGGGTAGTGTAAAACATGTGGTTGCTCTCTTAACATGAATGATTAAAGAAGCATAAAACATCTATAAAATGATTGTTTTTGTTATTTCTCTTAATAAAATTTTGTGAAAATGTATATTCAAATATAAGCTTGTAAACTAGTATTAATCCTAATAGGGACAAAAATTAAAAGGATTAAAAGGATTTGTAGCCTGAAAAACATCTAAAAAACAATACACAATAAATAAAAAATTATAACTCAAAATATAAATTAAAAACAAAAAATGTAAAAAAAAGAACTAAAATATTTCTACCGTCGTCCTCGTTCCAAAAAAAGAGACACAATGTTGAGGAAAAAAAATAAGCATGCCTTTTAATTTGTTATTATGTTTTTTTGTTTAATTTTGTTATTGATCGTCTCTTTTTTTTTCTTAACTGTGTTTTTTTTCTTAATATTGTTTTATATTTTGCGATCTATTATGTCTTGTTTTATCATTGTATTTTTTTTGTTTATTTTCGTCATTGTGTTTTTTACTTAACGTTTTTTTGTCTTCTTTTTGAATAAGAAAGACGGGAGAAATGTTTTAGTTTTTTTACAATTTTAGTTTATTATTTATATTTTGAGTTATGAATTTTTATTACTTTATTAAATTTTTATAAGAGTTTTTTAGGCCATAAATCCTTTATTTTTATCTTCATTTGTATTTTAAAGTTTTCCTAAAAACTAAATCTCAAGTTTGGTTATACAAAATATTTTATGACAAAAACCTGTTTAAAATGAATAAAATATTCACATTTAATAAACACTTGTTTGTTATTTTAATTATTATATTACATACTGTATAATCAAAGGTATGTGTTTAATTTATCGAGTTTTTAATAAAATATTCACATTTAATAAACACTTGTTTGTTATTTTAATTATTATATTACATATAATCATAGGTATGTGTTTAATTTATCGAGTTTTTTTTTCCTAAATTAGTATTATGAAAAAAGTATTTATCATTTTCATGTTACTTAAAAACTATTTATCAAATTAGTATTTTTCTTTATTAGTATTCATTTTTTACTTTTAAATCATCATATTAAAAATTTTTTATCTATTATTTAATTCTGTTTTATATTTTTTTATCAATAAATCTTTTCTTATATTTTTACTAACTCGTTCCTACTCTCAAGAGCGGATCCAGTGTTGGGTTAGGAGAAGCGTAGGCACCCACTCAAATCTCTAGTTTATGATATAAATTTCTAATATATTAAGCATAACGACCCATGTGCCCCATCTTTATTATTTTCAGTGCCCCATACCCAATGTTTTGAGCTCAATTTTCCAAGTCTAAATTTTATTTTGTTTTGAAAAATAACAATTAAGCCTCAATTGCTTAATTGTCTAACAACATAAATTGAAATTTTGGAATATGCAAGGTATACGGGAGTGAGAGATGAAAAGGTTTTCGCATCTAATCATATATATGTCTTTCAGATTTTTTTGTGGTTTCGGTTTCTTGTTTTATTTTGAAATATGAGATATGCTCGTCAATTGTTTACATTTTTTTTATTTATGTTGGTTTCATTTTGATTTCATTGTTTATGTTGTTTCTTGAAATTCAAAAGGCATGAGATTTTTTATTGTCATTTGAGGAACGATAACATTCTAGCTAATTTAGAGCTTAAAACGACTATTATAATAATTAGACTGAAATATGAAGAGTATCATTTTGAATGATTAATAATTCTACACTATTTAAATAATGAAAAAAAATGCACCTGCAGGTGTTATGAATGAGGCTGTAATTGACCGTTTTCAAAAGATAAAATCACGTGAAGGTCAATTGTAATATGTATTTTGTTTATTATGTTTAATGAAATTTGTTGCTTAAATTTCTTTACATAGATTATTTAATGTAACTTTTTTACCCGCCCCATTTTGGTTTAACCCGATAATCTTGGGTTGACCCAGTTAGTTTGACCAGACCCATTTTAGGTTAACCTTTTTTTGGCACCCACTGACTAAAATTTCTGGATCCGTCACTGCTTACTCTATTTTTTTTATCTCTTTTCGTATTTGATTTCCCCCTTTTTGTTTTCAAACATATTTAGCTTTTGCCTTTTTGTTTAAATATATTCATTTTGCGACTTTTGTTTTTCGGGTTCTGTTTCGATACCTTAACAAACCTCACCGGTACTGATAATATTTGCTCATTTTACGAACTTATTTTTAGGTTAAGTTCTGCAACTGTAACGAACATGGCCGATATTGATCGAATTCGTGTTGAATAGTCGCATCCATGCCTGGTTTTTACCAACACCCTCGTTTTACCTATTTCCTTTGTTATAGTTTGTTTTAATATGATCATTTTACGAATTTATTTTTGGGTTCAGTTCCGATACCATAACAAACATACTCGATACTGATCGAATTCACATTGAATAATCACCGTAATTCCTAGGTTTTACCAACGCTCGGTTTTTACCAAACTTAAGTTTTTTTAATATGTTCATTGAAGCAGATAGTTTACACTTTTTCCTTTTGAATTTGTTTATAGTTGCAGAGACTGATAGCGACTTGACTTTATTTTGCATTTTTGTCTTTTTGTTTGTGTTTAATAATTATTCGGTAATGTTCTGTTATTCTATTTATGTATCTTATTTCAATTTTAAATCATTTAGGATGATTAATTTGTTTTTATAACAGAAAATAGTAGATAAAAAAGAAAATAAGAAGAAAAGATTTGTAACGATTAGTAAAAAAGAAAGACCAGTTGATAAGAAAAAATAAAAAAGAAGATATCGGAGTGATGAAAATAAAAACATATATAAGAATATGTTATGAAAATAAATAGTTGATTAACTAAATGAAAATTTTTAAAAGACTCTAATATATGAATTTAAAAATAAAAGATGAATACAAAATAATAATTTTTAAGAAACAACAAAATGATAAATACTTGTCACATCAACAACTCTATCATTTATACTAAAAAAGAAAGAAAGAAAAATCATAAAAAAGGTATGATAATATTAAGTTAGTTATAGTGGAAGAGATAGAGGGTGGGTATGCCATGGTGCGTTAGTTCCAATACCGTGACAAAACCTTCACCACTAGCATCTCCCCATTTTCAGATTCCTTCTCACCCAAATTCTGCACAATTATTATTATTCACCACAATTGAAGTTACAACTCGATGGCTGCATCATCATCATCATCAACCTCTTCTCTCTGTTTTCCGGCCACTTCTGCCGCCGGAACTCGGACTTCTTTTCACACTACCACTACATTCATACGCTGTCGCCGGAGCCGTCATTTGACTCGATTGAGGCTTCGCAAGTCTCTGGTTAGATCTGATTTGGACACAGATGTTTCTGATATGAGAACTAATGGTACGTTAGGTTAATTGTCATGTTTATTTCAACTGTTATTTAGATGGATTCATTAGTACGGAACTGTGCTTATTGTATTAGGTTATCGATTACTCTTTGATTATCTAATTACTATATGTTTTTGTGTATTTATTTCCGATTTTCATATATGAACATAGAATTTGTTGTTAAGATTTCACCGATTCACCGGATTTTTCGACTTGCAGTATTTGTTAGAGTTCTGATGTGATTATGTAGTTTATTACAATAGGTTTGTGATTCCAATATTTTGGAACATGTTTTTAATCGAGTCGGCCTCGAGTTAAAGATTCCAGCTCAGTTTTGATTTTGAGCCGAGCCAGCTTGGTATGAAGTTCGAGTCGAGCTCAAGCTATCCTTGGCTCGGCTCGGCTCAGCTCAGCTCGCTAACATCCTTTAAGTGTTGTTCCCTGCCGCATCGTGCTGGCACTAATATGATTATGGGGTGATCAATTTGTTACTTATGGCTATTTCATTTGCTGGTTTGTCCATTAGGTATCACAATTATCTTTTAAATGACACTGCAATTTGGGACATCACTTGAGAAACTTAGCCTCGTAATTCTTATTCCTACTTAATTTGATGAAAGCATAGAATTGTTGCCTTAATGGACAATGATATTTGAATTGTGATAATAATGGTAATTAGATTTATAGCTAATTTTATTTTTGAGTAACTACTGGTTTAAAATTGTGGTGGTGCCTAATGAACAGGCGTTAAGTTGCTGTGATGTTAACTTTATTGCTTTATTATCTTTCTTTTTAGTAACATGAAATGGTACTGAGTCCAGATTTGCTTGTTGTGTTGCTAAATCATCAGCTCCAAAAGGATTATTTCCACCAGAACCTGAACATTATCGGGGACCCAAGTTGAAAGTGGCAATTATTGGTGCTGGCCTTGCTGGCATGTCAACCGCAGTGGAGCTATTAGATCAAGGGCATGAGGTATTTAACAACTTCATTAAAAAGAACAGTAGTAAATTGTTTTAACTATGCTTTACCTTGCTTGCACACACGAGTTCACTTCAAATTTTCACCACCACACTTGAACGTTTGTAATTCCGCAGGTGGATATATACGAGTCAAGGACCTTTATTGGTGGAAAAGTCGGTTCATTTGTCGACAGAAAAGGAAACCACATTGAAATGGGACTACATGTTTTCTTTGGTTGTTACAATAATCTTTTCCGTCTTTTGAAAAAGGTGAAATTCCTTTGCAGATTATGAAGCATATATATTACAAGTTCATAATTGAGATGAAACTGCCCATCTGTAAGGATCTTTGATAAGTTTCATGTGGTTTGTTTATAACCTAGGTTGGTGCTGAGAAGAATCTTCTTGTCAAGGATCATACTCACACTTTTGTGAACAAAGGAGGAGAACTTGGTGGTAATTTTTTATATTTACTTTGGAATTATTTTAACTAATTAACTTACACATTGGTGTAAAGTAATTATTATGTTAAATACTTGACATATTTATAATTTCATGTACGCACTGCAGAACTTGATTTTCGCTTTCCTGTTGGAGCACCATTACATGGGATTAACGCGTTTTTAACTACAAATCAGCTTAAGGTAACATCATAATCATGGAATTGCGGTCTTTCTGTAATAATAGTAACATATGGAAAAAGCAACCCATTTGTTAATCTGTTAAATAATCGTATCATGATATGCAGACATATGATAAAGCCAGAAATGCTGTTGCCCTAGCTCTAAGTCCAGTTGTGAGAGCACTTGTCGATCCAGATGGAGCAATGACACAAATACAGAACCTAGATAACGTAAGTACCATGATCAAAGATTAATACTTTTATTTTCTTTTGTGTAAGTTTATAAAATCGCTACCTTTGAATGTGTTTGACTTGTTCAACAGGTTAGCTTCTCTGAATGGTTTATGTCCAAAGGGGGAACGCGTACAAGTATTCAGAGGATGTGG